>NC_134643.1:125412568-126069354 GCF_030463565.1 Pelecanus crispus
CAATGTTAAGGACATGGTTAAGAATCAGAAACTACACCACTTGGATTGTGAGTTGTCATAGTCAATGCAGGAGCTGCAGAAACATCCTTTCATAATCAAGATTTATTTGGCTTTTGTTTGGTGATCACAGACACTATGAACAATTTTACAATCGTTTTTATTCACATAGTTTTTTTTAAATCTAAAACCTGATTTTTTTCTAAGACTATTTGAAATATTTTTTGTTTGATCTTTGTAGACAAGCTGTCCTTTAAAAATGGATGTGACGTTCCAGTATCTTGAATACTGACGTAACAAGTTACATCTGCCAAGTAGAAACTTTTACTTAATCAGTCTTTAAAGATGTAATAAAAGGTTCCAATCTTGTGCATCAGAGCTACAAAGTTGTTGGAAAAAAATAAAGCTGCAACTACCAAAAATAACTTTGTCACAGATATACATCACTCAGCAAGAAAACTAGGGAGCAGTTTTATTAGATAAGCAATTCTACTGATGGTACAACCATAGATAAAGATAAATAACTAAAACGTTAAGACATTCTCAACATACCATTATGAATTCGAAAGTCTGATCGTGTTATGCTTTGTTTAATAGGATAGAAAAACTGTCCTCAGTCTATGGAACGTGGAGCCTCACCAAGGCTTCAAAGCCCTCTCCTTAATGTAACATGCCATTAATTTCTGGTTTCATAGAAAACAGACAACCAGTACATGATTTTACCACTTAAAAAAAGCATTTGCACGTATCTAAATATGTAAAAAAAAGGGTTGAGTTGGGATTCTCTCCTTTTTAAAAATGTGCTTTCTAGAACTACTAAAAAACTTGCATTTACAAAATAGTTGATAAAAATATTCCTCTGAATTGTACAAGAAGAAAGGTATAAGGACCACCAGTTAAAGACTTGGTACCAGATGTTACTCAGGCTTAGCTTCTTTCTCTACTGCTGCATCAGATGCTGGGGTCTGAAAAGAAGACAAAGAACAAAAACAAACACAGAACACTTCAATGCAGAAAATTTCTAAGTGACTCAGCCTCTTAGTTCGTAGTTATTTTAATGCACGAGTTAGCTAACTTGACATACAGAACAACCACAGCTCGTTTCTACATATTGTGCTTTACAGTTAATAAATTGGTGTCATGATCTTCTTATTTCTCTGGATAATGACCTACTAAAACCAAGCTGTCCTGAAAAGGCTTCTATCTCCTCAGATGCATCAGTATGAATTTCAGAATGTTCCTATTGTTACTACTTGATACACACTGCAAAGGATTTTTTTTTTTTTTTAAAGAACAAAGCCCATTTCAAGAATTACTGCCTTCATGACAGGAAAAGGGGGCTTTTTAACCTACTAAGCTGAAATCCCTGCATACAGGGTGTTTAGAAAAGACACTATACATAGACTTCATGCATTTAAATTTCAGTGCAGCACTGTTAACATATTGTCAAATCTTACCATGTTTTAAAGTAACTAAGACGTAGAAACACAGTACTGCATTAAACATGATTTTGTAAAAATACATTCAGTGAAACTGAACAGTAGCAACAGAGTTACATGCTGTTTTCAAGTCAAGTCTCTATATGCTGTACCTCAACTTCAGAACAAGTTCATACAAACTTGATTGATTAAAACTACAACCCCATTTAAGATTGGAAAACTCGCTGCATTTGCAACATAGGTTAGTAAAAAGGAATGTAACGTATCTATTAACATAAAAACTATACTTAACTATTCCAAACCTTCGCAGCACCACCAGCAGAACAGATTGTTCAATCACATTTGTACCCAAACAGAAACCCTAACACCCATTCAGTCTTTACTGCCGCCTGGGGGAAGCTTCTAAGTATGGAAGCCATTTCCACTCCCAGGCGTTAGTCTCTGTGAGTGTCACCAGAAGTCGTCCCTGGCCCTTCACCAGGCCATGGATTAACAACAGCATCACTGACACTGTTGTCCTGAGTGAGAGCAGCAACGTCCAACAGGACAACCTATACCTCTGCCTCATCTAGACTTAGGTATTATATTAAACCTACAATTTTGGCTGGCGTGACTGACGCGAGACCAGCATGAAGATGTGCCCCAGAAGTCATCATCCATTCCTTGTAAATTTACATCATCTCTGCACTAGTGTACTGAATAGACCCCAGTTGAGAAATATGCCAAATTTAACTTTCACTGGTATTGCTGAAAGACTACGTGTACAAATTAAGAGACTACATTATGCGACAGTAATGCAGAGCCAGAGCTACACAGAAAGTTAAGCCAACTAAAGAATTCCTAGTTATAGCACAACTTTTTCCAAAGATCACACTGTGAGCTTGCAAAAGAAAAACTGTTACCCCAAACTAAGTTGTCTTGTACACTCAAGTACCATCCTGTACCTTTGTTACCCACCAAAACACATCATCTACCTAAAAACCACTCTTTTCCTCTATTTGAAGATCTGTCTGCACACTGATAGATCAGTGTGACAGGATTCAGACAGACTTTTTTCCCCTACCTTAAAAAAAAAAAAAATTACTTTTCAATGCAACAGCCAGACAGGAAGCATGAATCACACACTTAAATTAAAAAAAACATCTGACTATCTGATCAGCAAACTCCACTGAACTAATTGAGTGAGGTGTTCAATACTGCAGAAACCTGAGACTAATTCTAGGCCTGTTACCACATGAAGACTTGTGTTTCATTCAGTTGTTAACAGCTGCCCTAGTAAGAGGCACTGCTTCTCCCTACAGAGCTTGTCCTAAATTTAAAACTAAATTATGTCCACATTCCAGAAAAAGAATGCAGCGTGGAGTTTGTTTTAAGTTAGATGGTCAGCGACTCCAAAAACTTCAGCAACATGGTCATTTTAGCACAGTACTATAGCCAAGACTGATTTGGCATGTTCATTTCTTCAGCAACAACAACTAGTAGTAGTTCTTGCACTTTCTCTTCCATCCCTGCACCAATCTGCCCCTTCTACCAGCTGCGTCTGTATCTCTGACTCCTATAAACATTATCTCAACTTTGGTTACATCATTTCAACTTTGGGTTTTCAGTGAAAACTGTTTCCAGTCCCAAGAAAATTAGTATTCCATTTGTCAAAAAACTTTTGTAGCAAGGAGGAACCTCTCTTCCAGTAACAGCAAAGGCAGACTAAAACCCAAACCAAACCCTCCGAAGACAGACACCCCCACACACACGCACGCAGAGCAATATCCCCTCTGTACACCCTGTATGTCCTATTTTGCCAAGACCTACCTGCAGGGAAAACAGCCCATCTCTGAAGGACATTATCCTGTTTCACAACTTTGGTAAAATTCTCACACTTTTCCTTAATTTCAGGGACTGTTATCACATCACTGCAACTCTTTTTGGGGCAACTAGAACTTTCCAGGTATATCTACGAATGTTTCAACAGCCTACATCTGTCTTTTGACAGAAACAGATTCTATTATAAGAACTGCATATGTTTCCGATAGATGTTTGGATAAAACAGTGCAGTAAGTTATCCAGCTGCTTTGCACCAAAGAATACAGACAACTTTACCTCCTCACTTTTAGCTTCCCCATTTTCTGCAGGCGAGTTGTCCTTTGTCTGTTCTTGGTTTGTCTCTTCTGTCTGTTTTCCTTTAGGCCCCTTTTTCCCCTTTGACTGAGCTTTCTTGTCCTCAGATTTATCCTACAATGCGATAAATTTCCAGTGAGTAAATTCCTATGACCTACTAGGTAAACTTTGAAAATAATAAGAAACACACAAAACCAAGACAGACTTGCCAAACAGCAACTACCAACAGCCAATGAGCTAATACATAGTTCAACTGCCAAAAAAGTTTTCCAAATTATACACAGACAAACAATCACAGTTTCAGATGGTCAGTAAAATGAGAGAATCAAACTGGGACAAGATGATAACTAGATTCTAGTGGCTAGACAGAGCAATTCGTAATGTATAATTTAACCTCATGGCTCAAAAAAAACCCAGCAATGCAGTCCTTCCATGCTGTAAATAGAAAGCACTTCAAACGCTCTTTTTCCTCTTATATTGATAAGCGGGAATTTCAGTAACTTAACCTAAATAAATGCATCGCCTAGAAGCATCATCTTCAGTGCTCCATTGTTAGTATCTCAGTCACATCCTCTGTACCTACACAACTGTTGTTAAATGGGTAGCAAAGAAGTATTTGTTAAAGAGCTACTTCCATATAAATACATAATACATCCTCCCAGACATTCCTTGCAGCAACCAAATGCTACAAAGTTTGCCCATCCTCCAGCTGATCCCCTACTTACAGAACATTTCTATCAACTCAGAATTACATAAATGCACTGGTTTTGACACCATCTGTCACACGTTACAATACTAACAAAAATTTTCAATAAACGACAAACTGTAAAACTTTTTCTGGGCAGGTACAATGTGAGTAAGTGGCATGAGAACATAACGCATTCATACTTCTAAGCAGAAGACCACTACACTGATCTACCTTAAAATGCATCTAACCTCATTAAAAATATTGTGTGCATTTCATAAGCATGTTCTTCAAATTATGTCCCAATTTGTTGTCTCTGATCTAAACTTCATTCCAAGAAATAAAGTTTTCATTTTTTGCATATTTTAAGTACTGTAGAAATGTGTACCTCAAATTACTATTAGAAACCATTTGGTCAGAAGTATTCCATACTATCTTCACTCCAATCATTTTTCCTTATAAAAACCATGCAACTTCCTTACTTTACACATGCACCTTTTTAATACCTATCTGAATATGTTTCTTATTTTACACGAATGCTCACGTAAAATATTGTGTTCATGAAAATACGGTTTTGTCAACCAATTGCAACTATTCAGCAAAAGTTCTAAGTGTGTCACAGCACTGGATACAAACATGTAGTAAATTACTTACATATACAAGAGATGCAAGGTAAAAAAAAAAAAATCAACGCTGAAGCATCTTATGTCAGGTAACTAAATCATCGATGTCTACAAAACTTTAGAAATCCTTTGCTCCTGTTTTTAGAAAAGCTAATTTTTTAAATGCTCAAGAGTACAGAGAAAAGAGCTGAAACATGCTAATGGAAAAAAAAATCCTTTAAAAAGTTATAAAGGCTAAACTCAGTATTACAAATTCACGTAACAATTTCACAACAGACTTCTGAGTTTTGATTGTCAAAATATATTTTTCTTCATTCATATTTATTTAAAAAAAAATCCCACAAAGTAACTCCATAATGAGCAAACTTCTCCCACCCAGAAAAAATACTGTCAGTAAAGTTTTAAAAAGTTACAAAGTTGATGCAAAGAAGCATCTTTTGATGGATCAAATCCAGAAAAAAAGATGATAATTTTTCTAAAAAAAAAAAAAAAATTCTATAATTTGACTGGTATGTAACAGTGAAGTATTTCTGCAACCCATTTGAAGAAAGTCCAGAGATAGCTAAAATGAGAAAGTACTGAAACTGAAGTAGTAAATCACCATCAGTACAAAAGAGATTTTTATATTAACAAGGAGAAAAATTTCCAAATGACAAAAGATTTTGGTGACAGTATGAGTTTTAGAACAAATAGGATCAAATGTAAAACCAGTTATACTTGAGTTGCCAATGGTAATACCTATTAAAAAAAAAATCCTTCACATATTCACACTACAGCAGCATTCCACAGGTGCCTTGCGCAAGCTGTTCTACTTAATATTCTGAGATGACAATTGTTTGTGATGTACTTGGTTTACACGGATACATTCCCAGCTATGAACTATGGAAATGTTTCTTTCTAGAAGTGAAGTAGTTATAGCCAGCAAGTCAGCATCACATATTATCAGTCGTCATCAACTAGCAGCATTAAGAATTAGATGCACCGACACAAAGACACTGGGAAAAAAAAAGAAGAGCGTCAGAACCAAAGTAAAACTGGAAATCTTCCCCAAATTCTTTAGGCTTACAACTTCGAGAATGGGAATGCACTGATATTTAAACCACTGGAATGAAGGTGCATTGCTGATAAGTAACTGTTCAGTAGGATTAATAAAATGAAAACAGCAAAAAGTCTGCAAAGCAGAATTCTGTATTAGTGTATACGAAATGCTCTTAATCCGTACATTAAAAGGAAAAGCTTATAATCACAAGGGAACACTTAAAAACACATATACAAACAAGGCAACAGATACACAGCCTGTTTTATTTCTCCCAAGAAACAAAGAATAAAAACAAAGAATAACCTCAGTTATTGGCACTGTGGAGGCTATACTGAAAAACTGAAAGATCATACTAAACCACGCTTACTTACATACACAGAAAGACCTGAAAGCCAGACTACGTGAATGGAAACTCCGATCTTTTTCAGTGGCTGCCTAAGTAATTCAAGTATTTTTTTTTCCTGTCCTAACACACTGCTTCAAATTGTGAGTATATTTTATCCCCTCTTGTTACAGTGATGAAATACAATCCTACATAGAGTTGCTTCGACATTCAAGTAGTTCTGCTCAGTACCAAAGTACCCTCTAACACCCATGAATCAGCGCCCGCATTTCCACGCAATACCTGGAGTGTGTAAGAATCTACTCAGACAGCAGTGGAATGTACCTGTGGATAACTGGCGGAAGTACTAGAAAAATGACGCTTCAGCTAAACGAGCGTTCCCACATGGAACATGCGAGGATGGGTGAAGACATTCAGACGCCGTGCGCTGATGACACGGAACGGGTCGCCACCGGGCCCTGGCCCAACGAACTCGACCACCTCCTCTCCCTCCCCTCTTCCCAGTGACGCTCACCTTGGCCGCTAACTTTTTTGGTTTCGGCTCTGCTTTGGCAGGAGCAGGTTTCTGAGAAGAAAGAACAAGCAAGGGAGAGTTTCAGCCTTCGGTCATCCCCTTTTCGGCACAGGAAGACACAGGCACACGCAGCCCCATCCCACCCCCCGCTCCCGTACTTACAGCGGACAGCCGCGCCGATCGCCTCTTCGGCTACAGACGGGGAAAAGAGAGAGGGACACGGCCGTGAGCGGGCGGGCGGGAGGACCGGCAGCGGGCCGGGGCGGGCCCCGCCTGGCCCCCGCCGCCCCCCCGGCCCGGCCCCGCCCCGGGCACCTACCTCCGCGGGGGCCTCCCCGTCCGCCGCCGTCACCTGCCAAGACAAACGGCGCGCGTCAGGCGGCGCAGGCGCCCCGGGCCGGCGGCCACGTGACGCCGCCGCTCGCCCGCCCCCCCGCCCGCCCCTTCCCGCCGCCGCTTTCGGATTCCCAGTCCCGGAGAGGCGAGGCGGCCGGCGAGACCCCGCCGAACCTTCCAGGCCACCACCGCCGCCCCTGGCGGGGCCTCCGTCAGGGGTTGCGCGGCGCTGGCTGGCGAGGGGAAGGCGCCGGCCTCAACCAGCGAGCGCTGGCAGCACCGGTGCCCGCGGAGCGGCCGCTTCCCTCGGCGCCCCGTCCCCGCGCGGTCAGACCGCCCCACACCCCAGTCTCCCCCCCCTCCACCACCACCACCACCACCACCCCCCCACACCCACACCCACCCGCCCGTCCCTGCGGCGCTGGCGCAGGGGCCGCCCGGGACAGCGCGGTTCCCCCCCGCGTCGTCGCCTCCGCCGGCTCCCGCCCGCTTCACCTTTCTCTTGGGCATGGCGAGGCTGCGCGCCGGCAGCTCCCGGCCGCGACCCCCGGAGCTGCTACTGCTGCTGCTGCGGCGGCGGCGGTGGCTCCCGCCCGGCTGCTGCGCGCGCTGCTGGGTGCCTCACGGCCAGCCGCTGCGGCTGCCTGCGAGCCAGCCTCGCTGCGCAGGGAAACCGCCCCCCCCCCCCATCCCAGCAGCGCCAGCGGCACCGCAACAGGATCCAGCCGGATTGGAAGGGGGGGGGGCGGGAGGGGGCGACGGCGGGGGGAGGAGGAGGGACGGACGCTCCCCGCTCTTCGGCGGCGGCCGCCGGCACCGCCCCCCCCCCCCCCCAAGGAGGGGGCCACCTCTACGGGGCGGGGCCAGGCGGCTGCCAACGGCGCCTCTTGCGCGCGCGCGCCCCTCCCCGCCGGGCGCGAGGCGGGATCGTTGAGCCCCTTGCCGGGGTGGAGAGGAGGGCGGGGGTAAAATGGCGGGGGGGGGGGGGTTGGGAGTAAAATGGCGGGGGCGGCCTCTTGATTGGCCAGCCCGCGTCACGTGACTGCACCTGTCCCCGCTTCCCCTCGGACGCACACCCGCCCGCCGGCCCGCGTGCGCCAGCGGTCACGCCCACGCCCCGCCCCCCCCGGCGCTAGCGCCGGGGGGGGCGGGGCGTGGGCGTGACCGCCCGTGGAGGCGCGCGGCATGGCGGAGAGCGGCGCCTGGCTGCTGGTGCTGAGCTCCGTCTTCCTCTGCAACGCTCTCAAGATCCTGCTGCCCTCCTGCTCCTCCGTCGTAAGTGGCGTCACCGCGCCCGCCCCGCCCACCGCCGGCCGGGGGAGGGCGAGCAGCGGCGGCCCCGTTACTAAATGGGGGTCGCGGCCGAGGGCGAGGCCGCGGGACGTTACGGAGGCCCTCGCCGAGCGCCCGGGTGTTTGGCGGAGGTGGCGTCACCCCCGCCTGGCAGCCGAGGGATGAGGTGGGGGGGGAGCGGTGCCGGTTCGGGAGGGCGCCCGGCTGTACCCGTAGGGCATTCGACTGGCAGGGCCTGCTCCTGCTCCTGGCCTTGGAAGAGGGGAAGCTAGAGAGGCTGATACTGGGAAGAACTGGAGATGATGAAACCCAGCAGTGTGACGGGGGTGACTCCAGCAGCCTCGATTAAGCAGGTCTTTGAAGCAAGATTCTGGGTCATCAGTGTCTTAAATGATGCTCCTGAGGCTCCAGCCCTTAGGAGATTGCAGGGAATATAAAGGACAGCTTTGCTCGGTCTTCCATGTTTTCAGCAGATAGCTGGAGACCCCCGTTGTTGAGAAGGAAGATCAGTGGATACAGAGATTGAGGAGTTAGGCATCACAGGAGAAAACCTTAAGTCGCAATCACTAATCAGGATGCCCCCTGGTCCGATCTTAAGCGTTTCTGTGGAAGTATGGATAACAGAATTATGGACCAGTAAACTCTGTGACTGCCAAATAAACTTACATGTGAGCAAGCCTGTTAAAATATCTGTCATTCTGCTCTTCCATATAACTAACTTCACTGTCACACAGATCAGTGCACACTGTTTGACAATGGATAAAAATCCTTTAAAACATAAATTACTCTTAGCAATTTGGGACGTTGAACTCGGTGTTACTATAGATGACTTATGAAAATCTCCGCTCGACTTTCTGCTGTGTTTCCTGACAGAAAGTAGTGTAATGTTCTCATTGACTGCAGTACTGAGAACATCATTTGTGGGGAAAAAATTACATGTGTCTTCAGAAAGCTAGAAAGATTTGCTAAGGAAGAGCAAGGAAAAGATTTCATGTTCTTTGTATCTTCATTTCTACAGTAAAGGGAGTTCAGGAACCAACAAGCAGGTGGTGCTTTGTGAAAAGAAAGTAAGAAAGTAAAAGAAGGGGAGAAATGTTTGCTAACATGATGTCTGATTACCTCTTTACATTTCTGCCAGTAGGAAATAATTTTAGCCAAGAAACCAATAAGATGTTATAAGAAAACCGCATTTAAATGCAGTTTTATTTTAAATGCGTTTAAACACATGGGTAAGATGTAAGAAAAATAACTAATGCAAATTTGTGTTTCTGTCTTTGAGGCAGCGGTAAGATACTGCACTAGATGGATCACAACTCTCAGCCAGTATGGCAATTTTTGTGTTTCTAACAGCCCCCAGACTAGGCAGTCGGTAATCTAGAGGAGTGATTCCCGATTGGTGAGCCATGCATTATTGGTGAGGTCTAAAGCTGAGCTTCAGTGAATAAAGTTTCCACATTGGTTAGTTTAGACCCTTGCTGAAGCTGCTGGAGCTGGAGATGGGAATGATGAATGAGTAAAGGACGTTGCTGGAGCTGGCAAGAGTTGTGATGAAAAGGAGTGATTCCCTGGTCCTTCCTGTCCTGCACGTGTCGGGTGCTTGTCATCCAGGCAGTGCATGGTGAGAACTGTGAGGAGGGAGGACAGCGGTTCAGCTCAGGCTGCGGTGGCATGCAGGGCCTGGGAGGTTTGAAAGGTCTCAGAAGGCAGCGTCATCGAGAGTGGGGAGATGAGGAGACAAAAGCAGAAACAGAGAAGGAAAAGGCAGTTAACCATAGTTAGAAAAGTTGAAAATCACTGCCCTACAGGGACGGTAAAACCCTTTTTTGCTTGCCTCGGTGAGAAGAAGAGACTGAAAAATCTTTGGCTTTTAGAACGTGCTGCAACTGTTAAGCCTAGGTTTTCCTGTGTCTTGATGAAAGGGCCTTTTTTAATGGGAGGCTTTCAAGTATGTAAACAGGAGATCATACTTTATATGTATTGAAGAAAATCGGTGGAATTCTGGATAAATAACTGATACCATTTCTTTACTTCTTAGATATCCAGATTGTTACAAAAGGATGCAGAGCAGGAATCCCAAATGAGAGCTGAAATTCAGAACATGAAGCAAGAACTCTCAACCATTAGTATGATGGATGAGTTCGCTAGATATGCCCGCCTGGAAAGAAAGATTAACAAAATGACTGACAAGCTTAAAACTCACGGTAGAGTGCAATGTTTACTTCCTTTTCTAGTTTCTGAAAAACATTTTGTCAAGAGTGTTTCCAATTTTAAGTATATTTCTCCTTCAACTTTCTCCCCCTTCTCCATTTCCAGTGTTTCCTTCTTTTTTTCTTTCTTTCTATGTTTTTTTTCTTTGAGCTTTTTGGGGAGCTTGCCTTTGTCTTTCAATTGTGCATAGTTCTGCGTATACTGATAAGGGAGTGATTTAGATACAAAATTTTTCTTACAGGGAATTCCCTGGGCTCCACTGTGTAATTATTTACTCTTTATCAGTGATGCTTATCACTGAATCATGTTTTGACTAAGTTGAGGAAGTCCTCTGCTGCATATCTTCACTGCAGAAGGATGCGTTGCTTGGTTGGGTACTACGAAATGCTATAGAGAAAGTGTTGATCTATAAGGTAACCAGGTGACATCTTTCCTGTCATTTTGCAATCCTGTTTGATCTTCTGCAGCAGCTTTTGCGATAAAGCTGTAGTGCTTTGCCTCAGTTAGGATTTTATAGTAGTGTAGTCCATCATCTCATGGTAGAAAGTACGCATAAACCTTTGGCACCAGAGCTTTTGGTCTTGTCTTTGCCTAAACTCACTAACTGATCTTAACAGGGTAGGCGACTACTTGCTTTGTCTGCCGCCTCTGTGCAGAATGGGTGGATGTTTATAGGCTCCTTGCTTGGAGAAAGGACAATATTTACAACTGGCAGTTTTGGATTGCTTTCAGTAGTGTAATTCTTAACCCAATAATTTCAATTCAACTAGATTTGAGTAGTTTACTTAGCAACCAACAACATTGTTTTAGAAAACTTTAGGCCACCGTTAACATTTGAAGATGTGCTATCTTCACTGGACTTCTTTATATTGGTCTGAGGTACTGTAACAGAAGGAAAAATAGGGATGAGAAGCTTTAATACTGAACCTGACCAAGATTCATTCAATGAAGGAACAGTCTTAACTGTGTTCCTGAATGAAATAAGGCAAAAAGCACATCTGTTAGAGCCATCATTCTGCCCTTTTAGGAAAGGGAGAAATTTATTCTATGCTTCATCTGAAGCAGGTTCTCAAGTTAGTGACCACTGTGACTATTCTCATTTGGGAATAGTGTCCTTGATTACATGTGACGTTTCGCTGTCTAGGATATCAGTGTTTTGCAACTTTTCGAGGTAGTGTTAATAAGAAGCTACAGTGCGATATGGACCTAGCACTTTCTTGCAGAAGGGTACTTTCAATATAGCTGTGAGTCATTTGAAAAGAAATTTTTAAACAGTGTAATGTCCTGATTTGAAGAGTGAAATATTAATACATTAATAGTTTTATGTAAGTATAATTCACCATTATAAATAATGCAGAGTATTTTTTTTTAACAGTGAAAGCACGAACTGCCCAATTAGCCAAAATAAAGTGGGTTATAAATATTGTGTTCTACATCTTACAAGTAAGTACATATTTTATTGTGAATACAAATTACTAAACCAGATCCTCAGTAGCGTTACAATTCTCTCCTGCATTTATTGGCTGATGATTAGTCACACAGGTGTTTGACATTCCAATGACAGAGTGCATGCCAAACTGAAACAGTTTCTTGAAATAGAAGGGAGAGATGTTGCTGATAAGGTCTGGTAGTTGTGGATGGAAGGAGTTTTGAGTTTCATTTTAGCTCTGTGTTTCTGGTTTTGAGATGACAAGATAGAAGTTTGTCTTAGCTCTTTCATCGCTTTTTTTTTTTTTCATTTATATATGGCACTGGACCCAGGAAGGTTCTGATACCTGTACATATATTTTGCTTATGGTTTTGAAAACAAAATGTGCTTTTGATGAGGATGCCAATCTCTACTTACACCTGCCGCACATTTTGCCACAGTGCCTCATCAGATTGTCTTCTGTAGTTCAGACCTGATGACAAAGAATTGTCTGCTAATAAGGACAACAGTGGTCAACCTGAAGATAGCTTTAGGGTGATGTTAAAGCTAGTTGGATTCCTAGCAGGCAAGGATTATGGTTCAAAACAGTCATCAGAATTTAACAGTTACTATGTTTGCCTATGCTAGTCTTGAACCAGGGTCTCAAAAGAAAGCAGTATTTTCCGGCGTCTCACTGCTACTTCTTAATATTGTGTATGAAGTTAAGGTCACACTAAGTTTAAAAATATTTGGAACTTGCTTAAGAACAATGTAAAACCACAAAGAACTATTCCCTTTAATTAGAGTTTGTGATTTACTGCTTCCAAATAGCAGTGGAAATGTCCTTTGATGTGTATTATTATCCAAGCTAATAAAAATTTCCATTCCAGGCTGCCTTGATGATCTCTCTCATTTGGAAGTACTATTCTGAGCCAGTTACAGTGCTTCCAAGCAAATGGCTTGCTCCGCTGGAGCGCTTGGTAGCCTTTCCTACGGGGGTGGCAGGTAAGGACTGTGCAGTAATAAAAATACATTTCCCAAGCCCGTGCAGATGCTAACAATGTAGTGATGAAGAGCATATGTAGATTAAAAGCACTGCTTCTGTACGTTTCTTCTAACTCCCTTAACACAGGGAGGAGTTTCAAACATTTGATTAGCTGTTTCCTGTGTATTGAATTCTTGTTTCTTTAACTGTCAATGAAATTGGCGATTTGTCGTTTTCATTTCTTCTCAAACAGAGCAGATTTATCTATATGGAATAGACCCTGGCAAAGATTTCAAATCAGAAATATGTTTGTATTAAGGAGTCCACTGAAGTAGCAGAATTGGGTTTAAAAATGGGCAAACACTTCATAGGTCTGTATCACGTACATGTGTTTCTTATAAATTGCTGGGGTTTCGTAGTAGAGTAACTCCAGAATGATTTAGGTATGCTCTCTCTTGGCATTTTGTCTTGTCTGTTCCCACCCTTTTTCCCATCACACTTCTGTTGCATTTTTACCTACTTAAATCCTTTTCTTTTGGGCAGTTTAACGAATTAATGATCAGAACAATATCACAGGTTGTAGATATCTGTTTCTGAGTGAAAAGTGTGCTGGCTCTGTGCTAACGGGATAAGTAGACAGGCAGAATGACAGGACAATGTAGTGTGGAAATTTACCATCAAGCTAAAACGCTGCTGGTAAATTCCCATGTTAGGCTTGTAAGTCCCAACTGCCTTAGAAGGAATTCCAAAATATGTTGTTGGAATTGTATGTTGTTATATCTTTAATGGCTCTCTAGAGAGGGATTTGTATCCAGCAAGCTTACCGGACAAGAGAAGAGTCTGCTTCTGTGCAGGGTGGGGGAATAGTCCTTGGAAGACATTTATTTAAACAGCATTTGAAGGGATTTAAAAAGGTTCACATCCATGCCTGCCTTCAGATCTCCTTTTTTGTCTTGGCTGATAATCACAATAAAGAGATCGCTTTTGAACTCTAGGTGATAAACACAAAAATGTCTAAAAATCACCAAAAAGGTAGTTTCTTCACATGCGCGCTGTGAATAGCTATGTATTCCAGGATACTGTGTAGCATGATTCTATGTAGCCTGCAATATGGATGTGCTGTGTATGACAGTCAGGGCACACCTGTATTCCATCATACCAATGCAAGTTTCTGTGCTGCTAGTTTGAATGACCAGACCCTTTAAAAGAGCAGCGCAAGGCACCCGGGTCAGTAGCGAAGGTCTCTGTAGCATTTTTCTACATAGCTGTATGAGGAGCAAGAGGAAAGGAGAGAAGTATGGATTTAATACTTTTAAAAAGGCTGGTGTAGATTTCGGGGGAAATTTACTTTTTACCTATCTGAAATCTTGAATTTAGGTTCTAGCAAAGTATTCTGTTACTTGCCATGCCTTAGACATTTTCTGTTAGGTACATAGCGAATGTTTTTAGAAGCTATGAGTTCTATATACTGCACTTTGGCTCATGTTTGGTGTTATTTGGTACTCTTTTCCCTGGACAATCTTCATGTTTCCTTGGGACCAGTGTGGAGTTAGCTGCCATCCCTTGAAGACATTTGTATATTAAAAGAAAGATGTTCTGTTCCTGTTCACCTTGTAACTCTTAACTTTCATTTTTTACACTTCCAGAGTTGTTTTCAGAAGCTTGTGTGCTTCAGGGTTATTGATGCAATGACTTAAATCGTGTTTTATATCTCTTTCAGGTGGTGTTGGAATTACATGTTGGCTTGTGGTTTGTAATAAAGTGGTAGCTATCATGCTACACCCTTTCAGCTGAAGGAATCCCAGTAATCCACGGAGTCCTCAACTGCATTTTCATTATCACTGTTTTAAAGGAATTAAAAAAAAAAAAAAGGAACCATTGCCTTTCGTGAGACTAGGTCTGAGATGGTCTTTGTTCCTTCATTTGGCTATCAGCCAGCATTCCTTTTCATTTATTTTATCTTTCCTTAGTTCGGTTTTCAGTTTGGTGGTCAGTTTTCAAAGAATAGCAAGGCTGCTTATAGAACCTCATTTTGTGTCTATTTCAACAAGTATGAACACTGATTCATGGCAGAATCGTAAGACTTTGTCATGCCATATATTCACCAACATCTAAAAGTGTCGGATTTGTATTTTTAAGTTGGAAGTACACTGGTATTAGGAATTAATTTGAGAGCTTTGCTGTTTCTTTGCTGGATAATGTGGCAGTTTCACCCAAAGGTGGGATTATATTTGGGGACAAGTGGTACTAGAGGATAGAGGTAGGTGGTTTGGTTGGCTTTGGGTAAAACAGAATTAGTTCCCTCCTTGTTATTTTTTACACTAGAATTGGTGCATTCTTGGGCTGTCTTAGAAAATGTGTTAGTGATACATATGCAGAATCAACCCTTAAGAGACTCACTCAGTTGCCAAATACGGGACGGCTGGCTGCTTTTTCCTCCCTGAGTTTTAAAATTCATTGAACACTTGAATTTTTTCCTACTTTTATTGATACCTGTCCTTCCTTGACGTTTTTTCTGCTTCCCAAACTGAGTGAGGATCACTGAAACTATTTCCTTCCATGCTTTGGGAGAAAAGGTCTGGCCAACCTTCTCAAGCTCCATATTAAGAAAGAGAAAGTAGGAGACCAGCGTTGTTCCTTTAGAGGACTACATTTCTAAGGGCTTGAGTATATACTAACGACAGTCCAGGATAACTCGAAACAGCTATGTAACTGTAAAAAGGCAAATTAGTGATTTAAATGTCTAAAGTAGCAAGCAGGAGGAGGAGGGAAAACAATTTTCTCTTTTGGAGCCAATCCTTCTTGCTGTATTTAGGTACAGGAAACAGCCACAATACTTTGAATTTAAAGGCAGACAGAATTCTTCCTGGTACCGTGCCTGTAGAACAGTGACGAAGTTGCGCTATCTTCCGTGCTACAGTGGTAGCAACCTACAGAGGTCTGCAACCCTGTCATTGCTGCCCCGTAAGACAAATGGGTGGTTTATAAAGTTCTTGTTCCGCACCTTTTTTTTTTGGACAGGAGCCTGGACAAAGCTCTAGGGGACACCTTTCCCTCTTCTACTGGGCTTTGGCAATTCTGGTTCAGCTTCCCACTGCGTAGAGTGGAATGCATCTGTGCTGTTATTTCAGGTCCTTTGCCTTCCTGCAGGAAGGAGCTAGGGCCCCTCCTTAAGTAGCACTGCATTTAGATAACAGTTTAAAAGGTCATGAAACATCATGTGTGTGTATGTATATATGCATCAAATAGTTTGTTTTTTTTTTAAATGTTAATTTAAAAAAAAAAATTGGGTTTATATTAGGGATTACATTTAGCCAGCATGAAAACAGATGCATTAAGTATCATCAAGAAAAAAATGTTGTGATTGAATGTTATGTGTTTTTATTAACAAAATAAAGCTTTTCAACCCATCTCAAGTTTTCTAATCTGTTTTTCAATGTTAATTACAGTTTTCCTAAACACCCCCCCCCCCAAAAAAAAAAAAAACAAACCAACAACCCTCCCGCCATGTTCTTGCATAAGGAGATACGTTTGGAATCAACAAGCCTAATTTTTATTTTTTTTTTTTTTTAAGTATTCGGGACAGATTATTTAACAATGACATTGGCATACTTCTGAATCTAAAGATGGGGCTAATGATATGTCTACTCTAGCTTGTTACAGAGTTTAACACTGTGAAGTCAAGAAAAGCAGCATCATTTAAAATCTTCACAATGGCATCTGCTGTTTATCCACGCTTAGCATGGGGTCACCAAACACACAGTTTGTTGGCTGCTGTAGTCAAACGTTTGGGCGAGTCAGGGCAAAAAGGCTTTTGGTCATCTAGTCAGTTGAGATGGAAGTGCTGGATTATGTATGCTTGGGACAGTGGTATCCCAAATTACGTAGTTTTGAGACAGCGGTAAAGGCATTGTAGAGGTATGGATAGTTCACAGAGGAGAAACACTCTTCTGGCCAAAGTCATTCTCTGAAGCCTGTCCACTGTACAGCTTAAGCACTACTTCAAGATAAACCTTTGAAATTTTGAAAAGAAATATGCGGCGAGTAGGTTCAGATTGAAATGTCTTAATCACCTTTTGTGGTATAATTTTTTGAAGTTTTTTTTAAGTACTGCTGTCTTTTAAAATTAATAGAATACACATGGTTTTCCCTAACTTCACATTCTAGCAGGCGTTTCATGGATTACTGTGAGGAACAAAACATAATCCTGCCCTCGCTTACATAACCTTAAACACAGGATTTTTAAAGGCTTTTTGAGAACTGGATATGCCTGACTTCTCCAAAACAATAGTTTACTCTTGCACATTCATCTTTGGATGTCAGCTGTGGAAGCTACCAGGCTTTGATACTTTGATAAGTTCTAACAGTGGAAAAGAATGAAGCTTTAGAGCTTTGTAATGCTAGTGAAAACAATGTAATAGTAAATTATTTTTATTATGTGTGAATTCTGGAAGCTATTTCAGGAGTGAAGAAAATAAAAAATTATTTTCTTTTATTGCATTGTTGGTACTAACCCAATAATGAACCTTATAAAAGCAGATTGCTCGCTTCAGCTAGCTAACAAATAATCAGCTTCAAAATTCAAACTGCAGAGAGAATGCAAAAAACTGGAAATGACAAAACAAGGACTAACTCGGACACCTGATAACAGGTAAAAATGTCATAATTGTTAAGGCACTCTTACTAAGATGCATATGCATGCACACAGACCAAACACAGAAGAATGCTCTTTTGTGACAACTGATTTGACTATCATTTTGGAAAAATCATCGAAAGAAATTCTCAGTACTTGTAAGATTTAGTATGCATTTAATGAGGGTAGAAAAAATGCTTTTTAAAAAAATGTTTTAAACAATCCATATTTCTAGAGTAAAGATAAGTTGATGTGCTTAACTACATATCAAATAAAATAATTAGTTTGTGTATATTCCTGGCAATTTCATTAGTGTTAGATGCTTTACATTATAAACTAGTTAGCAGAGGTGGTTTGAAATTTGGCTTGCGTAATCCCGCGTCCCTTCACTTGTCTTCATTCCTCTCATGTTAGAACTTGAATGGTTGTCTCTTCAAACACAGCCTGGTCCAAACAGTTCTTTCATAAGACTGTTTTTCCTGTCAGCAAATGTCATATGAGCGCAGCCTTCCGCTTCAGTGGAACCATCCTTCCGCCTCGTTTTGGTAACTTTACCAAAAGGTGGTTCATATATCCCAAAGGAATTTTTCACTTTTGATTCAGCTGTTTCACTGCAGTTGTGACCCGCATGTCTATGGTCACAAAGACTGCCTTTTTTGGATTTTGTACCTGCTGTAGGAAGCCCATGATGCAAATTCTCAGTGGCTTCTGAGAATATGTATTTTTTTTTCAGTCTAATGAGTGTTTTGTTTCTCGGACCTGGAGTTACACATTTACTCCCTGCCTTCTCACTGTTATTTAGCTGTTCATCTGGCTTTTTTAATTCCTTTTCATATTCTCCCACTGCATCTTCCTCCTTATTGTTCTCTTTTACACTGTCACTTAGAGGAGTTTGTTCAGTTTTGATCAGTTTTTTCAGCTCCCGTTTAAGCAAATCTGTCTCCTTTTCTTCTTCTTTCATAAATTCCAAGCAAGAGTATTCTTCCATCAGTAGTCTGCCCTCCCTTAAATACTCTAGAATGAAATATTGTAGGTTTTTAGGAATGTTCTTAAATTGCCTAGGAACATAAAGAGTCATGAAGCATTAATGGGAGCAAGTTTTACTTCCTTATTTCATTGCTTAAGTTGTTACTATTGATGGTATTTCAGTCTTGAGGGTTATGACAATGCTATTTACTAGTAAATATAACAGGATGGGGCCAGATTTAAACAAGATCGTTGTGCCATTGAATCCAGGTAAATATCTTTTTTCTTACCTTTTTCATTGTGTTTAATTTTATTAAATGAATTAGCATGCAATCAGTAATGGCTAAATATAGGGCCAGAAAAGTCATGTACAATGCAACAGAGAAACCACATGAGACCCAACCTCTAATTGTAATTTTCTTGCTTTTAAGTGGAACTTAAATATAGGGATGATTTTCTCTCCCTTAATTGACAACACAGTTGCTTGTTGCGTGGAGCAGAATATACTGCAACTCTAACCTATAAATGAGTTGGCTCCACTTTTTAGCAGAAAAAGGTAGGTGTATAGTGAATGCCTACAGTAAATACATTTGTCTGCTGCAGGGGACAAATTATAAAATGTTCTGTGCTTTGGAGAGACTCAGACTACCTCCAAAATGAGACAGACTCCAAGCTTAAAGGAGAAATATGAAGTTGCAATAATTAAAATAGCTCAATAAGACTTTGATAAGTAACTCTAATATCAGCAGTGGAAGAAAGCCTGAAGAAAGTCCGGCAAACAGTGAGGAGAGAGATTCACAGGCAGAATCAGAAGACCTGTGTTTTCTGTCAATTTTAAAAGGGGATTTCAAAGACAAATGGTGACTTCAGTTATCTGGTGGGTTCCGGAAAGGCTGCAGGCTGAAAAGGCGGAGTACAAAATACAGGAGTTAACGCATTCCAGACTACTAGCTCTGCTACTGATCTAGTAAGTGACCTCAACAACCTGTTTCACCTCTGTATATGCGTGACCTTTAGGTCATGCAATGTCTCCTACCATTTGTGAAGTATTTAGCATGATGGCATTCAGATCTTGGTTCTTTCTACAAGCCTCACTATAATGAAAATAACATGAATATTTTTAGAAAGAAAAACTCAGATAAAGGAATAGATGGATTGCTTTCTTCTGTTCTATAGAATCTCTTCAAAATAAAGGTGTTCATAGATGAGTCCCTTGCATATAACCGTTACATGGGAACACAATCAAGGGCTAAGATTTACATAAAATCTATTTACAGCGATCATTGTGATGAGGAGATACTCCCAGCCCTTGAAGAAGTCCTTTTCCTTTCTCAGCAACAGATCCTGAGCCAGAAATGTATGTTGACATCAGTTACGATGAAGATTCACAACCAACAATTTAAGATCAGTATTTGAGTAGCAAGGAGATAACAAACTGTTAACTGAAGTATACCTTTAGAGATAAAGCACTGACTTTTTACCAACATGACCAGGAACTCCTTTTAGAGGTACAACAGTACCGAGATGCCTTATACTGTGGAGCTGCTCTGCTGTTAGTGCAGCACCGCCAGCAGCTGGATTTCAGCGATGCATAATACATTATTTTGTTGAATTAGTTCCTGTCAGTCAGGTGCCAGCTAATGGCTGTCGGACCCATGTAAATTACCGATACCACCGGTTCATTCAACTTTTGAAAAGATCAAATGAGTTTCTGAGAAAAATGTTACAATATACCTCTACGTGTTCTACTAAAAGTTTCTGGCTTTGGTATCTTCTTGGTTGATTGCTTTTCTGTTCTACATTGGGCATCTGTGTATGTTTCATTTGCTTTAGCTTTTTGGTTCTTATCTTCGGAAAACTTTTTCTCCTACAATTGACAATTAAAAGTAAAAATAATGAGGGAATACTTGTTTAGTGACTTTCAAAAGTACACAGTCAGTGCAATACTTATAAAAAGATTAGTAATTTCTATCACTATTATAGTCTTATTTTTTATCACAATGTTTGTCCTACATATTTCCTGTAATATAATTACATTCACACAAAATCTACACCCTAGAAAGTTAAGATGATGATCAGGCTGTTCAGGCACATTATCGAAACTTACAAATAACACACAGCTTAGGTGAGAGTTTAAACAAGGGATTGGAACCAGATCTTTCATACCTTTGTTAGCCGAATTGGGCTTTTTTCTGTTTCCTGAGTTTGGTACTGTGACAGCAGCAGTGATCTAAACCTCTGTTTATCTACTTGTACTGATCTGTTTATACTATGACCTGTTGAAAAAGGACAATTGTTAGCAATACAGTAGTTTCTGGAATTACATTGTTGGTATAAACAAAAGGTATCTTTGTTGACTGATAACACTGGTATGTAGCCTAGGATTTAAACATTTTTTTTCCACATGTCTTAATGCCCTTTAATAAAGAAACTCTTTGTTCTGCCTGATCTATAAATGCTGAAACTGGAACACAAACATAGCTACCTGGACTTTTGAGCGTTTTCATCAGTGCATCAGTACATCATAAATATACTTAAGTTTAGATTGACAAAGTCCTGTTCAGATAGAACATGCAAAATCAATGAATGTGTCTATACCCTAGAGCCCATGTGGGCTTAATTTGTGTGGTAACATTCTAATGTAAATTTAAGAGGTCTGGGATGAGGCCTCAGCTTTCAGGTTCCTAAATTCAGATCTTACGGAGTATAATAAACATGCTTGCTTTTATGCCTTCTGACTTAGTTACTCACCTTTCTCAATGTTAAGCACTTATGTAAGGCTTTATCGAACCAAACTCTTCAGAGGAAATGCTTAACACTGTTTGAAATATCTATGGTCTTTGAAAAGAGATTCCAAGGGAGTGATTGAATGAGATATTTCAAGAAATAGCTGGATGGCGATGGGATGGGATGGGGAAGATGACTATATTGTTCTTTTATTCTGGTTTTAGAATAATTTTGACGTGAGTACAGTAGCTGAGAAAGTTGCCAGCACAGCAGCAAAAATGTGATCTTACCTACATCAACATTCGACCTTATTCCCAGTTTTTGATCTCTGAAATCCGAGGAAGACTATCCATAAAAATGGCGATTTTCAGATGTTTGCAGTTTGGTGGTAAAAAGGATGTTGATAACTAATTTGAGGATTACTCTTGAAGGAATGGCACTGGTGATGTGGAGGGAATTAGTTTTCCCTTTCGAAAGGGAACCAGTAAGTAGTTCCTTCAGCAGTTTTTTCATCAGAAATCAGCGGAGTGTTCCTCAGATTCAGAACTAGGGGGAGCTGTACCCCTAGATGAGCTGGTGTGACCTTCCCACACCTGAGCAAACTTTGCTCTCATGAAGAGCTTATTAAATTAACGGCTTCATTCAATGAATCAATTTTATTTATGTACATAGAGCTTTCTGATAACCTAAGCAAGCCTACCTCCAGCTATTTATCAGGAGTGTTAAAAAATGCAGCACCACCTTTCTTTTTTTCTTTCCTGCTGGGCAAAAATTTTTGCAAACGCAGAGTAGAAAAGAACTACTTGAAGAAGTAGGTCTTTCTAAGTCTGTTATAGGAAAATTCAAGTCAATAAAAAAAAATTTCCCGAAAAGGAAAAACAATTACCAGTAATTCCAGTTCTAGATTTCTAAATCATCTGTTTCCATTAACTGGCAGAGAATTTACTGGCCCAAAATACCAAAAGATCAGACAACTTTGCTTGGAACCTTTTCATTACAAAATATCAGGTCTCTCTCCAAGTAAGCTCCCTTATCTTGCTTAAAGAAAAGAAGAACTTAAATAGTAAACAGTGATTTAAGTACTGTAATTTAAATAATAATATTGTACAAATCTGTGTCTGAGTAAAAATAAAAAACCCACAGCTGGTTAAGTAATTCCAACTAAAATTGGAATTCAGAGCTTCATAAAAAAACGTGTCTGACTTGGAATGAGAAGTAGGAATTTGTCTTTCTTAATTTCACACTTGAATTACCAACCTTTTCCCTGTAGTTTACTTGTAGTTAAGGCAGAGTAATGGATTTGCAAGGGCAACAAAGAGGAAAGAAATAAGCAACTGGCTATGATAAGACTTTGTACTGATACCATAATTTGAAGAATTCTGTGGGCAATATTTCCAGCAGATATGTTTGCTACCATGTAAATTTTATGTGCTCTTCTGTACCCGTATGAAGAAAGTTCCAGTTCCTCCTTCAGTTTAGGAGCAGGAATATCTGATGAGTATTTTAAAGAGGTACTTAACCCAGGAAAGTCAATGTTCAGATCATTATCCAAAATTAAGGGTGTAAGTTCATTGTGCAGAAAGCTCTCCTTTAGAATACTGACAGAATGTTTATGATCCTGAGTAGGAGGCAAAATAGTAGCAACGTGGGGAAAGTACTTGAAATCTGTTTATTAGTTTCTGTATAAAACACATTTATTAGTAAATTCTAGATACTACATCTAAAGCATATCACAATTAGAAATTTAGAAGTGCTTCAAGAAAACTATCTTCAACTTTTTTGTCCCTGATGAATATAGTGGGCACATGGGCAACATAGCAGTTCTTGTCTCGTATGATTTGTAATTGTTTTTAGCTGCTGCTCCCTCAGTTCAAGGGATGGGATCCACTTCTCTGAACACAGGCGCCTAATGCTATTTGAGATGCCTTTGAGTATTCAAGGTATCTGCGTAAGGCTGGCGATAGTACACAGGACCGCTGGGACACCCGTGTCCTTCTGGAACAACAACTACAAGGCCAGGCAGAATGTGCTAGGGCATCTCAAATGGCACTGGGTGGCCTATAATTAGGCAGCTGAATCCCACACAAGGTAGCTGCTCTTAGAATGGTTGATAGACAAGACTGCATATAATAGATAATTCTCTCTGATACCTGTCTGAACATCCAGGCGAAAGAAATACTCTTTACTAAAGAGCTCTTTCTTCCTTGATAGAATTTTCTATTGTTCTTTTCTATCATTCTGCTATACTATTCTAAATAACATCAACTCTGCGGATAGAATTAATTGAGAGGATATACAATAACCGGCTTGTCCATTTAAATTTACTTATGCTAAAAACCAAAGGACTACTAAGGATAAACATTCTCTTCTCTCAGATAAGGTGACAGTAAGATCATCAGACTGGCCTTTAAACTTCCAAACCTTGTATCTGAAAACCCCTCCTTTCCTTTCACCCCAACAAAATGCAAGCTGCAGAAGCTTCAATAATGGACTTCGAAGCATCTCTGCTATTTGTAAGTTACAGGGTCTAAGGATTTTAAAGATGAGAAAACAGTTTTTAAAGACCCAACTAAAATCCTTATTTTTGCTCATATAAAAGCACTTCATATTAAAACTAGGAACTTGCTACAGGCAGGTTGTTTGTGAGGTGCTTTGAGTTAGTGAGCCATGTTGTGGGAATTCTAGGTCTAGGGTGGCCACTTCTCCAGGCCAAGTCAAAGGGAACAGCCTGAACAACAATTAGTCTGCAAAAGCTTTGTGGACTGATGGCTTCACCTTGTTAAAAAACAAATAGGCAAATAGCTCTCGATGCAAACAGACACATAAAATAGCAGCACTGCTTCAGTGTCACTGTTAGTATACTAAAACTGTGTATACTAAATGCTCTTCATGACAAAATATGGGTTAAATATTAAAAACAGGCCATGTATTTGTATTCATAAAATAAATGAGCAAAACACCGAGCATTTCTCCTTATATTACATGTGCCAGAATATTTTTAGCCCATATGAAAGTACCATGTTGGCTTTCATTTTGGAATATATGTCCCAGTTACAAAACAATGTAAGTTTCACATAATTAAACAACAAAGGAAAATGAATATACGCGTACATTTTTCATGAGGTACTGAATCACCTTTGTCTTTTGGGATTTTAGGCATCCGATTTGCATAGATATTTTTTACATAAAGCTGCCGATCCTTTTCCTAAGAAGAAATAAACACTATTAATCTTCTAATATGCATTAAGAATTACTTTTTACCAACTGAATTTTCCCATATTGGGAGAAAACTGTCAGCAATTTTGCTTTGTACCAGGCCACGTGGTGACTTTGTCATTTACATAAATAGGAATCTGTCATTTTCTTTCATAAGCCAAAACAAAATTCTCCCTTCTTAAGGCTAAGAGGACACCTACATGATCTTTTTCATAACACAATAGTCGAAAGATGAAGCCTTCTCTAACGATTTTTTCATTTGTTGTTCTTAGGTTTTTTTTTTTTCAGACTAAGTAATTTCTGGCTTTACTTCCTTTTTAAAATTTTTTAATTTGCTCAGTGCCCTTGGTTACAAGGTGCTCAGTTCTGGTTTACAACCTGTTGCTTGGGAGAGGACATAAGCTTCACAGGCACACTTTAAAATTTTATTTAGCAAGAGTCCTCTTTCCTTACTGAAATCTATCTTAAACACAGAAGAGAGATTTCAGTAACATGCTCACCATATCAATTCTTAGTGTGAAAAATAGGAGCTGCATTTAATGTGGAGATACAGGTTGATCTGAAAAGGGAATTGTGTGTCTGAATACCTTGAATGGTCTGACTAAGCCAGGTGCCCAAAACTATGATTGTGTAAAAATAAACTGTTTTGGCACAGAAACAGGGTTAATAAGCATGTCTGGTCGCCTTTGTGGTAAAGCAATAGCAGGTTTTCTGAATCTAAATATAACATTAAGAGAACTGGACACATAGAAAACTGTGTGGAAAACACATGAAATATTTTGGAGAAGTGTTAAGATGAGACCTGTACTTTAGAATAATTTGCATTTTGGAACAGTTTTACCTTAGTGTTCTTGGGGCTATAATTATTCCTGTCTCTCAGATCTGCACATATAGGAGGAGATCAGACTCTGGCAGGGAAATAGCACTGCAAGTGCTGCTCAGGAGACTTTGATACAGGGCCTGGGAAGAGCACTGTACTTTTTTCATTTCCCAACAGCTCACTAGGCTTTTGCAGCTGGGCAGCCTGGCTGCTGCCAAATATCAGGAGGAAAGTTTCTGCACCTGATACATAGGTAAGAGGGACAAACAGTGCCCAGTACAGAAATGCAGATCTCCATCAATCCTCAGTAGTTGCCTGTTCTGCCCTTAACAATGTCTGGGAAAACTCCCCACAATGACATCTTTCACAGACATTTGATTCCATTTAGAAAGAGAAGGCTTCCTAGTGGAATCAACAGACGGACTGGTCACTTCATATAGAAATAAAAAAAGTATTTTTTAACTGTGTTACAAACACAGTTTAAATTATTAAAAAGACACAAGGATGTTAATGTTTTCTGGAATATGTTCTCTTTTTCTTGTTACCAACTCATATGACATACCATTCATGGCAGTTTTGTTTCTCTTTCTATTTAGTGTCACTTTTAGGTTTTGCTGTATGTTTGTTTTACAAGCATTCAGTAGTGTTGAACTGGGCATATTTGTCCCAAAAATATTTGTCTTAAAACCAAGCTGGAATTTGAAACAAACTATTGAAATATTTACTTAAGTCCTTTTGTTAAACTGCACTTTTGCAGATCGTAACATTTGGCTCATTTTGATTTGCAAGTGTTTCTAAAAGGGAGCTCATTTAAAGTTAGTAGATGAATGTATTGACCTAGCTCTATCAAAATAGTAACAAGTTGGTGGGGATTATTTGTTCAGGTTGTGATGCATTAATCTGTGTTTCGATTAGTTATTGAACTACTTTGAACTTTTGACAAATAGACCCTACAATAATTTCATCATTTTATATTTTGACTTTTTTTGGTAGACTATAGGCTCAACTAGGAAACAAAAATTCCATTACTAAATAATATAAAAAGGCAAAAGGAATGGATAGCATTAAATATTTGACTCTTCTTGTAGGAACAGAAACCCATTTAAAATCTTGAATACCTTAATTTTTTGGTGAAGAGAGTTAATTTCCATTTGCAAGTTCTTTGTAATTATCCCAACTTCCACAGCTTTTTTGTTCTCATTTGCCAACTGACGACCAAAGGTGCTATTGTTCAACTTCAGCTGCTTTTCTAGGCTCTTGAAAAAATTACATAGTTTACAGTATGGATGTACTCAGCATGACTGTCAAAAATCTCAGTTCTTACCAGATCTAAAAAATAAGCACTCTAATATAATGAAAAGTAAACTTCTAATAATTATATTCTATTTTAAACAATGCATGAAATTATGATGAAGTATCTGAAAAATTACTTCTAAAATGAGCAAAACCTGCTTTAAAACCTAATTTTTCTAAACAAAAAGGTATATTTGGCATTCAAACATGAAAAATAAGCCTGTACATTACCTTTCTGATGGATTAATGCATACAATAATCTTTGAGAAATGCTAAGACATTTCTGTTCACACCAAGATCTATTAACTGTGGCAGCATAAGGAGGCTTAGTGTAAATGAAAACTAGGTAATTTATTGATTACTCTATCAAGTACTTTATCATCAGAATCCAGTGCCATGCACTGAAATTATAGTTACTAAAATTGTAAGGTGGACATCCAATCCTGCAAGCTTTTTATAGCTTCTCACTAGGACTTCTGTAAATAGAAAGTTTTCAAAAGACAGTCTGAATTCAGCTGTTTATATTTTCATTTTCTTTCATGTAATAAATGTACTTCAGACCTAGCTGTTCATACGGTGAAACGCCTCTAAGATTACCTGGCTCTTTATTTAATTCTGTGCATAATGTATCCCATAGAAAATAGAAATTAATTCCTGGACGACAATGGAAATGTCACTCTTCCAGTTTTGTATTAAAAACGGTACTTCTGTCATTTTGTGGAAGGTTCAATAAGAGTAAAGAAGCATGAGATATTAAAAGGAGCTGAATTATCTCCTCTTAAACTCCCACCAGGCTTTTACTACAGTTGCATAATAAAACAACAGTAGAACCAACCCTAAAATCTAGGACACCTGACTGCTGCCTAATTCAGCAGCCGCCCTACAGCTGAGTACAGTGAGTGACAGTAATTAGTGAATAGGAGATGTAGGTATGTCCGTATCGCCCACCAGCACCACATAAAAATAACAGTGCTAGTTCCAGATAAGCTAGCTTTGGTTGTTCAAGGTAGTAGGTCAGCAGCAGCCTGGTGGTCTCCACGAATGACTAATCCTTTGCTTTGCCAGGCTAAATCAGGGTCCATGCTATCGCAGCTAGATGGCCCAAGCAAGCCTGGGTACCCCACGCTGCTGGCAGGGAGCAGAATAGATGCTCTGCTGAAGATTGCTCTCCAGCTGTATGCTGTGCTTCTGACCTAACAGGGTTAAGGCATATGACTTAATTCCTAAAAGATCTTTATTGCCAACCTTAACCCACTCATACACTTCTGCCAGAATTTAAAATATTGGAAGGGGATACTACTGCCATTTTTAGTACCTTACACTCAGGACAGCGCTGGATTAAAAAGAAAGTTCAATGTTATGGGATTGTATCAGGATCATTAATGTGACAAGAAGCAGCTAAAAACTTTCCACTACTCTCACACAGAAACCTCTCCTATTATTGTTCCACAAATACAGTGATATGCACATATTACCTGTATTCTCTCATCATTCACTTCCATTTTTTCTGTAAGGACTGATAACCTGTGACCAAGCTCCTCTCTCTCTGCAAGAGCTTTGTCTTCTGAAAGCACGTGCAAGGCCTGCAAAGCATCTTTAGCTTTTAGCAGCTCTGCTTCAACTTTTCTGAGCTTCCTGGATGTATTTCTCTCGTCCTCCTGAGACATCCTCAGGAGTTTCCTTAAAGCTCTCACCTCATTATAATGACTTGCTAAAAGATCCGGCAAGTTACTTTCTGAATTTTCATATCTACCTATTGCTTTTGAGTGCCGACACTGAAGCTGTTTCAAAACGTGGTTTTCTAAGCTTGATGCTTCTAATTTGTGTTGTAAAGCAAATATTTCATTCTTCAGCTCTTTAATTTTGTGAAGTCTTGCTGATGATATTCGCTGAGCCACTGCATTTTTTTTCTGGGAAATCATACTACTCCGCAGGCTTAAAAATGAAGAATTCTGGTATGGTATCTTCTCAACTGGCAATTTTTTTCCTCCTGCATTCAGACCAAAGTAAACTGACATTGATATATAGCAATCATTTGAGACAGCAAAATCACCGTATGTCTTTACTGCTCACATAAGCTCATATACTGCTCATCCAAGCTACTTAACTGTGGTATATTTGATAAAATGTCCAAGTTCTATACTAAGACTCCAATGTTCAAGTATTTCATAGATAAATCCATTAAACATTTTATATCTCTGTGTGTGCATTTATGTGGCTGCACTGGGCCATAGCTAACTAGCTCTACAGGAGGTCAAGGCTCCCCCCTTTCATTCTCTGAAGCCATTTTCATTCAAAACAGCCATCATGCTCACTTTCCATTAATAAGGGTAACTATGTAGGTGGTGTCTTCTGAGGCAAACAGCAATAATACTCTGGGAATAACTTGGTAAAGTATGTTTATATTAACACATTACTCCAGTATGAATGGGAATAAATTTTCTCTCTGTAAATCATGAGGTTCACTAATGTAGGCATGATATGGGGACCAATGAACCAAACTCACCCCATCTAGAAAGATTACCAAGAGGGAGGACCTACACCTTGAATAGGAAAAAAAAGAACCGCCAACATAGTCATCTACAGGTCTGCAAGAACTCAAAAAACAAGGTGTTCACAATAGCACATGGTTAATTTTTTCTGCAGCTAGGATTTCTAATGGACTTTCTACAATTTTCAAGTCAGCTTTGAATTGAACTACATTTTTAACCCTTACATGCTCATTAGAATAGAACTGTTACGCAGTTGTGTACATGGTTTCTATACAGCAATTGAAAAAAATCTTTATGGGCTAGCATTCTAAGTGTATTACTGCCATTTGGCTTTCTTTATGGCCAGCATCCTAAGTGAATTACTCTCATTTTCCTTTCCTGAAACATAATTAGAATTTGAAAATAGTCAAGACTGTAAATGAGTGTGTTCCCCTTTTTCAGGCATATATTCAATTTCACTATAGCTCTCAAGACATTTCAGGCAGTATTTTGCTAGAAGTTGATTATAGTAATTTATAGATCACATAACATTTTATGTCCTAACCTAAAAAACACCAGAGGAAAAGGACGTATCTTTTCAAGCACTTCTGTTGAATCCAATGGGTGTTCTGCACACAAACTCTTCACAGGAGCAGGCCCTAACCGGAACACCCCGTTGCAGATGGGAAACAACATCAAATCGGCGGTAGGAAAAGTAAAGCAGGGCACTGCCACGCCATGGCCAAGCTGCTTCCATGACCTAAGCCAGAATAGTGGAAGGCTACGGGAAGAGTGTTACCTAGGAAGACAGAGATGCATGGGGCAGTGGCTTCAGTGGGGAAATGGCTCTTCTCTGCCACAGCAGTGCCTGTTCCCCTCTCTCCCCTTTCCTGCTGGCAGCAGCCGCAACAACTTTCCTGTTCTCCACACCTTCAGCCCAGCTCTGCTCCTCCCCTTCTCATGGCAGGGCCTGGAGCCTGGCCTGGGCCCTGACACCCACGTGCCTGGCGTGGAAGGCAGCAAGTTCGAGGAAAGTATGAAGGGGGTCAGTTACACAACCGGGCACAACAGGGCAGACTGATGATAATGGAGGGAAGTTGGAATGGCATGGAGGAGCAGAACCACGCTGTCTGTCCTTTGCTCTTACTCCTAAAACACCCGATGCACTCCACCGTTTCTGGACACGAACCAGATGGTCTTTGTTCTGATGGCCCTGCTGACCGAGGAGAGAAAGCAGGGGCGAGCTGGTAGGACCTCGCTCATACAGAGCCACACAGGGAGAATAGACTATCAAATTCAATGGGATAGCAAAAGAAAAAGATAGAAAGAATCTGAGATTAGGAATCAAGAGGAGGAGAGACTGATTTGGGCAGGGCGGTTATTTTTCTTACACAAGTTTTAAATGGCTTAAGAAGGACTATCATGGATGTTCAAGTAAACTGAGAAGAAATTATAGCCGTCAGTTAGGGTCAGACACATTCAAGACTTTCTGCAGTGAGCAAAATTAACAGATACTGTGAAAAAAACTCACCAGAGGTAAAAAACAAAGCAAATGGAAGTTACGGAAGCATCACACCTGCATGTTCTCTGTAGTATGATTCCACTGTAGGGTGACTACAATATGACCACAAATGTTGTCACACAAATATTTGCAAAGTGAGAACAACCATTACATTACTATTTTATTTTGCCAGAATAGAACAAGAGGATGTAAAAGAAATGGGAAAATACCTTCCTGTAAAAGCTGACAAAAATACTGTAAAATCTATACATGTCTATATAGGGTGAAAATGTAGGTTATAATTGTGTTCCTGGGAAATTGATCATTTCAAGTAGCCATGAACAAGCAAAAGTATCCACTTAAAATATCCAACACAGCTAGTAGCCAATAATGATTCTTCTGCTAAATATATTTTTAAAATATGGTTATTCTTTCTGGTCTGCTAGTTTCATGCCAGTATGACTTCTTGACAGCAGCATATAACTCATATAATAGAAGAGATAATCAGTGGTTCCTCTCTTTTTTTGTTTGACTTGCATCTTCTAGATTTGGTAGACCTAGATGAAATTTTGAAGCTCAGCAGGAAAAGGGTCACTGGTTTTACACGCATTTTTTGATGTGGCATGGTGGGATTTAAGAATGTATGGGTCTAGATATGAAAACATTGCAGACATGAAAAGATTCTTCACTTTTAACATTTATGTAAAGGGAATATATTTGTGCTATAGGGTCATTCCGTTGAAGCACAAACTTAATTTTACATGATACACCATGACTAAGCTGGCCAAAACATGGCTTTTTTGTCAAAACTGACACTTTCGTGAGGACATATAATTTTTTAATAACTTTCCTCAGGAAAGGCTTTTTCAGACTCATCATGTCATGCATGGTCAAAGCCAGAAATTGCAGTATATGTGGGAGAGCCATTTTCAAGTCCTCAGATTAAAACTGAGGAATAAGGATTGCAAAGATGCTCCCACATCTCAGGTGATTATCCTGCCTCTTGGATCGCTGAGTATTGTGGGATAACATAATTGTGAATCCCTATCTCTCTTCCCTCCCTTTCCTAGTGTTTGAAACATGATTTATTATTTTTCTTCACTGAAAAACTGTTTCCCCTGTCTTCCTAATTACAGAAAAAAACCCAAAGAAAGTGAACAGCATATTTCTCAAGGAGTCTCATTTTACTACTACCAGGAAAAAAAGTACCTTTTTTATCATCTTGGGGGAAGATATGCTGTCCTTTTTTCTTCTTTTCGTCTTTTTCCTGTGTTTTCTGCTCTTCAGTTCCTGCTATTTCTAAATGTTTGCTGCTTCTAGCTGTTTCAGAGCAAGTCACTGACAAAGCCCTCAGAATCGTTAGCGTTGAGAATTTTCGCTTCTGTAACCTCTACTGTGTCGCCTACAATCATTACCTCTGCTACAGCTGCTGCTTCTGGTACTTCTGTGCTTTGGGGAATCTTTAGTATCCCTGCTTTTTGTGCCATGTTCTCACTTACTATCTTCTGTTACTAAAATATGGAGGAAACAATCATCTGAGTTCACCACTGTGTTAGGGTATGAAGACGTAAAAGTTGACCTCCGTAACCTATCAGTAATCAGAATATCACTGAGTTGTTTACAGTTAACATAAACAATACTAAACACTATTCACCTATATTAAACAATGGTAAGAAATTATAACTTACCTTTAAAAAAACCCAGTCATTACTCTTTAACCCATTATATAATTGTGTGGTCTGTAGTAAGCAGGTAAGTTTGTTTCCAGAATGAACTGCAATATAAAATACACTAGTGTTTATCTCAGAATTTACTATGATACTGGCATGTGTTTTCTAAAGATCTACAAGGTACTACCATTTAAATGCAAATAGATACCATGGTTTGTTTCCTGTAATGTATAAATTTTCTCCATAATTAATGTAATTTAGAAGAAGTGTAACTGTATTTATGCTCAATACCTACCAAGTGCTGTAATATTAAAAAAATAATTGTTCAAGTCTCTAGAAACTAGATATTTCTAACTGTGTTTTTATGGTATTTTTACCTTTCCATTCATGTTATAAAAATACTATTTAACCATATTTTTCAATAATTAGATCACAAATCAAGTCACAAAATTAACTTATGCATGAAAATAGAAAAAAAAATCTTCGCTGCCACATTAACATTATAGGTAGACAATACAGTGGCACCTAAAGCTGCACAACAGAGTATCTGACTTAGAGACTGAAATAAAGGTTTTCTTAAACTTTTGGGATGTTGTTTATTTATTTTCAGATCAGAATTGTTTGCAAAACCAAAAAAGCTTGCTAAATAAAACCTCACAATGTAATAAAAGTGTCTCTGCATAATTTCAAAAGAAAACATTAGGGAAAACGTCAGTGTTTTTTAAATGAAAACAATTTCTTCACAGTCTAACAGTGCTTAACACCTTTGTTTGCTTTTGAAAATGTTGCAAGACACTTATCTCCATGTCTATGCACCCATATAGCTTGGAAAATACCACCTGCAATGCACTGTTGTTGTCAGAGATATGGTTCTCTGATGGGATGATAATCTAATTTTGTTTGATCGGGTTCTAAGTAATGTTGCTGCTTCCTCTGGAACTGTCTTTTCTCAGTCGTCCAATCTTAAACCAAAATGAACTCTCCTAACGGTCTGGCTTTTTAAAAAAACATATAGTTAGCATAAAATATAGAATGCTGACTAATTTTCTATGTCTTTGTGAATACAAAGACATGCACCTCAATTTTTTTCCCTACTGAGGCTACTGGAGAGTAGAAGAACAGATTATTTCATACTCCTGGCAGCATTATTTAAACACTGTGGTTCTGGTAAAAATTATTTCTTGGGATACAGTTCAATCCACTTCATTTTCTTAATATCACATGAAGACTACTCAGACCATAGTTTTATAGATGCAGAATTCTACCCAGTAGTAGACTAAGTTGTATATTTGGGGGAGTCTAAAAGGGGCATAGCAATTATGTAAGAGAAATTTGAGGGGGGCTAAAATGGTATTTCAGTTCAGATGGATTTTAACAAGTAGCCCTCACTAAAAAAAAGATAAGATATTTTTAGAACATTCTAACTCCTTTGTTGGCATTTTTGCTTTGTGGTGGCATTTTATTTTACATTAAATTAAATTTCTTAAAGGGGAGAGGGGAATCACATAACTCCCAAAGAAAATTGAAAAGTGTAATTTAAGATTGCACAAAATGTTCTAGGTTGAATCAAAACAGTTTTATTAGTCTTCATTCCCTTAATGAACGACTCCTCTTTGCGGAAGACTGAGGAATGCCCAGGGTCCTACTAAATTTGAGCCAGTGCAATAATCCCTGAGATGAGAACTCACATTTTAAGATGAGTATTAGGCAAAGGACAGCTTGGTACATAGATTTGTATTTCCATTTAAATTTGATTTGGCACTGTCAACACTTTCTGGCCAAATTGTCTTTAAATCAAATTAGCTTAAATTAAACTTAAAACTACTGCTTTAATTTGTTTTGATGAGAAGTTGGGGCTGAACCTCACCATCCAGCTTCAAGAGCAGATGTTGGGAAGTAAATAAAATGGAAAAGGAGAATAAAAGACAGAAAAACAAAAAGTGAAGGACAAGAAACAGAGAAATGAAATGGTAGATATTACTATAGAAATGAAGAAACAAAAGCAGTAGCTGAAGGGGGACTGAAATGGACAAACACTAGGAGAACGTATGTTGAAGGAAGAGATGCAGGAACAACAATAATTAGGGCCAAATCTATCTGTCAAAGATGAAAATGCCATTTCAAGCATCCAGAAACTGCAAAACTGTCACGGGGAAGAATTAATTGTAGTCTGTGTGCAAAAACAAAGTAAATGAAGGGGGAGTCCTGGTGGGAGAACACTGTCTGACTTCCCAGACCAGCAAGGTGCAGCAATCTCTTGGCCTCACAGCCGAGCCCTGAGCCCCAGGGGAACCAAGCTGGGTGCCAGGGCCCACCTGCTCACGCAGGAAGGGCGAGAGCATAGCCAGGGCCCTCAGACCTGCCTCCAGGCTCCTCCAAGGGCCCCAAACAGCTCCCTGGTGCGGTCCACACAAACCAGAGCTCCCCCACCACCCTCACGAGCGCAGGGTTCCCCAGGGTGCTGGTGGGGTCCAGCCGCCACCCTGTTCTCCCCAACCGCCTCAGAGGCCTCAAAACCCTGCAGCCCCCCACCCCAATGCCGTGGCAGCCCCCCCCCCCCCGACACCCTGACAGTCAGTGCCCCTCCCCAACAACCAACTCAGCACCTCCACACCCAGCCCCAGGCCCTGACAGCCACCTCGAGGCCCTGGCACTCAGCCCCCCGCCCTGCCACCTAGCCCGACACCGCCCTGCTCTGCTCTCCCTGCCCAGCGCGGGAAAGCAGCCCCTCGCCACAGGGCTCCCCCAGGCATGGGATCCCACCTTCCCCTCAGTAAATCTCCTCCACCCCTCCCCACCTCCACCCTGCCCCGGCCCCACTGCCCACGACGGCGTGCCCCGTCCCCTCCCGGCCTCCCGAGCGTCTCCCCCGCCGCCATTACCGGCCTCCTCGGCCGACAGGCGCGTCGCCGTTGCCATGGGGACGGGCGGCGGCCGCGGGGCACCCTGGGAGCTGTAGTCGCAAGCCGGGGCCGCCGCCTCGCTCGCCCGCCCGCGCCCTTCCCCTCCGCCCCCTTCCCTCGCCCCGCACCCTGCAGAGACGGCTGCCTGTCTGTTTCCACCCTTTTACTTCTGTGCCCCACCGGGGTGCTAATGGGCATTTGACGATGCGGCGTGCAGGCAGGCGGTCCGCCTGCGCCATGAGCTGTAGGCCGCAGAGCCTCATGGTGGCCGTGGAGGCCCGCCGTGTCCCGTCCTGCCCCGTCGTGTGGTGTGATGTGGTGCGGCGTGGCGCGGTGCGCGCCCTCAGAGCGCGCAGCCCAAACCCAGCAGGCTCCAAACTCACGGTCATGGGTTTACACAAAACGTTTTTATGCTGAAAAAGGGGAAAAAAAATCCCATAGGAGGGAAAGCGGCTGGAGCAATATTTTTCTTCAAGGCTGGACACAAGGGGAGTTGTGCCCTGAAGGCCTCACCGGCCAAGCCCTAGGTGGGCCGAGGCTTTGGGCCGCATCCTGTTTTTTCCCTGTGTAGTTCAGTGTGCATTTCAGGTGCGAAGTAGAACAGGAGAGAGAGTTAATTGGCAATTTTGTCCCAGGCCTGACCGTGGACGTTTGATGGTGCAAACATTTACCGCTTTGAGTATTAATTATTAGTATTGCCATACTTGCAAGGCTTATCAGTGCGCTTTGAACCCAATGACCACTGCATCCTCAGTGTGCACTTCTTCAGAGCACTAGTAACCAAATAAATTAATTTGGAAACAGTATGTTCCAAATGGCCAGTCATTTCCATTGAATTTACTAGGCTATACTTACATACAAAATCTCCCAAGAAACAAGCATGTGTAGCAACTTCTGGCAATAATTTAAGGTTTTGCACTAAGGTGGTGGGTTTTTGTTTGTTTTACAGGAAAATACTTTGAAAATACCCGATTCTAACAGGCTTTTCTTTTTGTTGGACCTCCTGTTGCCTCTCAAAAGAAGAAAGAAATGACAGATGGTGAGCTGCAGTAAACAGTGCAAACTATCCATACTGTTACTTTTAGTTTTCAGTGAGGTTTTTCAGGATCCCGCTTCCATACATGGAGTACTGCATTTCCAGCTTCACATAGTGGTTTGCACAGACAAAAAACTTACTTTCAAGAGCATCTTTACTATTGTACATTCAGTTCTATCTAATCAATCCCGGAAAGAAAGTATTATATTCCATTTTAAGTATTTTCAGGATTGGGCACTGCTATATTCAGTCTTAACATTTGATATGTGTGTAAGCAGTTTCTAAAACCTAAGCCAGTTTCACCTCTGACATTGGGTCAGCTTTACTGAGCTCAGTGGCATGTTGCTCACTTACAGCAGAAACAAACTTGGCCCTTAAAATTTGAAAGTAATCTCTTATCATTTAACATTCTTAAAATACCTCTCATGCTCAGAGACCTCCTTGAGGAAATACACGCAGGCAACCACTGAATTGTGACCACCTCTGGGGTAGAAGGTGACAACCAGATGGAAAAACAGCATCCTGGAGAACACAGTAGAATGGGTTATTTTTTGCTGAGTATTCTGGACATTCTCTTACACCTTGTGCCCTGGCAGTTTTCACTGGTGATGCAAAAAGAAGGAGAAAATACAACAATACGTTCTGGATACATCGAATCAGCCAAATCACCCTCCCCAGTATCAGGAAATGTACTGACATATATTTATTTCAGAGAAGTCCCTGAGCGCTGCAGTGTGGATGATGATTTGAATTCTTTGAAGCTGAGAGCGTTTGTAACCGAGGCTTATTTCAATATGATCTCTGCTATAATTACTCCTGCATCTATGCTTCCCTTGCCCTCCCCTTCCTCCTTCCCCTTTTATAATGTAAAATTTGCAGCTACAGCTCCGAAGCGTCCTTGTTGTGGTCAGGGAGAGGGCACAAGCCCTTTTATGCAGGAGGTAGCAGTGACAGTGCTCATGCAAAGGTAAACATTACCCAACAGCTTTGTGATTGCCCCCAGCACTAAGTTGCCTGCTCCCTGTCCCTTCTCCCTTTTCCCTTCCCCCTCTCCCAAATATTTCTCCAGCCCTGTCTCATTGGTGCACTACTCTCCTTTGCCTTTTTTGGACTGCCACCCTGTCAATCTAATGCAATAAGGCCAGGGGCAGGTGCAAACCCCTTGCTATGGCTCCTCTTACTAACCAATCCTCTACTGGCCTCTCGTCCCAAAATACCTAAGAGCCAATGGAGTGGGAAAACCCGGGAGCCCGGGGAGAGGGAGAGGCCAAAGCTGCTGGACTGCTGTGGCGGGGCATCCATTTAAGACTCGGCTTAGCCCAGGAGCTGCCGAGCACTTGGATTCCTCTTGGGACTGTGGTGACTTGTGGATAGCAGGCGTGCTCTGCTGATTCATTTTCATCACTGTCAACATGGTGATCAAAGTCTTCGTAGCCACATCTTCGGGGTCTACAGCGGTAGGTGTCTCATTTAACGTACTCCTGTTTCTGATGGGATCAGTTTGGTAAATTAGCCTAGAAGATCCCAGGACAACCTGAGTTTGCATGGAGAAAAAAACCCACTGGATTTCTTCTAGTCTGCATTGCGCACCTTATTCTTGAAAGCTACTCAAGATGTAGAGAATTCCTATTAATGCAGGCTTGCTTGCATGCAAGGTTTATTTACATATAAATTATCTGTCATTTACTAGATCTACTTCTGTTTGAAAAAGTATATGCAATATATAGTCACTGAAGAAGGAAACGGTGGATATTGTATTTGCACAAAAGCTAAGGTAGATTGTTTACAGTAGAAATTAATGTATTTCTTTTTAAAAGAGACTTTAGGACACTGCTCCTGCAAAAGGGGAACTCTGTCTAAGAAAGAGCCTGGAGCCAACATAAGCTGAATAAAGTTATGCAGAAAAAAACTCTTCCCCAACCCCCTCCCTTTCCCTGGGTTTGGGGTTTTTTTTTTGTTTGTTTTTCCTTGGATTTTTTTTTGGGGGGGGTGTGTCTCTTGAAATGCTATACTGATGATTTTTAGTATTGAGATCTACTGTGGTAGCTGTCAGCATAGTGTATCAGCTGAAGGGAAAGGCATGTGAATAGTAGGGAGGTTGGAAGTCTGTGGGAGGTGGGAACCGGGGAAGGACTGTTGCCTTTTATATCCAGTTCCCAGATGAGCTCAGATTGCAGTTTTCCTTTGGCAGTCACTCACTCCCAGTGACATGGCTAAACAAACTGACTGGTGCTTGCACATAGCTGTAACTACATCTCTGTCTCTCTGACACCAGCTCCGTGTCTTTAAGAAGCTTCCAGAATTGAAAAGCTCCAAAAACACCCCCTGTGCATGAGGCCATCATCTCTAGGAACTGAACCGGGGGTCATTCACTAAAATTCAAATTGGAATATGGCCGAGGAAGTTTGCAGTTCTCTCATCAGCTTCTCTTGCCAGCCTATTGCTAAGCCTGACGCTCTAAATTTACTATTGACATTTTAGCGTTCCTTTTTTTATAAGAAACCTCAGATGCAAGGGAAAAAAGGAAGAGGGGGTTGGAAACTGTGGGTTTGGTACTTTGTAATCTAGCAGTTACTGCTCAAGTAGCTTTATAAATTGCCATGTGCTGTGCATTGGCAGTCTTTTTGCTCCTGTTTGGTCTCTCCTGTTTGGTCTCCTTTGGTTGACCAAGGAAGAGTTGTCCCCATCTCCTTTGCTACTCGTCCATTTTCTGGGGAAAGTTGTGACCGTGACTGAAATCCCAGAGCAGACATTCAGTAAGTGTGCATGTTGGGGCTGTCATATCTTGTGTGCCTCGGGCACGAGCTGTTGCCATTCCAGCAATGGGATTGGGGCTGTAGTTCGGCAAGGCGGTTGTACGAGTGCTTTGATTAAACACTGACATTCAGAGATCACTTATGCAGTTAAAACTAAGCGTATCATATATTTAGCACTACGTGAACCAAGATCTTTCCTCTGCTATACACATTCCTTGTATCTCCTCCCAGCTAGCAGCTATAAGTAACTCCTTTCCTCTTGGACTGCAGTGAAGGGATGTATACGCTACACTGAGCAACATGCAAGCTTTATCCAGCCGTATCCAGCCATTTTGAGCTGTTAAGCATTGCTATTGTGGGTTATTACTGCTAAGAAAGATAGCTAATGCCAGTGAACTGTAATAGGTTTTAAGCTTATTAATGCCAATCTCCATTGTATGTTAGCAGCCCACAAAAGCTGTTAGTGAGATCCCAGACATATACTGGAAGGAAGGGTGTGGCATCTTTACGCCACAACATGCCTCTGTATTTCCTCCTTTCTGGTGTGTTGGGTGTTATGTATAGCTGTAGCAATCTCAGAGGGTGGCATGTGTTCAGATTACTGATACATAATTGCAACGCCAAGTAAACACAATGATGAGCTGGAGTAGTTTTTCACATTTACTGATTAAAATGGATGGATGGTATCCTTTCAATGAACCTCTAATGAGTTTTGGTATTTATAAAATAAAACTCATTCATGCAAGGAGCCAGCACAAACCCCATTATATCACTAAAATCCTATTAAAAACAAATTTTGTATCAGTCTTGTACAGCTTTTCCTGAGAAGAATTAATTTAATTCCTAAAGAGCTTAAATTGGAAGTCTAAATTGTCCTAGTAGCACTGGTGGTGTCTTCAACATGGCTGATCTCCATCAAATGCACGTTGTTCATTTTGAATTTCAAAATAAGATGGGCCAGCCTCCTCTGGTGTAAATCAGCAGAGGATCATTGGTAATGAATGAAAACTGTTTCTATTCTATGTACTACAGTCACACTACTAATTGCAGCTGGTTATCATGTTAATAAATACTTTTTAAAAGTGAATGCAGTGAACCCAGTAACATTCTTGTGCTCTGGATCAGATGCTTGAATGATATAATCCACTGTGGCTCTAGAGAAAATATGCAGTCTGTATTTTTCCCCTCAATGATTCAGAAATTTATTTGAAATTACTTCAGCTTTATTATCTCTGCTCCAAACTTATCTGATATTGAACTATTCACTAAGGCAAGCAGAAATGGAGACACTTAAAAGTATTAAATGCTTGGCTTGAAGCACGCAGCAAAAAAATAAAATAATTTTGTTACTAGCCACATAGGTGTTTAGAAATGGGTAGTATCCTGCAAGGTTCTAAGGTACCAGGAATCATGGGAGAAAGGGGGTTTGTGTCTTACACAGAGGATGTCTTCCAAAGTCTTGCTTACTGCTGCTCATGGTTAGGGCACTTCTAAAATCCTTTTATTCCCAGCGTTTTTGGTGACATTTTATGAACTTGCCTATTTTCAGATCTGTAGGTCTCAGAAAGACAAAGGAAAATGTAGACTATTTGAGTTATGTCCTCTAAAATACAGGGTAGGGGTTTGTCATCCGTGACTCTGAATCTAGCCATACGTAAACCTGAGCTCAAATTTCAAAACAATTTCAAGTCAAAGCAGATGTTAGAGTGTGATAAATAAGAATAATTATCAGGAATAGGTTGTCCATGTGGTGTTAGAAGCAGAAGCTGCAGCAACTCAGCCTACCAACGTTAATGTTCCTCTTGCTGTAAGTTGTTGACTATGTACTGTTTGCTTCTGCCATAGGCAGCTGGTCAACATGAATGCTCTGTATTGTGAGGATATAGATGATAATATTTAATTATGCATCAGGTGAAACTAATATTATCCGTAGCTCTTACACTCTAGCTAGATGATATTTATTTAAAATAGTTTTTTCTTATTTTAAGGGACTAGCAGCCAGGGGTGGTGGAACTTAAACTTTGTTGGAAGGGAAAATGACATTGATGAAATAATATACCGCTCACCACCACTTTCCAGGGAATCTATACCCAAGTAATCTGAATTCTTCCCATGCCATCAGACACAAGTGAGGGCACAAACAAGCTCCTGCAATCTCATCCATTCTGGGAAAAGCTTTGCATGCCCTCTGTGTTGCTACGCCCTAGAAGATTTCCCTCTGTGAGTGCTGTTTGCTGGAGAGATTCTTTTGGTTGCCCAGCTACCTACTGCCAGCCACAGCAGAGGCTTGCTTTATGGTTTCATACTTAGTATGTGTCCCAAGTCTTTTGCTCTGCCTAAACCTTAGTAATTGTAAGCCTTAAGACATAATACATCTTCTGCATAGTTTATTGTTGTTATCATAATGAGAAACATCTTGCCTTTTCCTTATGCAGGCACAATTGCATGTAACTTTTTATTTTTCCTCAGCATTCATTTTTCACACAACCCTCTCCTAATTTTTGCTTTCAGTCCTGGTGCTGTCTGAGCCTCCTGTGTATTATGAACCTCAAGCTGAAGAAAAATTGTTTATCCAGGTTTAGTTCTACAAGTTATAGCTACAGCCGTAAGCAAGGGAGCACAGAATCTATAGCTCAGTTTCCATTATCTCCTCAGAGGTGCTATCTGTCTGGGGCACTAGCTATTCCAGGAGCCATATCTACTTCAGTGCCTGTGGCCAAAGAGACAAGCTGACGCTGAAACTGCAGCTGACAGCACTTGAGTACACTGGCTTTCAGAGCATGTGGTGAAACTCTTAGTACTGGCTCATGCAGATTTTATTAACCATTTTTACAAACATTATCCTGCCACTTCCTCCAATGAAGTGTCCCTCAAGCAAAGCTTTCTGCTGCCTGAATGTGTTCTGCAAATAACTGTGCAGCTATGTAGCCATTAAGAAAATGACCTCTGTTTAAAAAGTGAAAATAAGAATATAAATAAGCACCTTTGAGATCTGTCAACTACATGGCTTTTGAACACTTTGGATTAGTGTTTCCATTCCAAGTGAGGTACTGGTTTTAGCTCACCATAAATGTCTGTTGTTGTCATAAAAATGTACAGCATTTTATGTTTGTTATTTTTAATAAGCAAGCATAGGTGTATAGATAGATACTTCCTTATTTAAACAAGAAAAAGAAATTTTGTCCTTAATCATGAAAATTCATTCATCCAATATAATAGGCTATCTCTACTTCAGCTTTGCAGGTTTATTAGATGATACAAATGCATAATCCGTGAATTATTTCTCATCTCATTGTCTGTCTCAGACTGATTTACGCTAGCTTGGTGTCACTTTAAATTCAGTTGTTCAGATGTCTGACTTGTGGAAGACATGGTTTCAACTCATATGGTGGCTCGTATGTAAAAATTACCTTGATACATCATTCTAGCTACTGTTGATGTAGGACACTAACTGGCTGCATGGAATAGCATAACTGGGAGAAGAAAGTCATGTCTGGAACGTGATGGTGCTAGATAGTAATTTAGTTGTCTGTGACTGAAGAGCAGGGTGAGAGAATTTGTACAGATCAGTCCAAACAGTGCTTGCTTCAAATGCTGCAGTACTTGTAGGGCTAAAGTTTGGCCTCAGAGCTCTTAGAAAATTTAGACATCTACAAAATGGGGAAGTTCTTTAAATGTTGCTTAGGAGTAGCATTCTGTTAGTAGAGGAGTATAGTCAGTATTACTTCTGCAAAGTAAAAGGAGAAGTTATAAGGTTGTTGCCTGCATCCTAGATGTATACAGCACTAGCATCAAAGGGCTAGCTTTGACTTTTAGCTGTCACAGAAGCTGTGTATAGCATGCTTTATTTGTATGTAATACATTCTTCTTGGTTCAACTGGAACATCATTCTGTAATGTGGGAAATATTCAAGCACAGGAGTTAAGCTGTACTGGATCTTCATCAAGCTTTCATTCATATTTAATTATGCCTAGCATTAAAGAACAGGGACAACGAGAAACACGTGGCTTGTGGAAAGCTAAATGTCATATGTAATGAGTAGGAAAAAGGAGACTGTTACATGTTGGAGAGAATATGTGCATTCTCAGACCTGTGCTCACTTTAGGCAGGATTAGCTTAGGTATCTGTACACCACACTCACAGAGCTGGGAACAGAGTAGGAGGCTTCCTGCTGAGCCTTGTTCTGAGATGGAGGTATCACTGCTTCCAGGGAGGAAAGAAAGAAGCTGGGCGGGGGGCGTGGGGGAGAAGTAATGGCAGCAGTCTGGGTGCTGAGAAGCACTGTTGAATCTCAGCTTCAAAAAGTTTCGGGGCAACTGGGGTAGCAAATCCAGCTTGACCTACTTGCATTAGTTCTGTTTGTAATAGCAATTCCTTTTAGAAAAGCATTTTCATTTTAAAGGAGGAATTATGTTTTTCCTCTTTTCTAACCAGATCAAAAAGAAACAGCAAGAAGTAGTGGGCTTTTTAGAGGCCAACAAGATTGACTTTCAGCAAATGGACATAGCAGGCGATGAAGACAACAGGAAATGGATGAGAGAGAATGTCCCAGGTGAAAAAAAGCCTCAAAATGGAATTCCCCTCCCTCCACAGATCTTCAACGAGGAGCGGTATTGTGGGGTAAGAAGATGTTTGGAAATTTAAATACTTTCAGAGAGTCTTCTTTCACAGAAAGTGACTCTTCCGTTAGTAGGAAGTATCCTCAAACAAACTCCTTAAAAGAAGCTGAGATTCACTTTGGAAGAACAGTTCTTAGAAAGCATTTTTTATGCACAGAAAGGCAATGAAGCTAAAGATTATTCCTTTTTAAGAGAAAAACACACATGGAGGGGAAACTGACTAGAGAAACTCTGCTTAACAGGCTGCATGGATTATCCCCTGCAGACCCAGAGCCTATGCAGGACCCAGAGCTCACTGCAAGGCATCGAGTTTGCTGCCTATGGGGAGCTCTGTGTTTTCCTCTCACATTCTCCTACCTCCTGCTGAGTAGCTCACTCACAAGTTGCCCTGCTGTTGGCTCTCTGCCTGCACTCTCACTTCAGCTCCTGAAGACCAAAGGCACTAGTGTCTAGGTGATACTATGGCTTCTTCACACAATAGCTCAGGATAACCAAATGTAGACTATGAAGACAGCTGAGCTGCACTTGGAGTAGTAAATGCTCAATTATGTGGTTTGACAATACCAAGCTACTCAAGACTAGTGGAATTCCTAGCAAGGCTGATCTAGTATCTCTATCGGTATTGCACTTTGCTTCTTGAACTTTCAGTTAATTTTGCATGGTGAGTATTGATATTTTGTTTGTTTGACACAGACTCATCTGGGCTGCTAGGAAGTCAAGTAAATGTCTGAGGCACCAGGGGCTGTGAAAAGGAACCTTTCTTTTCCATTATATTATAAAAATAAATAGGTATTATAGTTGACTGGAATAGTTCTAGTATGTGGTTTGAATTATTGAAATTATATTGCTTAGTCAATAAATATCCCACACTTCATAACAGAAATTGTAATGCTCATCAGATATTTTTATATTTTCATATATGCTTGTAACAGGTTATTTCTCTTGAGAGAGTTTGTTCAAATCAGTGATAGATAATCATAGAATCATAGAATGCTTTGGGTTGGAAGGGACCTTTAGAGGTCATCTAGCCCAACCCCCCTGCAGTGAGCAGGGACAGCTTTAACCAGATCAGGTTGCTCAGAGCCCCATCCAACCTGACCTTGAATGTTGCCAAGGATGGGGCCTCTACCACCTCTCTGGGCAACCTGTTGCAGTGCTTCACCACCCTCATTGTAAAAAATTTCTTTCTTATGTCTAGTCTAAATCTATTCTTCTTTAGTTTAAATCCATTATTCCTTGTCCTGTCACAACAGGCTTTGTTAAAAAGGTTCTCCCCATCTTTCCTGTAGCCCCCCTTTAAGTACTGGAAGGTCGCAATAAGGTCTCCTCGCAGTCTTCTCTTCTCTAGGCTGAACAATCCCAACTCTCTCAGCCTGGCCTCACAGGAGAGGTGCTCCAGCCCTCGGATCATTTTGGTGGCCCTCTTCTGGACCCACTCCAGCAGGTCCATGTCCTTCTTGTGCTGAGGGCCCCAGAGCTGGACGCAGTACTGCAGGTGAGGTCTCCCCAGAGCAGAGTAGAGAGGCAGAATCACCTCCCTCGACCGCTGGCCATGCTTCTTTTGATGCAGCCCAGGATACGGTTGGCTTTCTGGGCTGCAAGTGCACATTGCCGGCTCATGTCCAGCTTTTCATCCACCAGTACCCCCAAGTCCTTCTCCTCAGGGCTGCTCTCAATCCCTTCATCCCCCAACCTGTACTGATACCAGGGGTTGCCCCATCCCAGGTGCAGGACCTTGCACTTGGCCTTTTTGAACCTCATGAGGTTCACACAGGCCCACCTCTCCAGCTTGTCCAGGTCCCTCTGGATGACATCTCGTCCTCCTGGTGTGTCAATGGCATCACTCAGCTTGGTGTCATCTGCAAACTTGCTGGGGGTGCACTCGATCCCACTGTCTATGTCATTGATGAAGATGTTAAATAGCACCGGTCCCAGTACAGACCCCTGAGGGACCCCACTTGTCACCGATCTCCATGTGGACATCGAGCCATTGACCATGACCCTCTGGATGCAACCATCCAACCAATTCCTTATCCATCAAACAGTCCACCCATCAAACCCATATCTCTCCAATTTAGAGAGAAGGATGTTGTGGGGGACTGTGTTGAAGGCTTTACAGAAATCCAAGTAGATGACATCTATTGCTTTTCCCTTGTCCACTGATGCAGTTACTCCTTCATAGAAAGCCACTAGGTTGGTCAGGCAGGACTTGCCCTTGGTGAAGCCGTGCTGGCTGTCTCAAATCACCTCCCTGTCCTCCATGTACTTGAGCATATCTTCTAGGAGGATCTGTTCCATGATCTTCCCAGGCACAGAGGTGAGGCTGACAGGTCAGTAGTTCCCAGGGTCCTCCTTTCTTCCCTTTTTAAAAATGGGCGCAACATTCCCCTTTTTCCAGTCAGCAGGGACTTCACCTGACTGCCATGACTTTTCAGATATCATGGAGAGTGGCTTGGCAACTACATGAGCCAATTCCCTCAGGACTCTGGGACGCATCTCATCAGGTCCCATAGACTTGTGTACACTGAGGTTTTTCAGGTGGTCTCGAACCTGATCTTCCCTTACAGTGGGAGGGGCTTTACCCCCCTGGTCCCCATCTTTTGGTCCAATGATTCGGGAGGGGTGAGGAGAGAGGTTGCCGGTGAAGACCGAGGCAAAGAAGTTGTTGAGTACCTCAGCCTTCTCCTCGTCCATTGATACAAGTTTGCCTTTCTTGTTCATCAAGGGGGGTACGCTTTCTTTAACCTTCCTTTTCTGGTTGATATACCTGTAGAAGCCCTTCTTGTTATTCTTTACGTCGCTTGCCAAATTCAGCTCCATCCTCGCCTTGGCCTTCCTGACCTCCTCCCTACACAACCGGGCCGTTTCCCTGTATTCCCCCCAGGACACCTGTCCCTGCTTCCACTGCCTGTGCAGTTCCCTCTTACTCTTTAGTTTGACCAGCAGGTCTCGAACCAGCCATGCTGGTCTCTTCCCATCCTTGCCTGATTTTTTACACTTGGGGACTGATAGCTCTTGTGCTCTATGGAAGGTGTCCTTAAAGATCTGCCAACTCTGTTCCGTTCCCCTGTCCCTGAGGACCGTCTCCCAGGGGGTCCTTCTGACTAACTCCTTGAAGAGCTGGAAGTTTGCTTTCCTAAAATTTAGGGTCCTGACTGTACTCCTCGCTTTTCCCATGTCCCTCAGGAGCATGAACTCCACCAACGCGTGATCACTGCAGCCCAAGCTGCCTGCAGTCTTGACATCACCGATGAGCTCAGTTACATTGGTGACCATCAGATCCAGTATCGCGTCCCCTCGGGTAGGTGTATCTATTACCTGGCTTAGGAAGTTGTCGTCTATGCATTCCAGGAATCTCCTGGATTGCCTACAGCTCGCCGTGTTGCTTTTCCAGCAAATGTCGGGGTGGTTGAAGTCCCCCAGCAGGACAAGAGTCTGCAAGTGCGAAGCCTCCTGGAGCTGGAGGAAGAAGGCTTCATCAGCAGGCTCCCCTTGATCAGGAGGCCTGTAGTAGACACCAACCACAAGGTTCCCTTTGTTGCCTCTGTCTCCGACTCTTACCCATAAGCTTTTGACCTGCTCATGGCTGTTCTTCAGGGACAGCTCTTCACACTGTATTGATTTCTTTATGTGTACTTTTCTGTACCAGCATGAATATTAGGATTGTGAATCAAAAGAGATATCTGAGACAGTTTTTTCCCCATAGTCTCGATGGAAATGCATAGTCTGGAAAGTGCTCTATGATCGCTGAAATGAACTTGCAAAGTACTGTGAAACGCAGATCACATAGAATCATAGAATGCTTTGGGTTGTAAGGGACCTTTAAAGGTCATCTAGTCCAATGCCCCACCTGCAATGAGCAGGGACATCTTCAACTAGATCAGGTTGCTCGAGCCCCGTCCAACCTGTCCTTGAATGTTTCCAGGGATGGGGCATCTACCACCTCTCTGGGCAACCTGTTCCAGTGTTTCACCACCCTCATTGTAAAAAATGTCTTCCTTATATCCAGTCTAAATCTACCCTCTTTTAGTTTAAAACCATTACGCCTTGTCCTATTGCAACAGAGCCTGCTAAATGGTTTGTCCCCATCTTTTTTATAAGCCCCCTTTAAGTACTGAAAGGCAGCAATAAGGTCTCCCTGCAGCCTTCTCTTCTCCAGGCTGAACAACCCCAACTCTCTCAGCCTGTCCTTGTAGGAGAGGTGCTCCAGCCCTTGGATCATTTTTGTGGCCCTCCTCTGGACCCACTCCAACAGGTCCATGTCTGTCCTGTGCTGAGGGCTCCAGCGCTGGACGCAGTGCTCCAGGTGGGGTCTCGCCAGAGCAGAGTAAGGGGGCAGAATCACCTCCCTCGACCTGCTGGCCACGCTTCTTTTGATGCAGCCCAGGATTCGGTTGGCCTTCTGGGCTGCGAGCGCACATTGTCAGCTCATGTCCAGCTAGGGAACCCAGTTTTAAGTTACTCCACAAATCCAGTGTGAACTACTGAAAACATTGTTTTGAGAGAGAAGGGATTTACATACCACTAAGTTTTCAGAATTAACTTCAGCGCTCTCAGAGCAAAAGTTGTTAGTATGAGTAATGGAGTGCAATTGTTTCGTCATTTTCTCATAGGAATCTTAAAAGAGAACTTGGTAGGTTAGAGTTCATGTGCATTTCAACATTCAGTCTGCACCAATAAAAAGTATAATTTGATATATCTTACTCTGGATTTTGTGGCAGCCAATGTTGCAATAAATATTTCTGATATTCCTTGGAGAGTTTATATAGTGAATTAAAGAGTAATTGCATTACAAAGTGTTGCAGCTGCTCAGCCTTGCCAGTAAATGATAAATATACCATTTTTACTCGATGTCTGAAGCTATTTCAGGAAGCCAAATAATCTATATCTTGAAATAATTTAAGCTAAGGAAGAGTCCTTTGCAAAGACACCTCCATGTGGAAAGGGGTCCAGAAAGCAGTTGCAGCTACTGATTTAAAAACTATATCAAATTTACAATTAGTCTAAAATCTGCAGAATTCTAATGTACCCAGCTCTCAAAGCTCATAGCTAATGATCCCAGTGGGTGCATAAAAATATTAATTTATAGCATCATTATTTCCAAATAAATAAGGCAAGGAGATCCATATCAGTACATAAGCCTTACCCTTCTCCTCAGGGGAAGGTGCCTTAAGGGAGCTGCACAGTGAGTGTGAAGTGGGATTATGTGGGCTGGTTGAGAACATGGCCCAGGGCTGCCAGACTGGTGCAAAATTCCTCCAAGTGACACGATGTCTTCTGCAACATGTCTACAATATAAAGCTGGGGATTTGCGTTCTAATTCTTTCCCGCATGACCTGTGCAGGTCCAACAGACCCATCGTTCTGAAATCCAGAACTGTTTTACGCTGTTTAAGGTTTACGTGATATATCTTAACTCTTCCCCTGTGTCCCACTTCCTTTATCCTCAACCACTTTATTGAAAATACGGCTGAGAATTGCAGAGGTCCGAGTCATGAACTCCAGTCCAGTATCCTGAATTCATGAAAGTCCCTTTAAAATGTGTTGCTCTTGTTAGTCTTCTTGTTAGTCTTGTACAGTCTTCAAGGGCCTCAGTCTTGTGGCATCTAGAAACCCTTGAATTTGTAGCCTGGGTATATGCAGCTAGTTTATACCCATTTCCTGGTATACCAAAATCACCCTTTAGCTTAAACAGCTCTAGTCCAATGTATTTGTAAATGGGAATGATAGATCTTCTTTTAATCTTTATTTTGCTATGTTAAACAAGTCAAGTTCCTTACACTTCTTTTTTTGTAAGATATTTTCTTTTTCTCATTCCTACTAATTTTTTTCTTTCCTCATTCCCAGGTAGTCCTTTGTTTTTAGGTCAAACTTGTTACATTTCATTTCTGCTCATTCTCCTTTCTGAGATCACTCTTTTCCCTCACTTCCCTTCCTATTGATTGTCCAGTATGTTTGGCTCCCATTCACACATATGCATGTGTATACACATTAGCAGCATGCTGGCCTGGGAGCACTGGCCTTGGGGAGATGAAAATTCAAGACAAAAGACTTCCTTCCTCATGCTGAGAAAAAGGGATTTGGGGAGAGACATGACAACCTTCAAATATTGTAAGGGCTGCAGCAGAGGAATTCATTATTTGTCTGAATTCAGTATTGACCCTGCTTTGAGCAGGAGGTTGGACTAGATGGTCTCCTGAGGTCTCTTCCCACCTGAATTATCCTGTGGTTCTAGGATTTTATAAAATATGTTCTGCTCCACACCCACTGGAGGTGGGACAAGATGTAATGAGCAAAAAATGCAGCAAAGTAAGTTTAAGTCAGACATCAGAAAAAAATGTGTAATGTTCAGGAGATTGTCTCATTATCTCATTAAAGGTCATTACCAATGGACAGGAGAAACACCTATCAGGAATAGTGTAGTGGTTCCTGCTTTGGAGAAATGCTCCTTTGAGATCTTCTCCAATCCCGTCATCTGCAGTTCAGTGAAATTTTGGGGGTGGGGGTAAGGAAAGAGGGGATTCTGCGGACAGGTGAGGAGGCTTCCTTTTCATGCTGGAATAGACTGACATAATGAGCAAGTAAATGCAGTCCTGTTGCTAATCTGCTTTTCTGCTGATACATAAAAGTATCTGCATCTTCTGTCTGACCCTGAAGAGCTGCTTGATTTCCTATCTTGTACTGTACAATGGAGGTTTCTTATGGATGCATTTATGAAAATACACCAACTGTGAGCAGGTTTTCCACAAGGTCAGAGAAGCTTAAAGCTGTCTTACAAATAGTGTGAATCTTATTTTTCTTTCAGATCTTCAGTATTGCCCCTTGAAGAAACAGATTAGAAATGGATTCATTTTGTATGCGTGGCTATAGCACCAATTTCAAGTATCCATTCTAATCCATCAGTGTTGGCAATTATGTTCTTATTTGATCTTTTTCTTAAGCTGCTTTTTTGCTCATGTCTAGACAGACGTCTGCATCTGTGTCACTTTCTAAATATATTGAGCACTCTGTTGCTCTTGTCTTTGCTTTTGCTTAACAAAAAAACCCACTAGAAAACTAGGAAAGAAATGGAATGTAAACTTCTGTTTTTCTCTGTAAGCTGAAATCTATGCTTTTCTCTGCTTCCATGGATTAAAATACCCATGTACATATTTTTTTCAGGAATGTCTGAATTATTAAGTAAGACTTTTATTTGATGCTTCATATAACTGCTAAAGTCAAATATCCAGAAATCACAGGGAGGTCTGGAGGTCTGTAGTCCAGCCTGCTGTTCAAAGCAGGGATAGCTTTAAAGTTAGCTTATGTTGCTTGGGGCTTTGGCCATCTGAGTTTCAAAAGTCTCCAAGGATGGTGTTTCCATGCCCTCTCTGTGCGCTCTGACCTGGTGCCGTACCACTCATGGGGGAAGAACTTTCTGCTGATGTACAATTGGAGTTTGCTGTTTTGCTGTCTGACATTTCCACAGTGGTCATACAAAGGATGACAGCGTAAAGTGTGCATGTGCATATGCACTTACATCATAAAGAAAAAGTCATGGAGTATTTTTTTTTTAAATACGTTTCACTGTATTTTTCGAAGACTAGTTCCAAAGACAAATGACACCACTACCCTCCACCTAGACCATTTATGTCTTCTCATACAGATATAATGTTAGTGCTTACCTGAAATAAATTGTTACTGTGCATTTTTCTTTCTGCCTGGCTTGGGAACAGTTATCTTCGGTCATTCAGCGAATGGAGATGTGAACAAGTCAGCATTAGGAAAGCAAGAGTGCAAATATACAATACAAAAACTATTCCAAGATCACTGTAGTCATGCTTTTACCCCATGCTAAATACCTAATAGCTTGCTCCTCAGTGTAAGCAAGGTAAGTGACCTTCCATTTACTGCGAGATACCACACTTAGAGTGGGATGTCATTGTACACTACCAGTTGCCAAGGAATACCTGATAAGATAGAAGGCTGTATCCTCTTCCGATAAGGAGTTCATCTGGTCACTCACACGTCTTGCTTGTGCCCTCAGGTCTGCTTATCTACAAGGCTATATATTCCTGGAGATTTTTAGTGCACTTGCTGTCTGCTGGTTTTCCTCTGGGGAGGACTTAACAAGGCATAAAAAATATCAAGTCCACTTCATGGCCCTTCCTTGTTATAGTCTTCTCTTTGTTTCCGAGCAATTGACAGGTTGTGCCGTAGTTTACTTAAGCTGCTTTATGAGTATGTGGTATGCAGGAGGACACAAGTTTTCTGTGTTTGTATGGCCTGTCCAAGCCCCATGTCAAATTCCAGCCCTTCAAATTGCAGAAAATCCTCATGTTCTTGTATGCTGTATTGTTCCTAAGTTTATGGGTTAGACTTCAGACACTGGCTTTCTTAAATATATAGGGCAGACCTGGGTTAGATAAGAAGGACAACCCCACAGCAACGTGAAAACAGCAAAGAGATGGTTTGAGAAATTGGTGGCCTGGAGCAGCAGCAGGTATTCTGCCTGGTCTGGCCAAAATGTGATCTCGGGCTTCTCCCAGACGGGGCAGTTCCCACTGCCTGTAGCTAGGTCTGTGCGAAAGCCAATCCAAGCTTATCCAAGTCCCTTAGATAAATCAGTGAGATGGGCTGTCATTTATCCTGTCTGTTAAGCTATGTTGCCTCTTCCAAACTGGACTGAAATGTCATTGATTCCAGTCTTGTTGACATTAAGGTGACTTCTAAACCACCCACTTCAGCCTTTCCCTAGGATTACCCTTGGCCAATAATTCATTCTCTGGAAATACTAAAGGAGCTCAATAAAACAACACAGGTCCTAACCCAGCTTTAGAAACAAGTCTCAAGGATGATTCAGCACCTTATTATTTACAGGCTTCTATTTTTGGAGTTATTTGGGATGAGAGGGAGGATGATAACATGGTCAAGGCAGTAGTGTAGGACGCAGCAGACATCTTTCAGTCCTCTGTCTTACACAGAGCTGCTGTGTGATTGTGGGCCGGTCACTTGTGACCAGAGTTTCTGCTGAGATCTTAAATACATGGTGGTTTTTACTTGTGTAAGATGTGAGTCATGACCTTCCCAGTAACAAACGAGTGATAGCAGAGCTTCCTTAATTGATAGGAAAGTTGTACAGGTGAATACAGTAAAGACCATGCAAGTTCTAGACAGTAGGATAGGAGCCATCCCTCATGTCTTTTCAGTTATATTCATACTGAAGAGAAAACAAGCATTTAACATAATGATTTATAACTTCAGTTCACATGTGGACAAGACATTTTGGCTGGTACATATATGCCAGAAGGAACAACACAGTCCTTTGCTAAGTTTGTCTGAAAAGTAACTGCATTTTCTAACCAGAGTGCCTTTCTTGAAAATAAACAGTTTCCTCATTATCATTTCACTTGTGCCATTATGTTGACTGCTGCCTTTTATTTGGCATAAAGCTGTCCAGGGTTTTGAGGGCCTATTTTGTGTCCTTACTCACAGCAAGTTTTATTTTAACATTTAAACGGCAATAGCTTTGCTTTGGTGTGTACAGCTGAGGCACATTAAAATGAGTTGTTTAATTTTATCTGATTCTGACATAGATGTGATATAATTAAAAGTGTAAGGATCTGGAGAGATTTGCCCATTTGTTCGTTTTGCCAGTCAGTGTGAAACTCCCTTTATTTGAGTTTTCTTCCTGGGGCTTAGATAATGTAGGCGCTTGTACAAATGCACAGTCATTCTCATCAATATAAGAAAGATTTGCCTGGGCTATTCTCTTCCTCCCATGCTTTCTGTTTGATTTTTGTTACCAATTCTCTGTTGTTTGTTTGTTCCTTTTTTAGGATTTTGAATCCTTTTTCTCTGCTAAAGAAGAAAATATTATATATTCATTCCTGGGTCTTGCTCCTCCTCCAGGCACTAAGGTATGCACAAAGGTCCTTCCATGGGGGCTATTTATTCGATTTTAATAAAAGATGAAGATAGGCGGTGACTCAGCATGTCAAATAAGGGGCAGTGACAAGCATTACATCCGATGCTGGTGCAGCAAAGTGTTCTTAAGGGAAAAAAAAAGTGTCTGGTTCAGTAAATACTAGAAAATACTTCTCTTTTCCCTTCTTTCACTGCAGGCTTGTTACCATGCCTCCAGCTGATGATTTTTGTTGTTGTTGTTGATGCAAAGCAGTATTTTATCATGTTCAGCTTTTAAATAATGCAGAGCTTTCTAATGCAGTTTGTAGTTGTGTTAATGACAATAAACAGTCACTTCCCCCTGACTGCACCAAACCTTGCGCAAACAGGGTTTGTACTGGCCACCAGCAGAGGGGCTGGGGTGTGGACCCCTTCCATCCTCTGTGTGTACATGCGCACTGGCACGATGGGGCTTGCTCCCTCTGCCTTGAGGAGGTAACTTAAAGACGTCACAAAGTCCCTTTGGCAAGTCTACCAGTTGTTCTCCATCCGCTGTATTTTGACAATATACTAATATATTTCTGGCAAAGGCAAAAGATGTTTCTTTGTTTGGGTTTTTTTTTTTCTTTTTCTTTTCTTTTTACAGAAAGCAATGTGTTTTATTTTTAACAGAGTCTTCTTCTAATTAGAAGTTTTATAACTGAGAGCATTATAGTTCTCTTACCCTGAGATCATGTTAGATGATAATCAGATGTTGCCATCTTTAACGTGGGTGATTCAACAAAAGAAATGAATCAAGAGTGTGATGAGCCAGAGTGACAGCAGAGAACTGCTGCATTGTGGTGACCTGCCTGAAGAACTGCCCTGGAGCATGAGACCTGCCTTCTGGTCCAACTCTGCTGCCAACTCAACTGTGTAGCAACTTTGAGTGAAACACTGTTGTAAATGTCTCTATTCTTCCTCTTCTGTAAAAGCAGGGAGAAAAAGGAGCCTTTGCTAAGTGCTTTGAGAGCTACAGATGAAGAGATACCCAGGGGAGAGGCACAGTTGCTATAAATGTCTTTGACACTGAGTCTCTGTGTGATAAGGAGCAAGTGATTTAAACTTTCTGCTTTAGCTGTGCCATCTCCCACCAAGGGAAATAAAAATTACTTGCCTACCTCACAAGGGTCTTGTGAGAATTCATTTAATTAACATCCACAAAGCCATGAAAGGCTTAAAGGACTGCAGGTATTATGTATTAGAATCATTATAAAAGATATGTGGAGAATCAATGAGATAAAGAAAATTGCATTTTTCCATCTTCCCACTTCATATATTATCTGCTCTTTCATGCAAGGTTCTGTTAGATAGCATGTCTATGAAGCAAAGTAGCAATTTTTTAGAATTCATTCATTCCCAGCTGTCAGCAGAGGCTATTACAGTTTCTGCTTCGTGACAACTTTGTAAATGTTGAAAATAGTATGTTTGGTACATTCTGCTGGGCAGATAAGCGTTAGTGCTATTGGTAGCAAGCAACTATGGTTTATGCTGATTAACTGCTGCATTGGTGGTGGTGGCAATTGTTTCAGTCCAGCAAGTGGAAATAAGTGAGAGTGTTTTTAAAAAATCCATGTAAAGAGTGGAAGTATATTTACATTGTCTCCCTTTTAGAATCTGTTCCTGCATTTGAGAGACATGTATACAAGTGTTTTAGCATTTATTGCGGAGGTGTTTCTCAGCATCTTTACTGCATGACAGTCTGGCTGTGCTTTGTCATCCAAATAACCTTGCTGCACTGCTTCTGCTTTCCTTTCATTAGGCTGTCAACTCAACCTTAGCATGAAGTACAATGGATGGCTTGTGATACTGATTTCCAGCAGCATAAATCTGGAATAATAAGTCAGGTGTGGAAGAGGTGGTGATGATGACACATATGACAGGGTTTCCTACTAATATCTTCTTAAATAATTGTATTTTTTTTTCTGGAATATGGTCATAATTTACAAAAGAAGCAAACTATAAAGCATGGAAACGCCACAAAACAGTCAGTAAGCATTCGCTTTCTAGGAGTTTTTACCTCACTGAGACATTACAAAGATTAATGAGGCTGATACATGTTTTATACTCTTGCCTCAGAAGATTCTCTTTCCTGTTCCATCCATCTTTTCCACCATCTTTTGGTGCATATTGCACCAGCAGCAGAGAAACTCTTTAATGACCATGATGCTGTTTCACAACACAGTCCACTAGGATTGTGACCCAGGACTGTTCTGAGCCTATTTTCTAGAGCAAATGGAGGAACTTTTTGCTATTCCCTCAACAAATTATAACTTCACAGCAAAATACTTGTAGTTAAATTCTTTTGCCACATCAGCCTGCTGAGTGCAAAATACATGTTTCAGTCCTGCATATTCTCATTTTTGTAGCCCTGACTTCTCTCTGGGTTAGGTGGCTACAACTTGTCACCAGACCTACTTGTCCAGCGTCTACATTGAAGTGTTACTGCTAGGCATTGGAGCTCTGATGGTGCTGGAGCTCTGATGGTGCCAGAGCCTAATGTGCAAGCTGATCTACAGTTACAGGGTGAGTCTGATATGTCTAGGACGCATCAAAGTTGTCACCAAGGTGTAGAATGAGTCTAAGACTCATGTAAAGAAGCTCTGAATACACACAGATATAAAGGAGATCCTTCTCAGATCTGCAGCAGACATGCAAAGTAGTATTTACACACTTCCTCTTACTTACAAAAAAGTTGTAATTGTTTCAGTAGGAAATAGCAAAACAATGTCAAAGTTAACCAGGCTGGCTGGAAACAGACTGAGGGGCAGCTCCCTAAGCAGGCACCTACCCCTCCCTGCAGCCAGCTGAGTTCGGACCTCTGCTAAGGGTTCTGGTCAGGTCAGGTACCACTGTACAAATGGCCAGTTGCTGTGTCCATCGCCGTGTTCCCAGATGCAAGACAATCAAGTATTTAGATGCCTGGATGGCATATGGAAACTTCTGTGGATCTTGGTGGAAAGGGCAAAGCTCTAAATGCTAACTATTCGCTTAGATCACTGTGGGAGTCTGGCAAAGATCTTCAACTTTTTTTCCAGTATACCAAGTACGTTTTTATCCCTAAAGGGTGCTATGTGGCCATAAAACTCAGTGACATTACAGGAAATCAATACATATTTTTGGTACTTCAGAAAGGGTCAATTAGCTCGCATCATCCTCTCTCTCCTGTTACCTCCCCATCACACAGGTTACCATGTTTTCTAAAGCATCATTTAACAGGGATGAGTGGCACAGTTTTATGTGCCTAAGAGAAGAAGCTGGCATAATGTTTGCGTTAACAAATTATTTAGTCTATTAATATGAAATACTTTCTCAGTTGAAGGACTACCTGGCCTAGAATACTTCTAACTTCTAAACATGTTTCATGGCAGGCTAGGATTTAGAGGACAGCTGTGCTTTATGCCTGACCCAAAGATCACTGAATTTAGTGGTAGATTTCTGAATGATCCCATTTAATCTTGGATTAGTGGCATGAACAGTGATGTGTCAATAGCATACATGTGTACATTTGAGCTATAATCAATGTAGTTTGTATGTCTAGAGTCAGGTGTGTCAGTCTCAGCTGCCCCCAAAGTTGTGTACATTTCTTTTTAAAGCCCCCATCACTTTTATGCTTAGTCTGAGACTATTCTCAATCTTCTCAAAAATGCTCTGAAATATTGGTAATGTGTGAACAGCCCATTAAAAGCTCCGTCTGCACCGCTTGTTTTCTAAAATGGCACAGGTGAATTGTTTTGTCAATGAGATGCCTGTTATTTAAACTAAGGTGACAAACAGTATGCTGTATTACTACACCTTCTGAGTGTCTTAGCAAGGGTTGAATGCAGGCAATTACTTGCTTTTTATTTTCAGGGACAATAACTTTTTTGAGAACTTTGTCAACAGCCATGGAATACTGCTTCTGTTTCCCAGAAGTCCAGAGAGTCAGTAGCTTGTAGCAAGGTCATTTAGGTTTGCAATTGCTTTGTGAACTCAGTGAAGCTGATTTATTGAGCTGAGGGTCTGTTTTCAAATCTTCTATATACTTAAATCCTTAATCTTAGTATTCTTGGTCTTAATATCCATAACTTTGATATCCCAACATCTGTAGATACTTGAGCTTTAGTCTTTTAGTTGAAGAAGTCTTCTAATAAGACTGCTTTGAATTACAAATTTACAGTATGTGCATTTTATTTAAAGAGAAAATGACCTGCCAGCCAATCTTTATAAATGGTACTTCATTTTAAATTAGTTAAAAATTAAATTTTGTGTTTCTATGGAGAGTTAGTATAATGATGATATTCCAAACACCACAGTTCTCCATATAATTAACAAGAACTCTGTATGTGTGTGTGCGCGTGTGTGTGCACGTGTGTTCTGATAACACACTGCTTCTAGAGTTTAGTTCTTCCAGCTACAACTTTTTTGTGCCTTATGCTCTGAGTAAGTATGATTCATCTGAGATATTTTACACAATAGGTGAATTTTAATTAGAATGCCATCTTCAGTCTTTATGTATTTTATGTCTGCCAAAAAATATCAAGTACATAGATTTTAAAAGGAAATGTTAATATACATGCTGAAAATAAATATCTGACCAATTTAGTTTTCATTAACACTATCCTTTTCAATTTAGGAACTGCTACAAAGAAAGTGTCAGTAAGGAAGTTATCATTTGCTTAAGAAAACAATGTGTTAACACAATATTGCACAAGAGAATTTCAATATATGTCTGTGTTGCTACATATTTTAATCTTCATATATTTTGTTAGCTTGTGGGGGGAAAGTAAAAGATAAATTAAGCCAAACAAATGTCTCTGTATATCTGTTTTTAATAACAATGCCACCAGCATCAGAGTGCAGTGAGCCCACAGTTTTATGTGTGCTGGAAGTGAGGCAATTTTGCCAGAAAAAGAAGTAGTCTTTTCTCCTTCCTCTTTCCTCTGGCTCCTTCTGCTTGGTCCCAGCTGCTCATTCCTTTCCCCAAGCATCCCCCACATGCTGGCAAAAACTTTGACGCAGCTGTGTAATGGAGTGTGCAAATTGTGTGAGATAGAAATGTTTTTCTTATTAAAGCTTTAATCTTTATCAGCCTCCTGCTCCAGTTCACCATGCAGCCCTGGAAAGGCTTTTGCTGCCAGGAGGGCAGGGGCAGTGTAGTGCTGGGAAGGACTGCAGGATGGGCAGTGCTTGCTGCTTATACTTTTTTTGCTGTTGCTGTTTTTCGTTGTGGAGAGGAAGGGCAGCTTATGAGCCTATGTGCCTACTCTCTTTTTATTACAAGCTCCTTACATATACAACATATTTTCTGTGATTCAGGAGAAAATTGCCAAAAGGGTGCCAAATCTTACAGACAGTGAAGTTTCGGGAAAAAGATAAGACTGCAGAAGTATTTTGTCCATCTTCACTCTGTCATGTCATCTGCTTCCAAACATGCCTAACATCCTTTCTATCGCTTTTGTCCCCATCCGGCAGAGCATCTCAGCAGGAGGGCAAGTCTTATATTGCACACCATATCACGGGACAAAGATCCCTAAGTCAGCACTCACCCGAGTCTGCTCTGGGGCTAAAAGCCAGACAGCTATGCTAGTGTCATGCTTCTGCAGGCTAAAAGCACGCTGGATGAAGAAATCATATGTGATGAGGACACTGGAGGAGGACTTGCAAAGCTTAAAGGACAGGAGATCATGACTGGGGCCTTTTGTTTTACTGGAGAGACAAATGAAATTAGTGGAAAAGCAGAAAAACCAAACCGACCAGATGGATGAGTTGTAAGGGCTTGGTCACAGGAATGAGAAAGGAGATTGTCTTCTGATCAGGGACGTGCTCCTCTGCCCAAAGTGTGTAAGACTTAGGATGACACAGGACAGGACCTCCCCTGAGCCCAATTCTCTGTTGCTGGAGGCAACCACACCAGGTAACACCTCTCAGAAGTGGTCAAATTCCCTTTTAATGAATTAGGTCCTTTGCCTCCGCTTCTCTACTAGAAAGCTCTTCCAAGATTTCACACTGCTGATGATTAGAATTTTTATTTACAGCCAGTTTGTACTTATTTTGCATCTACCTCTGTTCTTCCTTATCCTATCCCTCCCTGATGTTTGCTCTGATCTATTTTTAGAGAGCCATCATATCCCCTCACAGCATTACATTCAACAGATTAAAGTAATGAAGCTGTTTTTGTCACCCTTTCATAAGACAGGCTCTCCACTCCCTCAGATATTTCTGTAGCCTCACTCTGCACCTGTTCCAGCCTGAATTTCTCTTTCTTGAGCCTGAGTGACTGGAACGGTACGGATCCAGAGGAGTTTTTGCCCTGGCCTTATACAATGACATTAATGTTTGCTTTCTGCTCCACCAGCTATGCCTGATCTCACACATCTGAGGATCACATTTATTACCTCTTTCACTGTCTCATGACATCCATGGCTCAGTTATTCTGTGATTATTTTAATACATCCATCTTTTTCTTCTTTGATGACCATCAGCTAACAAGCTCCCAAAGTGCAGTAGAAACATCTGTTTCTAATCTCTGTCCCAGACCTACCCGTCCCAAATAATATGACTTTGTACTTCATGCTATTTCATTTCATCCTATTTCTGTTGCTCCACTCGAGACAATACAGGTCTCCTTTTATCTGACACAGCATGAGATCCAGTGTGACCTTCACAGCTACCTAGCTGAAAGTACAACAGGACTTAAAATAAAGAGCCTTCTAGGAGGTGCTTGTTCATGGTGCTGGAATAGATTTGATAGATTGGTGCATGCATTGAGGAACAGCTTCCTGATGATTTTAAACAAGAAATTTAAGAGACTGTATATGAAATCCTTTATTACTTCTGTTTTAAAGTAGCTTCTTGATGAAGTTTAATTGGAATGCGTGCTGGTGAAAAAGGCTTTTTTTTCTGAAGCTAGAATGTGCCATCAGCATGAGCATCAGTTTCTATTAAACTTTCCACAGAAAAGTTCGAGAATCTGCTATGCTCTGAAGAGGGGGAAGTCCTTGAATTCATGTTTTCCCTAGACAAACCCCATACCTTTGCCAACAGACCAACATGCCAACAGGCGTTCCTTTCACAGGAAAATGTCCAAAAGGGTATATTTTCATTTGAGTGCTGAAGCAAAATTAGAAAAACTGTGAAGTCAAGAGTGTTATAGAAATGAATTGTTGGTTATGTGCCCTGAGGCTAACAATGACTTCTCCTTTGCTGCCAGGAGACTGAAAAGTCTGATGCCACAGATGAAACTGAGGCACACACAGAAGACAAGGCAGATGAAGGGGCTCATGAAGAGGCTCAGTCTGCTCAGTCACCATCAGAAGATCAACAGGTAATTTTTTCCTTTTTCTTTATGTGATATGAGGGTTTTGCCTGTGCTAAGCACATGAAACATAAACCCACAGGCTCTCCTAGTGTGCCTCAGGGTGGGAAGACTGACTGCAGTGTGATCCTGCTTGTCTTTTGGATGCATTTTCTTTGACATTATGGTGATATGAAACCTAGATAAAACTCCAGGGAACTTTGCTCTGAATCTTGAACAACAGCAGTTGTCTTTATTTAACACTTTCCTTTTGCCACTTGTTACCATAAGCTTTTTCTTTTAATGCTCATTTGGAATCACACTCTAGTTACGGAGAATAATTTAGGACTAGTGGAAAAATTTGATGCTAACAATGGCCAGCATCTGCAGTGCTCATAAATCTAGTTATTAATGTTCATTGTCATGTACCAGTATTGATGGCTGTTGCAGCAAGCCAGATCTGACAATGTCTTCTCCAGGCTGTGTAGCAGCCCCTGGGCAATGCAGAAATGGAGACTGTTGTTATCCTTTCTGCCTGCACCATGGTCTGATATTACAGTCACATGGACAGGTCTGAAACCGCAGCGCTAAAGGTTCTTGGAAGAAGCCATCTGAATTCCTTCAGTTCCCTAGTATAATATAGAAACATAGAATTGTTTAGGTTGGAAAAGACCTTTAAGATCACCCAGTCCAACCATTAACCTAATACTACCAAGTCCACCACTAAACCAGTTAAGGGTAGAGTAATAATTTCATGTTTCCTGGCTTGGTGGCTGGATTATTTTTAATGAAAGTAAAAACTAGGAATCATTAAGGTTGGAAAGGATCTCTAAGATCATCAGCCCAACCATCAACCCAACACCACCATGCCCACTAAACCATGTCCCAAAGTGCCACGTCTACACGTTTTTTGAACACCTCCAGGGATGGTGACTCCACCCCCTCTCTGGGCAGCCTGTTCTAATGCTTGACTACCCTTTCCATGAAGTAATTTTTCCTAACATCCAATCTGAATCTCCCCTGGCACAACTTGAGGCCACTTCCTCTCATCCTATCAGTAGCTACTTGGGAGAAGAGCCCAGCACCCACCTCGCTACAACCTCCTTTCAGGTAGTTGTAGAGTGCGATAAGGTCTCCCCTCAGCCTCCTCTTCTCCAGACTAAACAACCCCAGTTCCCTCAGCCACTATTCATAAGGGCTGTGCTCTAGACCCTTCACCAGCTTTGTTGCCCTTCTCTGAACACACTCCAGCACCTCAATGTCTTTCTTGTATTGAGGGGCCCAAAACTGGACACAGTATTCCAGGTGCGGCCTCACCAGTGCCGAGTACAGGGGGACAATCACCTCCCTGCTCCTGCTGGCCACACTATTCCTGATACAAGCTAGTATCAGGCTAACTAACTGCATATCCTGCGGTTAGTTAACATTGGTAAAGTGCTTGTGGTTGAAAGGGAGATGGATCCTGCAAAAAGGGACCATTCTGTTGTGTGCTAGTGTCTTCCTCAGTGGGGTGTTTATGTCACTGGCCAGGTCCTAGACCCAGTAGAGGCTAAGTAGAAATGGATCCTGTGTCTGGAGATAGGGATCCAGCTGCTTTATTTCTCCTGCTGCTCTGACAGTTTGGCATTGAGGGATGGGTGTATCTTGATGTTGCAGTGTCAGGTGATTCTCTTCCCAGAGGGGCAGGCCTACTGCTGGATCAAACACTTAAACTTGTTGGGTTTTTTTGTGGTTTGGAGATCAGATGGTCCCAGTGGAATATCTGTCACAAATGCATCATGTCTTTCACTGAAGACCAGAACAAATGTGTTTTGGGTTTTTTTTCCATCTAGCTACAATGTTTTTCCAGAGGAAGCACCTCTCTGTAAGCCTTTCCCCATTACCCTTTTTAACAATGACTGAACCGGTCATTGTTACTCTGGAGAAGCACCCTTTTACACAGCCTCATGCAAGTCTCAGGCATTGGGAAGTCCCATTTCAAATTTCAAAATGGTGATGAGGAGAGACAGTCATCAGTGGGAACTGAAATTTCTCCTTAAATTGTATCCAAGCACTTTTCATGTCTCTATGAATTTCAGCCAGTACATGAGTGCCATCAAATACCTTTTTCCTTGGCTCTTAAGAGAAGCCCAGCATAAAACTGCAGTGCATCTCCTGGCTGGATTAGGTTACTTGTCATTCTGGCTGGCAGTCTGCTCTAATGTTTTTCAAATGAGAACAGAATGCTGGAACACGTCTGCAAATGTGTCAAGCAGCTGTGTATGAGAGGTTTTATAAAGACATAATGCAATACCACTCCTATACAGCAAGCATCTTGCTCCATTTCTCACAGAATGGATTGAAGCTGTAAGTGGAAAATATATTCTCCTTTAGTTTTACAGGGAGTGGAGTGGCAGAGAGAGCACCAGGCAAGATAGTGTGTATGAAGAGATCTTTCTATGGTTATGAGGGCATAAACTATGGTTAGTCTTACAAATCCTCCCCTTTCACCTGCACAGTCCTGGCAGTGTCAAAATGTCCTTACGTGGTCTTACATAAGGAGGAGGAAAAGCCTTCCTGAAATTGTCTAACTCTGATACCTACCTTCATCATGCCATGTGTATATGAGCTCCTAGGGGAAGAAAAAAAGCACTGTTTCTGTTCCTGTCTCACTCATTTTTAGAGACGGTACTCACCACTGCAGGCAGGAAGGTACCAGTGACTCGTGCTGGGGATGCACAAAAAACATTTTTCACCCTGTTCCACCACCCACTTCCCACGTCACCTAGGACAAATCACTTTAGTGACATGGCATCTGTCCTCCTTGCCACAGTTCATCCCAATGCTCACTTCTGTTCGGATGGCATGAATCATTCAGTAGAAATTCTGGTACTCTCATTCACTACAGACAGCACACAAAGGACAAGTTTAGTTGAGAAGAATAACTTTGAGGCAGCTACAGTGAGATGAATTCCACCTTTTGTCTCTATATCTCATTTCACCCTTATAAAAGAAAGCTAGAATAACATTTCCTTACCTGGCCAGGGTTTTATGAAGTTAAATACATTTAATTACTACCAGATTGCCACTGATCTATCTCCACTGGATGTTAGCACCTAAAGGATACATGTAGTATTAACACAGTATTTTCAGTATTTCCCTCTCTTCCTTTCATTCTGCAGCCCGGCACATCTTGTATGACTGCTTGACCACACTGAATGGATGTTTTCTGTGTGCTCTCCCCCTCCATATCTTGTTTTCTACTAGCTTATTAAGAGCTGGTCTCTGTATACTGAGTTCTGAAGGGTGACCTTTTTATCAGCAGCCCACTGTTTTTTGCAGCCAAACAGTTCCATCTTTTGAAGAGTAGTCAGGTCCCTTTTGGAGTGTCAACTTACTTTTTTTGACAAAACCTCAAATCAAAATGCCATAATTTAAACATCACAGTTTTATGTTCTGCTTCTGAATTAATATACCAGTGGGAATCTGGTATTGGCATTTTGGCCTTATTTAGCACTAGATTCAAACCAGCTTAAAAATGTCTCTCTGATGCAGGGTGTAAGCCAGCCAGCTTTTCTCCAGTGACTTTGCAGGAGAAATGCCAGTGCTATGGAAAAATTCTGGAAGAGTCTTGGCGAGGTAAAGACACCTCAGTCTTTGCCAATGATCGTAAGATAGATAACAAAATAAACTGTGACTGTCTCAATTGTGGAGCTGCATGGAGGGTCCCAGATTTCAAAAGGCTCCTCCAGTGCCCCAGTAGCAGGAATGGCAGCTGATGGTCAATGTGGGTATGCGTGGAGGCCGCAGCCCTCCCCTACTGCTTCTGCTGCCCTTGCTGGGAGATGCCAGAGTCCAGAAGCTCCGGCTCCAGCAAGAGACCACAACCCTCTGAAAAACAAATCTCTTGATTAAGCAGCTGCCTCCTGAAAGCAGCAGGGATAAGCGTGCAGTGCGACAGGTTGTTCTTCACACACTTCACATTAGACTGCCTAGGCTTCAGCAGCTCCAGCCCCTCATTCACACAAGCATCCAGGAAAGCCCTGAGCAGATGTCGAAATAGAAAGTCCCTTACACAGATCCAGTAGTAAGTAACAGAAATGCTTTCAGCCTGGCTCACCAAGAGAAAACTGCACTAAGATTTCTTTAGATTATGAAATTTTTTTTCACCTTAAACCTGTTGCAGACTTTCCTTCCCTAATCACTTCATCAAGCTTATCTTTGACTTCTTCCTAATCTTTTTTTCATTCCTAATCCCCATCCTCTGATGGAGAAGGTTGAGGAACCGTTTTGTTTGGATATAGTGTCCCTTTTTCTTGCTTTGTCTGTCCCTTTGTTTCTGAGGTTTTTGAGGAGAAGACTGTGACCTCCTATGCACGTGGCACAGCAAGGGCTTTGTGGGTCATCATTTTTGTTTATTTGTACTACCTGATCTTAACTTTAGATTTTAGCTTGGGGGTTAGAATATTTTTTAATTGGTGTCCCAGTTAAATCAGTTTGCAGTAGAGATTAGGCTCACTTCAGGGCAGAATTATTTTAGAAACATGTTCAAAAATCATATTATAATGCAAGTTTGTATCCTGTCTCAGCAATTCCCCAGGCCATATATAAACCCTGGCACTGCAGCTCACTTCCTTATCTCAACTCGTTCTGTGCAAACTTGTATCAACTGCTCATGCCTTCTGCATGGTACTATTCCATTTGCCCTTTCTCTTTGGGATTTTGTGTAAGATTAGCTCTTCTCTCCAATAACCAGATTGCCATCTAACATTAAATTCTATTCACTGTACATTTATATTTTTTCTCTTTTATCTCTCTTCTCTTCATCACTTTTGCTCAATCTACAGTCTAAAACCAGCTTGTATTATTTCTTATTCCCCAGTACTGTTGAGCCAAGGCATCTGTTCCAGCCTACAACAGTTAACAGAATTGCAAACCAGATTCTGAGTGATGATATATAACATAGAGAGGACTCTGTGTAATTCTGATTTAACTTTCATTTTGCACACCAGCTAACTACAAAAAAAAAAAAAAGAAAGAAAAAAAAACCACCTGAAAAATCAAACAAAACCCTAGCTCTAATGCTTTGCTTGTCAATGAAGCAGATTTGATTGGAAGTAACTCAGAAAAAGGGAGCTGTATTTAATGATTTTATAGACCTTTTTCAAAGTAAAAGCTTAGCTTAAATGTGCTTTGTGAGTTAATCTGGAGGACATTATCTCACAATAAATCTACTGAATTCCATATAATTTTCCTAAATTCAGTGTTTAATTTCTGCGGTGTTTTGCCTGTATGACCTCTGATATTCTTTCATTGATCTATCTTTTAAACATTTTCTTTTGTATCTCTTATCTAGGAAAGCAAGGAAGAAAATGCAGCAACAGGGGTATAGTATATTTGGACATTTTGCTTTCATCTTTTACTTGTGTGCATTTAATTTCTTTTCAGTCTCATTGCTTCACTCAAAAGATAGTAAATTCTCATTCATGAAACTAAATATACTAGTATTATATTCTGCTAGAGAAAATTATTGGTCATATCATAGTCTTATTGTTTGGGAGAAAAGATAGGCCTTTAATCCTTAGAAACTGCAAATGGAAGAGAAACTGTCTTTCACAGATTCTTTAATAAAATTTGCCATGAACTCCCAAGACAACTATATCTTTCACAATCGCTAACTGACACCATGCTGATTATATTTTCAGTGTTGTGAGTGTGAAAGAGTCATTCTGACAATTTAGGCACTTCTGCCTATAAAGGAAATACTTTCCTTGCCAGAATTTGTAAGACCCAGGTGCAAATCCTTATACACTTTTCTGCTTCGCCCAGCATTGCAAGTTTAAGCCTTGAATATTTCTTCAGTGTTCCCAGTAAAACTAATGATTACTTTAGGCTATTTTCCGCTACAAACCTGCAATTAATAAGAGGACACACTCACATCTTCCCACTTCCAAACTTCAATACATGCATATATACATGTGTATATATACACATGCCCTCTGTGTGAGTTATGCATTGTGGACGTGGCAGCTGAAATGGAGCTCCTGGGCCCATGGGCAAAGCGTGGGGGCTCCTGGTGAGGCTGGTGAGGGCTGTTAAGGCTGGTTAGTGCACCCTGGCACCACTAACTAATGCTTCAAGCAAGAAAAATACCCATTTTTTTCTGTAAAAGGTAATTGAATTTTGAACTGAAGTTGTTAATATCTGAAAGACGTTGCTTGTCTGTGGGCTTGCCTGGCCCTGTTTCAAAGAATGCTAATGAAAGGCACCTTTCCTGGGGGAAGATGCCAAATGAGGCAATATTTGGCAGGAGAACTTCTAATCCAGCTGACCTGTGCAGACGTTCGTGTTACGTTTCTGGTTTTGCAGGGATGATCCCTTAGTGCGGTGGTTTTCCCTGTAAAACAATGATTCAGACTAGGAATCCGATTACAACAGGTCCATTCCCAAGCTAATGTTTAAGCAGGTTTTTACTTCAGTGACTCAGATGTGACTCTCATACAGACAGTATGTGTCTGAGAGGAAAACCTAAGGTCTGTGCCACTCATATACTACCTGCAGTCCTGACTGAAAACTAATCATGTATTCTTTGATTGGTTGATTACGCCAGGAAGAAATTCCCATAATTTTTGTAGTCTAGGTAGTATATGAAAGTATGACATTTTGAGATAAAGCTTGTTTATACACACAGATGGAGTGCCTTTGAACAAGAGTTTGCTGGAAGAGAAGGAGCAGAGAAGCCTACAATGCCATTTGCAGTTGTTTTTCAGAGCAGGAATACACTTTAAAGCTTCATTTACTAGCTCTTAAAAGACAATAAACACAGATTATTGTCTGTGTTACATAAATGCTGGCTTTCAGATAACTGTTCATTTGGTTGACTGAAAGAAAGGGCTATTGCCTTTAAATTGTGCCGTTTCTTTATAAAGAGAGAAATAAGAAATTTTGAAACAGAAACAAGGCTGTATTATCTGACTCCAAATTATTTTTAGATTATTCAGAAGTCTAGTTCCTGTGCCATGAATCTTGACTTGTTTACCGCTCCAAGCAAACATATAATTAAAAATACTAAACTTTTGGTCATATTTACATATATCCCATATTCCCATTTTGATCCTGAACATCTATTTGCAGCTTAACCATGTACTGTGTTCTAAGCTCTCTAAGAAGAGGGCTCCTGTATTCCAGCACTTGCCTATTAACTCCACAAAGCTAGAGCCCTGGCATGTTAAGATTAAAAGCTCTATACATTACTCCCCTGTTCTATTTTTTAAGCTTTAATAATATTGCATTTACTAGAAACATAACAGTTGCAGGCAGAGCTCTGCATTTCAAGACTGTTTATTTTTCCTTCATTTTCTACATTATAACTACAACTATTTTCTATAAAAAAAGGAAGAAGAAGAAAAGCAGGAAGAGGAAGAAGAAAAGGAAGAGGTGGAGGAGCAAGAAGAGTCTTAGTACACTTCCCTATGACATACTCTTTCTTGAACAGGTTTTCAGGTAACTATTAAGATACCCAGCACAGTTTCTAAATGTTCTTGAAGTAACATAAAATTGAAAATTGTGTACGTATTGTTGTGATATGCAATGACAAGACTGGAAAGAATGTACCGACACCAAAAAAGCTATTATGTGTTTGACACATAATGTTTAGTCAGAAATATTGCCCTTAATGAGTCTGTTAGTTTTCCCCATTTCTGTGCCACCAATGAAGCTGACTTTCCTACACAGGAAGCTGAATTTCCTGTCTCTGTAATCCCTAAAATCCACCAGATACTGCAGGCCCCTTGAGCCATTCCCCATCGCTCTTACAACCTTCACCTCCCTGCCAGGCTTCTGACATCTACTTTGGGCTTATTCCTTAGCATCTTCCCATGGTACCCCCTAGCTCTCTGCTGTGACCCCTAAGTATGAACAATGCAAAGTCAGCATGCTAGGTGTGTAGTGCATGAGTAGTCAGTACATATGCACAAAGTGCCCAAGTGCTGGGCCAAACGTACCCTTAACTGTTAGATGCATTGTGGCTTCTCTTTCATCTGGGATAGGAATTTGTCCCTCTCCTCTCTTACTCAGCTACTGATTTCACTGAAACTTCTAAGAGCTTCATGTCTCAAATGAAGCCCTTTCTCAAATTCAGTTAAAATGTTAAAAAAAAAAAAAAAATACTGGGGAAGGGAGAGGAGCCTAACCAGAAATATGACCAGAAAAATTACTCTGATTTCCTTAGGAACTAGGCCAAATGTGACTTTAAAACCTCAAACCAGGAGGCATCTGGGAGGCAGAATTTGTGCCTGTATAGGTGTATGTTTTGTCAGCATGTGATTTCAAATTTAATTTTTGGCTTTTCTTCTTCCTACTACTGTTTCTTCTCCTCTGCATGGAAATAAAGATCAAACAGTCACTTGTTAGGGAAAAAAGGTTAACCTACAAGAAAGTTGGAATTTCCAGCAGATTTTTCCTTGGGTGGTGGGACACCCTTCTGACTGCAGACACAGGGTGTGATATGCTCTTTCTAGAACTAGGGGGATTCCCAGCTAACTCTTCCTCTGAGGTAGTTGCCATAGGTTTTACCAACCGTACACTGATATGGAGACACAGTGCTTCAACAGGACAGAAAATCTATCACTTATTTCATGCTACTTCTCCCAAATCTGGGTTCCTCTGTTGCATGGGAATTAATTCATCCCAATGTTGTCCAATGTTCAGACATGTAAAATCGCAGAAGGAGTGCTAAGTTCTAATCTAGTTTTCCTTATTTTTGTTCAGGAAGCACAAGTTGGAGCAGCCCCGCCAAAGAAAATAAAATCACTCTCTCAAGCAAACCATCACTATGTTTCATGTCTGTAGATATATGAACATATAAATACATAACAGAACAAAGACACCACTCTGTCCTACCTGTGGCCTTTATATATATATTTGGTATTCCAGTTGCTTGTTAACATGGGTCTTCTTATATCTGACTGATGATATTTCAGTTGATTGTTATATGTTGGAATAGTATTGTCCATGTCGCATTTTAGATTGTAAGCTACTCAGGGCAGGAACCATGTTTTTCTCCATGTTTATCTACTGCCAAACACATTGCTGCCACTCAGCACATAACTGCACTCACACAAGTGATGTATTCAGAGAAAAATTCAGCACTGAAAACTGTAAAGAGGCTTCCTGTATACAAGCTATGTGAGTCACTTCTCCCTCAGCTGGCTTTTGAAAATGATTGAGATTTCCATTGTACAGCAGTTTAAATAAATGCATTTTCCGTCATATCTGTTCTTTGTCTGCAAAAGCATTAATTTAACTCTAGCAAGCTGCGCTAAGATCTGTAAGGCTAAGTTTTCCCCATCATTGTGGTTGTAGGCTATACAAAGTCCTTCACCTTGCCTTATGTTCCTGCTGATGTTTCTGGTGTTGTGTATAAGACCCCAACCATGAGGATACACAATCTGCTTCAATGCTTCTTTCCTTCAATGGAAAGAGATGTCCCAGTCCCTTCTACTGAAGCCTTGTCGGTCTTCATGGATACATCTCTATTCACTGGGCCAGGGAGGCAGAGAAAATTAATCCACGTTCATGCTGTAACTGGTGGTTAGAAGTTCACTGAGGAAGATGGAGCTTGGATTTCAGTCACTTGTCCAATTACTTTTTATGAGATTTATAAAAACTGCTTGTAGAGGAATGGAGGAGATAAGAAATGCTTATTGCCAAAGTAGCCCATAGCTTCACAGACAAAACAATCTCCAAAGGAACCACAAGTTTATGTTTAACTCTGATGAAGAACAGGCTGGCTTTTCAAGCTGAGATCTCTTACACTGTGAGTGCTTAAAAAATAACTGAACAAATAAAGTGGAAGAAAAATTTGTGGAGGTTTTCTGAATGTCCTGAGTGGGTACATATTTTTGTTCAGGATACATCTAAAGCTGCAATTGTTGGGATGGGGAAGCAGTGCTCTCTCTGTCTGCACTGTTCTTACGCTTCTAGGTGATGCTGAGCTCAGAGCTGGCAGGTCCAGCTGAGGGAAGGACATTGGAGACCTCATTTACAGCTCACCAAAATCATCAGCTCAACATGCAGCAGCAGCCAAGACCCAGGAAAATGCTGGGCACCATCAGGAAGACGGCAAGACTTTGCTGCCATATAAAGCCTTGCTGAGCTGACATCTTGAGCACTTTGTGCACTCTGGTCTCTGCATCTCAGGGAAGACGTAGTGGCTAAGAAGAGGTACAGAGAAAACAACAATTAGAGAGGATGAAACAGCTGCTCAATAAGGAGACTGAAAAGACTCTTCAATTTGGAGAGGAAGCCAAGGCATTTACAAAAATCATAAAGGCAGTAAGATGAATGCAGAACTGTTAAGCAAAAAATCCTACAATACTGTAATGAAAATTAGTATACACAGTACACACACTGAAATTAGTAGATCAAAGCCGTAAGACGAATGCAGAACTGATAGGCAAAAAATCCTGCAATGCTATAATGAAAATTAGTATACACAGTTAGTGCACACACTGAAATGAGTAGATCAGCTTAAAAGAGAGTACTTTTTATATGCTGGGTTGGGAACTTCTGGAATTTGTTGTCACAGGATGTTATGGAGACCAGAATGTCAACAGGCTCAAGAAGGTATTGGGCAATGTCAGGAACAGGAGGCTCATGAGTGGATACTACAGCCTGGGATGTGTCCACCAATATCCCTCATCCAAGGAATTGTGGGTGCTGGGGACTCGGGGCACAAGAAACTGAATGCAGCGGACTTGGTCTCCCTAAATAGCATTGCCCATTTCCACTTTCAAAGACACAGTACCGGGTTAGGTGAGCCACTGATCTGACCATTTCTTATGTTCCTGCAGGTGATTAGTCTTCCTGGGGAAAATGCTCCCCATTTCACCAGCAGCCGAATTGGGGTGCCAGTCATCGCTGCAGTAGTTCTGAGCAAAAAGCTGGTCTTTTGGGAGTATGGTAGACAGAATGAAAACAGACCTGTTAATCACTTCGGAAATGCAGTAAATCCAACACAGTGAGCGTGTGTTGTGCAACAGTGGGCATGTTTCTGGTAGTGTTGACGTGTCCCTGGGCAATCGGGGCTTTGTACTGCTGATGAACCACAAGTGCCACTTTTCCCCCCACCTGTATGCAGAAGGTACAAAGAGCCTGAGTGTACTCAATAGATCAAGCAGGCCCAAAGGCTTTGGGCTTGAAACAAAAACACCACACCTTGCATATTCAGGTATTACTTGTTACGGCAGGTATCTTCTCGAGGGGGTATAACGTGGAAAGCCTTCCAGGGAATGTGAGGAATGCTAAGCCTCCCGTACAGGAGCGACACACTCCCCTGGTCTTCAGCTGGTGACTAAGGTTATGCTCAGTGCATAGTCAAAAACAGACGGGATAGCGGATGGTCGCACTCACAACACAGCTCTTTGGTGCGTTCCTTGGGATAATGCTCTTTAGCATGTGCTGATCATCTTTTCTGCCAGAAGAAAAGGAGGTTGTGAGTATGCAAAGGATAAACTGAAAGCTGACTGCTGCTCGGTGATTTTAGCCTTAACACTAATTCTGCTTACATAAGCTTAATACTTTCTGCAGTAATTTAGTGCAACTAGGAAAAGAATTAAGTCTTTTCTAACTACAGTACAGTAGCATAAATACGTGAACTATTGACTTAAATACGTTTGAAAGCATACTGTCTGCATTTTCATATCACTTATTTTTTACTGGGAGAAAGCAACTGCCGTCGTTTAACAGGGCACGCCTGGTACATGGTGTTTCACATGCTTCAGGAAACCGTGGATGCAAAATCATCCCGGTGCACCACAGTTAAATACAAAACAGCGTGCTGCTTTTTGTGACACTTTGGTATGTAAAGTATTTTCCTTGGATGAATGATGCTAGAAACTTCTAGTATACTGAAATGTCGTGGTTTAGCCCCAGCCAGCAACTAAGCACCACGCAGCTGCTCGCTCACTCCCCCTACCCCGATGGGATAGGGGAGAGAATTGGAGGAGTAAGAGTGGAAAAAAACCCACTCCTGGGTTGAGATAAGAACAGTTTCATAATTGAAATAAGGTAAAATGATAATAATATAATAATGATAATAATAATAATAACAATATACAAAGCAAGCGATGCACAATGCAATTGCTCACCACCCGCCGACCGATACCCAGACAGTTCCCGAGCAGTGATCGCTGCTCCCTGGCCACCCCCCCCCAGTTTATATAGTGAGCATGACGTCATATGGTATGGAATAGTCCTTTGGTCAGTTTGGATCAACTCTTCTGGCTGTGTCCCCTCCCAGTTTCTTGTGCGCCTGGCAGAGCATGGGAAGCTGAAAAGTCCTTGACTAGCATAAGCAGTACTCAGCAACAACTAAAAACATCAGCGTGTTATCAACATTCTTCTCCTACTAAATCCAAACCACAGCACTATGCCAGCTACTAGGAAGAAAATTAACTCTGTCCCAGCCAAAACCAGGACAAAATTAGAAAGGCTTCAAGCTATGCTTCTGCAGATCCATATATGTCATAGGATGGCGGCTGTTTGCACTTCAAAATGATTGATCGTTAAGTTTAGCAGACTGCTGAAGTATAAAAGAAGTGACTGCAAGTATCATCACAAAGCAACTAAGTAGATAGGACTAGTCAATGGCTTGTTTTCTAGGAAAATAAATATTAGGAGCTTCATTCTGTTGCTAGTAATAAAGGGTTTTGAATAACAGGTCCAGGAGGTAACCTGGGCCATGTTGTCTCTTGCATGAGAGCACTTCTGAGGCAGCAAATTGTGTTAGAGTTTTTCTCCTAAGAAAGGTCTAAGGGAAATTAATCAGAGAGAAATTAAACTGTTCAGTAATTTTGCCAATACAGCACTAGCCCCCAGTCAGTGTTTCTGGTCACCTTTCCAGCCACCTCATCTGTTCACCTGCCTTCCAAATAGTAAGACTTGCTAATAGTCTTCTGTTTACTGCTAGAATATCAGTGTTAAAGGAGATAAGACTATTTATCTCCATCCTTTGACAACTTCAGGAGGCTGGATATACGCTTGACAAACAATCTGGGAAGCTGAAAATTCAAGATAGCAATTTCCTCAGAAGGCAGATTGGAAGTTTGTGGTTTGATGTCAAATATCTTGAAGAATGCTTGCTGTTCCTCCAATTGCAAAGCCATTGCTGTGCATACAGCAAACAGAGGAGACTGATTTTCAGCTGAGACTCTCATTCTTAATGAGTTACTACTGTCTCCCTTTTGCTAATGGGGACATAAGGTGCAGAGGTAGGATGACATGCTTAAGACCACAGATCAAGGGCACTGGAGTCCAAATTAGATGTGGACTACCTGCTGTGCATTCCCCTGCTTCAGAACATACCAACCATGGTTTTGCATGTGGTGATGGCTTTCTGTCACTAAATATTTTGAATCGCTTATGTTGGAAAAGACCCTTAAGATCACTGAGTCCAACCATAAACCCAACACTGTCAGCTCCACAGCTAAACCATGTCCTGAAGTGCCATGTCTGCACGTCATTTATATACTTCCAGGGATAGAAGTAGGAGGGAACCATGGAGTCCTTATCTCAGAGGGATGAAGGATGAATCTCTGAGAACACCTGGAGCTGCTTTACAGTGACCACAGCTTCTCTGAGGAACAGTACCTTTCTCTTTCAGGATGTTTGACTTGTGAGGAATAAAGTTGTCACCAGGTTTAAGAGAAGTTGAGTTTTGATGCCAGCCTGTCCAAAACCATTTTTGACCACAGACTATTCAGTTAACTTCCTTGCACCTTACTTTCCCCTATGAAAGAGAGAAAATACTTGTTGAAAATTTAAAGTAATAAAATCAAAGTATCAGTGCACTGATGAAAAGATGAAAGTATAACTGCATCTTCTTTCTTTGATAAGCTTTTGCTTCTGAGTTGTCCACTCCACATTAAGAAGTTAATTTCTACTTTTTTTTCCATCATATCGATATCTGACAGCTATCAAAACCACCTTCTCCTTTATATTATATCTTCACTGCTTTCTTACCTAACTCTACTATTAAGCAGCCTACAGAAGAAATGGCTGAAAAAATGGTCACCTTTCCCCCTTTGTTGCTCACTGGCCTAGATCAGAATTGCACTTGCAAAATGGTTCTTTGGGGATTCCTCTTAAAAAATATCAAGTATGCCAGCGTCGCCATTCTCTCAGAGTTTAACAAGCATGTATCTACACACACCTATGTCACAAGCTGTCCTCCAAAATATGTTTATGTTTATAGTCGTTTGATCGAAGTCAGATTCATATGGCTTACTAAGCAATATATTTTGAAGCTGAACAGAACGTACCTGCGTTTCCTACTTCATTGAAAAAGTTTAGAACATATATCTGAAATTGCAGAAGCTGCTTCTTTATGTAAGTAGAAAAGGATGTCACACAGAGTGCCTTCATGTTAGCTAGCTGTGATTTTGCTGATAGGTGTGGAAAAAAAGCATTAGCATCTCTACTTTTTCAGCAGGAAAATGTAACCCCAGAAAAGGAAGCCTGGAGGCAGAAAACAATGCAAGAACCTAGAAGAACTTTTATTTTTTTTCTTAACTGCTAGCACCTGAGTGGGGCCTGGCAGATCAAACTGAAGAGAAACCTTGTCTGGGATGGTGGGCCTGTCTGGTGACCCACCTCACGCTGACACACACCCCGTGCAGAAGCCCCGCAGCTGTGTGTTGCGCTGGCTGCTTTCCCCTCTCCTGAGTCACTGGCTCAGCGCCTGACCGGCGAGACGGAGCAAGTCCCCATGCACGCCCCAGACCTGCTGCCCCCACCCTGGCGCAGCAGAAGGGGACCCCTGTGGAGGGTCAACCTCCTCAGTCCTGTCAGATGGCTGGGAGGTACCCACGGCTGGAGGGGGACCCCTGGAAGCCTTCCTCCCATCACGGACACTCTGCACTGGCAGCTGGTGAAGCACGCTGCTTTCAGTGTTAGAATAAAAACTATCCTGTCGCTCCTGCAGGCAGCTCTGGAGAGCAACGCTCAGTAGTTTAAGCTGACTTGATGGTGGCCCAGGCTGGGCACTCAAGACCTGTTCTCCTCGTTGGGCTGGGTGTGCTGCCTGTCCTTGGAAGGGTTGTTGCGGCAGGGGAGTCACGGTGGGCATGAGAGATTACTTCAGAGATAGATATTGGGATACAGTGGAGCCGGGAGGGAACAAAGGTAGGGGTGAGGACAGCTGTCAAAGCCAGAGCAGCTGACTCTCAGCTGACTCCCCACGCAGAGCAATAGCTGTGGAGCTAGCAGCAAAGCACAACGCTTTCTGCTCCGCTGACTTTAAGGATGGGATGCTGGACAGATGCTGTTTTTCTGTTGGTTCCAATTTCCAGCTTTCTGGGGAAATTTTTTATTCCTTTTTGACCTTCAAGCTTTACAACGTTTGAGCAGTAAGGCTGGAAGAGAGTTTATGTAGTTTTTCTTAATAGCGGCTTACCTTGCCGGAGGAGCATTTGTGCGCAAGTGCGTGACAAAATCTACCCCCAGCACCCACCAGCTCCTGGTGGGGCAGAGCAGAGGCTGCAGGTGAGCACAGAGCCAGAGCAGCACACTGAATGATGGTGAAGCCTGCTATTGCTGCCCTTAGCCTTCAAAATCACATTACCCTGATAAAGTTAGCAGTCTCAGGGCTTGCCAGGCAGCACAACGCACACAAGCTGGCTTCTTTCTTGCTCCCCAGCCTGTATTTCTCCTCCCCTCACCATGGAGATTTTTCTTCTTCTTTTTTTCTTTTTTTTTTTTTTTTCTATTTTAACAAAAGTGAATCACGTCCACAATAAGCTCCAAAGAAACAAATAAAGCAGATTCATCCTCCTCCAGCATCCCTCGGGGCAGGGAGACAATAAGCCCCACAGAGGCAGCCCCAGCTGACATGCTGGGCACAGCAACTGGCAGGCAGCAGGGCTGTGCGTGGGGCTGTGGGGTTGCAAATGGGAAGGACTGGGCTGCTGGTGGTGCTTCTCCTGGGCTCCCAAAAAAAGGGTGCTGTTCCAGCCCTTACATCTAACTTAGCAGCAGCATCTTGGGTGTGAAAACTTGGCACTAACTCAGTGATGTTTCTTACGCGGTCTGGTGTGGAGGGAAGGAAAAGCAAGAAAAGTGAGAAAGAAAAGGGGACCAAAAATCTGCTTTGAGCTAAGAATCATCTTCTGGTCATTGCACATGAGCGATTCCCAGCAGTCAGCGATGGAGCATGGTGTGTTAGAGGAGTGTTGGCTTTCTATGGGCTCCAGTGCTTTTCCATACGGGTCATAGCATTGCTGGATTTTAATGACGTGGTGTGCTGCATTAATATCGGCTACATCCAATGTAAATGGGTCTGGGACTGGCATCCATGTGCTCCTAATCAGATTTTGATGAAAGCTAGAGGCAGTAAAAGAAAATTATGTTCAGCTTCTGGTCAGCCTCGGGCTGGTTTCAGGGCAGCCACCGGCATGGCCCATTGCGGACAAATGCAGGAGCTGGAGGAAGCGTCTCTGGCAGGACCTTGGGGGCTTGGGTGGCCAGAATCTGGATGGGAGTCACCCAGCCGTGCCGACCATGTTGGGGTGGGTGATTTAGTGCCCGGCTGTTGCTGGAGGTGGTGAGGACGCCTCCGCCTGACACCCAGCACTGTGAGAGGAGAAGGCGGTGGGGAAGGAGGGGCAGGGTTGTGCCTAGGGTAGCAAAGACCTCCAAGCATGGGTCCCGGGGACCGTGTTTAACCAGTGGCCACAGCACAGGATGCATGTGCTGATGAAGTTTGGCACTGGTGAGGAGTTGGGAAGCATTGCCGGTGTGGAGGAGAACAGGATGGTGGCCCAGAAAGAAGTGAAAGGCCTCGAAGGACAGAAGTGAGACAAAAGTTGGTGGTATGGAGTACCAGCATCATGAGCTTTGTGGGCAAATAAGAATTTTTGCTACAAGCTGAGAGCCTGTCCTCCTGGGATTGGCACAGGAGGAGAAAGGCTTGTGTGCATGGGTTTGTCTCCAAGCCATGAGGAGCTGTAATGTGATGCAGTGGTGGCAAAGATAAATGTGATGAGTAGATAGATGTGCTAAGGAGCTATTTTCAGAGGCAAAGGGAATACCGAGTAATGTAGCAAAGCACAGCAGTGGCACCTCCTTTGGGGCAGGTACTGTGTAATGCTTGAACTCCTGGTCAAAAAGGATGAATTCACACTGCTGCTCCAGGTATCAGGGGCTTGCACTGTCTAATTTACAAGGGGAGGCAACAGGACCTTGATTGGTGTAGTCCAGCAAAATTTCCAAATTTCCAAATTTGGAACTCCAAAAAATGGTGGCTATTGATAGTTGTCTTGTGCTTGGGAACAGAGAAAACACAAAGCTGGAGAAGGAACTTACTCCAGAAGAAGGGGAAATAATGTCTCTTCAGCAGATGCACATTGCACATTGTATGTTAAATTTCATGCATGAAAAATAAAGCAAGGAGAGAATATGGCTGATCATACAACAGTGTACGCTGAACGTACAGGACAGGCTGCCCGGCATGCTGAGAAACAGGATCAGAGCAGGAATATTTCCAGGATCTGGAAACATTTCTCACCTGAAGAGAGGAAGCAGCTGGTGAGGCAGGGAATGACAGGTCCCCTTCACACTGATGCATGGCTTTTCCCTGGGGTGACACCACTGAGACTTTGCAGGACTTTGCAAGGAAGCTGGGAACTTCCCTCGAGAAAGTGGCTGCTGTTAGCAACCAGGGTTTCACTGGTGGAAATCTGCTGTCTAGGGATGTCTGTAGTATATTAGAGGTAGCTGAAGAGAGTGAATTCAACCGGTGCTATATATCCTTAGCAAAGTATTCTGCACTCCTGCTCTTAGCGGTACATTTTTAACCTGTAGTGGTCTTTGCCTGACTGTTACTATTCCTAATGTCAGCATCAATATCTTCTCTCAAGTGACTCATGCTAAAAACACAGGTATTTTGGTGCATGGTGTCTTAAGGGTGTATGTTGAAGTCTTGTCCGGTACTATTCAAACATCACGAGGGCCTGGCAGACACTTGATCCCCCTTGGCGTCAGCAGGCGGGACTCAGAGTGCTGAGATAATCCCCTGGGAGGTGATGAAGCCTCTTTGGGTTACAGACAAGCCCACCCAATAGTCACCCGCTGGGTGCATCTGAGTCCCGAAAGCTGGCAGCAGGGCTTATCGACATGCCATAGATGAAGGTAAGAGACCTCTAAAGGGTGGCCTGTCAGGCTGTATTTTTCATTTCCAAATTAGATGTGAAGCTGATGGTAGAAACTCAGCAAGTGCTTCTTCCTCACTTGGTGCCGTCACCCAGCGGGGTGGCACCTGGGTAGCAGGTCCTGCCCCAGAATGGGGAGAAGCAGCTCCAGGGGCGATAGCTGCCGAGTCCCTTTCTCAGTCTCCTGCGCCACAACAGCGAGTGCCTCTGCGAATGTAAAGCCGTCTTCTGCTCACTTGCAAGAAGTCAACGGTACTTCCTTGTCCTGGTTTTGGCTAGGATAGAGTTAATTTTCTTCCTAGTAGCTGGCATAGTGCTGCGTTTTGGATTTAGTTTGAGAATAACTTTGATAACACGCTGGTGGTTTAGTTGTTGCTAGTGTTTACACTAGTCAAGGACTTTTTCAGCTTCCCATGCTCTGCCAGGTGCACAAGAAACTGGGAGGGGGAACAGCCAAGGTAGTTAATTCAAGCTGGCCAAAGGGCTATTCCATACCATATGACATCATGCTCAGTATATAAGCTGGGGGGGGTTGGCTGGGGGGCAGCGATCGCTGCTCGGGAGCTGGCTGGGCATCGGTTGGCGGGTGGTGAGCAATTGCATTGTGCATCACTTGCTTTGTATATTATTATTATTATCCCTTCCTTTTCTGTCCTATTAAACTATCTTTATCTCAACTCAGGGGGTTTACTTTTTTTTCTGATTCTCTCCCCCATCCCACTGGGGAGAGGGAGAGTGAGTGAACAGCTGTGTGGTGTTTAGCTGCCTGCCAGGTTAAACCACAACACTCCTATAAACCAAGGTTTTATGCTTATTTTTCTAAATTTTACCCACTGAGGGAGCATGGGGTGTAACGGGAAGGAAGCTGGCTCGTTTGTCACCTGTTGAAATTAGGCACTGTCGCAGATGTGTGCATAGAAGGAAGCAGCCTTGGAAATATTGGTGCAATGTGGCATTAAGAGATGACTTAGCAGGCAGATGGCTTCACTCTTGAAGAGTGACTTGTTGCTTATGTTTGATTAAGCCTTTGCCAAGCAAGTAGCTTTTGCAGGATGCGTCTGGGGTGCTCATGACCACTTGCTTTCACACGATGCCATCTGACCTCACAGGCGGCAGGGGAGGGTTATGCTCACCAAGCGCTCATCAGATGCCGCCATTGAGGGTGCTCAGTTGCTAATGTCTCAAATTTGGCTAATGGAAAATCACTTGTGAATTGTGTGTCACCCAGTAAACTCTTCCTAACCCCAGCAAGACTAGTAATATTTCAATAAGACGCTGTGCTTGTTGACATATTCAAACACCCCACCCCACTGGTGTGCCAGTTACGTTGCGGTCAAAGGTGGCCGGGCACCAGAGGGCAAGAGCCCTGTAGAAGAAATTGTTTGCAAATGGTATACCAAGGGAGCAGGGGGAGGTTTTTGTGTCTTGGTGACATGGCTCACTCGCAGAAAAATCCCCAGCTGCCTTTTGGGAAAAAATAATGACTCCAGCAATTGTTTTCCATGAGTCAGATGATGTTTTTTTATATGAGTAATTTCCTCTAAAGAAGTTTAATTAAAAAAAAAGTGTTTCACAAAAGCAAAGTTCAAAGACCTCCTCAAATTTTGCTTGCAATTTTGTTAAAAGGAACCATTTCCTCTTTCCTTTGTGTGTGGGGGTCTGGAGATACCCTCTGCAGCAGGAAACTGCCCAAAAGGGAACCCAAAAGAAGTGTGGGGCATGTTCTGCCTTGTGGGGTATTGCACAGCCGGGACAGAGCGGGGAGCAGAGCTGGGGCATGAGAGCTGCCAAATGCAGCCCCATGGCGCTTCCACAGCTCAGCAGTGGAAGACGACCACCTGACAGGGAATTCGGGATTCCCGGAGCCTGTTGGCTGCTCCCCGCCACCCGATTGCAGGAGCTGCCCTGCCCTGCCCTGCTGCCTGCCCCACTGCCCGCTGGCCACCCCCAGGTAAGTCTCTGTGCGCCCAGATGCAAAGTTTAGCCCAGCATTGGTGAATTACTGGATTTGCTGTCGTTTCAGCCTGGATGATAGTGCTACTTATCTCTATTTGTCATGGTACCATTATTTAACAATAAATTATCTTGGAAGCTGTTTGTCTGGTGCCTGTTGCTGTATCATGAACCCTTAACTTGCTGGGGCTGCCCCGAACCTTTGGTCTGTCTGTCTTGATTTTGTAGCTGACCATAACGTTGTGAAAGCTTGCTGCCTAATGTGCGAAATTTTGAGGGGGGCCAAGGGAAATAAGGAAGTAGACGGATAGGCGTTGTCTCGTGTGGGGTAGGCATGGATTGTGAAACAGCTGACTTGCAGAGTGGGGTGGAAAGTGATAGAGATGGTTCTAAAAGGTCACTTCATATTAATGTGCTGTGTACTATGTACATTGCAGAGGGCATGGGTTAATGTTCAAAATATAGCAGAAAAGTGCAGTGTGTACCTATTTAAAGCTGCTGAGCTATCTAGTTTTGAAATGTTTGGTCGTTAAAAATCTTCTTAGACATCTAAGAAAGTACATCAGCTTCTTTTTTTTTTTACCCCAGGAGTCTTTTTCTACAGTAACAAGTAGCAAGCCTTCATGATTATCTCCAGGAGCACAAGAAGTGCAACACTATGTACTTAGAAATTTGGGGGAGGATGAAAATGAAGGCATCCCAGTTCGATGCTTTAAGTGGAAACCTTATGCTAACTGAGCTAGAGATGCTGCAGTCTCCAATTGCTTAGAGATTTGATAGTTTAATATTTGAAGCCTAATACTGACAATTCGGATATATACATTTCTCTCAGGCATTCATCATGCACTGCTATGCCACCGTACATTTTTCTTGCGTTTTATTTGTTTTTAATTTCCCTGCGATGACTGTGCAGACCCCCGGGCGCGGAGGCAGCGAAGCTGCTGTGGGTGCCCCATGGCAGAAATGTGGGTTGTGAGGGACGAAATGGCTGAACATTTGTCTCAAAGCTTGCCCACATGAAGCTAACAGAGTCTTGCAGGCAAGATCTCACCTGCTCGCAAGGACGGCAGCAAGGCCATGGTAACATCCTGCTCGGTGTAGATAACTGGCTGTGGGCGTGTGCACGCACGTGGTAGGCGCATGAGACTTTGGGCATGGGAGGGGGGCTCAGAGACGTGGAATACGTGCCGTCGCCCTGGGCAAGCATGGCGCAAAGGAGTTCTGCGCAAGGGTGGAGTTGTTGCGTCAGGAACGCATCCTATAAAAGACCCCTACCCCAGACCCCGTCAGTGATCGCCCACCACTGAAGACCCCAGAAGCATGGACCCCCAGGATGCCACGGATCCATGGTGGTGTCTATTTGTGCTCTTCTATCCTGAACTCTTGCTTAATTTTCCATCTTGCCTTCCTTCCTTTTCTATCGCTGTTTCTCTCTCCTCCGAGTGGTTAATAAATGGGTGGACTTACAACATCTGACCTCATTTGTGTCTCAATCTCGCTCGAAGGGATCAAACCTGAAATGAGATGTTGGTCTAGCCACCCCTAGCCTCCCAGACTCGTCTGAGGTTGGTTAGAATGCAAAGGGGCCTTCCTCTCATCCAAATCGGATCCTAAGACGGGTTCATCTGCCCGACCACAGCTTTTCCATGCTCGAGTGGGTGCTGGAAAGGAGGCTGGTGGTAATCCTAGTGTTGTCATGTTTTTGAGCCTGGGGACCAGAGTGGGAAAACAGGAGTTTTACATAATTACACTGAGAGTTTTAAATAATACTGGCAGAAGGGGTCTGTGTCCTTAGCGTCAGTGCGCAGGTGAATGCTCTTGATGGGCAGAGCTGCACTTTGTGGAGCTGCAGGCTGAACCAAATGGACAATATCCATTTGCCTAGTAAAATGCCATGGGATATGTTTTGCAGTGGTTAGCATGAGGACTGCTTCCAGATAGAAAGATTTTTTGCTTTCTTAATTACAATTCCATTTCCTGAATCCCCAAAACCAGGGATTTAATGGCAAGAGGAAACAAGGACGGGTACATTTATTGCTCATCTATGTTTTGCTGTGCTGTATTAAAGATTAATAAGCTTCAAACTTGCGGGCAGCCTGTTTTCCTGGCCTGACCCATGCAAAAGGGGAGCTTGTGGGGGTGCTGACACCACCATGTCTGGGTGCACACAACACGTCCTGATCCGGGGCAGATCACGGTTTCGTTCTCTTGGAAAAAGGAGAGTTGAGAAGGGGAATATAAACTAGAGATAAGATAAAATGCTTATAAGAAGAGCAAGTTGAAAATATCTGCTTTTTTTTTTTTTTTAAATATCCTTTTCATGATTACAAAGTGCCATTCATAAAAAGTACCTGGCAAGCGAGCAATGAGAAATAAATATATAAATACTCAGCTGGACACTGTGTATGCTCCCATGATGTCCACATCTTCAAGCTCGTCTTCAATGTGGCAGAGTGACAGAGGGCTAAGGCTAAACACACAAGTCATAGAATCATAGAATCATAGAATCATCTAGGTTGGAAAAGACCTTTAAGATCATCCAGTCCAACCATTAACCTACACTACCAAGCCCACTCTAGACTAATCAAGGGTAGACCAGACTAAACCATATCCCGAAGTGCCACATCTACCCGTTTTTTAAACGCCTCCAGGGATGGTGACTCCACCACCTCTCTGGGCAGCCTGTTCCAATGCCTGACCACCCTTTCTGTAAAGAAATTTTTCCTAATTTCCAGTCTAAACCTCCCCTGGCGCAGCTTAAGCCCATTTCCTCTTGTCCTATCGCTAGCTACTTGGGAGAAGAGACCAACACCCACCTCACTACAACCTCCTGTCAGGCAGTTGTAGAGAGCGATAAGGTCTCCCCTCAGCCTCCTCTTTTCCAGGCTAAACAACCCCAGTTCCCTCAGCCGCTCCTCATAAGACTTGTTCTCCAGACCCTTCACCAGCTTCGTTGCCCGCCTCTGAACACGCTCCAGCACCTCAATGTCTTTCTTGTATTGAGGGGCCCAAAACTGGACACAGTATTCCAGGTGCGGCCTCACCAGTGCCGAGTACAGGGGGACAATCACCTCCCTGCTCCTGCTGGCCACACTATTCCTGATACAAGCCAGGATGCTGTTGGCCTTCTTGGCCACCTGGGCACACTGCTGGCTCATGTTCAGCCGGCTATCTACTAACACCCCCAGGTCCTTTTCGGCCAGGCAGCTTTCCAGCCACTCCTCCCCAAGCCTGTAGCGTTGCATGGGGTTGTTGTGACCGAAGTGCAGGACCCGGCACTTGGCCTTGTTGAACCTCATACAGTTGGCCACGGCCCATCGATCCAGTCTGTCCAGGTCCCTCTGCAGGGCCATCCTACCCTCGAGCAGATCGACACTCCCACCCAATTTGGTGTCGTCTGCAAACTTACTGAGGGTGCACTCGATCCCCTCATCCAGATCATTGATAAAGATATTGAACAAGACTGGCCCTAAAACAGAGCCCTGGGGAACACCGCTCGTGACCGGCCGCCAACTGGACTTAACACCATTTATCACTACTCTCTGGGCTCGGCCACCCAACCAGTTCTTTACCCAGCGAAGAGTATGCCTGTCTAAGCCGTGAGCTGCCAGCTTCCCGAGGAGGATATTATGCGAGACGGTGTCAAAAGCTTTGCTAAAGTCGAGGTAGATGACATCCACAGCCTTTCCATCATCTACCAGGCGGGTCACCAGGTCATAGAAGGAGATCAGGTTGGTCAAGCAGGACCTGCCTTTTGTGAACCCATGCTGGCTGGGCCTGATCCCCTGGTTGACCTGTACTTGCCTGTGGAGTTCGCTCAAGATGAACCTCTCCATAATCTTCCCCGGCACCGAGGTCAGGCTGACAGGCCTGTAGTTCCCCGGGTCCTCCTTCCGGCCCTTCTTGTAGATGGGCGTCACATTGGCAAGCCTCCAGTCATCAGGGACCTCCCCTGTTAACCAGGACTGTTGATAGATGATGGAAAGTGGCTTGGCAAGCTCCTCTGCCAGCTCCCTCAGTACTCTTGGGTGGATCCCATCCGGCCCCATAGACTTGTGAGCGTCCAGGTGGCATAGTAGGTCATTAACTGCTTCCTCCTGGACTATGAGGGCTCCATTCTGGTCCCTATCCCTATCCTCTTGCTCAAGGGCCTGAGTACCCTGGGGATGACCGGTCTGGCTAAGTCGTGGCAATCCTGGCTGCGGAGAGACCTGAGCTCCAAGGCTGCCATCAGGCAGAGCCAAGCCATGGCTGCCGAGGGGGCAGAGGACGAGGAGCGGGGCTTTTCAGCTTGGCATTTGAGCAGAGTCTGCTCCCTGTCCCACTGGCTACTTGTTTTCTTTAGTGACTCTAAAATACACTCAACGTGCCCCTTATCAAAGGTGAGTGCTGTGAGCGACCAACCTAGCCAACAAAAATAAGGGAGATTCCCATCCCAACCAGGCATGCCTTCAGAGAAAGGAGTGCTTTAGCGGCAGGTGAGGGACGGACCGAGGGCACCCATTGGCATGGGGGGCTCCAGTGCTGCAGCTCCCGGTGATCCTGGGGGAGCTACTTCCCACTGGCTGGGAGCAGGGAGCCGCACCCTCTGCTCTGCAGGCTGGGTTCTCATCCACAAGTTCTCCTCACGTGCCAAATAAGCCCTCAAACAACAAAGAAGAAAAGTTGGAAGCTGTCCATAGACGGAGACACAAAGTGTGAATTATCTCTCCCTGAGGGGAGACCTTATCGCTCTCTACAACTACCTGAAAGGAGGTTGCAGTGAGGTGGGTGTTGGTCTCTTCTCCCAAGTAGCTACTGATAGGATGAGAGGAAATGGCCTCAAGCTGTGTCAGGGGAGGTTTAGGTTGGAAATTAGGAAAAATTTCTTTACGGAAAGGGTAGTCAAGCATTGGAACAGGCTGCCCAGAGAGGTGGTGGAGTCACCATCCCTGGAGGTGTTCAAAAAATGTGTAGACCTGGCACTTTGGGACGTGGTTTAGTGGGTGTCGTGGTTTAGCCTCAGCCAGCAACTAAGCACCACGCAGCCGCTCGCTCACTCCCCCTACCCCGATGGGATGGGGGAGAGAATCGGAGGAGTAAGAGTGAGAAACACTCCTGGGTTGAGATAAGAACAGTTTCATAATTGAAATAAAGTAAAATAGTAATGCTAATAGTAACAGTATAATAATGATAATAATAATAATGATACACGAAGCAAGTGATGCACAATGCAATTGCTCACCACCCGCTGACCGATACCCAGACAGTTCCTGAGCAGTGATCGCTGCTCCCTGGCCACCCCCCACCCAGTTTATATAGTGAGCATGACGTCATATGGTATGGAATAGCCCTTTGGGCAGTTTGGATCAACTCTTCTGGCTGTGCCCCCTCCCAGTTTCTTGTGCGCCTGGCAGAGCATGGGAAGCTGAAAAAGTCCTTGACTAGCATAAGCAGTACTCAGCAACAACTAAAAACATCAGCATGTTATCAACATTCTTCTCCTACTAAATCCAAACCACAGCACTATGCCTGCTGCTAGGAAGAAAATTAACTCTATCCCAGCTGAAACCAGGACAGTATCCACCCCTTATTCTATACCATCTATGTCATGCACAGGCCCTCCCCTTTCCAATATGTTCTAATTAATCACCACCGCTTTCCCTATCTTGATATACACACAGATATCATTCCCTTCGTCTATGGCCCATCCCTCTAAAATGTCCATTGAGTTCATTTAGCCCATGACTTTGGGTTCCATCTGTCATCACAGTCTTTCAGAGCAGGAGAGGTGGTATGCAGTGTTGGACTGTTGCATGCTGAAGTCAGTTCTCATTCCAACATGGTTTCATCAAAGTTCATTTTCATTAAGCTGGGCAATTCTTACTGCAATACCATTGATGCGTCATATAGCAATCATAATATATAGTATTATATACTTAATGTTAACCTACTATATTATTATATTAACATGCAGTTAAGAGATAACATATAGTTAAGAGATAACATACAGTATTATAAAGCAATTAATATTATACAATTCAGTTCATTGGCTATTTTCACCCAAAATCAAATTCCCTTGAGGTACATATTGGGCTTCCCCATCCTTTCGCATCACCCACCAAGTGCACCCAGGTCCTTGAGCAAAAGCAATCCCACGAATGGGTTTGCCTTTGCCAGAGGGGGAAGTAACCCAGACTGTCTTCCCCAGCATATTTTTCATGTGCACTACAGGAACTTTATCTCCTTCTACAGTACGTAGAAGTTTTGATTGGGCAGGGCCAGCTCGATTGGCAGATCCCCTGGTGTTGACTAACCAGGTGGCTTTTGCTAAATGCGTATCCCAATGTTTAAACGTCCCACCACCCATTGCTCTCAGGGTAGTCTTTAACAGTCCATTGTATCGCTCAATTTTCCCGGAGGCTGGTGCATGGTAAGGGATGTGATACACCCACTCAATGCCGTGCTCTTTGGCCCAGGTGTCTATGAGGTTGTTTCGGAAATGAGTCCCATTGTCTGACTCAATTCTTTCTGGGGTGCCATGTCGCCACAGGACTTGCTTTTCAAGGCCCAGGATGGTGTTCCGGGCGGTGGCATGGGGCACGGGATATGTTTCCAACCATCCAGTGGTTGCTTCCACCATGGTGAGCACATAGCGCTTGCCTTGGCGGGTCTGTGGGAGCGTGATGTAATCAATCTGCCAGGCCTCCCCATATTTATATTTCAGCCATCGTTCACTATACCCGAGGGGCTTGAACTGCTTGGCTTGCTTGATTGCAGCGCATGTTTCACACTCATGAATAACCTGTGCAATACTGTCCATAGTTAAGTCCACCCCTCAATCACGAGCCCATTTATACGTTGCATCCCTTCCTTGATGGCCTGAGGCGTCATGGGCCCACCGAGCTATAAATAATTCACCCTTATGTTGCCAGTCCAAATCCACCTGAGCCACTTCAATCTTAGCAGCCTGATCTACTTGCTGGTTGTTTTGATGTTCTTCAGTGGCCCGACTCTTAGGTACATGAGCATCTACATGACGAACTTTTACAACCAGGTTCTCTACCCGGGCAGCAATATCTTGCCACAATGCGGCAGCCCAGATGGGTTTGCCTCTGCGCTGCCAGTTGCTCTGCTTCCATTGCTGCAGCCACCCCCACAGGGCATTTGCCACCATCCATGAGTCAGTATAGAGATAAAGGACTGGCCACTTTTCTCTTTCAGCAATATCTAAAGCCAGCTGGATGGCTTTCACCTCTGCAAACTGACTCGACTCCCCTTCTCCTTCAGCAGTTTCTGCGACTTGTCGTATAGGACTCCATACAGCAGCTTTCCACCTCCGATGCTTTCCCACGAGACGACAGGACCCATCAGTGAACAGGGCATATTGCTTTTCATTTTCTGGCAATTTATTATACAGTGGGGCCTCTTCAGCATGTGTCACCTCCTCCTCTGGTGATATTCTAAGGTTTTTTCCTTCTGGCCAGTCCACGATCACTTCCAAGATTCCTGGGCGACTGGGGTTTCCTATTCGAGCCCGTTGTGTGATCAATGCAACCCACTTACTCCATGTAGCATCAGTTGCATGATGTGTAGAGGGGACCCTCCCTTTGAACATCCAGCCCAACACTGGCAGTCGGGGTGCCAGCAGGAGCTGTGCTTCAGTACCAACCACTTCTGAAGCAGCTCGAACCCCTTCATATGCTGCCAGTATCTCCTTCTCAGTTGGAGTATAGTGGGCTTCGGATCCTCTGTATCCCCGACTCCAAAACCCTAGGGGTCGACCTCAAGTCTCCCCTGGTGCTTTCTGCCAGAGGCTCCAGGTAGGGCCATTCTCCCCGGCTGCAGTGTAGAGCACATTTTTAATATCCTGCCCTGCCCGGACTGGCCCAAGGGCTACTGCATGAACCTCCTCACGTTTAATTTGTGCAAAGGTTTGTTGTTGCTCAGGGCCCCATTTGAATTCGTTCTTCTTCCGGGTCACTTGATAGAGAGGGCTTACGATCTGGCTGTAATTTGGAATATGCATTCTCCAAAACCCCACAACGCCTAAGAAAGCTTGTGTTTCCTTTTTGCTAGTTGGTGGGGACATAGCTGTTATTTTGTTGATCACATCCATTGGGATCTGACGACGTCCATCTTGCCATTTTATTCCTAAAAACTGGATCTCCTGTGCAGGCCCCTTGACCTTACTCTGTTTTATGGCAAAACCAGCCTTCAGAAGGATTTGGACTATTTTCTTTCCCTTCTCAAAAACGTCTTCTGCTGTGTTGCCCCACACAATGATGTCATCAATGTACTGCAGATGTTCTGGAGCTTCACCCTGTTCCAGTGCTGTCTGGATCAGTCCATGGCAAATGGTGGGGCTGTGCTTCCACCCCTGGGGCAGTCGGTTCCAGGTGTACTGAACACCCCTCCAGGTAAAAGCAAACTGGGGCCTGCACTCTGCTGCCAAAGGGATGGAGAAAAATGCATTAGCAATATCAATTGTGGCATACCACTTAGCTGCCTTTGACTCCAGTTCATATTGAAGTTCCAGCATGTCTGGCACGGCAGCACTCAGCGGCGGTGTAACTTCGTTCAGGCCACGATAGTCCACTGTTAGTCTCCACTCCCCATTAGACTTTCGCACTGGCCATATGGGACTGTTAAAGGGTGAGCGAGTCTTGCTGGTCACTCCCTGGCTCTCCAGTCAACGAATCAGGTTATGGATGGGAATCAGGGAGTCTCAGTTGGTGCGATATTGCCACCTGTGCACAGTTGTGGTAGCAATCGGCACCTGTTTTTCCTCAACCTTCAGCAACCCTACAATCGAAGGGTCCTCTGAGAGACCCGGCAAGGTGGACAACTGTTTAATTTCCTCTGTCTCCAAAGCAGCTATACCAAAAGCCCACCGGTACCCTTTTGGGTCCTTGAAATACCCTCTCCTGAGGTAGTCTATGCCAAGGATGCACGGAGCATCTGGGCCAGTCACAATGGGGTGCTTTTGCCACTCATTCCCAGTTAGGCTCACTTCAGCTTCCAGTACAGTTAGCTGTTGGGATCCCCCTGTCACTCCAGAAATACAAATGGGTTCTGCCCCTCTATAGTTTGATGGCATTAGCGTGCACTGTGCACCAGTGTCCACTAGAGCCTTATACTCCTGTGGGTCTGACGTTCCAGGCCATCGAATCCACACAGTCCAGTAAACCCGGTTGTCCCTTTCCTCCACCTGGCTGGAGGCAGGGCCCCTCTAACACTGGTCACAGTATTCGCTGTTCACTTCCTGTAAATGTGAATCAAAAGTCCCCTGATCAAGGTCGGAAGTAAAATTAGCCCTCTTACTCTGTCTGGGGAACTGCTCACTGGAAACTGGAGCTGCAATTTTCCTGGGAGAACCGCCTTTTCTAATAGTTTTTCCTTGCAACTCACGCACCCGTGCCTCTAAGGTTGAGGTGGGTTTTCCATCCCACTTTCTCATGTCCTCTCCATAATCACGCAGGTAAAACCACAGGGTGCCCCGTGGTGTGTATCCTCTATATCCTCTCTCTTGAGCATAGGGACGTTGACTCCTAATGGCTGAGACACTGGTCCGTGCAGGTGGGGAGTAGGACAGATCCTCTCTGAGTTGTTGGAACTCTTGGCATATTTTTTCAGACAGTTTTTCCACAGCCGAGACACAGGCCCGTAGGGAGGAAGAGAGCTTTTCTTCGTAGTCCCGGAGTTGTCTAGCCACTTCATCCACCGTTGGTGCCTCGTCGTCTTTCCAGGCTAGTATTGCCAACGAGTTGGAATACGATGCTGGTGCGCTCCGTACCACCTTCCGCCACATGGATTGTGTGCACCTGACTTCATCTGGGTCTTTGGTTAACTGCTCATCATTCAGGTCACTGTAAATCACCTCCAGCACGCCTAATTCCCTCAGGTACTGGATACCTTTCTCTACGGTGGTCCATTTGCTTGGGCGGTATAAAACATCCTCCTTGAAGGGATACCTTTCCTTCACGCTTGACAGAAGTCGCCTCCAGAGGCTGAGCGGTTTTGCCCCTTTTCCAATTGCTTTGTCAATGCCCCCTTCCCTGGAAAGGGATCCCAGCTGCTTGGCTTCCCTACCCTCTAAATCCAGGCTACTGGCCCCGTTATCCCAGCATCGGAGCAGCCAGGTGATGATGTGCTCGCCTGGATGATGACCGAAATCTTTTCGCATATCTCGCAGCTCACTCAGGGATAGGGATCGGGTGGTCACCATCTCATTTATGGGTTCTTCCTCCTCTGGTTCTCGTGATGGCCCTGGTTCATCTTCATCCCTTACTAAACGAACTGATTTCCTCGTGTATTTTTTCTTCTGTATAGGGGCAACTGATACCGGCGCAGGTTGGTTCTCTGGTTTAGCCGCAGTGTCTGTCACTGGGGTTTGAGTAGCCGCAGTGCTCATGGCTGTGGCTGGAGTAGCCACAGTGCCTGGGGCAGGGGTTTGAGTAGCTGCAAGGCCTGTAGTGGGGGTTGGAGTAGCCGCAGGGCCTGTAGTGGGGGTTTGAGTAGCCACAGTGCTTGTTGTTTTGTCATCAGATCCAGAGACCTTCTCTTTCTTTTGAGGGTACTGATTAGCGTTGACCACGGCTCGATAGGCATGGGCCAGTCCCCAGCATGTTGCAGTGATTTGTGTCTCTCTGGAGCTACCAGGGTGACAACATACTTCTTCCAAATACTTTACTAATTCTTCAGGATTCTGCACTTGTTCAGGGGTGAAGTTCCAAAACACTGGAGGTCCCCACTGCCCTAGGTACTTGCGCATACGATCCCACACACCCTGCCACTCATAACTATCCAGCCTTGGGGTAGATCTCTGGATGGTATTTTTAAACTGCTTACTGACCTTTATCAAAACAGAAACAACATTCCCAAGAATTATCAATAAAAGTATCTTAACTGCCCAGGGGTGTTCAAGATACAGGAAAGTTGTTGTAATGAAGGAGGAAACATCATAGAAGAAAGCAGCAAAGGTGCCATTCTGTATTTCCTCCACAACAAGCCTCTCAGAGTAAGAAGTATAATTGCTAACTCTCTCTATGAGGTAGTACCCGAAGTACAGTAGTGACTTCTGTATGAAACCCAAATACCAAAGAATGCTCAAGGTCAGGGTTTTGATAAGGAGCCTCCCAAGCAAAAGATCATGAATCACTGCAGAGCATAGCACACTACACAAACTGACAGCAAGCTTTAACGCATGCTGCAAAAAAAAGAACATGGTGCAGATCAGAAGAACTAATATCGTGACCGGCAACTGTTAACAGACTCCTTAATACACTCTGGTTAATCTGTTGTTATCTCAAACCCTTCGTGCCCCACGTTGGGCGCCAAAAAGGACTGTCGTGGTTTAGCCCCAGCCAGCAACTAAGCACCACGCAGCCGCTCGCTCACTCCCCCTACCCCGATGGGATGGGGGAGAGAATCGGAGGAGTAAGAGTGAGAAACACTCCTGGGTTGAGATAAGAACAGTTTCATAATTGAAATAAAGTAAAATAGTAATGCTAATAGTAACAGTATAATAATGATAATAATAATAATGATACACGAAGCAAGTGATGCACAATGCAATTGCTCACCACCCGCCGACCGATACCCAGACAGTTCCCGAGCAGTGATCGCTGCTCCCCGGCCAACCCCCCCCAGTTTATATAGTGAGCATGACGTCACATGGTATGGAATAGCCCTTTGGTCAGTTTGGATCAACTCTTCTGGCTGTGCCCCCTCCCAGTTTCTTGTGCGCCTGGCAGAGCATGGGAAGCTGAAAAAGTCCTTGACTAGCATAAGCAGTACTCAGCAACCACTAAAAACATCAGCATGTTATCAACATTCTTCTCCTACTAAATCCAAACCACAGCACTATGCCTGCTGCTAGGAAGAAAATTAACTCTATCCCAGCCGAAACCAGGACAGTGGGCATGGTGGTGTTGGGTTGATGGTTGGACTGATGATCTTAGAGATCCTTTCCAACCTTAATGATTCCTAGTTTTTACTTTCATTAAAAAATAATCCAGCCACCAAGCCAGGGAACGTGAAATTACTACTCTACCCTTAATTGGTTTAGTGGTGGACTTGGTAGTAGTAGGTTAATGGTTGGACTAGATGATCTTAAAGGTCTTTTTCCAACCTTTTCCTGATTCTATGATTCTAATTCACCTGGGAAATCATGGGAAATCATGGGGAAGATGGACATCTGGCTGCTGATATTCACTGTCATTCACCTGAAAAAAAACCTCCCAAAAACCCAACATGGAAAAAAATGTGTATGTTTTCTAAAGTATAAATATTTAAAAGGCATTGATAAATATTTCTGGAGCCACTGGTTTTGCTCAATTTACTAAATCACTGTTAATAATACTCTTAGGTAACCAAAAATACTGTAGTAGAGCAGGGTTGCAGGCAGGTGGATGGAAGACTGTACTGACAAACAAGGTTTCCCTGAAATAAAAAAAGGTAAAATAGTTATCATTCTATTTCAGAAGCTGACATGGCAACGCATTATAAATCCGTTCCAGGTTTTTAAAGAAATAAATGTTCACCAAACAGCCTTTTTTTCTTTTGTGAAAAACGTGTTTCACTTCTTGGAATTCATCTTGAAACCAAGAGGAAACATTTCAAAGAGGAATGATGTAAAAAATTATTTAATTTCTGTTGGGCTTTTTTGAATTTTCACTCTCTTTGAGGGTAATATTGCATCAGATTTCCCTTGCATCCCATTTTATACTAATGCCATGCCTGACAGCAGATTAGCTTGTTGTGTTCAGCTGGATTCAGAGCCTTCTGCTCCAGGAAAAAACGGCGTAGGAGCCATTCCTGCTGGTGTTGTAGTGCCCCAAATGCTTTAAAAATCATGGGCGCAGGCTAGTGCCACAGCCTGTATCAACCATGATACACTTGTAAAGATTCAGCTCTGTTGCCTTCAATGCGTGTTGAAAAATGGGGAGAAAGTCTGTAGACTTAAGCTGGGCTTGGTTTTCATTTCTGTTGCATTTGTGCCATTCTGCTGGTGGGTGCGATCTCACGAGGGCTGGTGATATCAGGCCATCCATCGTAATGGCAATTACAACCCCAGGCTTGAGTCAAAGCCATGTGCTAAAGCGCAGTTTACCCATCTGGATGGGCGTTTAACAACGCACCTGACGTACCAGTGAACTTTAAATGTCTCTAACATGCCTTTGCTGGCTCTACACAGGACTCAGCAGGACACATGCAGGGCAGAGTGGGCAATTGGCCATGGGATGGCTCATCTCACCTCCCAGGCTGTTGCCAAGAGCTTCATTTGCAAACCGGACTTCTCATTGCTCCCGACAGTGCATCTGCCAGCCCGGGTCCCGTCGAGGTGGGGTGCAGCCCTGCTGCAAGCTCTTCTTGCCATGCAGGGCGACGCGGCACCGTCCCTTGCCTCGTCCTCACTGGCCATGCAGAGGTGGCACCTGGGTTGAGCGCTCGCTGGCAAATTTGGTTTGGTGGCTCTGGATCTCTCCTTTGCTGATGCTTTGGGGAAAAGCATCCTGCAAGCTTTCTAGAAATGTTCTGGAAGTGTTTTGGGAACTATTTTCCCTCTGAGAAATACCGGTGTTTCTTTAAAATGCAGAGAAGAGACAAAAAGACTAGAATACAGTACTTTGTTTTTTAAATTTGGAAGCTTTGGTGTACTTGGTTTTAACTCAAACGACCTGAAACTTTCCTGTTGAGTGCCCTTGTTTTGAGCTAGATCAAAAATACACTATTTGGATACCTTCCCCTTGGCTTTTGCTCTCTCACCAGCCCAGAAAAGGAACATACTGATAATAAATAATAAAAATACCACACTAAACTCAGCAGCTCAGAGGAATCCATTTGTTAGAGCCATAACTGAGTGAATGATTTTCTGGCACTGCAATCAAGCTCCATCAAAACCTTCATCTCAAGCTATGTACGAGAAAACAACGCTCAGATCAATCAGTGCTGAGAAAACATTTGCAGGCAGATAAGGCTGGAAGGGAAGAAGTGGGAGTTATATTAAACCTGGTTTTCAATCATTATTTCAGTGTGTCGTGGTTTAGCCCCAGCCAGGAACTAAGCACCACGCAGCCACTCGCTCACTCCCCCTACCCCGATGGGATGAGGGAGAGAATCAGAGGAGTAAGAGTGAGAAACACTCCTGGGTTGAGATAAGAACAGTTTAATAGTTGAAATGAACTAAAATAGTAATGATAATAATAACATAATAATAACAATAACAACAACAACAACAACAACAATAATAATATCCAAAGCAAGTGATGCACAATGCAATTGCTCACCACCCGCCGACCAATACCCAGACAGTTCCCGAGCAGCAATTGCTGCTCCCCAGCCAACCCCCCCCTGTTTCTATACTGAGCATGACGTCATATGGTATGGAATAGCCCTTTGGTCAGTTTGGATCAACTCTTCTGGCTGTGCCCCCTCCCAGTTTCTTGTGCACCTGGCAGAGCATGGGAAGCTGAAAAGTCCTTGACTGGTGTAAGCAGTACTTAGCAACAACTAAAAACATCAGCGTGTTATCAACATTCTTCTCCTACTAAATCCAAAACACAGCACTATGCCAGCTACTAGGAAGAAAACTAACTCTATCACAGCTGAAACCAGGACACACAGGAATAGCACTCTTGTCTGGGTGATGCCGTTCCTTCAGGAGGCAAGGAGACATGAGCTCTGCCCCAACTTGCCTCCTCCATAGCACATCCCTGCAAGGAGGGTGCCGAAGCTCTCCATCCAACGAGGGGTCACAGGCACCGGCTTCACCACCCTGAGCCTACAGCCAGTGTCCCAAAGGCCGGGCTCCATCCGCCTGACCTGCACAGCTCCGTGGTGACTCCTGCCCATCTCCTGGGCTTTTCATGACCACCTCACTACTGACAGGTAGAAGATAACACGATGCCATGCAGGGAGAAGAAGTGCCTTTCTGTGAGGCCCTGCATTCTCCTGTGGAGTGGATGAGCCCGGCAAGCTGTTGTTTAGTTTTTCCTGCAAGGGGGGAATAATGAGCTGCTCAGGATGGCACCGCTGAGGACGGGGCCAGAAGGCAGGTGGTGGGCATGCAGAAGGTCAGGTGGCCAAGCCATAACCCTGGTGCAGGATGAAAGCAAACACTTTTGTGTTTGCACTATCTGTTCCCTCCCCCCAGGTCAGACTGTCAGGTTGGGGGCAGAAACCCCTTCCTGAAGGGAAATCAGGGCATATGAGCAGGGCACACACTATGGCTTTGCAGCTGTTGTGGCCCAGGGTCCTGCACCCAACTGCAAGTGTTTTTTCTTTTTCTTGTTTTTTTTCCTTCAGCATGGGGGACAAGGCAAAGAGACACAAACAAATGAAACACCTCTGCATACTTCCAGTTAATTGTGTGGTGGGTAGGGGCCAAAAAACCTGCTTTCCTTATTTCTGCAGGCTGAAGCCTTGGAGCATGTGTTTTGATTATCATCATTGTCGTAAGGCAGTACTTGATTATCATCATTGTGGTAAGGCAGTGCTCTGCGCCTGCTGTGAGAGAGGGCATTTCTGGGGGGCTCAGGAGATCACTGGTTCCTGGGACAGATATGGTAACCCCTGGTTGTGTCCAGCCCCTGCCCCTCAGGACTCTTCCCCATGGAGGTGTGCCAAAGGTTCCTTCCAGGAGACATCCAAAACGCCTCAGGCAGTGAGGGGGAGGCTGTGCTGTACCTTTCTGATGCCTCTGGCCTTTCATAAGTCCTGTACTATTTATTTAAATAAGCCACGTGTCTTAGTTAAAGACTCAGTGGCTCAAAGCCCAGCCTCCAGATGCTGTACCAGGAGGGATATGGGAAGGTCTGGTGGCACTTGCGAACACCAGTGGTACACTTTTGTCCAGGCTACTCTGTCAGATGCTGGTCTCATGCTCAAGGAGGGATGTGGAAGTGATGGGAAGAGTTAACGGGACCCAGACCTTGGAAAACAGCCTGGCAAACGGCAAACAGGGGATGTAATCAGCTCAGATGGCTCAGCCTCACAAGGCAGGGACTGAGGAGCTAGCTGGCTGCTCTATGTAGGTCATCTTTGTAGGCCAAACCTTTGAGTCCTGGCCAGCCACAAGGCCAGCAGGGATGCAGATGAATGGTGGCTGAAACCCTCAGTGCTGTGGCCGGCAGTGCCGGGTCCATCCTCAGAGGGCAGGGAGGGCTGAGAGCCAGGTGAAGCCAGGGTTCACCTCACACTTGCAGCAGTGAGATGGCTTCAGCATCTTCAGGAGGAAACCAGGGTGAGTTGGAAAGACCCCAGGAGAGAAATGCAGCACTGTGTTAATGGAGGTTATGGCTAGCAAGTCCTCACGGCGGCAGCAGCAAGGAAACCTCCAGTGCCCAAAGCCCCCACACCGTGGTCAGCATCAGGCTGCCTTGTGCGCTGTGCCAACGCAGAAGACGTGAGGTCCTTGTCTTCACCTGCTGACAATTTAAGATGACTGTGGGGAAATTTTTGGGCAGCTTATTCAGAAGAAACTCAAAAGGCAGCTCAATGGCAGTCTGTGTCTGCTTACAGAGGGACAAGGCAACTCCCCTGGGCAGGATGCAAACCCCAGCCAACAAAAGCGTAGCAAAAAATAAGGCAACCTTCCCCTACAGTTAGGATGGTTAGCTATAAACGGGTAGACGTGGCACTCTGGGACATGGTTTAGTCTAGTCTACCCTTGATTGGTTTAGTGTGGACTTGGTAGTGTAGGTTAATGGTTGGACTGGATGATCTTAAAGGTCTTTTCCAACCTAAATGATTCTATGATTCTGTGATTCTATTCGGGTAGCTTATCAGTAGAAGCAAAAGACTTTTGTGTTGCTCACAGGCCCTAAGCCAGTCTGGGCTTCCTTTCTGAAAGATAGTCTGTCCTTCAGCCAAACCCCACCGAGTGCAGGCGAGAGCTGCGGGGTGGTGCCCACTGGCATGCGCCAGCCAGGGGATGGATGACGGCCGGAGCTGGCAGTCTGTTGGCCCTGCCGGCTGCGGGTCTATATTCCCCCAACAAAACACGCACTGTGGAGGGGTGCCCCTAACCCAGGCACGGCTGCGTTGCTTCCCACAGGTGCCAGCCACGACTGGGGCCATGGGTTCATATAAGCTTTGCTCTCCACCAGGCACAGCCAGCATCCACCCTGCTTCAACTATCCAAAGAAGCAGCAAACCAGGAGCCTGTTGCTATGAGCACCTTTCTGCTCCCATCCTTAGGAGACTGCCCCATAAGGTGCAGCATCGGCTCTTCTCAGCAGATGGATTGCTCCAGGCTCCATTAGTAATTAGCACTGGAAATAATAATGACCAGAACAACAAAAGGATGAGGATAGATTGGAGGTTTTATACAGGATGAAATGAAAAGTTGCAGTCCTTACGTCTCAGGTCTTGCACTGAGTTAGTGCTGTTGTAATTGATTAAGGAATAAATTCACAGCTTCAGCAGGAGATGGAGACACTCCTGGACTCACTGAAGTTCTTCACAGGTTGCAAAGCCTATTCGTAGTCCCATACATAAATAATTAGACTGTAAGGGTTTGGCTTAGCTAGCAAAAAATCGTTAACAATGTACGTTAAAGAAAATCAGAACACTTTACTTTGTACCTCTGAATAAAATTTTATTCACATATTGCTAGCATGCTTTCTTACAAATGAAGGGTAGAAGCTGGTATTAGGCATGCATAAACAAAACTGGTATTAACACCATATCCTCTGTGAAGATCAGTTAAAGAAGCTTTTAAAGCCTGATTGGTGTGTTTAAGTAGTTCCATTAACTGACTTTTTTATGTCCTTTCACTGATTAGCTTTATTCACGTATGCAAAGTTAGGGTATGAATGGCTATGGGCAGCTTAAGATTTTTCCCTCCACATGAAATTCTTATGGGAAACTATTTGCCAAAGAGTTTTTTGCATGACTGTTTGGTCTCCAGCATTTTCATAAGTGGCTTTTTGTTGGGATGTAGTGTTCTGCAACTGAGGTTCACCAACCAGGTGCAATCTGCTGTGAAGAAAATGAAGCAACTGAATTAGTATGACACTTAGAGTCATATTAATGTGTGCATGCATTTTTTGAATGAGAGTATTGCTTTCTGTAAAATTCCTTTAAAATGCACTTAGTACTTTTTGAGTGGTGTGCAATAGACTGGTAGTGCTGTTGCTGCTGTAGCGCTGAATCCAACCCTGCCAAGGGAGGAAACAGCTCCTTCCTCCCTGACCCTGTCCCAAACCTCTGCGGGTGCCACCAGACATGACTGTGCCCAAGAGCAGCTGCACCCATCAGCGTGCTGCTGAAGGGAGTGGAAATGGGATATGAAGACAGGCAAATTCACCTTCCTTTGCTCTTCAGGCAGTGGTTAGACAAACATATCTAGATTAAAAAAATATTTACATACACACAACTGAAAACCCCACTTGCTGATTCATTTAAGCACAACAGAGAAGTGGGTAAGGCAAGGTAAGGAGGAAACACAGGACACAGGGTGGGTGCAGTTCAGCAGGAGACACCCTTCCGTGCTCCGAGGGATTAAAGTAGGGTGAGACGCAGCCCCAGGAGCGTTGTCTGGTACAGGAGTCAGCTGTGGGGAACAGTACACAACACTGGCTACCCACTTATTTTGTTAGCCGCTGATGCTGAGAGGTATTTAAGCCTTGTTTGCACAAGTTATTGTAGAACTTCACATATTTTGGTATAATTAAGTGAGCACTGTTGCTACCTTCCCCCTAGCAGGGATGCTGTTATATAGATAAAGCTTCATGCATAGTGGGGTATCTGGTGTGCCTCATTTACCAATAGAGCTTGCACTGTCTGCCAAAGATAGTTTTGCATTAGTAGAATTATAATACTGTAAGTCAGAGGGTAGAAACCATTTTGCTACTATACAAGTAGGTTTTATTGGTAACAATTTTCCTTATATGAGATTAATCTGTTCTGCTATTAATGCCTTTATAGCATAAACTGTGCCTATTGAAGGGATGATGCTGTTATTTCAAGAAAAGTCCTCCTGACTGAAATAAATCTGTGCAGATTCACTGTAGAAAAATCTTGAAAACTTCTATAGGAAAAATTTTGCATTAAAGTGAATAGCCTTGAAACTTCCAGCAGAGTCAGGTAATAAAGCCATTAAAGCATCCCATACCTACACCAAGTATGCAGCCCGTAAATTAATTACTTACCTCTTCAGCTGAAAGTGCTTCTCTCCCTTCGCCCACAGCTGTCTTATCAGCACATGCATTCAGAAAAACCCAAGGACAGAGCTCCTATTCACGTTTTTCATAGTGCTACAAAACAGAACACAGCAAACCTAAACCCAAACCAAACAGTGGCATGTTGTGATGGGTGTTTGCAGTCTGACCTTATCTCTGCCTGCCTTATGCTTGAACAAGCTCCTAGGTGGAAACATTAACTGTCACTTAGTGAGGTCACATCCAACCAATGTTACTTGTCAGGGGAAATGACAATATAGAGCCACCAATGCAACTGGTGTTTCAAGCTGCTGGTTTTTTGCTTGAAGCAGAAAGGAGCAGCATGGATGGGGGTGCTGGGGGAGCTGAGTACGGGGGTAACTCCGCTTTGGAAGGCAGAAATACCCCTTGGTTCAAGCCGAATATTCTGCTCCGTGAGCCCCACCTCCTCCTCAGCCAGCTGAGCAGCATCCATGCTCTCTTTTTTTAATTTGATCTAGCCTCTTTTGATGACTAAGGGAACAGGAAGATTATAGTTTAAGTATATAATTTTCATTTGGTGTGACAGGTTAAAGCTATGTGCATTTAGAAAGGCTTAGATTATTTTAGTTTAGTTAAAACACTGATTTAGGCCCTGACTCACTCTTTGAGGCCTGACTTCATGTAGACATATGTTGGCTTAAATTTACTGCTAATGAAATACAGGCATATGTTTACATTACCCTGCCTAAATGCTTTGCTGGTGTAGGGGTGGACTTACACAGCAAGCATAATCCTGAATCAGAGGTATGGAGAAGTAGATTTTGTTTGTTTTTTTTTTCCCAGCACAAAGGCTAACTATTTCAGAGTTTAATTTTCTTCCTCTCCTGCCCCTCCTGGACATTAGCCTGTGTAATCTCTGAGCGCAATGTATGCTTTTCAGTGTGCAGTCCTGCCAGAGACCAAATGCCCTCAAGCCTCCCTGGCATTAATGACAAGTGGGCAGGCTAAGACCTGCGGAGAAGCAAACTGCTAAAACTCACATAGCAAGTGGGGAGCAGTAACCTTCCACTGGCATGGCTGAAGGAAGTGGAAACACGTTTGATATGAAATGGCAACGTGTTCCAACTTCAGTACACCCCTTGGCTAGGACTGCCCCGAGGGCAGCCGGTGAGCAATGTGATGTGCAGGAGCTGTGTGGGGCGCGAGCCCCAGCCCTCTATTGGTTTCCCATTTTCCATGGGAAAATGTCCCATGTCCAGGTAGAGGGCAAGAAATTTGCTTGCAGAAGCTTTGGTGTGTCCAGTGTCTCTTGGACTTTGTAGGTCAGACTGTGACAAAGAAAGTGTTAGCAGTTTCCCAGATCTAAAGGAAAGGTTTTTTGAGGAACTCGGAGCACAAAAGAGATAGTCATGCATGCAGAGGGAGGCACAGGCATTCTAGGGGCCTTAGCTAATGCTTTCTCCTTAGAGAAAACTCAGGCTATCTGGGTTTGGCCTTATGCCTTTTAAAAAAAAAAAAAAAAAGCAAATCTCCCAAATCCCCATGTTTTTTTGAGCAGTCCTCTCTGCAGCAAATCTGGAAGTGGATCTGAACCTCTCCTCTTACTTGTATTTCTCCCACAAAGTAGAACAAGCAAAGAGCATTTTGTATGTCTCCTTCACTACATCTATTCATCTCTAGCCTTGGAGCAGAGGGGGAGGAGAAAGGGAGCTGCCAGCAGCCCATAGTGATTGATTTGTCTCTTGTTTTTTATGCTGCGCTAGAACAACCTGTTTCAAAAATGACAATGACAAATCAAAATGAATGTTTCCTGCCAGAAATTCAAACTCCCTGAATTGGTAGTGGGTATGTTGCTATTAAATGGGCTGCTTTATCCATAACATTTATTTCGAAGTATTCTTTTCTGCTTGAGCTTGCAGCCCTTAGGAGAGAAATAAATTTCCCTGAAGCTGTTTGCTTCGATAGTTGTTGTCATGTGAAAGTTTCTGCCATTGATTGCTATCACCGGGGGACATTTTGCATATATACAAAGGTAAAAATGCTGCATTGCTCCACTTGCATCAAGAAGTATTGAAAGTGGCCCCGGAAAGGGATCAGGCGTCTCACCCAGACTTGGACCAGCCACAAATCAAAGGCTTGACTATGCCTGGGGCCGAGCACTTTTTTCACCAGGTCGTCGTTCCTCATCAGGGAACATCCCGTGAATCCGAGGGTGCCTCAACGTTGCCTCTTTAGCTGAGGGAGATTTCTCTCCCACTGTGCAAATCAAGGCAGTACCGCTCGTAATTGGGAGCATGGAGCCGAACTTTCCTAGCGCTGGGAAGGGCTGGCTGCGCTCTGACACGATTTCCATCCCCGTCAGCACCGCTCCCGCACCTGGGAGGCCATCGCCTTCCCCCCCCCCCCATCCCAAATATCCAAAATAAAAACATTTGCAGACAGTTCCTAACTTTCCCTTGGCTGCCCGGTGGAGCTGCAGCGGTGCAGTTGGTCTGTCACCTACGGGAGAGCGGGGGGGGGAGGCAGGGAGAGCGGGGAGGCAGGGAGGGAGGGAGGGCGGAGGGAGGGAGGGAGAGAGGGAAGAGACGGGCGGGGAGCTCAGGTTGCCGCTGCCGCATCGCTGCCTCCCCTGGCTTCTCCCTCCGGAGACACCGACGATCGCGCACGGCCTCGCTGGGGATGGCTGGGCTGCGGGGGGATCGGGGGAGACTTCCCAAACTGTAGCCGGTGCCTCCCGCCAGGAAGGACAGCCCCCGCCCGCTCGCTGCGGCTCCCGCACAACATGACCAGAGCCGCCGGAGGATGCCTTGCAGGCGCCCGAGGTGAGGGGGTGCCCCTTGCTTTCCCTAACTCCAAGCCCTGGCGCGACCGCGGGCAGGGGAGTCCCTTCGCCCACGGACGCGCCCTTGGACCCACGTCACCCGCTTTCCGAAACTCACCGACAGCCGCGGGTGGGTCAGGAGAGTAAGATGAGAGGCGGGCAGCAGGTGTGACCCTGCTTCGAAGACCGGGACCAAGGTCCAGACCTCCTCCCGACCCGGCGAAGTCACTCGCCTCAGCCGAGCGGTGTGCGGACCCACGGCGGCGTGGGGTCCCACGGTGGCGCGGGGTTTGGCTGAGGGCTCCGTACTGCAACGCCTATCCAACGGGTGATGAGGTGCATTGTGCTGATTGGCATGAGGGGTAGACTGATTTGGTGGTAAGAAGGTAGTGGTAAGTAATCTTTTTTGCCAGAGGATTCGGTGCGTTTTTTAGCAGCCTGTGAACCTGTCCTCAGATAAAGATGGGGATCAGTTAGGACAAACACAGGGTGATGTTTTCCCGGCTGTCCTGCGTGTTTGCTGAGACCTTGGATAAAATGCTTAAAAAGAAGAAGGTCCATGAGGTACAGGTAAGTAATTAAAAAAGCAGTCATTGGGCCTGATCCTGGAAACATTACTGTATATAATCAACACTTTCAAAGCCAAGTAGTTATTTACAAAGGATTTGCCAGCGTGAGGGCCCTGCAGTGGGATTCCTGTTCCTCTGCTTTCTGCCTTAGCCCTGCTAATCAAAAGAGGAGCTGGACACCGTCCCTCCTGGTTAGCATTTGGCACAGGGCTGGGGCGGTGAGGGGAACCCAAGTGGCTGACCCTGGGCTGATTCTGCCCTGGGTGAAAACTAAAGAATGCCCAGGAACATTATCCTCCAAAAGTATCAGACTGCCTCTTTAATAGACATGTAAATGCAAAGACTTAGTTCAACTGTGGCGTTGATACGGGAAGAGTAAACCTCCAAACACTGAAAAATGACTGTGGCAAGAGGCAGCATGAAATGAAAGGGCACAAACGGCACGAAAGGGCACAAACGGCACAAGCACCGGGCTCATCTACCCTGTTCAAGTGCTGCCCCAGCTTAAAATAGGGAAAAAAACACATCTGAAAGGCAGCACACTGACAAGTCTTCATCCTACAGGGATACTGGCAGGGCTGGGCAGCACTCTGTCTACAAAAGATTTAAGAGTGACATTGGAATATCTTTATTGGCAGTTTTTCCTGTTTCGAACATTTTTTGTACAAACTCCTTAGCTATCTCTTCTCTGCAATGCTCTTTTCCTTCTTCCTTCATGTATCTTGAGACTGCTTCCAAGGGAGAGCAAGACACTCATCCTGTCTGAAATACCATTTTCAGGTTTATTTTTCTTTTTAATTAAGACGAAGAATCCAACTTGTACCACTACTTGTAAATGAGGGTACAACAAATGATTTGTTTTGGGGGACACAAACACCATACGCACAATTTTTGAAGCACAATGCTCCTATAGCTCAGAGATCCAGGCTTTTGGAGTCATAGCATTAGCAACAAGAGCTTAAATAAGAATTTTTCTCATTGCTTTTTTGTTTATGAAGGTAAGAGTGTGGCTGTGAGTTGGATTTTGTTCCTCTCCAGCACCTGGTTAACCAGTATATACTGGTTAAGGCAGCTCTAATTCATCCCATTGTGGGCAACTGCATATCTTTGGTAAGGTGTAGAGTTTGGAATACAGCAAGTAAAATAGTAATTGTAGTAAAATTGCTGATTCATGATTCAATTCTTAAAAAAATTAAATATGCTCATTAGCATCAGTGATAAATGGAAGATGGAGGTATCATAGAAATAGAGGGAGCACTAGAAGAAGCGAGTCTATTAGCATTGAAGAGAAACTTGGAAAGGGACGTTTGGTACACAGGGGGTAAAGGGGAGAGAGAGACAGAAAGAGAAGACTTTTAGGCTGAATGTTTGGAAAAAATGACTACCAAGATGAGAAAGTCCTTCTGGGAGAACAAGGAGGGAGCGCCCCAGAGGCACTGCTATTTTCTCTGGCTGCGAGAGAGGATGCCTCTTTGCTGGTTGCCTGCCAGTTGTGTTTGGATCGCCTGTGGAAGTGTATTAAGTCAAAACTGTCCAAATATGCTCCTAAAAAGGACAAAAAAGCACCTGCACTGGGGGCTGGACGGTAGTGGCTGTCCTGTACGGCTTCTCTGTGTTGATAGTCTGAACTTTGCAACAGGGTGCCTAACAGTCCATATTGCAACCCTCACTGCAACGTCTTTCTCCTTCCTGGAAAAGGGATCTGGCCTTGCTAAATATCCAAGCTGACATTTTGGTGGGCTTTTTAGGGCTAGGATTCATCAAGAGAATTTTGCAGGCAGCTTGGAAAAGCAAAATGGTATTTTAAAATAGAAGTAAGATTTCTTGGCTTGGCTAAGGTCCCTGGAAATACATTTCTTTTTGACTCTTCAGATGCAGCACTTCTTTCCTGTGACACTGTGGGAGCAGCTCCACATCCTGCCAAACTTTTTGCTGGTTTTGAGAGCAAAACTGCATTTTGGTCTGAGGATGCTGTTTGGCTTTTCCAAACAAATGTCATGAGTAAGTGCTCATGGTTAGGTGGATGAGATCAAGGTGCATCAAGAGCTAAGGGCTCTTGATGACATTTTCAATAAAGAGAAATATGCAGCCTCTGATTCAGAAGATCCCTGTGCCACAAATGCCTTCCCTCTGTGAGAATATGCTCGCCATGATCTTTATTCTCCTTTACGCGTCGGCCATCTGGATAGTCTCAGAGGCAGAACCCAGAGGCCACGTGGACCTCTGGTCTGGGCCATTACAACCATTTTAGTAATGGAAATCTCCACACCCAAGGTGACACTTCCGTATCTGAACTGGAAAGACTGTTTTTTCGAGTGGACGAGATACGTGAATGTTTGTTCTTTCCCTTGTAATAATAAAGATGCGCTTTTCAGATGGGTGAATATTGCACGTAAAACTCCTCCTATGCCTGTGCGTTGCCTCTGAGAGAGCTGCCATGTTAAGGTTACGTTTATACGTATGTGCTGGCGCTGTAGTTAACCACCAGTACATTACCTGCTGTAGTACAGAAAACACGATTCAGAGGAGGAAATGGTGGAAATTTTACTTTGAAGAGATAAGGTTAAGGAGTGGGCCAGGTGGCTCTTCTGAAGCCATCTGTGTTGCAGCATGATGGGAGGAGATCTGGGGAAGGAGGTGAATCTTTCAGGAACTCTTACTCTGTTACTGGATTTTAACTAATTTTATATTTTAAAGTATCTTTTTTTTGGTCATGGTTTTTCTTTTATTGCTGGGAAAAAAGTTTCTTTGCTTGTTATAACTATACCAGTGTCTAGGCTGTGTTGGTCATGCTGCTAAAAAGAATACAGTTGCATGCATATATCTGTATATATCTGTATTATGTATATATGCATGGTATTTCATTGGGATTAATATTAATCTAGAATTTAACATATCAATCTAATATGTTTTTTCCTCTAGAACTATTAAATTCAAAACTTGACTTGTTTCTACTCTTCATTTTTTTTTTTTTATTTTCTTATTAAAATCCAAAGTGGTGAATAAAACCAGCCCAACCTTCTGCAGAGAGATTCAACCTGCTGTTAAAGTTACAGGGTCAATCAGCTGAATGGGTATTAGTAACATAATGACAGAGCATAAGCCAGGCAACATAGTAGGATTTCAAAATCAGTAACAATAATGCTCCTTTTCTATCTGTTGTCTAATTGATCGCTTAAGGTTTGGAGATGGGGACTGCTGCTGTGGGTCTGTGACCGTGGGCGAGTGGCTCACCTGCTCCCCAGAGTCAGCTCCCTGGCCATAAAATATCGTGGCCTTTCTGGAGAGCCAGAGGCTTATTTTAAGCATCAAAAGCACCCACCCCTCAGATCCCCTCTCCCCATGCACACCCCATCATGGCAGGCTGGGGGTAGCACAGAGGTGCTTGGAGAAGACCTGGGAAAGTGAACCCCCGGCAGCACTGCAAAAAAAAAAAAAATTACGAAAAACCCAAAGGGCCAAAAAATGACCAAAAGAAAAAAAAAAGAGGAAAAACAGAAAGAAAAAAAAAGGGAGAGGATTTGGCTGTAAATAAAGTGCCTAGCAACTCACTGCTTAAATGATGGAAACTGGCATGTATGAAGCAGAGGAACAATGTCTTGCTTTGACTTGCTGACAGACTGACAAGGAGAGACAGTCCTGACAGCAGAGGCTGGTGAGAGGTAGCAGAGGGAAAAAGGTTTTGCATGGTCTGACAGTAAAGGCGGCAGAAAAAGTTCTTCCCTTGTCCTGTACCCTTTTCAGGTTTCCATCCTTCTTGCCTGCCAGTCTTGACATTTGGTTTGGGCGAGGACATTGTTAATACATGTTACTGTAAAAAACTCCCTCTGAAAAGTGGTATTTTAAAGTGCCAGGAATGAGATTTTTAGCCTCATCACCTCCGTGGCTATTTGCGTGCAGTTCTTTTGGTTGGAAACAGCACCACCGGCTCCGGAGGCTCCACAGGACGATGCTACCGAGTGCACGGGGCAGGAGGAGCCAGCCAGTGCTCCCAGGGGACGAGGCAGGGTAGTTTGCCCCCATGAGACCCTTTATTTCAAGTAAAGGTTCACCACCACTGTTTTCGGAAGTCCTGAGTGGTACTTGAGCAGGTGCTGCCATTCCTGACAAGGTCTGGTAGGCACTGGGCCAGCGTCTTGCTCTGGGACTGGAGGGACAGCCGAAACTGCTGGGCCAGAGGCACCTGGTTATCTGTCCCTGAATTCTGAGCTTGGATTAAGGGGGAAACCTGGCTACCCATGTGTCTCCTCGTAAAAACGGTGGCCCGGCCGCCGCTGAACCCACTGCCTTGCCAGAGATGTCATCTTTGAGAGCTCCAAGCTGGCCCCTGCTCCTCTGAAATGCTTGCATTTAGGAAAAAAAAAAGTGTTTCCTGCTGTACTCGACATTTTCTTATTATCTATGTATGTTTAATCCCTCTTTGTGTCCTGCTGAGCTTCTAAGAAAGCAATTTAGAGGCTTCATTCTGAGGAAATCAAAAGTTAGCAGGTATTATTAGCACTTATACCAGGGCATGTTACTTTTGATTATTAGGAAAGGAAAATGGGAATATTGTTGCTGACTTTAACTGTGCAGTATTTGAGGTTGTAACCCTGTTTGTGCACTTAAATCATGCCTCTGCTTTTGGGTCTGCCTTGCCACAGCTATTTACAAAGTGGCGACTCTTGCAGATGGTCAAAAGGACTTTAGCTGTTTGCACTTCGGGTTGTTCCCTGGCTCATGTGTGTGGCCTCAATGCAAAGCTAATGCCAATCGTCCACCAAACTCAGTGGCATGACTATAGCTTTGCCCCAGAAAAATTAAGAGAACTATTTCTTTAAATTGGTATTTTGAATCTGTTTCTCAGGGGGAGTTTAGACCTACTTACCTCTCTCTGCCTCGGGCCAGATTGCTTTTCCTGACCTATATGGCATCTAGTCTTGATCTCTTCGTGCCGTTCAGATAATTATCCTCATTAATGGACCTAAAGGAGGTATCAGATTAATTTTGATGGAATAACTAGGCTTCATCACAAGAGTTATCATGGCCCTGTTACTGTGCAACATGAGGGAGGTACACAAGGGTCAGTGGGGTGAACAGAGAGACCCTATAGCCAGTCTGCTTACCATGGAAGAATGCAGGAGGTGGTTCATACCACTGGTGGAAGTAGGTACTTGCAAAGGGCTGCAGTTTGGCTGATTTGGATCACAGACCTTGACTACCTTCTCCTTTTCTTCATGTGTTCATTCAGGCATGTGTGAGAGGAGCACCCGCTGCAGACTCCTGTAGCCCACGCCGCTTGGGTGCCAGACTCTAGTGCAAACCTGTTTTGGATCTCTGAAGAGCCACGAAACACCACGCCAGTCAGTTTAAACAAACCACTCTCTAGGACACGAACAGGTAATTTTTTGGCAATGCCCTACACAAAATATTTTGCAGTTGGAACAACAGGAGATGGGAAAAGCTTTGAGATGATTACAAACTCTAATTTCTGACTCAGATCAGAGAGAAAACCCAAGTATAACTTCATGCAAAAGGATTTCCTATAAAACCAGAAAGATTTGTTTTGATGCTAAAATATTGGATGCTGTTTAAAATGACCTCTAGAAAAGAGATTGGTTGCTAGTAAGTCTCCATTGCTTTCTGGACCACCTCCTGCAGACTTAATGTTCACTTCATATTAACATCTCCAGGACTGTTCCATGGAGATATGTGCATGTGGGCTGGGAATCTTGAATCACAGATTGTGTTGTTTTTCAGATGCAGGCAAAGGAGGAAAAATATAGTGACAGATTATTTAGAAACCACAGGCCTTGTCACACCTAACCTATGCTCATATCTCTGCTGTAGAGCAAGATACTTTATGTTGCATGGTGATGGTTTTGCTAAATGCAGTCACAGCCATGTTGACCTGTTGAAACATAATAGAAGCCATTGTTTTCTGTATGTTCTTCATATATAGCAGTTCTCCCAGGCAGTGGGGGAGACAGAATATTTACTTCACTCAGGAAGCTAAACCTGCTGTGTGCAGGTGGGGTGAGGGATGGGATAGGGGCTCAGCATGCTGGGGGATGGAGCCAATACCAGGGTGATTTAATTCCCTGATATACTAGCTTAAGCAGTCTAAGGAACCGACCTGCCTGTGTTAATATAAAGTGGTTTTTAACTTTCAAAATTTTCCCTATTCACCTGCAAACAAGAAGGAAACAGATGGTTTTAAGACAAAAATGGCCTCAGCAAGAGGAAGCTGGTCGTCTCTCTGTCACCCTTTCGCTTTGTGTTCTTTCAGTAAATGCCAACCTTGTAACGCATTGCCAAGCTTGGGTGCTTGGGACACCAAGGCTGTACCTGTGCAAATGCATCTTTTCCAACAGCCCCCGCATCGCACCACAGGCTCCCACTGGCCTCGGGGGCATCTGGGGCAACTCTTCCCTTCTTGAAGCTCTGAAGGAGAAAAAATTAAAGACAGGGCCATCAGATGAGACACCTGTGTGCGCCCCCACATGTTTACTGAGTTTACCTGGAGAGGGGAGTTTGGGGAACTGGTGCTATACCGGGGAAAGACTATTGCAAGAGGGAAACGGGGAAGAAATGGGATGGCAACAGAAGATGGGGCACAGTCCTGTAATGGACAGGGAGGCTGAGACTCCTCCACTGTACGTGGTCCGGGGGCTTGCATGGCTCTGCAGGGCTGGGGGTCGTGGTGAGCAGCTGCTGCTGGGGTGAGTCCCTGGAGCAGGGTGCAGCATGTTATCTGGATGGCTCCCTCCTGCACACGGCTGGGGAGGCAGAGAGAGCTGAGACACCAAACTGGGAATGCCCCAGGTGCTGCTGCTGTGATCTGGGTCCTGGCAAGCCTTCCCCCCAATTCCATCCACAAATACCTCTGAGTAATTGCACAAGTTTCATTTGAGAAACAAAGAACACCATTCCTACCCATTCCACATAAGCCCGAATATGCTTTTGGTGATTAAACTGATGACAAAAGCTAGTATTTTCCTGTTTTCACACAGGCAGAACCAAATGAGACTTTGCTCCAGGAAGCGTGCATTTCTTATCAAGGCCACTGCCTACTCGGTGGTGGTAGGTAGGGACCTGCTGTGAAATGGTACATGTACATATGTGTGGTTTGCAAAATTTATAAAATATGTTTTTCAGTTTACATAAATTTACAAACGTTTGCATTGCCCAGGCATGTGTGTGTGTGTGTGTTTATATATCTGTATAGGGTATGCTGCTTCATACATGGACTGAGAAAGGAAGACAGCCTGGCTCTGGATAGGCAGTATGCTAAATACATGCCAGAACATACATTGGGAGGCTGCTCTCCCAGCTGTCCAGAACAGGGACCTTTTAAATTTTTTTTTTTAGATCTGTTACCAGCGCCCAAACCTAGAAACAAGTAAGAAGTAAATATGGTCAAGTGACATTAGTCTGATTCTGCTGAAATCTGATAAAATGAGTATGTTATGTTTTGGATTCTTGCTCTTGAGTATTTCTGAAAAGGTTTTAATGGAGTTTAATAGAAAATTGCTCTCAGTTACTTTCTTAGTTCAGTATTTGAAGGACTTTTGTTTGTACATGTTCTGGAATTCCTGTGACAGAGAAATGTCAGACCCTCTAACAGTCTTGTGAGAGCCGGTGACAGGAGTGAACCTCTTCTGCAGCTCTGTTGTCAACCTCAGAACATCATCCTTTCCTGAAAACACTATTTTCAGGATATTCCTGTGCTTCCTCCCAGGCCACTGAAGAACATGAGAACAGATGCAGAGCAGATTTTTGTATAATCTTTTTTGTGTGTGCGTGTGTGTATATATATATGCATGCATATGTATATTTTACATATGTATTTAATTAAAGCAATTTTTAAGTTAATTGCAAGACTACTGTGAGCTATACATACAAGAAAAAACAGTTCTGAGGAATAATCTAAAGATAAAGCTAATTTAAATATAAGTGGCAGGAGAAATGTGAACTTTTGAAATACTTTCAAAATTAATTAGTGAATCATTGCAAAAATGCATTTCACTGTGGGAGGAATTTCAGTAAACTAGGACTCTAGTTCTACTTGTCTCATGCTTTTGAGAATACTGACTGAAGTTAATGGGACTACTCTTATGGGTAAAATGAACTGGATTTGGTTCCAGGAACACCTGGCTGGACTTTAGAATGAACTTAAGCCTGCAATGCAAAACCTTTTCATTGCTTGGAAAGGGGAATTTGAGCAAAAGGAAGGCACTAACATGGTTTTGGGGAGTCTAGGCAGAACATTCCTGGTCAGAAGGCAGAGATCAAATTTCTATGAAATCTACAGCTCTGGGGATTGTAAACTTGGTTTGCTGTATTTTTAGATGGGAAGCCAGATCCAATTCTTTGTTAAGAAGGGGGGAAATGGAAGGGAATGCACTTCCTCCTGATAAAAATTCCCCCATCCTAATGCTCTAAAATAGTAGTTGGTGGGCCTGTGGGTTAGTGGAATGAGCAACTGAAGCATTATGCTCTTCTCACCAGGTCAATTTATGGAGATGTGTAATTTTTTTGGCACTGAACTTTTTGGGTTTGCTTTGATAATTTTTCTCTCTCTCAAAATTTATACTAGATTTGTAACCAGACACACAGGACATTAATCTGTTACAAGGATGAATGAATGAACATTGTTGTTATTGTCTGGATCTCTTTCACCTAGAAAGGAGAGGGGGGTATAGACAACCCCTTTCTCACCTCAGCATGCCCTAGTGAGTCACCTACACTCTACAAAAGGTGAAACATCCAAATAATCTTACCCACAGTTGTCTTTTTTCTGAGCAGCTGACCCAACGTCAAATACGTGACTCATGGCCCCTCCAGCAAAAAGATCGGGAGCAGTTTCTGGGTCGGTGGAAGAACCCCACAGGACACAAAGATGATGAAGATGGGAGGAACCTGGCTGGGTCTGACAGTTGGACAGTACTTGCTGGCTCTGGGACACAGGCACTTTTTAAACTAATAGAGAAACATGGTACTTAAAAAAACCCTATTGCTGTTATTCTCTCTCATCTGGCGTGGGCATATATCTGCTGCTTCTCCACTCTCTGGTTTGTGAGAGCCCTGGTGGGTCTAAGTCATGGTTTGTAAGATGCTGAAAATGGGGAGGAGGTCTGAAGCATCAGCCAGTTAACCAGATCTCAGTGGACATGCTTGTGTGGATATCTGAGGATATGCTGGCCAGGGAGGCAGATTCAAGTAAGCAGGAGTGTGAACTTGATTGCTAGCAGAACATGTTATGGGAATGATACTAACAGAAATGCATATAGGCAAGTGCCCTGAAATAGGCAGCTTCCAATTAGAGACAACCTGACTTTAAATCCCTATGCAGGGGGTTTGATATACAGCACTGAAAGGAACTAGATTTTTTTTTTTTAATGTGCTGTTCTTTCTTATTTCTTTCAGGTGGTTTTCAGAAAATTCGGGCTGTTTGTTTGCCTTGTAGGGCTCAGCTGTGCTAGCTTCTGGATTTTTTACAACAATGTGACCAAATTCTGTATATTCTGTGAAAACAGCCTAGGTAACCTATTCCCCACAGAGACTTCCAGGACAGTGGAAGGAAACTTCTTGCAGCTCCCAGATATAGACTGCCAAAAGAACCCGCCTTTCCTTGTCCTGCTTGTGACATCCTCGTATCACTACATTGATGCCAGGATGGCCATCCGGCAAACCTGGGGAAAGGAGAGAATAGTTGACGGCAAGCGCCTGGTGACATATTTCCTCCTGGGAAGTCCTGTGAATCTCAGCCATCAGGCTGATATAGTTGCTGAAAGCCAAAAGTACAAAGACATTATTCAAAAGAATTTTACAGACACGTATTACAACTTGACTTTGAAGACCATGATGGGAATTGAATGGATTCACAGATTTTGCTACCAGTCCAGCTTTGTGATGAAAACCGACACAGATGTGTTTGTCAATGTTTTTTACCTCACTGAGCTCCTTCTAAGGAAAAAGAGGACCACTAGATTCTTCACAGGCTTTTTAAAACTGCACGAGTACCCCATACGGAGAAGAGAGAGTAAGTGGTATGTGAGTACAGAAGAGTATCCGGGAAAGACCTACCCGCCGTTTTGTTCTGGGACTGGCTATGTTTTATCCACTGACGTTGCCAGTCAGATCTATAATGTTTCAGACAGCATTCCATTCATTAAACTGGAGGATGTATTCATAGGACTGTGCCTTGCCAAATTAAATATTCAGCTGGAGGAGCTTCATTCAGAGCAGACTTTTTTTCCAGAAAGGATTATGTTCTCTGTCGCTCGCTTTAAGAAAATCGTCATGTGCCATGAAATAAAACCATCTGAGCAGCTGAGCTACTGGAATCACTTGGTGACAGAAAATCACGAAGGAGTGGTCTAGCACCTTCCCTGCTCGAATTAACAAACTGAAATGCTCCAAATTTACAGGGCTGCTCTTGACTCCAGCAAAACTCCCAATTAACTCTAGATCCATCATATTAAAGACTTTTTAATGGTTATTTTAATCTCCATTTCTGCCCAAGAACATGCAAACCTCTTTCTCTCCCACTCACTCCCACCTCTTTCCATCCCTTCTCTACACAAATTACAATTATGATTTTTTTCTGAAAGATGCAGGCCTGCAAACCTGCCCTCCAAATCTTGCTGCTACAGGACTGGGAACATTTCTGCAGTGCCAAACTAAAAGTCAAAGTACTTTTGCTCAGAGAAGAAAATTTGCACCCTCTTCCTGGTCCTCCTTGATAGATTACTGCATTTGCAGCCATCTGTGCAGGCATTTAAGAAAAGGTGTTTGTAGCTGTCAGGACGTTCCCCTCCTGGCATAGGGAACTGCAGTCCTGCCCTTGCAGCCAGCTCCGTGTGGGCAGAACTGCGTACTGGCACACATCCCTCCTTCAGTCTACAGAAATTTTTTGCAGAGAATTTGCCCATGCAGTGCCCTTGGGACAACCTTAGGTACTGCAGGTTACCTGATGAATGTGTAAGACTACTGTATCTGTTTCCCTATATGTGCTTCCTCCTGAAAATTATATGTGGCAGAGCCGGATCAATGCTCAGTGGAGAGTGTCCTGGTCTTTCTATTAAAATAGACCCCAGAGATATCTTTGACATTTGTGTCTCACTTTGATTGCTTGAAAGCTACTGTAAATAGTTTGCCAAGGCTGAGCAAGAGTGAGCTAAACAATACATATGATTTAGACATTTTTCCCTATAAGGAACTGCGTGTGTAAGGGAGAAGACAGATTTTTCTCTTTTAAACAAGACCTAGTAGGAAAATGTTCCCAAGTAACCATCCAGGCTGGGAGCCTCATTTCTTATTTCATTACCAAGCAAAGACTCATGAAATCACTGGGATGTTTGTAAGTTTCAGAGATAAGGAATTGAGTCTTTACAGTAGATGCTGTGAAAAATACATTTGGGCTATGGGGAGGAAGAAAGGAGTTCATAAAATCATGCCTTATGCAATACTCCTATTTGAATGACTTTCATGCAAAAAAAAGGTCAGTTTTACCAGCAAAGTAGTATTGAATACCTATACTATGTGTGAAATGTTTTCTTCAGAGAGCAGTAAAAGTGGGGCAGCTCTCTAGGGGAAGATGAGCCAGGAGCTGAGGTGATCCGACGGCTGGCAGGGCTCAGCCCCACACACCCACGTGAGGGAGCAGGACAGACCCACAGATGGTGGCCAGGTCCAGCCACGAGTCCTGATCCTCAGGAAGTATCCTGGTGATGAGGTCGGTCTGAGGTCAAGCCAGTGACAGCCGGGCCCTGGTGATGATGGGCGGGGGTCCAGATCAGGCCGAGTGAGAAGAACCAGGGCCAGACACTGCCCCAGGATGGCAGGGCAGGGCCTTGGGGAGGGGGACATACACTGAATGTGGTAAAAAGCACGGAGGAAAGACAGGGAAAGAAATTTTATTACTTTGGGGTTATTTCTTGTTTCTTTTCTTTTTTTTCCCATTCAGAAAATAGCTGCGTATATGGTGTTTGCAGTGACATGGATATCCAGGTGGTTGGGTGGGTGACCAAGGAGGTGATTGCTTTCCCTAGCATGTACCCTGTGCCAGGGGGTGGGCAGCCCACCTCCGGGTTCAACAGCATCTCTCCGCCTCCCATCCCAGCTTTGCAGGTGTAAAGTTGGGATTCAAAAAAGTGTTTGGACTCAAAGCCCTGCTGTAGCACATCTACTCTTGCTTGCTGCCTTCAGTAGATGTGATGGGTCAGTGATAAAGCCTAGCAACAGCATTTTAACCACTATTCTTTCCATTGAACCTCTAGAAATGTCTTTTTGCGATTCATTGCTTTTGTATCCAAGGTGCAAGCTGGCCATTACTTTAATGTATGGAAAAATGTTGAGCATAAAGGAATGCTTCCTGGCCTCTCCCATCTCTCTCTCTTGCGGAGTAAAGGGTCTGTGAGCTGGGATAGCGTAATGCAGCCTAATGTTCATCTTGGCCTCTTCCTGTTCTCAGAGAAATAATCCTGCAGTCCCTTGCGGGTCTCAATTCCACCTCTGTGCCTGGTGCCAACCTTATCCCAGCTGGCAGGACGAGTCCAGCTGTGCAGTCCCAGGGAGCTTATATCTTGGCAGAATAGCTATTCTTTTACATACAGATGTGTTGACTTGTTCACCTTCACTAGGCATTTAGATGCAAGTGTGGTGGCATCTGGCTCCTGGGATGGTGCAGCTGCTGGTCTTCCGTCAGGCTGAGTTCACGGCCAAAAGGTAAAGTCTCCCATTAGGAGACAGTATTTTGGGTTGCTTCCCTGAATGATGGCTGCTTGTGAGTGGCATTAAAATCTGTCTTACCTGAGCAGTTTGTGGCTTTGTTTCATCATAAAAAAAGTTACCCTTGAGGGCCAAATTCTGCTAGACTTTTGACTGTGGCTTTTATTTTAGTTCAGGAGTGTTCCTAATTACTTGAATGCAGCTGTTAACTGGGAAGATAGTGCTATTCTCTGTTAATCACATTCTTGGCCACCTGGGCACACTGCCGACTCATTTTCAGCTGGCTGTCAACCAACACCCCCAGGTCCTTTTCCGCCGGACAGCTTTCCAGCCACTCTTCCCCAAGCCTGTAGCGTTGCATGGGGTTGTTGTGACCCAACTGCAGTACCTGGCACTTGGCCTTGTTGAATCTGAATCTGAATCTGTGGAATTTTCTCCCCTTCTCTAAAATGCCTTAGTATGTATATCCTAAAATGACTGGTTGGTTCCTCTTCCTAAGGCAAATACACAATTCCCATAAAAGAGAAAGAGATCAAGAATGGGAGTGCTTTCCCGAGTATTAAGCATGCAATCCTGCCACATTAGCCACCCTTGCCATCAGCGGTCTGCATACGGTACACCTTTAAGTAAAAGGCACCTTAAAACAAAACCTTATAAACAGGCTGTGATCTGAATTCAGAATGTTTTTTGCAAATGACAAGAGTGTCAAGTGCAAGATTGTTAAAACCATAGCAGGGGAATTGATAAAAGACAATTTTAACCACAGTTGATACCTTTTGGAAGATCAAGATCCAGCCTGAAATGGTTTTGGCTGTGTCACCATAGCCAGCACTGTTTGACTGTGGCTGACTGGCGTGCTCCTTGGGACCTGGAAGCGCAGTGCTGTTCCCCTGTCACTTAAAAGAGAAATGTCAAATAACTGAAGGCAGTCTGATTGTTTGCCAAACACAAGCAGTTATGAACTAAAAACCGTAACTAGAAAAGGTCTCCCTTATTACCTTTATCTTTTGTTTTATCTTTTTTTCTCACTTACCTTTCTGGTGTATTTTGCTTGTTTGTCTGCAGCTGGACTTAAATTCATTAGTTTATTCCACAAATGTATTTCCAAAAGCACCTACAAATATTACCAGACTGGATAGAGGAAAGCATCTGAGTCACAGGACTTAGGTATTAGAGCCATCTGCCTGCTAAGTCATCTCTTAATGCCACATTGCACCAATATTTCCAAGGCTGCTTCCTTCTATGCACACATCTGCGACAGCGCCTAATTTCAACAGGTGACAAATGAGCCAACTTCCTTCCCATTACACCCCATGCTCCCTCAGTGGGTAAAATTTAGAAAAATAAGCATAAAACCTTGGTTTATAGGAGTGTTGTGGTTTAACCTGGCAGGCAGCTAAACACCACAAAGTTGTTTGCTCACTCTCCCCCTCCCCAGTGGGAGAGAATCGGAAAAAAAAAAAGTAAAATTTGTGGGTTGAGATAAAGACAGTTTAATAGGATAGAAAAGGAAGGGAAAATAATAATAATAATATACAAAATCCCAGTGTCCTGGTTTCAGCTGGGGTAGAGTTAATTTTCTTCCTAGTAGCTGGCATAGTGCTGTGTTTTGGATTTAGTATGAGAATAATGCTGATAATACACTGATGGTTTAGTTGTTGCTAAGCAGTGCTTACACGAGTCAAGGACTTTTCAGCTGCCCATGCTCTGCTGGGTGCACAAGAAGCTGGGAGGGGGCACAGCCAGGACAGCTGACCCAAACTGGCCAAGGGGCTATTCCATACCATATGACGTCATGCTCAGTATAGAAACTGGGGGGAGTTGGCCGGGGGGCAGTGATCGCTGCTGGGGACTGGCTGGGTGTCAGTCAGTGGGTGGTGAGCAATTGTATTGTGCATCACTTGTTTTGTATATTATTTTATCTTTATTATTATTATTATTTTATCTTCCTTTTCTGTCCTATTAAACTGCTTTTATCTCAACCCACAGGTTTTACCTTTTTTTTCCCCAATTCGCTCCCCCATACCATGGAGGCGGGGGGGTGGGTGAGCAAGTGGCTGCATGGTGCTTAGTTGCCGACTGGGGTTGAACCACAACACCCAGCCAAAACCAGGACAGATATATGTAGCACATATGAGATCCAGCCTGAAAAAAACAGACTTGAATTTGCACGTGTTCTGGCTGAGCAAATAGAGATTTTTTTAAAGCCTAGTAATACAGTCGTTTTAAGGCTATCCTTCTAAAAAGTTCACTCAAGTACAGTTTCACTGAAAAATGTAGTTGGACAATTTCAATGGTTGAGAAAAAAACCTTGTTGTTGCCTTATGTTTCACAAATTCAAAAATGCATTATTTTTGTGGAAAAATAAAAAAATCCAAGTCCCTTCTTAGAATCTCTCCAGCTGAACCACATACACAATATCCCTTGCATTCAGCTACTGACCTAACCTGACCTCATTTAATTTATGACTTTGAGTGCAGGGATAGAGGCCCATGTAATCAGCTTCCTATTCTTTTGTCACCAAAAACACTTAGAAATCACAGCCGCCCTTACACTTACAAACCGTCAGCGTACAGCTGTAGGCGCAGAATGTCATAAATTAGTTATGTGGTGTGATTTACACCTCCAGCTTGTAGATCTTCCAGGCAGCAGTATTCCCTTCATGTTTAATTTAATTGTTATTGCTGGAACAGCAGTTGTAAGTAAATGTTTGACTCCGGTACATAAAAGGACCTGCAGCTTTTACATGTGCTTCTCCCAGTAAAGGTTCAACGAGGGAATTAAAAAGAAGAGTGAGCTGAGCCGGGAGGCAGGAGTAGGAGTGAGCCGCGATGTGCGTGCGTAATGCAGCTTGCTCCTGCCGGGGGTGCGGAGGCGGCAGAATAGCAGCACTTGTTGCTGGCAGGGAGAGCTCGGTGCTGAGGGCGAGGGTGTGCGATGCAGCGCTGTGCTCACCCGCCCCCCCAGCCCATTTTGGGGTTCCCATCCCCTTACGCTGAGGCCAAACCCTGCATGCCTTGCAGGTACAAGTCAAGTGGCAGGAGGTTTGCTGCTGGAGGCCACAGTAACTGAGCGATGTCACCTTCTCCAACTTTATTGAAGAAAACACTGCATGGGACAGGGGAGAAGAGGAGACTGGAAACTTTAGCCTATAAACATACCAGTCTTCGCTGTATTCTTGAGATCTTTCAGTACTCACCAGTTCCCTAAGCTTTTAGTGAATCTTATTTTATGTACCAGTGTGGCAAAGGAAATAGCTGAATATAAAATAAAGTTTACTGCTCCTCTGTAAGAGAAAGCCAAAATACAGCAGTGATCATAAGCACTTCCATTACTCTGCCACATAAAGAGAAGTTGAATATCTGAAACCATGTCTGCCAGGGACTTCCATTCTCGTACTGCAAAAGGACAGCTTTCAGTCAGAGTCCGTATCACAGATACAGTGCACAGGAGTCACTTATTTCTAAGAAGAAAATCCTACCATTTCTACTTGGTGATCTTAACTGAATGCCCAAAGGGAGGAGGAAGATGTCAGTCATAAGGATGTATTTCATGAAAATGCAAAAAAGACACAGCTCTTCCAATACAATGCCTACTTTTATGGTGATAATCTGCTCTCTCATCATTGCAGCATCAGTTTGGATCACACCTGCAGGTCGCTTAGGGAATATTCATTAATATTCTAATTTGAGGAGTGTAAGTATTAATGTTTCCCATAACTGGCAACCTTGCAAAATCATCAGGAAAGAAAGAAAAGGGGTATAATTTCATACTCCCACAGTAGTTTTGCTGGCATTATCAGGGAAGTCCTGTGGGATCTGGGGCCCTGGGCATACTGCTTGTGTGTGCGTATCACTGACAAGGCTTGTGCACTGTTCACCCGACATGTCCAGAGCTGGACTTACCCGTGCACTGGCTGGTAGGTGTTGAGCACACCAGTTTTGAAGGAGCTCTGGACAGATTTGCACTTTGCCTGAACTCCCTGAAGAATCTGGCTGTGCAGATAAAGCTTGGGAGGGAGTCTAAAATCATGACCCTAAGCAATAATGAAAAATGTAATAGTGATTATAATGACTGCAGAGAATGATGTTTACATTTTCTTGGCACGCTATCGTACATCGAAAAGTTCCTTAGAATAAACTGGATGATAATCAGAGCAATTAAGCTAACTGTTTGGACCAGAGACAAAACATTTCTAAAGCTAAAGAAAATGTTGCCAGGGGAACTGATGTATTAGAGAGCACTAAAAATTTCCTTTAGATTTACACTCCTCCTAACAGTACCAAAGCTGCATCTTCTTTCACTGTGTTAAACTTTCTTACTTGCTTATTGTTGCCTGGAGTCTATGATGAATGTCTTCTACGTGTCCTGAATTACAACATTTTCATTTTACTAGCTACAACTCATCACCGATTTCAGTGCTGTGGAGGAGGAATGCACCTGCCAAAGGGTAAACATGGAATGTGGTTCAGAAGGAGTGCAGGCAGGAAAGTACTGGAGAACTGCATTCCAGTTGTGCAGATTTATTAACGCCAAATAAAAACTGTGAGGATATTCATGCAAATTAAGTGTTTAATCCTGTGGCCTCCTGTGTGTGAAAGTCTGGAAGAAGATTATATCCAAAGCTTTCCTCATTAAGGGCCTACAGCAATTCTTCACAGAATTATGGCTTTATAATAACCTTCAAGAGAACACTGAAGAAAAAACTCTGAAAAACAAAAACCAGATGAGCTGTATTGGTGTTACGAGGTTTTTGAGGATTTACCCAGGCCTCAGTTCATGGTAGCATCACTTCATGAATCTTTAGGTCAAGACAAAGATGGCCTGCCTTCCTAAGAAGGAGATAAAACAGGATTCCTCAGATCAACATGAAACATCTTTTGTTGGTGGGATTGGTCTCAGCTAGCTTTTGCAGCCTAAAACAGCAAGTCCAGTCTTTCAGACTACTCTGTAGTGAAAAAAATAAGACAGGCCTACAAACAAAGGGCGACAAATTCTTGCCTGCCTTAGACCCTCATATCAGGATAGGTGAAGCATCATCTGGTAGCGTTTTTGTATCTTTAAAGACTACAGAAAAAATCCTTGCTAAATAGTTTAGGGTAGATGCCTGTGTCTTAGCTGGCTAGCAGTAGCTGAGGAGGGGTTCCTGCATGCTGTGTATGGTTACTGGTGTTCATAAGGATTGCAGCTCCTCTGGAACTGCCCCCACAGCCCCACTTTGTATCACGTCAGCTATTCAATGGGGATGTCACAGGATACCGTCAGTATCTTTCAGGTGATTAATATATCTGTCCAGTAATTCTTTTTTGTTCACTCAGCAAACCATTTTTTACAAACTGAGGCATCTTTTAAAATATGGAGACAAACATTACACGATAGTTTGTGCAACAGAGGGACATTTGGGGTATCCTAATTTTTCACACAAATATGTATGTAGTAGATAGCAAGGACCCCAGCTTGCACTGAGTCTTCACTGTGCTTGATGTTGAAAGCAGAAATGGGTCTCTGGAGTTCTCATACCCTACAAAGTGGAAACAAGGTGAGGAAAAGTGTATCTCAACAGTCATACAGGTAACAAAAAGAGGAAATGGCATGGCCCTGTTATTTATAGAGCTTTCCCGCTAGTGCATTTGGGTCCTGATTAAGGAGAAATGTGAATAAAAGCTTAAAACTGTATGAGTCTTCAACATATTAACAGATTAATGAAAAGATTTTAAAAACTAAAGCTTGTGAGAGAAGGAGAGGGATCTGTGTATCTCACTTGACTTCTACAGCTCACACTAATAAAATCTGTTTTGAATGAGAAACATGCCTTTCAGAGCACCAAATATTTTGGCAAACAGTAGAGAAAAAGTGTAGAGCATAGAAAGAGGAAAAAAAAAGGAGGCAGTGTTGGAAAAGTTATGGCTTAGCATCTCTTTGGACTGATAAGCTACTAGAGAGAAGTGTCCTGTAGGTGTCAAGATGGAGACAGCTAATTCAGTCACTAGGTCAGCTTATCTCCTACATTAGTCTCTTCTAGATGTTTCAATTCTCCTGTTCTTCACTAGAGAAAAGAACATTTTTTTTTTATAGGGAGCCATTTCTCAAAGTCTTTGTAATGTTCAAACTGCTTTTCAAGCCCGTTTCCATGGGGAAGTGAAGAATTTTATTCCTGTTTCCAGCACTGACCTCAAATCAGTTTTAATTTTGTATTTGTAAGTGCCTCTTCTCCACTATCCTCTGATCATATCTTCTTTGACTCAGCTAAATAAGCTAATGTACAGCAAGGAAATGTAGGGACTGGCGATTTCCCCTGCTGCATTCTCACTCGTTTGAAGTAATTTACAACTGAAGGTGTCTAAATGCTCTTAATTTTCCATCATGACAATTTGTCCAATTCTCCTGTGAGGAAAAAAAAAAAATTACACTTACAGCCACAATGACAGTGACAGAAGGCTTCACTAATCTACTCTCAGAAAGTCCATTTCACTTGGAGCTTCTTGCGTGGGTTTGCACAGCAAGCTGTATAGACATGTGTTTCCGACCAACACACCCTAGAACAAAAAATGTTAAGGGTTGCTCCAGCAGTTTACACAGTCTACACACCATACCAAAGAAATGATACGGTGTGCAAAAAAGAGTTTGGAAGGGTTGGGGGGGGGGGAAAAACAGTCAAAAATCCTCCTACTCACGGGCAGAAGAAAAAGGAAGAATTGGAAAGAAGTGTCTAGAGAAACTGGAGTGGGAGGTAGGAATCTGCCTGGTATGCAGGCTGATAATTCACAAAATGATTTTCCACTTGCATCAGGCTGGCAAACTTAGGACCTGATCTTTCGAACAGTCATGAGGATGGGTAGTCTTGTACGCACACAATGTTCTCAGTGGTTGGGGATTCGGACACTTTACCATGCTACGTAATGTCTTATCCCACGCACATCCTAACCAGTGCCAATGGTTGTATTCATCACAATATCACAGTTCATTAGGGAAGTCAAAGTATGGAAGGAACTAACAAGGGCAGTGAGAAATAATTAATAAAGTATTAATACATGTGTTGGTTGCCTAAGCAGCCCCAGGGAAAACGAAGGACATTTGAATCCACTCACTGTGCACCAGATTCACCCAGAAGGATTTCAGCTGATGAAGCCAAGGCAGCGAGTGTGTGGGTGGAGGTGACAGGTGCTCTCCTGATGACTCCCACTGGGGTCAGATCCAGAGCAGGATGTAAACATGACAGATGCTCTAGGCCGCAATGCACCCAGTTCCCACTGTGGGCTTCAACCTTCTACCCTGAGGGGAAGGGAATGAAATGCCTGCGACTGGGGCCAGCAGAGTGGTGTACGCATCTTTATGTGTGTACATGTTTAAGGATATGGCTAATTTGACCACGACAGACTGCAGTGTGGTGAAGTGATAGCTGATCAGCCTGTGATTAGCTAGTGTTATAACAACAGCTGTAGCACAAGTGCAGCAACATGATATCCAAAGGGACATTGATAAGCTTGAGGACTGGGCCAACAGAAACATCCTGAAATCCAGTGTGAAGAAGCACAAAGTTCTGCATATCAGAGGCAACAACCTTGAGTTATGGGCTGCAATGGTACCACCTAAGTGACAGTGGGTAGAAATCTTGATTTCTTGAGAAAATTTCTTAAGACCTGGGTGAAATGAGCACCAGGATAAATACAAGCCAACAATGCCCTCTCACTGCAAATATGGCAAACCATGTACTAGGTCACATTCAGAGAAGTGTTGCCAGCAAATTCAGAAAAACTATTCTCCTCTGCTAGACACATCTGGAAATCTGTGTGCAGTTTTGTGCCCCTCAGTTCAAGTTGGATGTAGAGAAGCTAGAGGAGGGTCCAGCGGCAGGACATCAAGTGGACAAGAGTCTAGAGTACACTGTTGGTGAGGAGATGGTGAGTGAGCAAGGCTTTAGTCAGGCAAAGAAGAGGGTAAGGGGTGATCTAATAGCAGCTTAAATCTATCTGAAGAGCAATTATAAAGATGACAGAGGCAATCTCATCTCAGGAGTGCCAAATGATAGTTTTGTAAAAGTTTTAAAAGCAGTTATTATCCTTTCCAAAGCAATTTTACAAAAAATTACCTTTATTAAATCAAGCTGAAAATCCAGTCAATTCATTTTAACTTTCTGCGCTTTTCCTACTTGGACAACCAGCAACTGAATCTGCTTATTAGATGTTTTCCCTTTTCTTCCTCTAGCTTTATTTGGATGGAAATCAAACTATACATAGAAGGGGGTTTTTTTACAAGTCAGGGTGATATTTTTTCTAATTAGGCAAAATTTTTGAAGTTGATTTTGAAATTGATCAAAATTCCCCAAACAGACTGTTTCATTTCCCTTTGTTGAACTGTACCTTTTCATTTTGAGACAGTGTGGCATTAGTTTCTACTTGTTAGAACTGTTACTGTGCTTAGTAGGAAATATAGTTCAGGAAAGTCATATGGCCCTTCTTTAAGCTTCCTGGCAGATGGACTTGGGAAACTCTCCTGATGTGTCACATCAGTTCAACTCACTGACCAAAGACGATGTAATGCGAAGGATGCTGTTCGGCTCTCAGAGGAAGACAAAGGCTGGCAGCCATTGAACGAGCATCTCCATGAGGCATACGGCAGCTTTGGTGAACACACACAATTGTCAAAGTGGCAGGAAAAGGTGTGATTTAGCTGAGCAAACAAACACAAAATATTTCAGAATTAAATGAAATTGTTTAATGAACATTTTCCTGACATAACATAAAAAATTCCCCAAAATAAAAACTGAAAGGAGGAAAGGAATATGAAAATAAAAAAGGGAAAAAAAAACCCCACTTGGGGACTGTACTTTGCATTAACAGATGGAAAACCTATTCAGTTTTCTCACCAGCTGCTTATAAAGTTGCACTTCACCTAAGTAAGGGCCCATTTTGCCAGGGCCCTGAGGGCACCAGCGGGCCTGACCCTGCCTGGGCAGCCCACGGGGGCTGCCCGACCCTGCCCACGGCCAGGCCCCCACGCCAGCCACCCGGGGCTGTGGGCCCCTGCCCCAGCGACGCCGCAGCCTGCCCTGGCCCTGCCTCCGGCCCTGTCCCCTGGATGGGCCCCTTGGCGCCATGTCGCGGCCTTGTCTCCAGCCCTGTCCCCGACCCTGTCTCCTTCAGCTCCTGACTGGACTCCCTGGATAGACCCTGGCCCTGGCTCGGCCTCTTACCCTGTCAGGGGCTGCCGATGGACCCCGACCCCCCCGGCTGTGGGTGACAGCGCCTGTCGGTGAGGGCACGGCTGGCGTGGGGCCCACGGCTGGGCGCTTCTGCTCGCTGCCATGTTGCCTGCAGCGCTGTAACAGCGGGACGAGCTCCAGCTTTGGCGTGGGGCGCCGACACACTCACCTGCGCAGTTATAAACCGGGGAAAATAAATCCTGTGCCTCCCATCGCGTCCTGGCAAGGCGGCGTGGCCGTCCTCTGCCGAGATGTCAGGCGGTGGCGCCCATCCAGCTTTTCGGGTCCGGACGGCGTGGAGTTTGCTCCTGTGCGTGTGTGTGTGTGTCATCGGCTGTGCCTTACTTCCTCCTGCAGGACCGGTTAAATATTAACACAGCGATAGGCATCTTTGGGTGGGGGAAGGGGAGAGGCAATCCTTACCTCACCATATCGGGGAGACGATGTCAGGGAGGGCGCCTGCCCCGGGGCCTGGCAGCTGAGAGGCGGCAGAGGTCGACGCTCCTTCCCCGCGGCACCTCGGGCAGCTGGCCCTGACGCCTGAGGGAGGTTTCCCTGGAGCGTGGAGGCGAGGGCTGGCCGGGGGCTCCTTGCTCTGAACGCTGCTGGCCTCCTCCCGTGTCTCCCGGGCAGAGGGTGCGAGCGGTGCCTGTCGTCGAAGGGAAAGCGGTGGGAGACACCCTCTCGGCACCCGGGGAAGAGATCCAGGTAATCCCTCCGGAGCCATTATTCACTTCCCAGCAGAAGGAGCTGGTGGCTGAAAGATAATTTAACCCTCTCCCCTGCTCCTGCCTCAGCGGGGAAGCCTGCCCTGGGCTGGTGGCAGTGGGGTGAGCAGGGGCGTTTTGCGGCCCCCATCTCCTGCTGTGCTCCCCAGCCTTCGGGGCAGGTGTCCCTGCATCATGGGGTGCCCAAAGCATCTGAGCCCTGCTCAGTGCCAGGCCGGATCTGGCTGCTGCTCCTTTAGGGCAATATGATCAATATTATCCCCTTGCCTCCAGCATGGATGCGGGAGGGAGTAGGCTCGGAGCCATGCATGGCAGCGCTGGTGATGTGAATCACCCTGCGCACCTGCAGAGAAGGTGAAAAGCAGCTCAGACCAAACCCCAGGTATTTAATTCATCATCAGCCAAGATATCCTGTTTCATCTGGGGATCAGGTAATATTTCCTGGCCCTTTGAAAGTCCATTTTGAAACGAAGCAAAACAAAACGTTATAGATCCCTTCCTTTCCCATCTCACTTTGCTCCACCCCAAGCTATTTCCTGATTTTGGCCTGAATTTTGGCATAAGATTCTAGCAAGTTTATTCTTCTCCACAAAACTTTGCTCGGCTCAGCTTGTGTTGGTGCAGCCGGATTTGTAACTGGAGGTATGAAGGCTGCTGCCCTGGCTGGCGGGGTCCTCTCCAGGCCTGTAGATCCTGCCTAGGATCGCAGCTTCCTGGAAAAGGACATGGGCCTAACTTTTCGATTTGTTTCCTGGTGCTTTACTTGGGCTGTTTCACTTCATATGACAGATAATACTAACTCTTAAAAACTAGTGACTGATTTGTGTACATGCTGAGAGCTATCACAGTGACAGAGCAAAGAGAAATCCCTCCAAGCTGTGCATGGTGACCCTCCTGCCCCAGCTGCCTGCTAGGGACTCCTCCGCACACGAAACGTGGAAGTGAGAAAAACCCAAAACCTCTCAAAATGCACTGGGCAACCCCAAACCAGCCTGCAAACTAGCCCCCCTCCCAACCCGCAGGTGAAGAAATCAGCCTACAGGTTTGGTTTAAAATGTTGATTAGTTGACAGGGCTGTCCCTTACGTTTGCAAGGTAAACTGAAAGCTTGCAAAACAGGAAGACGCGGAACAAGCTACCAGCTGAGCCAGTCAGGTTGCAACTGCCACAGTAAACTCAGCGAGACCCCCTGCTTAAAGCACCAAGCAGCGAACAGAGCTCCAGTACAGCTTGGTGCTGCAGCTGAACACGTTTGGAAAGACAGCAAAAATGGTTTTTGTTGGTTGCAGTGGTGCAGCAGGCAGGGAAGGTCTGGGTGTGGGGCGTTCCTCCCACACAGGCACACTGTGAGAGGTACCACCACCCACCCCTGTGCCATCCCACCACTGCTGCTTTCACAAAAGCTCTGCTGGGAATTAATGCAGGGTCTTCACACAAAACTGCGAAATGAACTGCTTGCTTAAGGGCAGCAAAACTGCTGTGTTTTGTGCCTTGGTGTGGTTTTGGTTTTAGCAAAAGGGTGATTAAAAAAGTATGCTTGTTACAGGGAACTCTGGGTGTCTCTGTCATGATATTAATATTTCTGCATTGCACAGAGCTGCCACAGAAAATACCCCTTAAATCAAACCCACTTTCCTGACAAGAAATTTGGGCTGGCCACATAACCACATCCTCTGGCCTCTGTCCCTTTCATGAAGGCAAGCTTCAATTTCCTAGCTGAGAAATTTGTAAACCAAGCAGCGCAGTCAAACTCTTTTCCACATATTTTGAGGGGGAGGAGAATATTATCATACAAGTGAATCACAAGCACTGGAAAAGCAGAAAATGCAGAAGTAAGGTGATGGATTCCACCAAAGCTCTGTATCTTATCTCTGACCACGTGAAGAGCTAGCGGTGTTTTATTTTGGGGTGTAAGAGGCACTGTCAGGTTCAGAGAAATAATTCTGGGGACCCTCTTTGCACTAGCAGCCTTTCTGCGTGTTCAGTCTGGGGAGCTGGGAGGAGATTTTGTGTTTCTCATCCTTGCCCCAAGGAAGGTGGGACGGAGAGGCCGGGGTGGAGGACCGCTGCAGCAATGATGGTACCAGGCTCTGCCTGGAAATGTATAAATAGGAATCCTAGTTTTGGAGTAAAGCACACAGAAAAATATCAAAACAAACTTTTTGGGTGTAGCGGTGCATTGGGATATATTCCCACTTCCTCTCCTGAAGGCTGCCTGGTGCAGGAGGTGTCAGCTTCCCAAGGTGGGGTAACAACCCCTCCGTACGGAGGTCTGCTCCCCGCTGGCCCCCGGGGAGCAGCTGGTGCCCTGCACAGTTGCCCTGCATGACAGTAAGTGATGGAGCACAGGGTTCATTAGTCTGCCAGGACGCTGCTGGTGGCACAGACGGCGCACCCACGATACACATGCAGTTGTGGGCAGCTTAGAGAATTATTTTTCCCAGCTGCTCATGATTAACTTTAATGATACAGATGGAGCTCCCCTGACAGACAATCCTGAAGCAGTAGTGTTGTAATAGCCAGGAGGGACCAAGGGCGTGAGAGATACAAGGTCCATAGGGGGAAGTTTCTCTGCTGAAGAAAGTTCCTCTACTTCTTTTGAAACAGTTGTTTTGAGAAAAGATACTGCTCTCCTTCCAAACCCTCCCTCATTTAATCTTCTCCCCTTGTTGGTAATACAGGTCACATAAAGTCACATTTTATCACAGGACGCAAAGCAGCAGCTCATTACCGAGTTTCTCGATAAGTTCTGTCCTTCAGCTTCTTCTCAAGTATGCAGTGACCGCTGGTGGCTTTCTGCCTTAGGGACCAGGAGAGAATGCTCCAATGGAGAGGTTCCAGAAACTCATTTTAATTCCTCTCATCTTAACTGCCTCGCTACCAGGTAGGACACATTCATAACCCTTGAAATGAGCCACCATGGACAAATTGTGTGAACTAATTTTAAAGCCGTGTAAATGGCAATTACTAGTTATATCAGATTGAACAGTCAGTCCCAGAGGGGGATTATTTAAACTGTTTGAAACAGTTGAGTTTACATTTCAAGCCTGAATGATCTGATGGCTTAGAGTGGGCTTCAGTATGCAGGAGTGAGCAGTGGATGGGGTGGGGAGGAGATGGGGAGGCTGCCCTCTCTCACTTCCAGTGAGCAGGGATGTCCCACTTATTTCTCCCTCTCCTTGTGCTCATCTTCCTCCTGAGTGTTTGGGACTGCTTTTGAGGGGGCATCTGTAGAGAACTTAATATCAGCAGCTGATTTTGCTTCCAGAAATATGTGCAAATTATAATTTTGCTAGTTTGCCTCCAATTTACCTTTCATATGCCTGAGTTTCAAAGTGAATTCAGATAAAAAGTATCTTGGTGGCAGAGCTTTAAAGAAAATGTGAATATAAAGTGACTAGTTGGGTAACGGAGACAAGGCTGATTTTTTTTTTTTTTATTATAGTCTAGCTGGCGTTTTAACAGGCTCTAAAAGGAGGGAGCTGCAGTGGCATGAGAGGGAAGGTATTGTCATGGCTTAATAATCAGTGAAAGGAAACACAATGCAGGAATAAATGTTGAGTTTTCTGAGCAGAGTGGCGTTCCCAGTGGAGTTGCACAGGGATGTGTGGTATTCAACAAGCTCTTAAACAACCTAGTGAAGAGGAGTGAACTGTGAGGTGGCAGACTTTGCAGGTGGTGCAGAATTACTTAGGGCAGCCAAATCCAAAAAGAGACTGGAAAGATTTGCCAGAAAATGTCACAATGCCAAGTGAGTAAGTAATAAAGGAGCAGAAAACATTCAATGCAAAGCATCACTTAACTGAAGATGTCTAGTGGGGGAAAAGAATAGATATCTTGGAAAGAGAGTAAATTGCTGAAAGAAGGAGAAAATTTCACCACTAAGTGTCTTTAGCAAGGGAAGTACAAAGAAAACTGGCATTATATAAATCTGCAGAAAGCTTATATCTTGAATACTGGACGTTTTGTTAGCCCTTCCATTTCCAAAAGGACATATTAGGTCTGAGAAAGGTATAAAGTGTGACAGAGGTGATCAAAGGTATGAGGAGGCCTTCATTATACTGATAAATTTTTCTGCTTGTGAAAAAGAAGAAATAGTAAAGATTTATTAAAATAATTAATTATATGGAGGTGAATGGTGAATGGTGAAATGGTTGTTGACAATTTCTCATAACAAAAAGAACTAGTGGCAGCCAGTAAAACTATCAGAAAGAAGGTTTAAGGCAAATCAAAGAATGTACTTTTCCTCACAGTATGTAATTAAATAGTAAAGCTCATGGTCACTGGATATGGGGGATACCAAATTGTAAACAGGCTGAAAAAGCTAGAAACAAGTATCATGGAGGGTAGATCCATAGGTGCAGATGCAATCATTGGCTCAGGAAATCCCTAGATCTCTTATTTTTGGACACTGAAGAGTTATAACAAGGAAGCCTCAATTTTTATTTGTTCTGTTTCTTGCACTGTCTTCCTAAGCATCCAGAGCAGAGTACTACATGTTTTAGAGGACTTCTGTTACTGTTCACTAATGCTTTTAGTCAAGCACCCCTGCAATGGGTGTTTTATTGTCCCACCTGCAAGCTGTATTGGGGTAGCAGGCGTTGCCCGCACTGTGTGGGGCAGCTGTGGGAGCACACCCCAATGCAGAGAGAAAAAGTATATTGTGGAGAGTCAAGCATTGCTCTTGAAAGAAGTATTGCTGCTCTCAGGATATCAGGAGTCACAAGGCTGGCTGGTGTGGCTAGGCTGCCAAGATGGCTGCATGGCACAGCGAGTTTGAGCATCCCCGTGGATGGGCACAGCATGGCCTTCGGCAGCAATAGTATTGCAGACCACAGGGCTGACATGCAGTGCAGGGTCCCAGCCTGCTACCAGGATATTGGTGGTGGTGCTGCTGCGGTGCTCCCAGCCTGGGGACCCTCACCTCTAGAGGCAAGAGGCAGCACGGGAGGAAAGGAGGAGTAGTCCAGCAGCAGTCAGGAGAGGCTGCAAGGGACAGCTGTCAAACAGTGAGTAAGAGAAGAGATGGGAAGACACGCTTGGGGGCTGTGGAGACACTTGTATGCAGGTGGGAGGAAATTTTGGTTTTCAAAAAGCTCAGCTTCAGGGTTGTTGGTTTTTGAAACAGACTTGAGATGTGCTGAAGAAAAATCTTACCAAATGCAAAACAATTTATGGCAGAGCTGTTGCTGGAGCAGTGGGCCAGTGATGAGGCAGGGAAGGCAGAAGACAAGGTGAGGTGAGCAAGAGACTAAAGAACGAATGACAAGAAAAAGGAATTTAAAACAGCCAGGAAGAAAAAAATGTAGAAATCCAAACAGAAATAGCAGAGAAGGAAGGGAGGAAGACAGAGACTAGACACAAAAACTGAAGGATAAAAGCCAGGGTTTATGGAAGGGCAATACGGGTATAGAGGGGGAGATTATTTTGAAATATGATAATGAGGCTGGAAAAAAGGGAATCATTATGGCAAAAGGATAAGTCCATCCTGTCCTTCACTGTGCTCCATCCAAATAGGTCACTTAGAGGAAAGACAGAGTCAGCAGAGGAGAGGAGGGAAGGAAGAGAAGGTAGCCACATCTTGATGCCCCTGTTGCTGAAACCTTCAGCATGAGAAAGTGGTCCTTTAGAGTTAGTTCAAGCACGGAAGAAAAAACATTGATGACGAAGGGCAAGGGCAGTCCTTTGGCAAATGAGGTTCCCTCAGTGCAGGCGTCATCCAGGGAATGAGGTGTATTTTTGTTTCTTCAAAACCCCGAGTGATGTGACAGCGAATCTGTGTTAGAGGAGGGAATAAACAGCTCATAAAGGAGTTGGTATATACTCTGCATGCGGTTGGGAAGGACTGAGCGACTGAAATACCATAAATACTTATCAGTTTAAGCAAACTTTCACCACTGGTGACTGCTTTATAAACATTTAGTGATGTGCCTCAAACAAGGTGTCCTAACTCAGCTTTGTTCTTCAAAAATCAAGGGGTAGTGCAATATCATGAAGACAGCCTAACACTTCCCTATTGCAAAGATGATATTTGCCTGGGTGGGATTTCGCATTGGTTGTGTGTGGGGAAGCAGATGTTAAACCAGCTGTTAAGAGCTGAATGCATAATTCCTGTAAAGTGCAATGACAATCTAGCCCGAGGCTTTAATTTGTCTGAAAGCAACCATCTGCAAGGTACTTTTTAAGCAATATGTAAATGAAACTAGCACTAAAATTTTCTCCTTAGTGCAAGAAGCAAGGCCCAGCAAAATGACTTACAGCATTGGCTTAACTACTGGTAACTGGGTTTAGATCTCATTTCTGTCATGAATGTCCTCTTTGACCTTACACGAGTTACTTTATCAGTGTTTGTACGTGGGCTGTACAATGGAACGCACTGTTAGTTCAGGACTCCATGTGCTACTGCAGGATAAAAAATAAAAGCAAAAAGATAAAGAGGCAAAGTTAAAACCACCAAAAATGTTTTGGCAGCCTGTGGAGAAGCTCATGAAGCTCCTTTTTTCATTGTGCTGGGGCTTTACTGAGATCTAAACGGAGGCAAGGTTGAGTGTTGTCCCATTCCTCAGTCCTCCTGCCACCCATAGGATCCCCATACAGGGCTTATGGACCTGTTCCCTAGCTCACAGAAGTCAGTGAAAGACCATCTGTTGCTCCACCAGATATGGTTGGTGGAAGAAGATGTAGATCCTACCAAACCCATGGACTGATAAAAAATTATTATATTAGATGAAGGAATAACTCATACCTACCTGCCTATACTGTCCTGGCTGTCTGAAGAAAACAAATGCAATACTAGCCATGTATTTTTAGAGCAGATGATCACTGATTATTTATGTTTAGGGATAAATTCAAGATTATAATGGAACTCACAGACATGATCTCGTAGCAAATGACTAACAGCTAACAGTGTACTGAAAGTCACATCATTTATTCAGAGCCATGGCAAACCACGGCTCCTTAAGAAGGTGGAGTGTTTGCACAAGCATAGAAATAAATTACAAATGCACAGAGATCAGTTTGCGTTAAGAGGAACAATGTGGATAAGTACTGCAGCTCCTGTTTCATGAGCAACTAAATGCATTTTGGCGTTCACTCTAAGGAAGTTTGTTCATGGCTATGTCTATCATCATGGTAGCTGTTTATGTCCACTTCAACCAGTCAGGAAGAATTCAAACAAAGTGTGAAAAAAACCTCAGCACATGAACATGTTATAGACACTGTACATGTACAGGGAGTAGTATTGTAAAGCCTGGCTACAATATGAGTCAAGAAAAAATAGATAATTCAAAGACATGTTTGAGCTTAGAACAGTGTTTCAACAAGAGTAATACAAGTTATGAATAGAAATCATGACAACTGCATGTTGAATATCAGGGAACAGGGTTGTTATTACATGACAAATGGTCTCACTAGCATGCACTTCATCAGTACATGTTCATTAAAAAACCTGTAGCTCTGTAAATGATGCTATCCACAGACATGTGGTCAATCCCTAGCATTCAGAAAGTGACAAATAGAAAAGAGAGGAAATTGCTTTTAGGCATTTTGTTGTGTTAACCATTTATAAAGCAATATATTAAGGTATGCACATAGATTTGATTGCTGGAAACGGCTTTTAGGCATTTTATTGGGGTAACCATTTATAAAGCAATGTATTAAGGTATGCACATAGATTTGATTGCTGAGTTTGTCTTCAAGCTGTTTCATGTTTTAAAGCATTTCAGTTCACCTTTACAAGTCTGAAGAGAGCTTTGAATAAATGCTACTGGAAAAAATGAGACATTTAAGTTGAACAGAAAAATGCTTTACTGTATCTTATCTGGCTTTATTAACAATCAATGGAAGTGAAGTTTGCTTTTCATTTAATGTTTTATTGCTCACACACAGATACACCCTGGAGAATGAGGTGCATGGCAGAGGTAACATAACCCAGGAAGGTGGAAAATTTTTGTAAAGGCTTTTGTAAACATGACAGAACTCAGAGTCAATCATACAAAGAACCAGGGAGAGATAGGTTTATATAATCCTGCAAAACAAAGAATGAAAAGGCTTTTGTCTGTAAATACATGCGGTGGGTGGGAGGAAAGAGAGGAGCTATTTATATTAAAGAACAATTCTTGGCACAAACCTGGTTAGATATACACTGCCTAGGATTAAATGTAAGCTGGGAATTAGGAAATGATGTTCACATTGGAGCAATGAGATTACAGACCTTATGCCCTGGGCGCGTTCACCGAGGCTCTGGTTGCAATGTTGTAACGGAGATTGGGCTCTGTTTCCACTTATACAACTATCAACAATCTCTTTTGTGTGAAGCAATACAGCATATTCTCCCCTACTCAGATCTGCTATTGACTGAATGAAAAATGAGTTTTTCAATAATTTATAATTAATCCACTAATGAATAAGCTACATAAAATGTATAAAACCTGGGCTGAATGAAACCTTTGAAAATCACTTCATTGTCCTGAATACTCTTAGCAAGGGAGTAATGACCATTTCAAACTTTCTTTCTTCTGGAAAATAACTGAACACTTAAGCTCAGGCCAAATTTGCAGACGTGGGGTTTTAATTAGACTGCCATGGATTGTAGTATCTAATTGCTGCAATTACGTAAACTACAGCCTGAATTGTTAGGGGTAGCACTGGCAGTTCTGTTGCTTCCTCAGCATGAATGTTTCCCAGTAAGTGATGAAAAACTCAGTGGTGAGGTAGATCTCACTGGCAAGACTGCTTGGTCTGCAGAGAACTTGTGAGATACTCTACCCTTAATTGGTTTAGTGGTGGACTTGGTAGTGTTAGGTTAATGGTTGGACTGGATGATCTTAAAGGTCTTTTCCAACCTAAACGATTCTAGGATTCTAGGATTCTATGAAAATTTGACTTGACAAGGCCCTGTGCAAATGGCCTAACGGTGAAGTTAGCTCTGCTTGGAGCAGAGAGTTGGGCTAGAGATTTCCTGGGGTCCCTTGCCACCGAAACCTTTCAAAGCCCCCATCAAAGAGCAACTCTGTCACAGTGAGGTGCAGGTAAGCACCAGGCCAAAAGGGAGCAGACCCGAGCTTAGAGGCAGGTGAAGAAATGGTAGCAGTTGTGTGGGATGAGGAAGAGCTGTGGTGGGTGGGATGTGTGCAGAGCACAGGCAGTCCCCTGAGAGGAACCTCGGTGACAGCAGAGCCTTCAATAGCAGTCCTCTCCCTCCCCCTCTGCTCCACCTGCAACCAGCAGGGCTGTGGGTGGCACTGGCTTGGTAAAGCGACTGGCTTATGAGAGCATACCATTTGGGGCTCCCCAATACAGGAAAGACATGGATAAACTGAAGCAAGTTCTGTAGAGGGCCACCAAGATGGTAATGGGCTGGAGCATTTGCCCTGTGAGGAGCAGCTGATGAAGCAGGGCTTGTTCAGCCTGAAGAGGAGACAGCGGCGGGGTCTCTAATGGCAGCCTGCCAGTACCTGCAAGGAGGTTGTCAAGAAAGTGGAGCCAGGGTCTTCACAACAGTAGATGGCAAGCGGACAAGAGACAACAGGCATATGTTGAAACAAAAAAGGTTCAGAGTGGACAAAAGGAAAAGCTTTTTCCCCATGAGGTCAGGCAGTGGAGCAGGTTGCCCAGAGAAGCTGTACTGTCTCCATCCTTGGAGGTTTTCAAGCCCTGACTGGATAAAGCCATGAGCAATCAGGTCCAACCTCAGAACTGATCCTGCTTTATCAGGGGACTGGACTGGAGACATCCTGAGGTCACTTCCAACCTGAATTATTCTATGGCCATTTGGTCAGCTACTCCTCCTTGAAAGACATTGACAGTACCTCTGCCTTTGCTCTACTGCACATGAACATAGTGTGCTCTGGGGAACTGAGCCAAAATCCAAAGGGATTCACAAAGAACAAAGACCCAGAGAAGCAAGTTCCTAATTTCGCACAACACTGCTCTCTCAAGTCCTGTTCCCTAAGACATCAACCAAATAATTTGGGTTGTTCTTACAGTTTTGTCCCTCATGAAGACTAAGGTATATGATGTTTTGTCTCTGTGAAATACTGTAAGATTTGCCCACCTTCAAAACAGCACCCATTTCCCCTGGCTATTTCAGGGACTGAATTCACAGCTGCTGCTTTGAAAAAAAGGTGTCTGCCTTCATCCTTCCTTCACTTTCTTCTTGGTAGAAAGAAGTGCTTCTACCTTCCCACGCACGGGGGATCCACCATCTGCCTGGGCAACAGCTGCACATTCATTCCTCTGAGGGCAACCGGAGGCCCTGGTTCTGTTGAGGAGGAAAGGAAAACAGAATGCCTTCACTAGAAATGAGCTTTCAGTTCTGAAAAATAGTAACCAAAATTCATACTACCTTTTAAGGAGAAAAACTCATGAATTACAGCACCTCTGGCTAACAGAAAGCCTGGGAAGGTGGGGAAGCATGTATGTGATGCATGCATGAGAAATAAGGGAAGAGGCAGATGAATAGGGGAAAGAGCATGGAAGGATTATATGCTGTGGCTGCAAAAAATCAGTAGCAATCTGAGATACATAAAAGGGACCAGTTACCTACTCCTTTATTTTTTTGAAGTCTAGAGAACTGATGTATTTTCCTATTTAAAAGTGGAACTTTCTTCATTCAGCAAAACGATGTCAGCTTTTTAGTGAATCACTGAAAAGAGAAAGTTAGGTGATATTGGAGTGGGAGGAGGAGAGACCATAAATCAAACGCATCTTTCAAGAAAACTATTTGATCTAAGCTGGAGCTGAAAGATTAGATTGTACATCTTCATCTCTGAACTGGTTAAGATCTCTTAGTATATATAAACCTGTACTTTTGGGGTTTGTAATGGTTGGCTTGGGGATCCATTATAACAATGTAGCATTTGACCACTGTTTACTGCTGTGGGATTAACATTACTCAGTTGCAATTTCAATTCACCATACATATCTTTTAACTACTTACTGACAGGCATTATAGAAAATGAGACAATAATCTTTTCCTGAAAGTACCAGGTGCTGATGACTGTCAGAGGTGAAGTACCAGCTCAGCTGAATCAACAGCCTTTCCTGATACACAACTAAGTGCTTAATATCCCGGTGCTCCTAGTGAATAATACCATTTGAACCAGGGTGCCTGGATTTTTAGCCTTAAATTGCTGGCAGTAAAAATTAAGTCAAAGGCCTTTGGTGGTGCTGTTGCATATGTATTTACAGACTGTTTTTTCCTTCCTTCCAGGTCTTGGCTTTTGTTACTCTATTGTAAATGGCCCTACTAATGCAACAGTCCTTGCTGGTTCTGAAGCCCGTTTTAATTGCACTGTGTCAGTAGGATGGGTAATTCTTATTTGGTTGTCCAATGGAAATCCTGTCCTCACTGTCATCAATTCTCAAGGAGCTGTTGAAACATCAGGCCGCTTCACGTCTCAAAATTATACCAGTAGCAATGGGTTTACGTCGGAGCTGATCATCCACAACACACAGCTGAATGACTCTGGGAAAATTGAATGCAACATCCAGCAACCTGGTCAGAGCAGATTTGCATTTCTTTCTGTTCAAGGTGCGTATAGCCATCAATAGAAAGCTATTTTATTATACTGCACTTAAAGGAATCCTCTGATGCATTGCCCAAATTATCCCTGTGAAGGAGTACATATTCTCATTTACCATCCTTTGCCTTCTGTCCTCCTGGTCTTAATTTTACTGTCAAAGCAGGTTTCAGAGTCACATTCAGAGTGCCATTAACAAAGGTTTGAACTGCCCTTGTTTTTTTCCTGTTACATCTCTTATTCTTTATTGGGTTGCATGAAAGTGCCTGAAAGCTGTATCAGGTCCACCAGCAGTCATCAAAAATGATCTTTTGGCTGGAAACAGCATGGATTACCCCATATGCACTTCTTTGTACATGAACCTCCTGCTGTCTTTAGCGCAGATCTCCCTCCTGATTTCTGGCTCAGGAATCAGTCTGCATCCAGCTTATTTGAGTTAGATTTAATGGCATGTACAAGTAAAGCCCTTGAGACACAAGGTGATACTCTTCATATGATTGCTGCTGCAAGCCACCATTTTCAAAGAACAAAAAGTACCTGTGTATCAAGCCCCTGTGTATGAGACTTCTTCCTCCTCTCTGAAGCATCAGTAGTGACAGAGTGCAGCCAGTAAAGCAAGATCTAACCACCAGACACTATGCATTTGTCAAAGAGATGCTTCATGAAATGAGAACATCTCATCATCTACCTCTAAACATTTCCTGATAAAACCCAAGCATACTTAAAATTTAGAGAGAAACACTGTTATTTCATTATGTTGTCCTTCAGCTGGAAATATATCAGGATGGCTAAAAAGTATAATTTCCTGCTTTTTATTGGAAAGGTACTGAAAGCTGACACTTGTGCTTCAGTCATACTGGACAATGTGTCCATGAAGTTGCAATATCTGCATGTTTATATCATGCACATGGTATATCTGTGTTAATAATGATTGGTTTTAAATTCATATCTCAAGGCACAGCAAGATAAAATTTAAAACTATCAGCAGGAAAGCAATGCAGCCAAATATTCTGAAGGAACAAAACGTCTTTTCCCTCCTACAGTTAATGGATCTTTATTCATCAAAAATAACACCTTAACAGTACAAGAGAACAAAACAATTGAAATTGTATGTGAAGCCTTAGGATGGGCTCCAGCTCCAGACATTACCTGGATGGCAAATGACTCTTTCATTAATAAGTCGAGGTATGTTACCCAGCAAAGTCAAGGATCTAATGACCTCCACAACGCCCTGAGCATCCTAACTTTGACTCCGGTGGAGACTGAGATTTTGACTTGTTTAGCTGACATAGAAGCACTCCCTAACCCTCAGAAAGCAACTGTAACTGTTATTTTTGTCAACTCTACTATAGGTAAGTGAATGTTTGTTGTGCTTTGCCTATGCAATTTTCTCAGAACTGTGCTTTTTGTTTTGTTTTGCTTTGTTTTACTTTGAAAAGTCTTTTATTTGCAAATGAAATACTGTGAGATGTTGAAAGGTGATAGAGTTAAGACCCAATAGTCACAACTTAGGTAGGGTTAAATTCACATCTGTGAGAGGTCTGGTACAAGTCTAATGAACTACAAAGTCCAGCTTAGGACTGAGCAAGACAAACGAAGGAGTACACCTGCCACTGACTCCTACTATGGATTCACTGCTAAGAAAATCAGCCTTTGCTGCTTGACCAAGTAAACATCTAATGAATTTACATGTTAAATATCTTTGATTAGGCCATGCCTGCCATATGAACATAATTTGTTAGACCTCACTTACTCAAAGCCAAACCCTCAGGTGAAATTGTTCTCCATAATATTCAGTTTTACCACTGACTTGGAAAAAAACCCTGGATTTTACTCCCAGTTTCCACATACAAGCCAGAACAGATTCTGTACTGGCACTTCAGATGCAAATAGAAAGTTCTTCATGTGAGCTGTGATCAGAAGTGATGGAGCCATTGTAGTATGATGGTAACATCCCCAGGGCTACACTGAGGCTGGCACCTGATTGCAGATGGTAGCATTTATACGTAGGAACTTCTATACTCTATGCCTATCATCAATCTACTCTAAGAATGTCTTTGTACGTGGTGTATTCACCCATTACAAAGCAAGAATCAGGTCATCAAGAGAAGCTGCATATCATGGGCTTTATCCCAAAGTCTACTTAGATCAAGGAGCCATTGGGCCTGCTTTCCTCTTTCTGGTATGGTCTCCTTCACGTCTTAGAGGAAGGTAAAATTTGTCCTGCAGCAACATATGTGGGATTCTTTGGATAGTGCATTTGGTTGCTTTTTATTGCCTTTTATTTAAGAAAATTCAAGGTCACTTTAATGCAAGCATGGATGTTGAACAAATCTCTCAAGAATGGTTAGACCTTTGATAACCCTAAATATTTTCCCTAATGTTGTCAGCATTTTTTGTAATGCTGCTGGTCGAGCAACCAGGAGCGCAGCAAACAGGACGGGCAAACAGGGCATGGTGTGGCAGAACGGTGTGACACAGCAGTTGGCGCCGCAGTTGGTGGGCAGTTGGCACAGGCAGGGAGCAGTCCCCCTCCTGGCTTTAAAGGGAAACTCAGCTGGTGCTCATTGCCCTCCCAGGAGAGGACCTAGCAGCTATGGTTTCCACTCACCCAAAAGCCATCGCCAGAAAGAATGCAGTGACCCAGACAGAGCTCCCGCACCAATGTACAGCTGTCCAGGTCTCTGGCTGCAGGGAGTGCCCGAGCCTGTCACTCGTACCGGAGGGCAGCAGAGACAACAGCTGTCTTCAGTGTGACCAGGTGAAGGATCTGCTCAGCCTGGTGGCAGAGCTGAAAGAGGAAGCGGAGAAGCTAGGGAGTATCAGGGAGTGCAAGAGGGAGATGGATTGGTGGAGCTGCACCGTGCCAACCCTGGGGCCAAAGCAGCAGATGGAGGCCCCACAAGGAGCAGAGGATCCCCTACCCTCTTGCCAGCAAACAGAAGGAGGGCACCTAAGAGACAGGGGGGAATGGAAACAGATCCCTGCTTGGGGCAGCAGGTGAATCCCCTCCCCACCTCCCTCACCTTTCCAGTTGCCCTTACACAACAGATATGGGGCTCTGGAACTTGAGGGCCAGGCAAATGAGGATGTAGGTGAAGGTCCAGCCAGGGGGTTTCCTAGGGTGAATCAGTCAGCCCCACGCATTACGACTGCTTCTGTTAAGAAAAAAAAGAGGGTAATTGTTGTAGACGATTCCCTCCTGTGGGGAACAGAGGCCCAATATACTGTCCAGTCCCATCCCACAAGGGAGTCTGCTGCCTCCCTGGGGCCTGGGTTAGAGACATTACTAAGAAATTCCCCGATCTGGTACAGCCCTCTGATTATTACGCACTGTTAGTTATGCAGGTTGGCAGTGATGAGGTTGCAGAAAGAAGTCCAAAAGTGATCAAAAGGGACTTCAGGGCACTGGGGTGATTGGTTGAAGGATCGGGAGCACAGGTAGTGTTTTCCTCGATCTCATCAGTGGCAGGGAAGAATACTGAAAGGAAAAGGAAAGCTCAGCTGATTAACATGTGGCTCAGAGGCTGGTGCCACTGGTGGAATTTTGTTTTTTTCAATCATGGTGAGGTTTACATGGCACCGGGCCTGCTGGCAACAGATGGAGTTCAGCTATCTCCAAGGTGGAAAAGGATTCTCACTCATGAGTTGGCAGGACTCATTGAGAGGGCTTTAAACTTCGAAGGGGGAAGGGGGTATAACCAGGCCCACTAGAGAGGAACCCAAGAGTGGCATGGCAATGTTGGAGGTGAAATCGATAATAGCCCAGCTCAAGTGCACCTACACCAATGCACGCAGCATGGGCAAGAAACAGGAGGAGCTGGAAGCTATTGTGCAGCAGGATGGCTATGACTTAGTCGCCATCACAGAAACATAGTGGGACAACTCGAATGACTGGAGTGCTGCAATAGATGGGTGTAAGCTCTTCAGAAGAGATAGGCAAGGAAGGAGAGGCGGTGGGGTGGCTCTGTATGTTAGGGAGTGTTTTGGCTGTATAGAGCTCGACAGTGGTGATGATAAGGTTGAGTGCTTATGAATAAGGATGAGGGGGAAGGCCAACAAGGCAGACGTCCTGCTGGGAGTCTGTTATAGACCACCCAACCAGGATGAAGAGATAGATGAAGCACTCTATAAGTGGCTGGCAGAAGTCTCACAATCGCTAGCCCTTGTTCTTGTGAGTGTCTTCAACTTGCCAGACATCTGCTGGAAATACAACATAGCAGAGAGGAAACAGTCCTGGAGTGTGTGTAAGATAACTTCCTGATGCAGCTGGTAAGTGAGTCTACCAGGGGAGGTGCCTCGCTTGACCTGTTGTTTACAAACAGAGAAGGACTCGTGGGAGATGTTGTGGTTGGAGACCGTCTTGTCCTCAGCAACCATGATACAATAGAGTTTTCAATTCTTGGCAAAGTAAGGAGGAGGGTCAGCAAAACCACTACCATGGACTTCTGGAGGGCAGGCTTTGGCCTGTTCAGGACACTGGGAAAGCCTTTTGGGAGGCAGTCCCGATTGGCAAAGGGGTCCAGGAAGGCTGGGCATTCTTCAAGAAGGAAGTCTTAAAGGTGCAGGAGCAGGCTGTCCCCGTGTGCCGTAAGATGAACTGGCAGGGAAGACGACCAGCCTGGCTGAACAGGGAGCTTTTGCTTGGACTCAGGGAAAAAAAGAGAGTTTACCACCTTTGGAAGAAGGGGCAGGCAACTCAAGAAGAGTACAGGGATCTCGTTAGGTCATGCAGGGAGGAAATTAGAAAGGCAAAAGCCCAGCTAGTACTCAATCTGGCCACTGTTGTAAGAGATAATAAAAAATGTTTCTACAAATACTTTAACAACAAAAAGAGAGCCAAGGAGAATCTCCATCCTTTATTGGATGCAGGGGGAAACATTGCCACCAAGGATGAGGAAAAGGCTGAGGTACTTAATGCCTTCTTTGCCTCTGTCTTTAATAGCCAGACCAGTTATCCCCAGGGTATTCAGCCCCCTGAGCTGGAAGATAGGGACGGAGAGCAGAATGGAGGCCCCATAATCCAGGAGGAGGCAGTTAATGACCTGCTACGCCACCTAGATGCTCCCAAGTCTATGGGGCTGGATGGGATCCACCCGAGAGTACTGAGGGAGCTGGCAGATGAGCTTACCAAGCCACTTTCCATCATCTGTCAGCAGTCCTGGTTAACAGGGGAGGTCCCAGATGACTGGAGGCTTGCCAGCGTGACGCCCATCTACAAGAAGGGCTGGAAGGAGGACCTGGGGAACTACAGGCCTGTCAGCCTGACCTTGGTGCTGGGGAAGATTATGGAGTGGTTCATCTTGAGTACGATCAACAGGCATGTTCTGGTCAACCAGGGGATCAGGCCCAGCCAGCATGGGTTCATGAAAGGCAGGTCCTGCTTGACCAACCTGATCTCCTTCTATGACCTGGTGACCCACCTGGTGGATGAAGGAAAGGCTGTGGATGTCATCTACCTGGACTTCAGTAAGGCCTTTGACACCATCTCCCATAGCATTCTCCTAAGGAAGCTGGTGGCTCATGGCATAGGCAGGTGTACTCTTCACTCAGTAAAAAAATGTCTGGGTGGCCAAGCCCAGAGAGTTGTGATGAATGGAGTTAAATCCAGTTAGTGACCGGTCACAAGCAGTGTTCCCCAGGGCTCTGTTTTGGGGCCAGTCTTGTTTAATATCTTTATCAACGATCTGGATGAGGGGATTGAGTGCACCCTCAGTAAGTTTGCAGATGGCACCAAGTTGGGTGGGAGTGTCAATCTGCTCGAGGGTAGGAAGACTCTACAGATGGATCTGGACAGGCTGGATCGATGGGCCGAGGCGAATTATATGAGGTTCCACAAGGCTTGGGGTAGAGTGGCTGGAAAGCTGCCCGGCCGAAAAGGACCTGGGGGTGCTGGTTGACAGCCGGCTGAACATGAGCCAGCAGTGTGCCCAGGTGGCCAAGAAGGCCAACAGTGTCCTGGCTTGTATCAGGAATAGTGTGGCCAGCAGGAGCAGGGAGTGATTGTCCCCCTGTACTTGGCACTGGTGAGGCCGCACCTGGAATACTGTGTCCAGTTTTGGGCCCCTCAATACAAGAAAGACATTGAGGTGCTGGAGCGTGTCCAGAGAAGGGCAACAAGGCTGGTGAAGGGTCTGGAGCACAGGCCTTATGAGGAGCGGCTGAGGGAACTGGGGTTGTTTAGCCTGGAGAAGAGGAGGCTGAGGGGAGACCTTCTCGCTCTCTACAAATGCCTGAAAGGAGGTTGTAGTGAGGTGGGGGATGGTCGAGAGGAAATGGTCTAAGCTGTGTCAGGGGAAGTTTAGACTGGATATTAGGAAAAATTTCTTCACGGAAAGGGTAGTCAAGCATTGGAACAGGCTGCCCAGAGAGGTGGTGGAGTCACCATCCCTGGAGGTGTTCAAAAAATGTGTAGACGTGGCACTTTGGGACATGGTTTAATGGCCATGGTGATATTGGGTTGACGGTTAGACTGATGATCTTAGAGGTCCTTTCCAACCGTAATGATTCCTAGTTTTTACTTTCATTAAAAAATAATCCAGCCATCAAGCCAGGAAACATGAAATTAATTATTAGTCTACCCTTAATTGGTTTAGTGGTGGACTTGGTAGTGTTAGGTTATCAGTTGGACTGGATGATCTTAAATGTCTTTTCCAACCTAAACAATTCTATGATTCTATGATAATCTTTGGCCTCACTGACATCCTATGAAAACCATAATTTAACACATTCACAGTATTAGGAGGTTCATCAGGAAAAGGGTGATTTTATCTGATCTGTGCTGCCAGTGTGAAACAAAGCAAGTGGGACTATCAGACTACAAATCCGCATCAAAATCTAACAGAATCCTACAAAAAATGTGTTTCTTTTCCAAGCCATAACACAATAAGAGCAAGTAAGAGGAAGTATTTCCCTGTGGGTTAGCAGTGTTTAATGCAGACAAGGGAGAAAATACCAGACAATTTCTCTGTTGGGACTAGCCAAGTGTCTCAACTGTAAGGTAGAGGAGTCTCAGGACAAACTAAACTTGAAGCACTAATTGCATGGCAGGGAGCTGAGGTTGCTGGATATAGATACACTGCCACCTATGGTGACATAGTCCATCCTACGGTGACATAGTCCACCCTACAGTGACATCCCTTTTATTAATCTTATCCTGCTGTATGGGAAATGCATAGGTGATATGGAGTTTTTTTGCAGTGGGTCTATGCATCCTCAGCTGTTTTCTGTACAGAGTAGGGCCTCGAATCTACGTTTCTTTTCATGGTGTTGTAAGCATTGTGAACTTCTGTAATCATGCTGACAGCTTCTCTTGATGAACTGATTCTTCTTCTGTAATGGGTGAACACGGCACGTACGAAGACATTCTTATAGTGGATTGATGAGGGGTTTGGTATAGAAGTTTCAACATATAAACAATTGAGGAGGTTGAGTACTTTTTAAGTATGAATCATTATTAGCAAGCCTTTTTCAGAAGTACTTGCTTTGAATGCAGTTGAAAAAGGTCATTTCACCATTCTTAATATGACTTTTTTTGTAGTCAGATTACTCTTAATTACTGACTAAGCAAAACAGAACTATCCTGAAGAAATTAATAAATTCCTCTGCCTACTCATTTGTGAAGTACTGAGGTATCCACCCTCAGTTTCCATAGCTACTCATTGTAAATCAGAAGAGGAGAAAAACAGATGTCATGAAGAACAATTAGTGTATAATTAGTGACTGTATAGGACCACCATTCATTTCTCTTTGGAAAAATCATTGTGCAGCAGCAAACACTCAAAATTTGTCAGGACCTGAAGTCTTTAAATTATTAGAGTGAAATAAAGACATGGCATTTAGGGTAGAGGAAGATACATAATGTATATATCACACTTGAAATCTCAGAGCTTGTCTGACTTTTCATATACAGACTCAGCCTTAGCTAGCTGTTGTTAGGAAAGAATACAACTTGTTCCAAACAGCTAAGGAGTCCTTCCCACAACTACTGTAATACCAATTTCAGCCTTCACTTAAAAGCTTGAGGAACTGAACTCCTCCACGTTCCTCACAAGCGATACCTGTCCATTCACAAGAACTGCAACCAAAAATCTGAGCCCTCTTCAGCCAGCCATCTCCTTGTCAACGAATGTCCTACCTCCCTGCACCTCTAGATCAGTCTTAATCTCAGACCTTTCCATACAAGGTGATGCATTTTTATGTCAGTCACTCCTCCTCCAGAGGTACCTCACTCACAGTGGTGTTTGGCTGAGCCCCAGATTTGGGAACTCCTCTGGAGTTATCCCAGCAGATGCATTCACAGGGCTGTTATTGGGAAATGGGGTCTATGGCAGAGTCCTTTAGCTGGGCCCAAGCTCTCCTTGGTGTCAGTGCTGACTTCATGTGGCCTTTGACCTGCAGAAGATGAAGATAGGGAATCTGCCCTGAGCCTGATCTTCCTTTGCTTTTTAAGTTAGCCAGAATGATCCAAAGTGTCCAAGAAGAAATGTGCAGCTTTTTCCAGTCTCTCATTTCTCCTTGGTCACCAGCATGTACCAGGGGAAATTCCCTTTTCTGCAGATGCTGTGCCCGAGTAAACTTTTGGGCAGCCTTGGGAGGAGCCAGAGATCAGGATAGCAGCCAAGGATGGTCCCTATAGAATGAGGAAGCGGCTTTGTCCACACTAAGCACCTCATGTAACTTGGTGTGGATTTACTAATGGGGCTAAAAGGGATTTAATGCCCTCATGCCTTAGTGCCTCTCTCTTGCACCCCTACTTGCGTGTTGAGCTGACAGCTCCTGCATTCATGCCTGCTGGTCCATTTTCTTTCTGGATCCTCCAAAATTGGGGAGAAACGACAATGCTGAAGTGCCAGGAGTGTTTGTGTTGTATCCTGTCCTTCTCACTTCAGCTCTGTAGATCCTCTTTTGGCATGTAACCTAAACCTGACACGGAATGAAATACCTTGGTCTGGCAGCCAACCTGGAGGTATGGGCCAGTGCAGGTGTTTTTAGCTCCTCCCTTCACACTAAGGTTGAGCTTTCCCCTGTAGCTAAATAGCTGTCTTCCATATTTTAGGCATCTTGAAATCCCTGTGGCATGCTTTATGGAACAAAATATGAGAAAATATAGATATTTGTTGCAGTACTTCTAGATAAAAATATTATGAACAAGTTCATCATCAATTGTAATCATAATTGATTACAGCCTACAGAAATAACTGCTAGTTTGCAGGTTACTGAGTACTAGTTTTCTCTAATAGTCAGAAGAAATTAAAAACATGCTGATTGAGCATTAGGAGTAGAGAATATATGCTTAATCATAATGACCTGAGCTTTGGAGAATGCAGACTCCTAACAGAGGCTCAAGCTTTGTAGGGGGCTCTGGTCCTGTATCTTTGCAGTCTGAAACCTCCAAACCCCAAACATATGCCCAGGCAAATTTGTAGATAGAAAGGATTTACTTCTTTATTCTCTGCCATAGGTAAACCAGCTAGAGATCTCCATCTGTACTAGTCACCTAAGGCTATCGCTGTGGTCTGTGGGGAGAAATGGACACTTCCTCAGAGCTGTTCATCTTATCCAAAGGGACACGTACACATTTGGCCAAATGAATTGTAACCCAAAATACCTATTTTCTCTCTACTGACAAGAGCAGCTAGGCAAGATGCTTAATATCTGCAGTATAGACACCTAAATTGAATGTTAACCCCTCTCCCCAACATCAGATGTCTCCAAAGGATGTTAGGAGGCCCAGCATATCTACAAAATAAAGTTTAGGTTGGAAGATTGCAACCCTGTGTTTTTCAGTAAAGAAGTAGCTGTGGGAAAAGTTACAACTGCAATAAAGAATTTGCTTTTGGAAACATTTTAAATTCTTGGGCACCATCCATAAAAGCAGAGTCCATCATTTGGAAAACACAGACTCCTTGTTAAATAATCAACAAGCAGTTAATAGCTTCTCACAGAAAAGGTAAATATTCTGAAAGGGATGTTTTGAGGCTCTGATAGTACAATGTTTCTCCATTTCATTTAGCAGAAAATGATTACAGTGAAGACAGCAGAAACACGTGGATTATTGTACTTTCAGTCGTACTTTCATTCGTTGGTATTATTCTTCTCATTATTATTATTGCGGTTGTTGTACGCTGCTGCTGCCTAAAGAAGAAAGGTAAGTGGACCTTCACAATTGGTTTATACATTAAAAAGTATCTTCAGTTAGATATAAGTCTCCTAGTTGTGTCAGCTCTGGTGCTGTGCAAAGACCTGTAAGCAGAAGTGTGAGCAGACAGGTCCTGCTCTTAACCATGACCTGGTTAAGATGCTCTGTACTTCCACCCTGCTGTCTCTCTTATAAATTGGTTCCAAAATAATCAGTGTTAGCCGTTCACATTAACTACAAGGGGGTAGTGTTTTTCAGGCGTGCATTAACTTTCAATGACATTTAGTTCCTGTGCTGAGGTTCTTTGTTGAAGCATAACTTCAGTGCTGTGTGTCTAATTTCCAATTTCTGCGCAAGCTATTCTACAGGCACGTTGCACAATTTGTAAAAAGGGAGGAGGGATGCTCCTGTGGTAGCAGTTGCACGCTCTAAGAGGAGCTCTATAGTAGGTCATATTTTAGTTTCCTGCATTTTAAACATGTTCTTTTTTTTTTTTTTTTTTTTTTTGTCTTTCTCAGGATCTACATATCAAAATGAAATAAGGTAAGCTGGATGAGATGAGGTGGGAGAATTCTTCCTTTTAACAGAACTCTTTCAGGCTGTTGCAGGATGGTGAGAGGGAAGTGCCGGTTTCCATGCCCCACCGCCCCGCACTCCCAGGATGCGTGGGTGCTGCCCTGCTGTGGGACCTTGCCCATTTCTGAAGGGGTAGCACAGGAAGGGGAGGCAGTACGCAGGGAAGGGGTCTGACCTTAGGGGCAAAAAGCGAGGGCCACAGCTCGCGGCAGGTTGTGAACGCTCTTCCCGTGACAAACTGGGTGAAAAGAATCAAAACCCCGCCAAGGCTACCGCTCCGATTCGGCAAGCGCAGAAATTACGAACGGAAAAATACGCTCCCGCTGAAGCTGGCGGGCAAAGCGAAGACTTAAAAAACTGGCCGGTTTCCAGTCTGAAGACTTAAAAACTTGCCCGGGGGAAGGCAGGGCGGGAGGCCCGCCTGCATCAGGCTGGCTCTGCGGCCGGTCGCCCGCGCCGCCACAGGAGGTCACTGCGAGCCCAGCAGCCCGGCCCGCCGCCGGGACCCCCGGGCCGCCCGCCCAGAAAGGCCGTGCCGCACGCTAATTGGGATAGATGGGCAGGAGAATTAGGCCGTCTCCCTCGGCTCCTTGAAGGTTCTTTAGCGCTGGACTGGTAAAAATCAAATCGATAAATAAAGCTGCCCCGATGATGCGTGTCCGCGCTTAGTCAAGTGACTACCAGTACGAAGCTCTGCGTACATTACGGCGTTGAGTCGGAAAACCTTAGAAATCGTGAGCTGATGATTATCAGCATTAAGATCCTATTCATCGGCGCCAACAATTGTGACAGCAATGTCAGTGGGGTTATTTGGAGTTATTTTTTCTAAGCTTCTAGGGAGCATTGTAAATTCATGCACTGCCTACGCTTGTGGGGCTTTTAACTCCCCATCTCTTAATGAGTTTACAAAATGTTGCACCACTTTGCCTTGCACTTCAGCAATACCTAGACTCATTAATGGCCTCTTGTGGGGGAATTTTGTGAAGGCCTGTTGACAGATTTTCATTTATACAGCATTTTATTGATACGAAATGAAATAAGGGAATTACATAAATAGTATTTTCTCCTGAGGAAACGATGCTAATTATGCCATGCCATGCCATACCAGCAAACTTCCACGTGATTTTTTAGTTTGTGATACTAAATTGATCATTTTACCAAGTGCAGCTATACAAATAGAGCAGGACTAAATCAGCAGGGAATTGGTAGTCCAAAAGCAGGTACAACTTGCACATCGTTTTTGTTGTGAATAAAGTCCTGCAAAGCCTTTTTACTTGCATTCTGACTTGGTTCTGCCAAAAGCCTTCTGCAAGAGTCAACCCTGTTAAGGCAAAATCAACTGAACATGCAGGGAAGCAGCTGCCCAGTGGTGGGGACTGGTATGGCCGGGTCTGTGCCCTTCCTAGGACCCTACCTCCTGAGTGGGTCTACACACTGCTTTCTTTCAGACAACCCGAAGAAGTCCAGAATAGGGCATAGCATTACTTTCCCCCTATGTCTTTGAATCTGGTCTGGGCAAATACAATTCTATCTTCATAACAGAATGTGTGTTTTTAGATGTCAGTACAGTAAAGTTCCTATTTTCCCATTAACTTTAAACATGAGTTGTCATACTGACTTCATAAACATTGCTTACACTTTGAAATTTAAGCAAATGCTTAAGCAAGTACTTAAGTGCGGGGATGAATCCAGGCTCTATGGCTCAGCTTGGACTTAGAAACTCAGTGTTGACAGTTCTGCACAGTTTTAGCATGTGTAAACAATGACACTGAAATCACAGGAATTATTTACAATCAGAGATTTTGTAGGTTCGGTGTTTTTTTTCTTAGGAGGAACCTACCTGCAGTAAAAAGAATCATGATTGTCCAGATTTTGGAAGCTGCATTATAGTAGTAGCGAAGAAGTGGTGAGACCAAAGTTATATTGGTTTACTTCCCACATTTATTTTTAACTTGGCTGGCTATCTTTTTGTACGTCCCACACTTTTTTGTAACTGCTTTTGATTTGGCTACTACACTGACTTTGATGAGATCTAAGGATCAGATAAAATAGATGGTACAGTGTCATGTAACATGTGGAGGTGGTATTCCTAAACAATTGCTCTTGTCTTCTAGCAACGATGACAGGCTTCCTAGTGGTATCTAACATGTTTATCTCCTAAAAAAGCCATGTAGTCATAGCTAGCTCGTCAGGTTTACATATGCATCAGTAGTGTTCATCTGAAGCTCTATGGGCCTGCAAAGTAATTCCTACTAAGCATAAAAAAAGTAAATGAAGCAGTTTCCACAAATATTGCTAACTGACAATATTTTCTCCTTCCCCTAAAAATCCCTGGGCCGTCATAGTCCTGCCATTAATTTGTGCTTGCCACACCAGAAACATAGGCAAAGATGGACCTGAGACTACCCTGGAGAAGAGTCCATGGTAGGAACAGATGAATAGAAGCATCTTTTCTAGCACAAGAGTTTAGAGTAAAAAGGCAATCTTTTCTCTCTGTGCAGCTATGCAGGTCACCATTCTGCAAATTCAGAGATGTATGACTTTAAGCAAGGAAGTTCTGTCAGCTTCACCATGGCTATGCTCACTTGTAAATTTCAAAATGAAAGATTAACTTTGGAGTGTATAGATGAATGACTTGGGAGCTAACTGTGGTGATGTGAGATAACATGCTTTGGTTTTGCAATTGGGGAGTGCTCAAATCACAAAAATGATGAGCTGTCATAAGTGACCTAGCTGGTGTTCCATTATTGGGCCATGAAATATCTTGTAATTCTGAATTAGAGATCAAAATTAATTTCCTACAAAACCTATGACCTGGAACAGAATCTTCACTCTTTGAAGATTGCTCACTTTATTTTTCTGCTTTCTGATAATGTAGCTGATGGAAACTTCCTAAACAGAATTTCACAGGTAATACTTACATGGACAAGATTTGTACTAGCTAATTACTTGGTAGGCCCAGATAAGTTTTGCACCTACTTTTTCAGAAGTAAGACATATAACTTTTTCTCTGTAGCCTACTATCCAAGAGTTCTCATATCACTTTTTGTTTCTAGAAAAGTTTCAGCTGAGAAGAAAAAAGATGGCCATTTGGAAAACAGACAAAGGCACGGTAGTGAAAATCAGGGATACATTCCAGAGGATCTGTGGAACACAGAAGAAATCCCAAGTGAGTCTAAGCTTGTGAATCACATATTGTCAAACTGCTTCTCAACATAGGCATTTTGGACAACATGTCAAGCAATTACATTACAAGATTTCACAATGCTTTGTGAAGGACTTGTGCTTGGCCTGAACGTTTTCAGAATATTTTGGATTTTCTAGAGTATGGCCCTTCAAAAGTATTGAGAAAACATCAAAGTTCTTTGCAGTTGAATTTAGAGTCCTGGTTTTTTTTTCTTTTTTAAATGTCTTTGTTCTTCCAAATATCTTCTCGGGCCAGAGGTGGGAGTACTGGATTCCCATACGATAGTGAATTTAGGCAATATTTTGCAGTTGGTCTGTAAAAACAAACAAAAAAAAATCCACCACCACCACCAAAAAAGAACAAAAAAAAGGAAAGAAGGAAGGGAAAAAAGGCAGTTAGTGAACTACAATTTTGCTGATAAATGACTAAAGTGTTATAAATTCTAGTCCTTAAGCACAAAGACTCTTCAAAAGCAAATGTAAATCTCCACCAAATCGTTACCCACCACTTTGCATTTATAACCACATTATTATCAAAACGTTTAATCAAACACTTAACGACATAAAATTATTGTGCAGAGTCTATAATCCAGGCATACATCCTTTTCTCTCTAACAAATAAATTGTGAAGAAAAAAGTGCAGTGGAAAATTTCAAGAGCATGTGGTATTGTAAAATGTAGCAGTTATAAAAAATAAAAGGAAAACTAAGTAAATCTGGACAAATTGATTCTACTGGGTCCTAGATGGGCTTCTTTCATATTTGTTAGTGTGCTGGGTTGACCTTGGCTGGCCACCAAGTGCTCACCAAGTTGCTCTACCACTCCCCCTTCTCAACAGGACAGGGGAAGAGAATAAGATGGAAAAGCTCATGGGTCAAGATGAGGAGGGGGAGATCACTCACCAATTACTGTCACAGGCAAAGCAGACTCCACTTGAGGAAGATGAACATAATTTATTGCCAATTAATAGCAGAGTAGGATAGTGAGAAAGAAAAACAAAACTAAAACCACCTCCCCCACCCCTACTTCTTCCAAAGCTCAACTTTCCTCCTAGCTCATCTACCTTCTCCCCACAAGCAGCGCAGGGGAGCAGGGAATGGGGGCTGTGGTCAGTCCATAACACATTGTCTCTGCCACTTGTTCCTCCTCACACTCTTCCCCTTCTCCAGCGTGGGTTCTTCCAACAGAATGCAGTCCTTCCCGAACTTCTCCAGTGTGGGTCCTTCCCATGGGCTGCAGTTCTTCAAGAACTGCTCTAGCGTGGGTCCTTTCCATGGTACAGTCCTTTGGGAATGGAGTGCTGCAAGGTCAATCCCCCATGGGATCACACAGTTCCTACCAGAAAACCTGCTTCTGCATGGGCACCTTTCCATGGGGCCACAGCTCCTGCCAGGAGCCTACTCCAGTGCAGCCTCTCCACAGGCTGTAGCTTCCCTCAGGGAACATCCACCTGCTCCGGTGTGGGGTCCTCCCGGGGCTGCAGGTGGATATCTGCTCCTCCATGGGCCGCAGGGGGCACAGCTGCCTCACCATGGTCTTCTCCACAGGCTGCAGATGATCCTCTGCTCCAGCACCTGGAGCACGTCCTCACCTCCTGCACCTGGAGCATGTCCTCACCTCCCTTCTTCACTGACCTTGGTGTCTGCAGGGCTGTTTCTCTCATTTTCCCACTCCTCTTTCCCAGCTCCTGTTGCACAGCATTTTTTACCCTTTCTTAAATACGTTATCACAGAGGTGCCGCCACTGTCACTGATGGGCTCAGGTTTGGCCAGCAGCCAGGACCGTCTGGGAGCCAGCTGGAATTGGCTCTGTCTGACACGGGTGCAGCTCCTGGTGTCTCCTCACAGAAGTCACTCCTGCAAACTCACCCCCACTACAAAAATCTTGCTATATTAGCACAACAAATTAGCTAGAGTTTGGCTCACAATATTAAATCATATTTAGCTGTATTCTTGAATGGCTTGTGCTTCATGCCATGGTGGACGCTGAATAACAGTAGTCTCATATATTCTTGTTACAGGAATTGCCTCTCTTCCCCCAATGTCTTCAAAGTTCACTGTTCCTGCTGCAGATTTAAATACCAGTTCTGTACCAAAGGTAATTATAATGCTGAAATCTTGACCTTTTTTTTCACACTGTGTGTATCGTACTATATCCAAACATAGATTTTGGGTGGAGGTAGACATTTGTAAATCAATTACAGCTGTAATTGGGTAAGTGGAATGTCCCTTCAGCATTCCTGAATGTTTGATTTATAAGGATAAGTGCCCTGGGCATTAGCCTCGGATTTAGATTGATTTTGGGGGGGGATGGGAGGTGAGGGAGAAACAACCACCCCTGATATTTGGAAGAAATGTCTAATAAAGCTTTTGTCACATCTGTTCCCCTCAGCACCCTGCGACATCTTCCTCCCCACCTCCCAGGCTAAAGTTACAAAGTCACAGACTTCCCCTCATAGAATCATAGAATCATAGAATATCTCAAGTTGGAAAGGACCCATAAGGTTCACCAAGTCCAATACCCTGCTTCTCGCAGGACTACCTAAAACTAAACCATATGACTAAAAGCATCATCCAGACGCTCCTTGAACTCTGAGAGGCGTTCAGTCAGTGTCTGCTTTTATCTTTCCATTGCTTTTCGTATCTGTCATCCTCCAAATGTCAGCTAGGCCTTTCTGCTGGCCAGCATGATGGGTAGCCCTGGCTGGGACAGACTTCCCATAGGTAAAGCCAATTGTTTTTTCATCATTCCTGGGACTAAAAAGTCTCCTTCTCTCTCTCCACAAGCACACTTATTACAATTAGTTAATTATTTCAGCCTTGCCAGCCAGAGTAACTCTGGTTTGGCTTTTGGGAATTCACCTCTTGTGTATTCCCATTAAACCATTATAATGTGGAGGTTGGCTTTGCTCTGGGCATGCAATAATGGAGAGCTGTTATATAGGTACCTTTGCCAAAGTGGAGGTCTGCAATGTTTTTGTTCTCCCCAGTCACCAGACTGGAGGAGATGTGGATATAAGATGGAGGCACTGTTGAAGGTGAGGTTTCAGGTTCCTTTGCAAACAAAATCCAGTGCAGATACAGTAAATAAATGTGCATTTTCTCTGGATCATTTCTTGGTTGTATTTTCCAGTTACACTTCCATATTGCAGAAGTTGCTTCAAGTCAGGAACTTTACACTGATTTTAGAGACCTTCAGTATCTCAGTAGTAAATGATGGAAGGGAAAGCATGCAGATAACACCCAGCCCACCCTAGAGCTTTTTCCACTTTCCATGTGGCTAGCACGTAAAGAAGTAAAACTCAGCATTTATTCTTCTACTTAACTCAGCATTTATTCTTCTCCTTGTTCCATTCTCAGCTACCTCTGTTCTGAAGGGTGGTGCTGAGCTCTCTTAGCTTCTAGCAAAACAGCAACGTGGATCTTAATTTATGCAATATATTTGTAAAATACATTTAGCACACTCATGATGGTTTTTCCAAATATTCTGTTGGGAAAGTGGCAGTGATGTGGTACTGAATTCACTCCTCAACACAGTGACAACTCATTTATTTTTGAAGAGCTGTTTCAACATGTACAATGCAGAAATCTGTCTTGGGATGACATTGCATATAAATCATAGCAGAGTGTGTCTAGTTCTTCTGGCACACAATGAAATTTAGGAAGTACTCAATCAATGATTAAAACAATGATCAAAATAATAACAGTAAAAGTAATAGCAACGATACTGATGTATTTGTGGCTGGTAGTTATTATGCTTGACATTAATTACTTGCCAGACAAAATACTATTAAAGCAAAGCTGAAAAGCATATACAAAAGAGCTGAGGGTTCAGTGGGGATCTATAACCCTGAGCAAAAGTTTCAGACAGTGTTTGATAAGCTTATGAATAGGGTTATAAGGCACTGGCCATGTTTACATGCACAAGGCATGGGCAAGCCTGTGCTGGAGCAGGCTCCTGGCAGGACCTGTGGACCCGTAGAGACAGAGGAGCCCATGCTGGAGCAGGTTTGCTGGCAGGACTTGTGACCCCACGGGGTCTGCTCCTGAAGGACTGCACCCCGTGGAAGGGACCCACACTGCAGCAGTTTGTGAAGAACTGCAGCCCGTGGGAAAGACCCATGTTGGAGAAGTTTGTGGAGGGCTGTCTCCCTGTGGAAGGGTCCCACACTGGAGCAGGGGAAGAGTGTGAGGAGTCCTCCCCTGAGGAAGAAAGAGTGACAGAGATGACGTGATGAACTGACCACAACCCCCATTCCCTGTCCCCCTGAGCTGCTTGGGGGGAGGAGGTAGAGAAATTGGGAGTGAAGTTGAGCCTGGGAAGCAGGGAGGGGTGAGGAGAAGGTGTTTGAAGGTTTGGTTTTATTTCTTTCTTATCACCCTACCCAGTTTTGACTGGCAATAAATTAAACTAATTTTCCTCAAGTCAAGTGTGTTTTGCCCATGACAATAATTGCTGAGTGATCTCCCTGTCCTTAGCTCGACCCGTGAGATTTTTCATTGTATTTTCTCTCCCCTGTCCAGTTGAGAAGGGCAGTGATAGAGCGGCATTGGTGGGCACTTGGCATCCAGGCAGGGTCAAACCACACCATGTCACATTACGGTCTGCTCTGAGAAGCAAAAGAGCTTGTGCTGAGGACCCCGTATCCACCCTATACCCATTTCAGTGGGAGGTGATAACTTCAGTTAGCTGTAGCCATTTCCCAGTGAATGGGTGCTTATTGATGGTTGATGTGCACTGGTTGTGCACTGGGGTCGGGGGGGGGCATTAAGCCATTTGGTGTTATCTGAAAGGTATCCGGTTTGGGTGCTCTCAGATAGCTCCCCAGTAAGAACGACAGTGTTGTGAGTGGGGACCATCAGGAGACTGGCTTCACAGTGTTGGTTTCATGCTCCCGATTCAAACTGAAACACGAATGTAGGTGCAGCCCTCAATGTCAAATGCTAGATTAGATGTCCTAGGAGGCCCCTTGCAGCCCAGCTGCTGGGGAAACATTGAAATCTATCACAGACCCACAGCATAAATTTGAACCATTTCTGTTAAACCAGTTATCCATGGACAATATTTGGTGGAAGTCTGTTACAGTGGCTTCTAGCTGCATCAGTAACTGCAAACACATTTTTGAAAAATATCAAGAGATAATCTAGAGGTGAAAATTATTTATAACTGTTTTCCATATGTTGGAGGAACATTTAGCAATCTAAAAATGGCTTGTGAAGACAAACTATTTCTCAGGTTGAACAGGACTTCTCAGTATATTGTGATGGCCCCATCTTGTATATGCGGGATCTGATAAAGGTTGATGAAGATTTACCTCAAGTTGAGGATTTGCAGTCTATGATTTAAATTTATGGTATTATATGCAAACATAGTAAAACATTTCCCAGGAAAAAAAAAAAAAAGTGTTTTTCTTTCATATTCATAACCTTCCCTCTTAACTGCATAGTAGAGGTTTTCTGACAATAAGTGTTACTGGATGAATTCTAATAAAGTTCGATCACCACTGTTGCCAATATATTGCATAATGCACATTGTGGTGCTCTTTCATTATAATATATTTTGTGTCAAGCAGGAGAAATCAGATTGCAAGCCATCTAACTGTTTGCTGATTAGTGCTGAATCAAACAATTTCTTCAGAAACCACCTGCCTTCCTTCCACTGCATTTTCTAAGCACAGAAGGTTATGTTTCTCAGTTGTCTTTCCCTGCCTGGATACTGGAAATATTGCCAAAGGTTTTTCATCTTTATTCTTCTGGACTTTTTAATGAGAAATAAGGGGTAACAAAATGGGGGGAAGAGAAATTATCCAGAGAATTTTTTCCATAGTGAAGGAGGTCATAAAGGGGTGGACTTCAGCAAATTGCCTCTTTCTCCCTGGATAATCAATAAAAATGAGCAAATGTCCTTACAATGCTTTTATGGAGGTCAGGAAGAAGGAATGAAGAACCCAAGTCCTCCCCCAGGAGCAGGGTGGGGAAGGAACAAGGAGCCCATCTACTGATGGAAAGAGTCACAGAGACTGAAGACCTAAAGTCTTGTCTCTCCACCTCTGCAAGGTGTAAGCAGTTAAGGTGTCTGTGGTTGGCTTCCTTGTCACCTTATGGGATCAGGATTAGCCACAGCAACAAGGCCAGAAAATAGGCCCATAAGGGCAAAGTTTGAACGGAGAGTTTTAAAATTAAAAGAAGCTCGTGGATGTGGGGACGAGAGGAAAAGCAGGGCAATCGCAGTGAATGAAGACTTTTCAAGTTAGCATTTTGACCCGACAGAGACAATCATACTTGCTGCACAGCCCATTCCTCCCACTCCCAGGAGAAAACTGCATGGGAAGTTTCAGCACAGTTCAGAGGCATTAGGCATTCTCCCTGCATCTCTGAGGGTATCCGCTTCAAATTTGATCCCTTCTGTTCCATATGTAAATGGTTACAATTTTAAATGATTTGAGAGATTAAGGGAGACTTTGTATCACAGTTTTTGTTTCGTCAGAAGTCCTTGCCCATGGACCCAGTCAGGTACAAAGCCTGAAATACCTGGAGGGTCTCATTGTAAAAGGTGACAACTGAAAATCACTTAGGTCAGCTATTGGCCATTCAAGCTCTTTGAATCAGAAACTAATGCAAAAGGCTCACAGAAGATAAATGTTGCCCAGCAATTGCACTGATCAATTCACAACGGGAACAAAAGATTTGGCAAATCATCTTAGGGAAAAGTAATACCTCAGCTAAGAAGGCGGGGGGAAAAAGGTGTGTGAGACATTTAAAAAATGATGAATATCGAACTAAATTATTGAGTTGAGGAAAAAATTACCAGCCACTCGAAGAGGAGGCCAGGAGCATCAGTCAGGGGTGCTGGAAGGTCTTCATTCTGATTACATTAGCCAAGAAAAGGTCAAATAGAGAGTAGAGTTACAAGCTTCTGTTTAATTGCATATTTTGTTACCGTCAGCGATGGGAGGAGAGTGATCCTTGCTCCTGGCTGAGCTGCAGGCCAGACGGGTGGTAGGTACCAATGTCCCATCCAAGGGGCCATTTTTCATGCCCTGATCCATTGCACAGAGCTCCTTCCAAAACCCAAGTGGCCATGAGGGGGGTCCCTTACCTTGGCTCTAGCAGATTTTGGGGCAGTCCCACAGACAGTTTAGCCTGAACAAGGGCCATAGGGACAGTTCTGCCGGGTCCTGGGTGCCACCTCCAAGAAACTGCATTTTTTCAAGTCCCACTGGTACAGAATGAGCTCTAAGGACTCAGCGTCTTGCAGGACTGCACATTCTCCTACACAAGTTTCATAATTAGTCTATTTAATAGGCCACAGATATCTCTACGATAAATCATAAAGACCACTTCATAAGAGGGAGTGAGTGCTCATTTATAGCGGGCCAGATTCATCCCTGGTGTAATTCAGCTGACTTCAGCACAGCTACAGGAGGCTTGCACTTGCCACCACAGCCACACTCCTCCTCTCCAATCCAGAGTGAGTCATGGCTCCATTAATGGGGAGGCATCTATTTTTCTTCTTAACTACTCCAAATGACACTCTATAAACTGGAAATATTATTTAATTGTGGTTGTGGTTTTATACTGGGAAGGAAATGAACGCTGAATTGTAGGTCCATTTATTGCACTGTATAAAACTGCTCTGACTCTGAGGATTGTTTGAAAAGAAAAATTAAGCTATCAGAATCAAATTAAAAGGTCAATAAAATAGAAATATAAACCAATGACAGCAAATAATTTTATCCCTACTGATGAAATGTACTGTAGAGTATGTCATGTTATGATATTCATTGGTCAGCATATCTTAAGAGAGTAATAAATATTGATGATACAGGTGTAGAAAAGGCAGATGAAGTTTACAGTATAATTTTTCGAAGTGTCTGTGGAAGAAGGGGAGAAGCAAAGTTATGTGGGTGGGATTAACCCACAAAGAAATGAGAAGGAATTTCCAGGCTGTATGTCTACTGATGGACGGGGAAATGTGCTGAGTGTATGAAAAGTTGACAGGATGGAACTGGTTTGCTATTTGAAATAATAGTGTATCCAAATTATTTTGAGGGTATCCAGAACTTTTGGGCAGGTGTTTTCCTCTAAATGAGGTGAATTTGGAATGAGAATTAAAAACTGAGGGCAGGGGGGAAAATAACCTTCAGAAGCAGAAAGCTGTGCCTCCCTGATTTTTTGTTCTAACTTAGACAAATGTGTGATGCATGCAGACACATTTGGAAGTACTCCTACCACATTAATTTCAGCAATTTGTTCTAATGCAGTTAGACTGGAGTTTTTTTGGCTGGCTAATAGTAGGCAAAGCCTTCAGTTTATCACACATTTCCACAGCATCAGTGTCTGAGGAGCTGCCATCTGTCAAATCAATTTAAAGATCAGAACCCTGTTTCATAATGCCAGATGTGTGTTCATCATTCCTATCACTGATGTCATATGGGTTGCAGAAATGACTACAACATGCTTGTAATAACAGAAGCCCTTCCTTCATTGACTGAAGATCAGTATTCAAAACACCACTGGAGGATTCAACCCTGAAATCAGCTGATACACACACCCATTTTACCTTCTGATTCATCCATGTATTGCTAGCTCTCTTTGTCTGGCTGAAGAGCTGGAAGAGATGGAAAGAGTTGGGCAGCTGTTTCCCCAACCAAACCAACAAACTATGCAAAATTTTCCCAGTATAATAGTCCCTTTATAGTAGTCCCTATAAAAAGGCATCCAGGGCAGATGACAAGTCAACAGGCAGGCTTTGAAACATGTGACTGTCAAATATCCATGGTTAACTAGATGCCAGGCTGACAGTACAAAGAACTTTAAAACTATGTAAAAGAAATGCTGACAATATTCCATCCTTAGTGATAGAGGGGACCACCTTAGAAACTCGCTCCTGTAATGTCAGGCTGTGCAGTGAACCACTAGAGCTGTCTTCTTCCATTCAATGTGTAGGACGTAGCAAATAATGAAACCATTTTTTCTCAGACTAGGACTGACAGGTCTAGTAGAGCACTGAATTAATCTGAAGAAGAAACTTTGAAATCAAAACCAAGCAGAGGCTCTAGTAGTAGTAGCATATCAGGGTCTAAATATGAAATGGTTGTTGTGGTCCTACTCCTCTGCATTTTGTATGTGTAATGTGTTGTATGAGATCTTCTATAGCATCAGAAAATTAGTTTTAGGTTACTGACCAGCAGCCATCAGTCTCCATTTCAGTTAGCTGCAACCTCAGTGAGGCTATGCTACTTCAGAGAAAGCTCCACAGAAAATGAGCCAGTACACAGCATGAGTTGATTGAAATTCATGAAATTATTCATTAATTGATATCAGAGCACAGTGAGAATAAAATAAAAGTAACCCAGGGCGTTTGCGCTAAAGCAAATAACTGTGAAAGATGCAGCAGGGCAGGGGAGAACCATCATGGGCACAGTCCCCACCCCAGGAGCAAACTTGCTGCTTGGTTCCTCCTTTGGTAGCAAGGAGAAATGGCATGACAAGGCAGGGGCTGGATGGCTCATTCTTGCAGATGAGATTTTTAAAGCAAAAGAGGCATGCTTGGCTTACATTTTCCCCAGTGCTGCCAGGGAAGAATAGGGCAGTCTGGATCCGGCTGGTGCCGGATCTAGATCCTCTGGCTCCTTCCTATTCAAAATCACATGCAATACAAAATCTTTTGTAGTATTGCCTACTAATGGCCATAAACACTGCCTCGTGACAACATTACTTGATGAACTTTCTGATTAATGTATTTTTTCCTTTAGTAAATCTAGGTGCAATACAATATTTTTGTGCAACAAGTTCTGAGAAATATTACGACATCGGTATTTTGCTAAACATGGGATTCAAATAATGACCTGTTTCAGAGACAGTGTTCAATGAGGTGCTCTTGGACACCTCCGAAACTTTCTGATTATTCAGTATGCTAACTGGTTCAGTATACTTTATACTCAAAGGACAGACCACAGTATCCAGGAATACTTGCTTTCCACAGACATAACATTTGCCTTCAGTTTTTTTTCAGATTTTTTTTTCATTCTACTTGTAAATTTGTTATTTTTGGGGGGAGCAGCAGGAGAGAGCTTCTCAAAACCTCTGTCCTAGTGAGAAAGCCTGCCATAACAGACCTGTAATTGAATGATCAGGAAATGCCAAGTAACTGTTCTGCCATAAATGGAGCAAATCTCATCATATATTAATCTCCAGGGTAACACAGACCAGAGGAAACTTCTGATGTGCTCTGGAAACGAATGAGTGATGTCTCTGTTGAGCACCAGTAAGGTCTTTGGGCTGAACTGCAAGAAATTAAGTGCAGCAGAGAGATCTTGGATAAGGTCTCTTAAGCAGACACAGGCGATCCTGTTACTTCCCAGAGCACCTCTCCTCTCTGCAGAAATAAACAGTAAAGAAGGGTAAATTTAGAAAACAGCAGTATGTTCTAGCAACAAAAAGGGATGGGGGGGGGGAGGGGAGAAAAAGATTTGTGTTTAAAACAGAAGGCAGCTGTCTTATGAAATGTTTCTAGGATAGTTATATTTATGTCATGGTTTTTCTTGAGGTGCTGGGACTCATTAAATACCAGAGACATGTTGTCCACATTTGTTAGCTAACATTTTCCTCTATGGCTTATTCAATAATGTATATGTACCAAATGCATTATTTAAGATGTTTAATACTGGAAGACTACCAAGGCAATACAGACTGTACATGATTAATGCTCCAGAAACAAACCACAAGAAGATCAGTCAATAGTTAGGAAGCAGCTTGGGCCTGATAAAAAATTCCACTGGGAAGAACAGTGAAATTTCCATTCATTTCCAAGGGCTTGAGACCAGGTGGGGAAGCTGCAAGGAACAGTAGCCAGCAGATGGCATCTACTCGGAGGTAGATAAAACCAACACTAGGGCTGGCCGCAGCAAACCATTCCACTGTAGTGTTTCATTTAGGAAGCTGTGTGAAGATACATGTTTATAACTTTGGAATAAATTTTCATTCCTTAGAACCACTTTGTAATTATCTATGTGAGGTCTCACTACTACATTTAAATATCCAAAGTGTATGTTTGTTGGATACATTTGAGAATGAATTTTTTTTTGTCTTTTCCTCTGCAATGGTATTTTGTAGAAGCGCATAAGTAATTAGGACTGGAAATCCACGGCACTGATTTCAAATGAATATAGGGTTTTCAAAACTGCTGAGTATTTGCCCTGCACTGATCCCACTGGGGTCAGTTTGAAAACAGGCTGCTGTTGGTGGAAGTGGAATCATGCCAGTCACAGGAACTTTAAAAAAAGCCTGCCTTGGATAAACGCTGAGATGTTGAGAGCAGTCTTTCAGATACATGAAATACTGGCGTGATTGTTGTTGTAATTTCTACTGTATTTGGAAAGCAAAGTCAGATGTTAAGTTTTTCCTACAGCTTAACGGGTAGTTTCTTTAAGAGAACCAGAGGAAAAACACCCAACATCATGTTTTGCTTAAAAGAATACAGACTGCAGAGTCCGCAAAAAGTTCTCAGATAGCATAAGACCAGTTAATGAATTCCCAGAACTGCCATCAGTGTGTTGCATGTGAAACTTTTATTTTGTTCTGCTGTTCAACCTTTCCCTTTGTATTTAGATTTTGAGTGGGTTGCTGATGATAGATTTCATTTTGGTATTGATGCTTTGGGCCGAGGGTTTGGCAGGTGACCTCCCGAGGACCCTTGTGGGACTGCTTTTCTAGGATTTATTGTAGTTCTGTAACTGCTTTTACTCTTCCATAGGTGCAACCTCAAAGAGCTACTGATTATCCGATCAGCCCAAAGAAAATTAGAAACGTGACACATGTTTAGGATGTACTTCTCCAGGAAATTTCTCTATCAATCAGTTGCGTTTTACACATTTGGATGGCCTCCTGCAACAGAGAAAGGTCTGCACTGGTTCTCTCAGTTTAAGCTATAAGTTATTTTTCTTTTTTTCCTCATGCAATGAAATCAAATTGCAACTTTTGTAATGTAGCATATGACATCTCAGCAAAATAATGGACATAAATGACAGCCTTAACTTCAGAGACAATGAATTTGATGGGACTCTGCAAGAACAAGAATCCGTGCTTTGGTGCCAAGGAAATCAGCAAAACTCCTATCAGACAGAAATATTAGGTTATCCACAGCAAGATCAAGGACTGGAACTGAAAGAGATTTATTAGTTCAGAAGAACTGGTTAATAATAATACTGGTTAATACAATATCTGCTGCTTTTTTATGTACTTTATGTACAGCTGATCATCTTGAGCTTGTAGATCAATATTTTTCAATTTCTGTTCTGTAATAAAATCAAGGGAAGTTTTCATGAGGGCTGTTTCACAATTTCTAACAAAACTGTCTTTGGATCAGAAATGGATTTGTTTCATTTCAATACATTCTTTTGTTAAAGCTATTTGTCTTAAACATGATGTTCCAGTTTTAAATAAAAAAAACCATCACCCACTTGCCAAAAAAATCCTATTTTGATTGAAATGCAAAAATCTTAAGCTGAAAAATGTGGATTTGAAACTCCTGACTTTCAAGAGTTGTTGCTTGAATGCTTTATGTCTCTGTTTTACTTGTGGGCTGAATTTGACAGCTAAATTACTTGGGTCACAGCAAATGGTGGCTGCTGGTATTCATGCTGAACTCTGTTGTTTCATCATGGATAGAGCTGATAATGACCATAGGAAATGCACTTTAGCTAGGCAACCTTGTCAGTAGAGCAGATCTGTCACATGGACCCTATATGTGTCTTCTCAATCTAAAAATTATGATTTCTAGCTGAAATGTTTTGTCTGAAATTTTGTGTTTCATAATAAAAAGTTCAAGCGTATTAGTTTTTTACAAAAAGGCAAACTTCTTCTAGAAAAACAAGTTATTTTCAGTGTACTCTTCTTTCTACCTACTCAAAGCATACTGAATTATTCAGTGTCTTGCATGTTAATCTTTCGTATGAACCAATGCAGGTGCTCTTTGAGTGCTGAAAGAAGCCACTGCATAGAATTACTTTCAGTGATAAACTGTGCAACAAAAATAAGAAATTTGAAACCTGATCTCAGGAAAAAGAAATTGTTTTGCATGTTTAGTATTTGGCATTTCATTAAATTGTGACAAATTTTGCACTGCTAGTCGCATTTTCAGTCAGTCTGTCAGAACAAGTGCTGAAACCAATTCATGGTCTGCCATGTGCAATTGCATACAAAGCTGTTTCAGCTTCTGACCATCTACACTCTTTCTGTCTTGACTGGTTAAGGAGGAGCTTTAAAATGCATTCCCATTGAATGCAATTGTACCAACAGCATGGTATGTAAATAGCTGTAGTGTTATATAGAGAAAATATAAGCAATTTACATTGTGGAATATCTGTTTTTTTCCTTGAAATAACCATGCACTGAGAGAAACATCTACCTTATTGTCATATTGTTATTGCTGACATCTCCTAGTTACTCCTGTAGCTTAATGCAACCTAAACACAAGCAAAAATCCACTTTAACAGAGGAATGTACATTGCACGAGAGAGAGAGGCCCAGGGCAACACCAGCCTGTGACTTGGGCATAAAAACCATGGACCTTTGGCTTTCTGTGCATATGCATGGTTAGCAAGCCTTCTGGTTGTCAGAAAAATAACCCTGCAGTACAAAAATGAAAACTGCATGGAGGCAGTAGTTTCCCAGCAGAAAACGTTGATTCATGAGAATGTATTTTGAAAAGGAGTCAAACTATACTGTGTTATCTCAAAGCCCTTGATTTCAAGGGCTTCAATATTATTTGGTGTCATATTAAAGCAGCCAGCCTAGAATGGAAGAAAACCTTTTCTCCAATTAATCTATATCCTTCCACATTAATCAAAACCATTGTTGTGTTGAGGCTGCGGGCAAGAGGACACATGCTCTGAGCCAAAAGACGGACTCTGGTGTCAGCAATATGGTGTCTTCCATGCTGTGGAGTCCCCAACTGAGGTTTCCACGCTGTGCTTCCTGGTGCTTGAGGCTCTTCAGAGGACACCAGTAGTGCTTCCCAGATTGGGTTTCAGGCTGTGGTTGGGCAAAAGCACCTCCCAGCACTGCTGTTGAATGAATGAGCTGATGTGAGACCCCTAATCTGGAAACTGTGTGGGAGCCCTCTTCCCTGCTGACAGCTCCAAGCTGTAGCGGTCAGATATCAGGGGCATGCAGGCAGGTCACCCTCCAGCTGTGCGTCTTGCCTGGGAGCTGGAAAGTGCTCCAGTGTGCCACACTTACCTCAGGGACCACTTGCCAGCAGCTGATTGCCAGCAGGCAACACACAGCAGCAATAGGAATTACACCCCACTGATGGCACATCACACTGACTCAAACAAATGAAGGTTTTTTGCACAAATAGGTACCACAACCATGGAAACGTGCACATTAACCAGAGTCTGGAACTATTTTCCTTCCTGCCAGCTACAAGAATGCATCCCACACAGCTATGGTATACTCTTAACAGCATTAGCATGAGCTTAAAAATTCTTACGGTGTCCTTGAAATTTATAGCTGGGGGCATTTGTATGCTTCCAGATTTGTTTTCTTCGGGCATGTTATACAGCCTGTATATCATCTCCAGTACTAGCTGTAACTTATGTTTGCAAATAGAGCTTCACAAACAACAATACATAAAATACAGAGACAATTTTTAGCACACAGGGAATATAAAATATGCAGACACTTTCAGAAGACACAGTAGACTGAAAATATTGAATTTCAGGCACTTTATGGAGACACCAATCTTTTGTACACATACATATTGATTTATAATTACGACTTAAGGGACATTTTAGTAATCTAGAAGTATCTAATTTTTTACTGCTCACAGACTGTGCACAGTTTGATACTACAAAACCCTTCCATGTTTCCTTACAAAATGTCCTGATTTGGATTCTATACATGTATATGCAGGAAAAAATGTATTGGAGATAAACAGTATTTCATTCTCCCATAAGGTTTCCTAAAGTTGTCTTACCAGTTTTATATTTCACAGAAAATTCAGGCTACTTTTAATACAGAGGCATTTAAAAATAACACTGGCTTCATGTGGAGGTTTCTTTTTACAATAAAAAAGCACCTCAGGTTTGTGCGGGCTAAGCAGACTCAACAGATGGACACTTACTGAAGGGTACTCACAATATTGACTAAACATTTGGTTTCTTACTGATGTGATTGACTAGAGCTTCTATTTTTAACATTGATTTGGTAGAATATATAATACGTGGTGCTGCTAACCTAAAATACACCATTCATAAATATTTGGGCCTCCCAGTGAGAGAGATGGGAACTCTTTGGTTACTGGCCTCCCTCTCTCTTTCCTCAAAAGGATCCTGCATGAGGCAGGAAGGACACAGCATCCTACAAGCTTCCCCAGCAGAACCTCCTGGAAAACCAGAGGATGGTCCTTCAAAGTGTGGCAGATAACTCATCTTATTACTCTTCCCTATCCACCCAAATAGATCTTACCTGTCTAAAATGGGGCCCACCCCCAACTGTCCCTCCCTGAATTTCTCTAAATCCCACCCCTACATTCCCAGAAACACAATACAATTAATCCAGTGGCCTCATGGTAACTGTGTAAGTAAAATTAAGCAATCAGTATGGAACAAAATGGTCTCATATGGTCAAGCTATAATAAAAAAACCCAAAACCTTGCTGCCAATAGGAGAACACTGCTCCTAAAACACCTTTGGCATCTTAGTACTCTTTTTCTGAACAGCGTCCAAAACCCCTTCTAAAGATGAGGTTGAGAATTGAAATTCATAAAGCCACTTGATATGGAGGAGCATGCTCTCAGTAGATGTGACTTTTATAATTAGACTCTCCTCCTACTCACCACGATCGATTCTTGTTCCCCAGGCTATAAACTACCTGTCTCTTCTTCCCCCTAGGTGACAAGCAGCTTCATTTAACTTTAACTTTCTCTGTCTCTCACTTTCCTCCCTCTTTTCCATCCTTTCTTCTACCAAATATCTTTTCTTTAAACAAAGGCCTAAATGATACATACCTAGTTAACATCTAAGCATTTGTTCTCAGCTTGTATTTACCTCTGAAAATTGCTGCCTCTATTTCAAACCTGAATAAGGGCTTGCATACCTGAAAGTTTGCCTAATATTTGCAGCAATAACAGCTGATCCAATAAAACATACTACCTCTACCTGCAAACTTTCTCTGGCCTACGCACACGCACTGATGGCTGTGTATTTCCAGCATCCCACCCACTAGGACTTCAGCAGGATGCTATGCAAATCTCAACTGACCTTCCTGAACTGCTGTTGGGAAAAACTGGGAAAGAAAGAGAAGCTAAGTTGGGTCCACACTAACATATCTGCCCCAAACCTCCTGAGCCAGTGGAAAAGTTAGCCATGTTGTTGTGAAGGTGGGATTCAATAGGAGCGCTCTGCATTGCTGCAGTCTGTAGGTCTGAATGAGGTTCCTGCCCTTCTGCCAGTTCCTCACTCTGCTCTCTGTTCTTCAGGAGGTGCAGGTTGGTAAAAACTCCTTTACATTATCCTAGAAATCATGGATTATTTATGCTACATTAGCACAGATAGTCACTTAAATGAATATGGATATTTGCTGCTTCAGAGGAATATTGCAATAGGCTATTCCTTTTCAGCTCAGAGAATGAATGTCTGGGAGCTTCCAGCATCATTTGGCATTAGCTCTCATAGCAGAACTCACGTCACACAGATGTTATTTATATTGTTTATTCTCTACTGTGGTATGATCACTTCCTCAAATAAGGCTTACACTGAGTGCTTTTTTTTTTTTTTTTTTTTAAATCATGTTCCAGCAAAACACTCTGTTTTTGTTTTGGGGAAAGAATGCCAAAATCCAGGGAAAACAATACTGAGATGTTTTTGTTAAAGAAGCCAACCAGATCCATCTCAGCTCTGCTTCCAACTCATTATCTTCCCATCACAAAAAGCCCAGGGTCTGTTCTGACCTTGGATCGGCTCATCTGTGCTATTGATCCCCTTAGGCCCAATGACTTTCCAGTCAGATACTGATGTTGTGGTCTCAGCTCCATTTGCTTGGACCATGTGTTCATGCACCCTGGGTCTCTCCGCTGCAAACACCAGTGTTGCTACCACCCATTTTAGACCTACTGTGAAAGGATGAAGGAAGACTCGTGGATCAGACCTCCTGCCCCACGGCTGACAGTCTTTCAGAGATGGTGGCAGACTGTATTTTTCTTTCCGAGCGGTGTAAAGGATTCACAAGGTGCTATGAGCTGCCAGATGCTGGGACTGTTGCATACCACTCTTCAGAGACACAGTTTCATTTAGATGTTACACTACCGTCCTTCCAAAGGACAGGCAACTAATGCCCCTTGATAAGGCAATACATATATTTGGGTTTACTACGAAGCCATACAATTTGTTCAAATGAACACTATGCCCTTTAGGTTTGTCTCAGCACTTCTCTTGCATGTTGCAGCACCTATGCAGAAGCCAGTAATCTTCATGATGATTGCTGGTCCACATGGAAAGGGTGGTGGGGCAGCAATTTCTGCTTGAAAGTTAGCCTTAGGTACTGTGGATTGCTCTGTTTTTCAGTATGGAACAGTCGGACACACTCAAACCATGCAAAAGAGACACTGTTTTGTTAAAATACAAGCAAAGGTAGCAGACATTTTTTGTGGAGATCTGCATCTTGGAAATTTGCAAGGCTGCTCCCTGATCCTCTAAAGATATCCTCATTAAGACCTACATTATCAGCCAAGCCTTTCGATGCTGCCTGTGAGGAGGCGGTACCTCAGCCTGAGCTCAGAAAAGACTTTAAATTTGATCGCTGCTTCGTAGTCTCCATTTGTGAAATTAACAACTCAAAGAGGACAGAGAGAGATGCAGTGTCTATGCTGAGGCATCAAAATTCATTGGGGAGGCATCTGAGCTGGCAGAGGAACAGTTACTTTCCCCTACTCCTTTTATCCATTGCCAGAGCAGGGGACAAACACAGAGGAGTGACACGGGACTGCTGATCACCAGGAGTCCTCACACCCAGTGGTGGGGCAGCGTGCTGCTTCCTGAGTAGAATGGAGCAATATACTTTGAAGAATAGCTGTAACTGCAAAACAGGTTAAAATAAAATTAACCCTTTTTTCCCCAAAATTATATATGCTGGTTACATCATGGATTCTGTCATACTGGGGCTGTAGCTGAATCATGCAATGCTTAAAAGCATGAGGCAAGGTTTTACTCTGAGTCTGTGCTCCTGTGGCACAGTGTCGTAGTGTTTTGGTAAAGAAACATCACCTGAGTATAATCTACTGAAATATCAGCAATATGAACATAAGACCTAATTATTACCTTTCACCTTAAGATCCTGAAAAGAATGGTGACATTCTATATTGTATTGTGCAACCAAATTTGAGGAAATCTTACAACTTTGTATGAAATCACAAGTCAAGATTCTGTTTCCTTTGTTCATGCAAATTCTTTGCTGATTTCAGTGGGGTAAGTGTCTTTTAAAATTAAAATACTTTTCTTGTTGGGTAGGACTATCCAGAGTTACAAATAAACATACTCCTTACAGGTTTTTTCCAACATATAAAGATTAGCTGTGTGTATTAAATGTGTTTATAAGATGCATGTACTAAAGACAATGGAACATTGGGAGATGCAACGGCTAGAACGTACAAGGTAAAGGAGGAGAAGGCTGTGGTAGCACACATATATTTCCACTGCTCTGAGCTGACACCTAACAGCTGAGGTCTTGGGAGATCTAATGAAATAACTTAGCTTTCATATGCAATTTTGACAGCATTCATAAGAAGCTTGTCAGGGTCCTGAGTATGTCAACAGGCTCTGTAGCCATCTTTCTCTGCAATCCTCCTCTGCAGCCTCTTCCACCTCGCACATCTAAGGGTTTAGCTGCCTGTGTTTGTGGTCTGCTCTAATATGGTGATGCTGTGTAACCATCAATCACACTTCTGTGAAAACAGCTGAGTTGTGAGAAAAAGCATCTATAAGCCTCATCCAGGGCCTCTGCTCGTGCACCCCGTGCTCCCTGGCTTGGGAGCTGCAGTACCTGCCCTGCAGGCAGGCACGCTGCCCGGCCCTTGCACCTCGACGGCCCTGCCCTGGCTTCGCTTGCTGGCTGGACCTTGAACCAGCCCGCCACTACAGACCTGTGAGGTCATCTGGGCTTTTGGCTGGCGTGGTAACAGTTGCTCTGCTCTTTTTCCCTGGGTCCCACGGGGCTGTGCCCCTTGTTGTGAGGACCTGGCCCCTGCCTGCCCCGCTGTCCCCGGCAGCTCGCAGCGTACCTGCCTGGTGGAGCAGCCCCACGCTGCTGCTCCTGACACTGTATGCTGTTGCCGGGACCTTTCTGAGCTGCGTGGAAATCCTCAGTTTCCTGGTAAACAGCTGTAGGGATTCCTCAGGGTGTTAAGAAAGATTATTTTGAGGGCAGATTTAAAAGTTGTTTTTACAGATGCCACACACTAAGTGGCTAGGATGCCTTCTGTAGTTTCCCACTAGTTGCACATTACAATAAGGAGCCTCCTTCTACCCATTTAGGAACAGAGTTACTTCCAGATTTAAGCGCAGTCCCACCACGAGGCAGTGAGGCACAGCGTCGCCCTTGGGTGGGCTCTTTCGGCAATGACCACAGCACTGCCGCAGCCCTACCTCACTCCCAGGACACAGGTGGGAGCATTCTTTACCCTAACAGAGAAGCTGGGCAGCCGCTCACTTTGGGAAGTAACATGGGAGCACAAACAGTCTACCAAGTGGTCTTACAGGGAAGAGAGAGACAAGCCATTTGTCTTTATTAATCTGTGCGCATCAGTACAGGAAGGCCGGAGCCACTCACTCCTATCGCACCGTGGTACTGCCCATAGGCAGATGCCTAAAGAAAATTTGCTCTGCATCCAGAAACGTTTTCAGTGCAAGTGCTTTCCTGCTGAGCAGCTTCAACAAAGTCATGTCTGAACGATGCATACCTAAGCTGTGCTACTGCAAATGATGTATTATTTCCCTCCAGAAAAGTTTTCTTTTTCCCCTTCTTTGCAGACACTTCTTTTCCCCTGCCCCCGGTCTGCTGTCTCCTCTCGTAGCTTTAATCAGGAACCCAAATGCCTCAGAGCAGGTGCCTTGACTCCTCAGCTGGCTGTGAAGCCCTATGAGCAGCCACATGGCACTGCAGAAATATCAAGGAAGGAAATCTATATCCCTTTACCCTCAGTGGCCAGACTGCTGACAAATTTTGCCCTGCATTGCAGATGCAATTCAATTATTGCAATGAACCCAATCAGAAATAATTAATGAAGACTTTCTAATGCACATTGGGAAGATCACCCACCAAACCAGGGAGGTTTTCTTTCTTCTCTTGTTATATTGCTACACTCAGCAGCTTCATAGCTAATAAGTTACAAAGCCTTAGTTTCCTTAGTTTCAACTGCTAATCCCTTTTGAGGCAGAGGTAGATACAATTAATGTCAGATGATTATGAAGTCATTGATGGTGCTCTGAAATGGAAACTGTAAGAAGAGCCATGAGCTATGGTTACCAATGTTAGATTACTTAAGTCACTCCTTTGCTTGTGTTTGTTAATTTTGCCGCTGGGTAAGACTTGCTTAGCAGACACCTATGTCCTTTGTGCCCTTTTATCTGCTTAATGATAAAAGTTTGCAGTGGGCAAAAGAGTGACAGTGCATGCCATCTCTCATTTTCCCTGTGTTTATCTTCCAGGGAAGCACTGCCTTCAGACACACTCGCGGGTCATTGACCAAGTTAATTCAAAACATCAACTAAATAGCCTATAATTACAATGATTTACATACAAGTGCTAGGCTGTAATTATACTTTTTTTCCTACCGCAGGTGCACAGTGCAGAGTATTCAGCTCACGCTGCCTGAGTTGATGTCATGCTGGAGACCTCATAGGTAAGAGTTCATTGAACTCAGTTCATTCCTTTTCCTGTTTTCTGCTTCGCAAACACAGTTGCCGAACGAATATAATTGCTAGCACAGGGCTGTTGCTTTTTTCCTGTCAAGGAGCAAGAGGAGTTTATAAAGGCTTAAAGATCTAACTAAAAGGTCAATTGGCATAATCAACTATTTAAGTAATAAATCTATTATCACGCTTTCAATTTCACTACCCAATTAATGATTTCTTCCCCTGGGTTAGAATTGGCATTTCAGTGCACGGAGCATGGTGATTCTCAATAGCCAGGTACATTTTTTAATGTACTTTATGACCAAGATGATTTATAACACAAAAACTCCAAAGGACATAATGGTTACTTTGTTCTCTAGGCATCAGTCATGTCCTCCTTTAAATTAGAAATGTGTATAATGGAACAAGGGGAATAAACATCTAATATGGAAATGGACTTGAGTTGGGATGTTTATGTGCTTGCACATCTTTTTGCATGATATTAATTGAAACTAGCAAGAAACATATTCTGGCAATGATCTTGGTCACAGTCGAAAATAGTTCTCCCTATTTTGCAGGGGTGAGGGAGGAAGGAGAACAGGGACAGGGAGGGAAAGGCACGTTTCAGCAGCAGAAAGGAGTTGACTGTCATGTCTTCTCCGCTGTTGTAAACCAAACGTCATTCATTTGAAACCATTTTGTTTAAAGACACTAGACTGAAGATCCGCTGGGGTGACTGAGACAAGACACTGGACTATTCTGCTAACAGCTCTCCCAAGAGTCAAATCATGCATTACTTGTTTTCTTGTTTTATAATAATCATAATTGCCTTTTCCAGCTGAACCCCATATATTGCTGATACATGGTGCATAGGTTAGCGATAGTATTTTGTCACTGCTTTTTAATACTGAATTTAAATGTGGTCTAAGCAGATAAGTAGCAAACTGTTTACAGATGCAGAACTGAGAGTGTAATTAACCATCTTGCTTAATGAGGTATTAGTGGGTATCACCCAAGAGCTTGAGGATATGTATAAAATATGCTTTCTCCTACTTCTCAGTCCTTGTCCTGATCAGTGCCTCATCAAATTGAGCTCTCAAGAACAAACAACAACAGAAAATCCCATTAGGAAATAAAGCTTCAGAATTCATTAAAGATCCTGAGTCACCTGTGCAGGCTAGTGCAGGACTGGCAGGGTTTTCCTCCTGCACCAGGGTAAGAGAGGTCCAACATTAGGCAGCCCTTACCCTCAGGCCCTGGATTAGAAGGTTTTCTGCCTCCCAGAGAACTTGGGCATACTTCAAAGCCCAAGAAGTGCTGTGGCCTCTAGAGATGCACCACTGAGAGGTACATGCAGGGGCAGATTCGCACAGCCGTGTTCTGATATAACTCCACAACCAAGTAACTACACAGGCTACTTCTCCACCCAAGGAACAACTTGTGACCAGATGGCATCAGGGACCCTGATAGTGTGCAGTAGGATGGCTGAGACATTCCTGCAAAGGCAGAAAATGTGTTAGAGATAGGAACTACAGTGAGTTTCTTGTTATACATGGAAGCCCTATTTACTCATCTGAAATTTGTATAAAAATATTTTTACATATCTTATTCCATGCCACCTGGCAACATAACAATGCATTGACAAAGATAATACACACACACTGTCGTGGTTTAGCCCCAGCCAGCAACTAAGCACCACGCAGCCGCTCGCTCACTCCCCCTACCCCGATGGGATGGGGGAGAGAATTGGAGGAGTAAGAGTGAGAAACACTCCTGGGCTGAGATAAGAACAGTTTAATAATTGAAATAAAGTAAAATAGTAATGCTAATAGTAACAGTATAATAATGATAATAATAATAATGATACACGAAGCAAGTGATGCACAATGCAATTGCTCACCACCCGCCGACCGATACCCAGACAGTTCCCGAGCAGCGATCGCTGCTCCCCGGCCAACCCCCCCCAGTTTATATACTGAGCATGACGTCATATGGTATGGAATAGCCCTTTGGTCAGTTTGGATCAACTATTCTGGCTGTGCCCCCTCCCAGTTTCTTGTGCGCCTGGCAGAGCATGGGAAGCTGAAAAAGTCCTTGACTAGCATAAGCAGTACTCAGCAACAACTAAAAACATCAGCCTGTTATCAACATTCTTCTCCTACTAAATCCAAAACACAGCACTATGCCTGCTGCTAGGAAGAAAATTAACTCTATCCCAGCCGAAACCAGGACAGTATCCACCCCTTATTCTATACCATCTACGTCATGCACAGGCCCTCCCCTTTCCAATGTGTTCCAATTAATCACCACCCCTTTCCCTATCTTGATATACACACAGATATCATTCCCTTCGTCTATGGCCCATCCCTCTAAAATGTCCATTGAGTTCATTTAGCCCATGACTTTGGGTTCCATCTGTCATCACAGTCTTTCAGAGCAGGAGAGGTGGTGTGCAGTGTTGGACTGTTGCATGCTGAAGTCAGTTCTCATTCCAACATGGTTTCATCAAAGTTCATTTTCCTTAGGCTGGGCAATTCTTACTGCAATACCATTGATGCGTCATATAGCAATCATAATATATAGTATTATATACTTAATGTTAACCTACTATATTATTATATTAACATGCAGTTAAGAGATAACATATAGTTAAGAGATAACATACAGTATTATAAAGCAATTAATATTATACAATTCAGTTCATTGGCTATTTTCACCCAAAATCAAATTCCCTTGAGGTACACATTGGGCTTCCCCATCCTTTCGCATCACCCACCAAGTGCACCCAGGTCCTTGAGCAAAAGCAATCCCACGAATGGGTTTGCCTTTGCCAGAGGGGGAAGTAACCCAGACTGTCTTCCCCAGCATATTTTTCATGTGCACTACAGGAACTTTATCTCCTTCTACAGTACGTAGAAGTTTTGATTGGGCAGGGCCAGCTCGATTGGCAGATCCCCTGGTGTTGACTAACCAGGTGGCTTTTGCTAAATGCGTATCCCAATGTTTAAACGTCCCACCACCCATTGCTCTCAGGGTAGTCTTTAACAATCCATTGTATCGCTCAATTTTCCCGGAGGCTGGTGCATGGTAAGGGATGTGATACACCCACTCAATGCCGTGCTCTTTGGCCCAGGTGTCTATGAGGTTGTTTCGGAAATGAGTCCCGTTGTCTGACTCAATTCTTTCTGGGGTGCCATGTCGCCACAGGACTTGCTTTTCAAGGCCCAGGATGGTGTTCCGGGCGGTGGCATGGGGCACGGGATATGTTTCCAACCATCCAGTGGTTGCTTCCACCATGGTGAGCACATAGCGCTTGCCCTGGCGGGTCTGTGGGAGCGTGATGTAATCAATCTGCCAGGCCTCCCCATATTTATATTTTAGCCATCGTTCACTATACCCAAGGGGCTTGAACTGCTTGGCTTGCTTGATTGCAGCGCATGTTTCACACTCATGAATAACCTGTGCAATACTGTCCATAGTTAAGTCCACCCCTCGATCACGAGCCCATTTATACGTTGCATCCCTTCCTTGATGGCCTGAGGCATCATGGGCCCACCGAGCTATAAATAATTCACCCTTATGTTGCCAGTCCAAATCCACCTGAGCCACTTCAATCTTAGCAGCCTGATCTACTTGCTGGTTGTTTTGATGTTCTTCAGTGGCCCGACTCTTAGGTACATGAGCATCTACATGACGAACTTTTACAACCAGGTTCTCTACCCGGGCAGCAATATCTTGCCACAATGCGGCAGCCCAGATTGGTTTGCCTCTGCGCTGCCAGTTGCTCTGCTTCCATTGCTGCAGCCACCCCCACAGGGCATTTGCCACCATCCATGAGTCAGTATAGAGATAAAGGATTGGCCACTTTTCTCTTTCAGCAATATCTAAAGCCAGCTGGATGGCTTTCACCTCTGCAAACTGACTCGACTCCCCTTCTCCTTCAGCAGTTTCTGCGACTTGTCGTATAGGACTCCATACAGCAGCTTTCCACCTCCGATGCTTTCCCACAAGACGACAGGACCCATCAGTGAACAGGGCATATTGCTTTTCATTTTCTGGCAATTTATTATACAGTGGGGCCTCTTCAGCACGTGTCACCTCCTCCTCTGGTGATATTCTAAGGTTTTTTCCTTCTGACCAGTCCATGATCACTTCCAAGATTCCTGGGCGACTGGGGTTTCCTATTCGAGCCCGTTGTGTGATCAATGCAACCCACTTACTCCATGTAGCATCAGTTGCATGATGTGTAGAGGGGACCCTCCCTTTGAACATCCAGCCCAACACTGGCAGTCGGGGTGCCAGCAGGAGCTGTGCTTCAGTACCAACCACTTCTGAAGCAGCTCGAACCCCTTCATATGCTGCCAGTATCTCTTTCTCAGTTGGAGTGTAGCGGGCTTCGGATCCTCTGTATCCCCGACTCCAAAACCCTAGGGGTCGACCTCGAGTCTCCCCTGGTGCTTTCTGCCAGAGGCTCCAGGTAGGGCCATTCTCCCCGGCTGCGGTGTAGAGCACATTTTTAATATCCTGCCCTGCCCGGACTGGCCCAAGGGCTACTGCATGAACTATCTCACGTTTAATTTGTTCAAAGGCTTGTTGTTGCTCAGGGCCCCATTTGAATTCGTTCTTCTTCCGGGTCACTTGATAGAGAGGGCTTACGATCTGACTGTAATTTGGAATATGCATTCTCCAAAACCCCACAACGCCTAAGAAAGCTTGTGTTTCCTTTTTGCTAGTTGGTGGGGACATAGCTGTTATTTTGTTGATCACATCCATTGGGATCTGACGACGTCCATCTTGCCATTTTATTCCTAAAAACTGGATCTCCTGTGCAGGCCCCTTGACCTTACTCTGTTTTATGGCAAAACCAGCCTTCAGAAGGATTTGGACTATTTTCTTTCCCTTCTCAAAAACTTCTTCTGCTGTATTGCCCCACACAATGATGTCATCAATGTACTGCAGATGTTCTGGAGCTTCACCCTGTTCCAGTGCTGTCTGGATCAGTCCATGGCAAATGGTGCCTGGCGCCCAACGTGGGGCCTGAGATAACAACAGATTAATCAGAGTGTATTAAGGAGTCTGTTAACAGTTGCCGGTCACGATATTAGTTCTTCTGATCTGCACCATGTTCTTTTTTTTGCAGCACGCGTTAAAGCTAGCTGTCAGTTTGTGTAGTGTGCTATGCTCTGCAGTGATTCATGATCTTTTGCTTGGGAGGCTCCTTATCAAAACCCTGACCTTGAGCATTCTTTGGTATTTGGGTTTCATACAGAAGTCACTACTGTACTTCGGGTACTACCTCATAGAGAGAGTTAGCAATTATACTTCTTACTCTGAGAGGCTTGTTGTGGAGGAAATACAGAATGGCACCTTTGCTGCTTTCTTCTATGATGTTTCCTCCTTCATTACAACAACTTTCCTGTATCTTGAACACCCCTGGGCAGTTAAGATACTTCTATTGATAATTCTTGGGAATGTTGTTTCCATTTTGATAAAGGTCAGTAAGCAGTTTAAAAATACCATCCAGAGATCTACCCCAAGGCTGGATAGTTATGAGTGGCAGGGTGTGTGGGATCGTATGCGCAAGTACCTAGGGCAGTGGGGACCTCCAGTGTTTTGGAACTTCACCCCTGAACAAGTGCAGAATCCTGAAGAATTAGTAAAGTATTTGGAAGAAGTATGTTGTCACCCTGGTAGCTCCAGAGAGACACAAATCATTGCAACATGCTGGGGACTGGCCCATGCCTATCGAGCCGTGGTCAACGCCAATCAGTACCCTCAAAAGAAAGAGAAGGTCTCTGGATCTGATGACAAAACAACAAGCACTGTGGCTACTCAAACCCCCACTACAGGCCCTGCGGCTACTCCAACCCCCACTACAGGCCTTGCAGCTACTCAAACCCCTGCCCCAGGCACTGTGGCTACTCCAGCCACAGCCATGAGCACTGCGGCTACTCAAACCCCAGTGACAGACACTGTGGCTAAACCAGAGAACCAACCTGCGCCGGTATCAGTTGCCCCTATACAGAAGAAAAAATACACGAGGAAATCAGTTCGTTTAGTAAGGGATGAAGATGAACCAGGGCCATCACGAGAACCAGAGGAGGAAGAACCCATAAATGAGATGGTGACCACCCGATCCCTATCCCTGAGTGAGCTGCGAGATATGCGAAAAGATTTTGGTCGTCATCCAGGCGAGCACATCATCACCTGGCTGCTCCGATGCTGGGATAACGGGGCCAGTAGCCTGGATTTAGAGGGTAGGGAAGCCAAGCAGCTGGGATCCCTTTCCAGGGAAGGGGGCATTGACAAAGCAATTGGAAAAGGGGCAAAACCGCTCAGCCTCTGGAGGCGACTTCTGTCAAGCGTGAAGGAAAGGTATCCCTTCAAGGAGGATGTTTTATACCGCCCAAGCAAATGGACCACCGTAGAGAAAGGTATCCAGTACCTGAGGGAATTAGGCGTGCTGGAGGTGATTTACAGTGACCTGAATGATGAGCGGTTAACCAAAGACCCAGATGAAGTCAGGTGCACACAATCCATGTGGCGGAAGGTGGTACGGAGCGCACCAGCATCGTATTCCAACTCGTTGGCAATACTAGCCTGGAAAGACGACGAGGCACCAACGGTGGATGAAGTGGCTAGACAACTCCGGGACTACGAAGAAAAGCTCTCTTCCTCCCTACGGGCCTGTGTCTCGGCTGTGGAAAAACTGTCTGAAAAAATATGCCAAGAGTTCCAACAACTCAGAGAGGATCTGTCCTACTCCCCACCTGCACGGACCAGTGTCTCAGCCATTAGGAGTCAACGTCCCTATGCTCAAGAGAGAGGATATAGAGGATACACACCACGGGGCACCCTGCGGTTTTACCTGCGTGATTATGGAGAGGACATGAGAAAGTGGGATGGAAAACCCACCTCAACCTTAGAGGCACGGGTGCGTGAGTTGCAAGGAAAAACTATTAGAAAAGGCGGTTCTCCCAGGAAAATTGCAGCTCCAGTTTCCAGTGAGCAGTTCCCCAGACAGAGTAAGAGGGCTAATTTTACTTCCGACCTTGATCAGGGAACTTTTGATTCACATTTACAGGAAGTGAACAACGAATACTGTGACCAGTGTTAGAGGGGCCCTGCCTCCAGCCAGGTGGAGGAAAGGGACAACCGGGTTTACTGGACTGTGTGGATTCGATGGCCTGGAACGTCAGACCCACAGGAGTATAAGGCTCTAGTGGACACTGGTGCACAGTGCACGCTAATGCCATCAAACTATAGAGGGGCAGAACCCATTTGTATTTCTGGAGTGACAGGGGGATCCCAACAGCTAACTGTACTGGAAGCTGAAGTGAGCCTAACTGGGAATGAGTGGCAAAAGCACCCCATTGTGACTGGCCCAGATGCTCCGTGCATCCTTGGCATAGACTACCTCAGGAGAGGGTATTTCAAGGACCCAAAAGGGTACCGGTGGGCTTTTGGTATAGCTGCTTTGGAGACAGAGGAAATTAAACAGTTGTCCACCTTGCCCGGTCTCTCAGAGGACCCTTCAATTGTAGGGTTGCTGAAGGTTGAGGAACAACAGGTGCCGATTGCTACCACAACTGTGCACAGGCGGCAATATCACACCAACCGAGACTCCCTGATTCCCATCCATAACCTGATTCGTCGACTGGAGAGCCAGGGAGTGATCAGCAAGACTCGCTCACCCTTTAACAGTCCCATATGGCCAGTGCGAAAGTCTAATGGGGAGTGGAGACTAACAGTGGACTATCGTGGCCTGAACGAAGTTACACCGCCGCTGAGTGCTGCCGTGCCAGACATGCTGGAACTTCAATATGAACTGGAGTCAAAGGCAGCTAAGTGGTATGCCACAATTGATATTGCTAATGCATTTTTCTCCATCCCTTTGGCAGCAGAGTGCAGGCCCCAGTTTGCTTTTACCTGGAGGGGTGTTCAGTACACCCGGAACCGACTGCCCCAGGGGTGGAAGCACAGCCCCACCATTTGCCATGGACTGATCCAGACAGCACTGGAACAGGGTGAAGCTCCAGAACATCTGCAGTACATTGATGACATCATTGTGTGGGGCAATACAGCAGAAGAAGTTTTTGAGAAGGGAAAGAAAATAGTCCAAATCCTTCTGAAGGCTGGTTTTGCCATAAAACAGAGTAAGGTCAAGGGGCCTGCACAGGAGATCCAGTTTTTAGGAATAAAATGGCAAGATGGACGTCGTCAGATCCCAATGGATGTGATCAACAAAATAACAGCTATGTCCCCACCAACTAGCAAAAAGGAAACACAAGCTTTCTTAGGCGTTGTGGGGTTTTGGAGAATGCATATTCCAAATTACAGTCAGATCGTAAGCCCTCTCTATCAAGTGACCCGGAAGAAGAATGAATTCAAATGGGGCCCTGAGCAACAACAAGCCTTTGAACAAATTAAACGTGAGATAGTTCATGCAGTAGCCCTTGGGCCAGTCCGGGCAGGGCAGGATATTAAAAATGTGCTCTACACCGCAGCCGGGGAGAATGGCCCTACCTGGAGCCTCTGGCAGAAAGCACCAGGGGAGACTCGAGGTCGACCCCTAGGGTTTTGGAGTCGGGGATACAGAGGATCCGAAGCCCGCTACACTCCAACTGAGAAAGAGATACTGGCAGCATATGAAGGGGTTCGAGCTGCTTCAGAAGTGGTTGGTACTGAAGCACAGCTCCTGCTGGCACCCCGACTGCCGGTGTTGGGCTGGATGTTCAAAGGGAGGGTCCCCTCTACACATCATGCAACTGATGCTACATGGAGTAAGTGGGTTGCATTGATCACACAACGGGCTCGAATAGGAAACCCCAGTCGCCCAGGAATCTTGGAAGTGATCATGGACTGGCCAGAAGGAAAAAACCTTAGAATATCACCAGAGGAGGAGGTGACACGTGCTGAAGAGGCCCCACTGTATAATAAATTGCCAGAAAATGAAAAGCAATATGCCCTGTTCACTGATGGGTCCTGTCGTCTCGTGGGAAAGCATCGGAGGTGGAAAGCTGCTGTATGGAGTCCTATACGACAAGTCGCAGAAACTGCTGAAGGAGAAGGGGAGTCGAGTCAGTTTGCAGAGGTGAAAGCCATCCAGCTGGCTTTAGATATTGCTGAAAGAGAAAAGTGGCCAATCCTTTATCTCTATACTGACTCATGGATGGTGGCAAATGCCCTGTGGGGGTGGCTGCAGCAATGGAAGCAGAGCAACTGGCAGCGCAGAGGCAAACCAATCTGGGCTGCCGCATTGTGGCAAGATATTGCTGCCCGGGTAGAGAACCTGGTTGTAAAAGTTCGTCATGTAGATGCTCATGTACCTAAGAGTCGGGCCACTGAAGAACATCAAAACAACCAGCAAGTAGATCAGGCTGCTAAGATTGAAGTGGCTCAGGTGGATTTGGACTGGCAACATAAGGGTGAATTATTTATAGCTCGGTGGGCCCATGATGCCTCAGGCCATCAAGGAAGGGATGCAACGTATAAATGGGCTCGTGATCGAGGGGTGGACTTAACTATGGACAGTATTGCACAGGTTATTCATGAGTGTGAAACATGCGCTGCAATCAAGCAAGCCAAGCAGTTCAAGCCCCTTGGGTATAGTGAACGATGGCTAAAATATAAATATGGGGAGGCCTGGCAGATTGATTACATCACGCTCCCACAGACCCGCCAGGGCAAGCGCTATGTGCTCACCATGGTGGAAGCAACCACTGGATGGTTGGAAACATATCCCGTGCCCCATGCCACCGCCCGGAACACCATCCTGGGCCTTGAAAAGCAAGTCCTGTGGCGACATGGCACCCCAGAAAGAATTGAGTCAGACAACGGGACTCATTTCCGAAACAACCTCATAGACACCTGGGCCAAAGAGCACGGCATTGAGTGGGTGTATCACATCCCTTACCATGCACCAGCCTCCGGGAAAATTGAGCGATACAATGGATTGTTAAAGACTACCCTGAGAGCAATGGGTGGTGGGACGTTTAAACATTGGGATACGCATTTAGCAAAAGCCACCTGGTTAGTCAACACCAGGGGATCTGCCAATCGAGCTGGCCCTGCCCAATCAAAACTTTTACGTACTGTAGAAGGAGATAAAGTTCCTGTAGTGCACATGAAAAATATGCTGGGGAAGACAGTCTGGGTTACTTCCCCCTCTGGCAAAGGCAAACCCATTCGTGGGATTGCTTTTGCTCAAGGACCTGGGTGCACTTGGTGGGTGATGCGAAAGGATGGGGAAGCCCAATGTGTACCTCAAGGGAATTTGATTTTGGGTGAAAATAGCCAATGAACTGAATTGTATAATATTAATTGCTTTATAATACTGTATGTTATCTCTTAACTATATGTTATCTCTTAACTGCATGTTAATATAATAATATAGTAGGTTAACATTAAGTATATAATACTATATATTATGATTGCTATATGACGCATCAATGGTATTGCAGTAAGAATTGCCCAGCCTAAGGAAAATGAACTTTGATGAAACCATGTTGGAATGAGAACTGACTTCAGCATGCAACAGTCCAACACTGCACACCACCTCTCCTGCTCTGAAAGACTGTGATGACAGATGGAACCCAAAGTCATGGGCTAAATGAACTCAATGGACATTTTAGAGGGATGGGCCATAGACGAAGGGAATGATATCTGTGTGTATATCAAGATAGGGAAAGGGGTGGTGATTAATTGGAACACATTGGAAAGGGGAGGGCCTGTGCATGACGTAGATGGTATAGAATAAGGGGTGGATACTGTCCTGGTTTCGGCTGGGATAGAGTTAATTTTCTTCCTAGCAGCAGGCATAGTGCTGTGTTTTGGATTTAGTAGGAGAAGAATGTTGATAACAGGCTGATGTTTTTAGTTGTTGCTGAGTACTGCTTATGCTAGTCAAGGACTTTTTCAGCTTCCCATGCTCTGCCAGGCGCACAAGAAACTGGGAGGGGGCACAGCCAGAATAGTTGATCCAAACTGACCAAAGGGCTATTCCATACCATATGACGTCATGCTCAGTATATAAACTGGGGGGGGTTGGCCGGGGAGCAGCGATCGCTGCTCGGGAACTGTCTGGGTATCGGTCGGCGGGTGGTGAGCAATTGCATTGTGCATCACTTGCTTCGTGTATCATTATTATTATTATCATTATTATACTGTTACTATTAGCATTACTATTTTACTTTATTTCAATTATTAAACTGTTCTTATCTCAGCCCAGGAGTGTTTCTCACTCTTACTCCTCCAATTCTCTCCCCCATCCCGTCGGGGTAGGGGGAGTGAGCGAGCGGCTGCGTGGTGCTTAGTTGCTGGCTGGGGCTAAACCACGACACACACAAAAAAGATCTCCAGGCTCTAGGTCAGAATCCCTTGCACATGGTGTCCAAAAATTTATATCAAATGGTTGCACTACATTTCCTTATGTGGGCTGTATTTCATAGCTGTTCCTGGGGCAACATAAGGATCTCACTGATACTGGCCCTGCACTGAGCTGGGGAACCTGACGACCTGCAGAGATCCTTTTGACTAAATTATTCTTTGATTCTGTGAAACTGTTTGAAACATAAACCCAGGTAGATAAATGCTCACCAAAATGGTAATGTCCTCTGTAAAAGAAGCTGGCAAGTTTTTGGCCTTTCCTGGATGAGAGTTTTGTTATTTAATACCCTTCCCTTCCTCAATATCAGGTGAACTCATCTGTTTACAGTTACATAACAGCATTAAAGTTTCAGCTTCTGAAACTTTAAATACAAGGAGATGATAAACTAAATATTTAAGAGAACCTAGGATTAGATTCCACTGACCTTCACAAACTCCTTTGAGTAATATATATAAATGAACCTGCTTATTATTCATAAAGAAAAATGCCTGAAAAAATGTAAATCCAGGACTACTACTGAATTTTGCAGCTGAGATCAGAGCTAGTCCATTAGGGCCATAGCCAATACTTCATCAAGCTGCCAAGTCCACTGTAGTGCCTGAACTTTTAATTTTCTCAAAATTATTTTCTTTCTGATCATTTGAGGGAGTACTGGACTTTAGTTTTAGTCAAATCATAGTGTACCAGGATAAATGCTAGACCCCTCCATGCTTCATTGCACTAGAGCTGCACAGGGACAAACCAACTGCACAAGAATGCATTAAATCTAACTTTTTTTCTAGTCCTAAGTAACACGATGCAGCTATTTTTAATTTCTGTGCAGCAGCAAGTGTTAAACAAGCTACATGTGACCTAACTTGCATTTTAAAGAGGGAGGATAAGAAGCAAAATTTGTAAAAACTGCACAGTGCCAGACACACAGACTGTGAGGCTGGAATTGGGGGATCACACGGCTTGGCCTTGTTCTCACCCTCCCCCATTGCTATCCATAGAAGATTGTCATCTTTTAGGGGAAGGGTGTCTGCGTCAGCCCTTAGGGGTATATCCACAGCAGCTACAAAATAGCTTAGGGTGCCTTCCTTTCCCTCATCTAACTAGAAAATTAAAGGTGGGGTGGAGGCAGGGAGAAACAGAGAGAGATGCTCTGCCAGGACACAAATCAGGGTGGTCAGTGATGTCCTGAAATTCCCTTAAGGGAAACTTGTCCTTTCATGGTCTGTAGAGAGATCCCCAAGAGCCCAACCCCTCCAAGCTCACCTTGTGACAGCGTTTTGGAAATATGACCAAGGAAAACTCTGTGCTGAATAAAATGGCACTGCAGTGAGTCAGGACAGAGAACCACATCTCTTTGGTGTTCATGAATCTATTTTAGAGTTATGCTGACCTTTACAAGAACCTTTACTTAATAACACCTCCATTAAAGATACTGGGTCAGAGAGAGAGCACTTTCTAGCAAGGATAGAAGGTGGACAGGGCCCTTGGAAAAGTCATCAACCATTAAACTGAAATGTCACCATTAGCCCATAGGAAATGGCTAAACAAGGTGTTATTCTTGGTAACACAGACATTGTAGAAGAAAGATGAAGCAAACAGAACTAAGCATTTCTTCTCTGTTAAAAGTGAGATGCTTTTAGTGAGGAGTCATCCATTCCCATCAGTCAGCTAGGAGTTGCTTTTATTTCCATCTCCATTTTATAATTTCTTAACAGAAAAAATGCAAATAATTTAATTAAAAAAGACTTGGCCAAATTAGCTATACCTATTCATCAGCTTAGGTCTTTAGATGCTGAACACGCATAGCTGTTTTTTTCTCGCATACTTGTCTCCTTTCCTTTCCACGCCTCATACTCCTCTCAGCAAACCATTGCTAAAGGAGAGATTTAACTCAGTGGCACAGAACAGGCTGTGTTAAAGTGCCTGGTTTTGGGTCTCTGAGTATGCCCATTACTAAATGGGTATTTCTAGAAGCCAGCACAATCTGTCTCAGTCTGTTGCGCTTCATGGCTCAGAAATTAAGAAGTGCTGATTTTACGTTTTCTTTGACTAGCTCAATTTCTGAATGTTAAGTAAATATCTTTACCTTGATAAGTGGAACAGATCCCATTTTGTGAATAAACTGAATGTGGGAAATAGGCCTAGAAGGGACCTCTTGAAGTATCAAGTCCATATCATGTTTCCTACCTCCAGACAATATTATATACAGTGTCGATGCTAACCAGCTCCATTTAAAAACCAGGTATGTAAGGGTCAAAAGGCCCCAGAAGCTGAGGTCGAGAACTCCAAAGCTTTACATATTGATCCACAAATACCTTTTAAAAAGATGTTTAGCAATAGAGACAAATTATTCTTCTTTTTATTGACCTTCCTATGTATGAGTCCTAGTATTGATAAGGTTTTCTCTCTCCAGCTAACTGCTCAGTCTTGATCCATGCCCTAACCTGGTCCGCCCTGTGCAGAAGAGGCAGGCTTCTGCCCTTTGAGAAAGTGAACCACCCCAACATGTATTTGCATGAGGGAAGAGCAGAGATGAAGTGTGTTCGCATTGGTATCCTCATTTTGGCAGCCGCTAATTATGGATCACTTGACCTGGCAACTTTAACTTCCTTTTACTGGAATATGTTACGTGCAATTGCTATCAATACAGCACTAAAAAGGATTCTAGGGCAAGTGGAAAGAAAGGGCTTGAATGTCTTGACTTTTGTTTTTCCCCCTGTAAAATGTCTGGCAAAATTTGGGAGTGCTGTGACGCAAAGATCAGAGGTTGTTTTGAAGCCTCTGCTCTGTCTAAAGATGAAAAGCAAACATCACAGAAACCCGTCTGAACTTCATCTTTATGCTGCTATAGATACCAAGGAAAAAAAAAATCCAGCAGCTCCAGCAGTCACAGCAGCAGTGCTGGGTGATGCACGGTGCAAGGGGTCTTGTAACACTACCCTTCATTTTTGGTGAAAACAGCTTTCTGCAGCTGGTGAAGGATAGAAGACTATGATTGATGAGCTTCATGCAGGGGTTAATACTGGCAGTGGTGTTACCTTTGCAATATACTTCAGCCCTTTTGAAGCTGGGAGCCTTCTAGATCCATTCTCTGGGCTGAATAATATTTAGGGAGTACACAAAGGGGAAAAGGCTCCCTGGACCCTGACCCCTGTGCAATGGTCAAGAGCCAATAAGACTCTCCTGGAAGTCTTATTTCACCCTGACATATGCAGCATACATACATATATACATACATATATATGCAGCGCCTAATGCTCTCAGCTTGTACTGGAAAGAAATTCTTTATTTCTGTAAGATACCACTAAGAATTTTGGGGAAAGAGTTTGATTTTTCCTTTGTTTGTTTAATCCAAAAGGCACAGAAAGAGATGCTGAGCACAGAGGATTTGCCCTTAACCTTAATTTCCCCAAAGTCACTGAAGGAGTAAGGTAAGGAGTATACTTTAAACTTCCTTATCTCTCCATACTGCAAGTTATAATTGTTGTGAATCTTTTTAATCACATTAATTCCTTTGTCTGTATAGAGATTGAAAATTGTTAACTGGCAATTATTATGTCTTTTTACCTTTTAATTAAAAAGTTAACTGCCATGGGTAGTGCCAAGTAACATCTGAAGGCTATACATTTTTACATCCTCTGGCTTCTGCAAAACAGAGCCAATCAAAGAGTCAAAACCCACAGCACTGCTCAGGCTTTGAAAGGTTTAGGGAATTTGACTTAAACTGAGAATGGCTTTCTTTACACCAAAGTTAAGGACATATCTGTGAATTACATCCTTCAAGATTCTTTGGCCAGACTGAAGAATTGACACTTATGTTTGGGTGGTTTTTTTTTTTTTTTGAGATAGAAGATGATTCACACTGTACGGTAAGTCATGTCATGCAACTCTCCTGAGAAAAGACTCAATTTTTCCAAATTATATTTGATATTTTTGTGACATTGACAGTGATAAGATTTTGTTGGAACCATTGACTCATTCCTCTTGCATGGGAACAAAGGTTAGATTGTAACAAAGGCCCTAAGGCCCAGATCTTCTGTTGCTTAACTACCCACAGCCATTAGCTTCCTAATTAAACGGTAAAAAGACATACTAATGGGAGTTAAGCCTGTGGAAACTGCCCTTTTTCAACATTTTAAATTTTTTACTTGGGCAAATTAGCTGATATGTATGAATGACCAGTCACACATCATACAGTGTCTAGGGCTATGTTTGTTAAATCTATTACTATCAAGGAGCAAACCAAAGCCTATAATTATGGCACGTTCTCTGTAATTAAGGTCATGTTCCAGATCCCCTTCTATTTTCTGGTATTCAAAGGCACACATCCTTCTGAAATGAAAGCTTCCCATTTGAAATCAACATCCTTGATTTCAGCTGCGACATGGACTTTTTTTTTTTTCCCCAGAAAGGTTATGTGAAGTTGTTCCTTCTCTTTAAAAAATCATAGAGTGTAAAAAGAGCAAGAGGCATAGGTGTCACTTCAGTGTACTGATCTCAAGTGCTGGGAAACTTCAGTTTTTGCAGTCACAGTCAAAATTCAAATATATTCTACCAAACAGAGTGGCTCTGCTCTGATGGAATATGGAACACCTTTCAAGGCACAGTCATATTTTCATTTTGATTTTTTGGGCTTTGATTTTATTTGAATCAAACTTTGAAAAATATAGCAGCCTACGCTGTCATCCTTCCCCTACCTCTGTGTTAAGGTCTCTTCTGGAGTGATTCTGCACCTAACCAGACTTCTAATAAACCCACTTCACTTAGTGGATGCCTTCAATGGCGGGATTTAAAGTGAAGCAAGACGGTGCAGTTGTGTGTCATTGCCGGTTACAAAGAGTGAGCAGACAATTAGCTCTTTCATTACACATATGCAACACATGGTTCTCCAATAATGCATTTGTATTGGGTTTGGATGGCAAGGTTTTGGTAGCAGAGCGGCTATAGGGGTGGCTTCTGTGAGAAGCTGCTAGAAACTTCCCTTATGTCCGACAGAGCCAATGCCAGCCAGCTCCAAGACAGACCCGTGGCTGGCCAAGGCCGAGTCCATCAGCAACAGTGGTAACACCTCTGGGATAACATATTTAAGAAGGGGGAAAAGTTGCTGTGCAACACAACTGCAGAAGGAGTGAGGAGTGAGAATATGTGAGAGGAACAGCCCTGCAGATACCAAGGTCAGTGAAGAAGGAGGGGGAGGAGGTGCTCCAGGCACTGGAGCAGAGATTCCCCTGGAGCCCATGGTGAAGCCCATGGTGAGGCAGCTGTGCCCCTGCAGCCCAGGGAGGACCCCACGCCGGAGCAGGGGGATGTGCCCGAAGGAGGCTGTGAACCCATGGGAAGCCTGCACTGGAGCAGGCTCCTGGCAGAACCTGTAGACCCATGGAGAGGGAGGAGCCCATGCTGGAGCAGATTTGCTGGCAGCACTTGTGACCCCGTGGGGTCTGCTCCTGAAGGACTGCACCCCGTGGAAGGGATCCATGCTGGAACAGTTCATGAAGAACCGCAGCCCATGGGAAGGACTCACATTGGAGAAGTTCATGGAGGACTGTCTCCCGTGGGTGGGACCCTACAGTGGAGCAGGGGAAGAGTGTGAAGAGTCCTCCCCTTGAAGAGGAAGGAGTGGCAGAGACAACATATGATGAACTAACCACAATCCCCATTCCCCATCCCTCCGTGCTGCTTGGGGGGAGGCGGTAGAGAAATTGGGAGTGAAGTTGAACCTGGGAAGAAGGGAGGGGTGGGGGGAAAGTGTTTCAAGATTTAGTTTTTATTTCTCATTTCTCATTATCCTACTCTGATTTTCATTGGTAATAAATTAATTTCCCCAAGTTGAGTCTGTTTTGCCCGTGACAGTAATTGCTGAGTGATCTCTACATGTCCTTATCTCGACCCACGAGCCTTTTGTCATATTTTCTCTCCCCTGTCCAGCTGAGGAGGGGAGTGATAGAGCGGCTTTGGTGGGCACGTGGCATCCAGCCAAGGTCAACCCACCACAGCATTGCTCATTGTTGCAGAGAAGAGACATCTTCAGTTGCCTTGCACAGATGAAACAACTTGGAAGTCCGTGATGCTTTCTGCTTCAGGATCCAGCTCAGATGCTCTCATCTCTGTTGAGTCTTTCAGGTAAGTGGGAGTAAAAGGCAGTAAAATTGCAGTCATATGCCAGCAGACAAGATTGAACACACACAGAGTATAGACATGATGAATAAGAAGGTGTTATTTTAATAGTCAATTTTCAGAATCTAACAGCCCTTGAAAATAGATTAGCTTAGAACATTTCCTCTATTTAGAAGTGTCACTACTTAGCTGTGCACTTAAGTAAAAGCTGAGCTTTGAGGAATCTTTAAGTTAAAGGATTGCCATAGGTCAGAAAGGCTGCCAGCAAAGGGGTGCCTCAAAACTAAAACCTGGTGCCATCAGACAGCGTAAATGGCAGAATATAAATAAAACAAATATTGGGGTAATCTTTATTCTAAATTCCTTCCAAAAAATTCAAGTTGATGCTGCATTTCCAGAACTCAAGATATGTCAAAGGTGGCTCATAAATTAGAATGTCAGAGCTCAGGCTGTACCCAAGATCAGGATGTACCTGTGTGTCTCTGTGTGTGTGTGTGTATGTTCAAGAGCAAATAAGTTCAGTAGGTCCACTCTAAGAAGTAGGAGAGGCACATAGGTATTTCAGCCCCCAGTTTATATCTAGATTGCCTTGGTTGGCTGTGGAAGTTTTCTCCAGTGTATGATATGCAAACCTGAGAGGCAGGGAACAAGATTTGTTCAGAGGGAAAGGGAGAGAGAGAACAGATGCATCTCTGCAGGTCAAGGGCTTTCATCAGGGAGAGGGGAGTCCTGTGCTCACTCAGGAACCTGTCTGAGGGCAGCTCTGAGGACAACTGGGAGTTATTGCATGGAGGGCACTACCATCACCATCAGCATCATTGCTCTCGAAGAAGAGACCATGCCTGCTGCTGTATTTGAAAAGAGCAAATTTGGCATCTGGCTATGAACTCAAATTTAACCCTGGGCCCTGAGAAGGGAGGGGTTTCCACCCTCCTGCACTTCTCCCAGTAGCTAATCTGGGCAGCCCGTTCCTCAGAATGCCAGCTCACATCCGTCCTGCTCTCAGGTACTGAACTGGGACCACAGGGATGTCTTGCAGTGGGTGGGTGCTGCAGTGAGGGCATGGGGCTGAGTGCTGTGGCACCTCTGGGCTTCCTCAGGTGCAGCTCAGTGTGCTCTCCAGTGTGCCTCTCTTGGAAGCTGTGAACTACTCAAAACAGGTCAGAAAATAAAAACGTTATATGTTCCCCTGCTGCATCTAGTGCAAAGACCCTTCTCTGCTAACATGCTTCTCTGTGCACAGTGGAGTACAGCCTGAACGATCACCATGGGATTTTCTGCTTGAATTTGACACGTTTATTTTGATGATGAAGAGCAAGACCAATAGGACTCCTATCAGTGTCAATGGGAACTGAAAAGATTTTTCTCTCAGTGATCTGTATCATTTACCATGTGATTGTGAGCCCTTTGGTCAGAAGTACCCCTTTAATAATTTGTGTTAGCATTGTGCCTTGGACCCATAAGCTGACAGACCACTGGCACGCCTGTCAGAATACGAATACTAATGCAATGCACCCACAATTACTTTTCACTGGAAAATGTCACATAATAAAAAAGCTTCTTCAAGGGCTGAACTTCATCATAATTACTTTGGGTCCTTACACCATACTGACACACCTAAAGCTGCAGAACAAACTGCTAATCCTGCAATGAACTCTTACCATGCTTATTGCCCACTTGGTCCACTCACAACAAGGTCTGGGGCAATTAATGTAAATTTTAAAAAATGCAGATGCAGGTGGAGGTCGTGGGAATATTAGCATAATAAAAGAGGACAACAGATGATATTTTAAATAGGGTCTTCATCCTCTTTTGTTATCACTAGCACCCCAGAGCAGCCTCAAAAAAAAAGAAAAAAAAAAAAAAGGCAAAGTCCTGTTTAGGCTTCAAATTCATAAAAAGTAGAGTCCCTGCAGCATTGTATTGCCAGTTGTGAATGTTAGGATTCATACTTAATCTAAAAATCATATATCCATGCACTTGGTGAGGTGATTCTTCTCCAACCACCCCGTGTTGTGAACTGTTTTTTAAAGAAACTATGCATATCCGCAAACACAGCATCCTGGCTCAGATTAAAGAAGATCAAATACTAGTCGAATAATGACACAAACTGCAAATATGCCACTATGTTTAACAGGGCAGAAGAAAGTCCTCCTCTTGCTGTTGCACTTGCTCTTACCTTGTCAGGAGCCAGCAAGTTTCTCCAGAACAAGGATAAATCATGGTTTAGCATTTAGATGACATCTGTAGATCTTCCCTTGTCCACTGATGCAGCCACTCCATTGTAGAAGGCCACTAGATTGGTCAGGCATGATTTGCCCTTGGTGAAACCATGTTGGCTCTCTCTAATCACCTCGCTGTCTTCCCTGTATTTTGACATGTCTTCAGGGACAATCTGCTCCATGATCTTACTGGGCACAGAGGTGAGGCTGACTAGTTGGTAGTTCCCAGGGTCCTCTTTTTTACTGTTTTTAAAAATGGGTGTGATCTTTCTCTTTCTTCAGTCACCACGGACTTCGCCTGATGGTCATGACTTTTCAAATATGATGGAGACTGGCTTGGCAACTACATCAGCCAATTCTTTCAGGACCCTGGGATGCATCTTGTCAGGTCCCATGGACTTGTGTATGTTCATGTTCTTCAGGGTGTCTTGAACCTGATCTTCCCTTTCTATGGGAGGGACTTCATTGCCCCAGTCCCTGCCTTGAGGTTCAGGGCTTGAGACATGTGAGAAGAGAGATTAGCATTGAAAACATTGGCAAAAAATTTGTTGAGTACCTCAGCCTTCTCCATGTCAGTTGTCACCGGCTATCCTGTTTTGTAGGTTGTCACCAGCTCTCCCGTTTTATTTACTGGGGGATACATTTTCTTTAATCTTGCTTTTCTGGCCAACATATGTGTAGAAGCCCTTCTTATTATTCTTTGCATCCCTTGCCAAATTCAGCTCCAACTGTGCCTTAGCTTTCCTGACCCCATCCCTACACATCTGGGCCAGCATCCTGATATTCTTCCCAGGACACATATCCCTGGTTCCACCACCTGTGGAGCCTCTTCATCCTCTGGTGGAGGAGCCCAGCCCACCCCTGCTGTGGAAGAGCGCTGGAAGGAGCACACAGCCAGGCAGGGGCCGGGCAGGAATTCAGGCAGGAGCAGACTGAAAGCCGTGGCAGCAGCGACTGCAACGGGAGGGCCCCATGTGCCCCTCCATCACTGTGCATCTACTGATGGGTGGTACGGGAAGGTGAAGCCACAGTGCCCGTGCCTCTGCAACTCAAAGGGGAAAGGCATTTTCCAGAAAGGTCTCAGAAAATTTATTTCACTGTCTCTTTTAATGCTGGCCCTGAACACAGATTTTGATGAAGAGAAGAGGCTTCTGCAAGGTAGTCCCTGGAAGTGGAAAGGTTTGGCAAGCTTCTTGGGCTCTCCGAAACAACGCGTTAACTTTTTTATTGATTTGAGAAAAATTTGAGGGAGTTAAATGCATTCCCAGAGCAAATTGAATCTATATTTCTTCACAGATACATGAGTCAGAGCATCTGAATGCGTATTGCCAAATATAGTAATTGTGCTCCATCAAAAGATGGATGCTGGAGTATAACAGCACACTTCCCAAAGTTTTGTTTTAAGAAAAATTATCAAAAGGACTCTCTTCCATATACCTGGGAAAGCAGCTAGATGAAGAAATGCTGTGTATTTTAACTTAAACGGCAGTGAGCCTCATGTTATAACTTGCTGAGCTCCACAGCAGTAAAGAACAAGGCCAGGTGGCAGAGAGCACCGTGAAACTTCAACTATTTCATCCGATCTGTATGCATCAATTCCTGTTTTCAGGCTACGTCCAGCACGTACTATGTGAAGGGCCACTGCCACCCCGAACCGGAATCATAGAATCATGGAATCATAGAATATCTCCGGTTGGAAGGGACCCATAAGGATCATCGAGTCCAACTCCCCGCTCCTCGCAGGACTGCCTAAAACTTTATGAAGCAACCCTGAGCCCAACGTCAAGCACAAAAGGACAGCATCTATTTCAGAGTTCCTTGAGTACTGCCACAGCACAGTAACTATGCACAGCCCCTGTCCGTAACCCTAACGACTACCTCGACGCAAATAAGAGTTAGCACCGATATTAATCCCCAGCTGCCAGGTGACGGTCGCTTTCCTCTGGAGGGGTGCTGCGGGACCACCCCGAAGGGGAGCGCTGCTTGTGCCGGGCGTTTGGGGAAAGCAGCAGTCCCGCTGCTGGCAACCGCTGTTTCCTGAGGACGGGCGTGCAGCGGGGGCTCCTGCCTCAGGACCTCCGCCCTGCCCGCTCCACCGAGGAGGAGGAGGAGGAGGAGGAGGAGGTGGGGGCGGGCGCCCGGCTGTGCGGGGCAGGGACCCCCGGGCCCCGGGCTGCCGGCTGTGAGGGCTCCAGCCGCCGCCGCCGCCGCCAGGGGGCGCCGCGCCCTCTCGGATGGGGGCGCTGGGGGCTCGGCGCGGGCGCGGCGCTCATTGGCTGGCGGGGGCCAGGCTGGGCGCGGGGCGCCGCTTCTTAACGGGCGGCGCGGGGCGGCGGGAGCGCTGTGCCGGGCGGGCTGCTGCGGGGCGGGCTGCCGCGAGCCGGGCTGCCGCGCGCCATGAGCGAGGTGAGCGGCCGTTGGGGCGGCCGTTGGCCGTTGGGGCGGCGGCGGCGGGGGGTTTGTGTGTGTCTGGGGGGTGGAAACCGCCTCAGCCCCTCGGAAAGCGGCCCGGGAGGCTGGGGCGGGGGCAGCACCTGGGCTTGGACGTAAAGCGTCGCTTTCCGAAGGGCGGCTGAGGAGGGCCGGCTGCTTCCCGGGCTGGGAGCCCGGCGGGGCTCTGCTGTGCTTGCCGGCAGAGCTGGTGACACTGAGAGGTGTCCCTTTGCTGGGTAGGGAGTCTCAGCTATCTCGCTTCTGTTAAACCCTGTCTTCTGATAAATGGATCTCCACAGGTGTGTATGCTCCTTCAAAACATCAAACAAGGTGACGTTTTGCCCTTTGAAGCACCACGCACACCAGTGGAGAATCATTTATTTAAAAAACTCCTAGGAATTTAAAGACATGTCTAATGCTTTCCTGTGCAGAAAGAAGGATTTAGTAAGTTGTGTGAAAGTTGTCTTCTAGAACTCATGGGGGAAAAAGAAAAGCCCTATTTGTAGTTGGATGCTGATGTAAACTTTATAAATAATGTCCTGGGAAGGATTACAATTAAGGAAAAAATGTAAATAGTGCCATACTGTAAGGATCACATTTACCCTTGTAAATAAATAACCTGAAAATTTTCACTTGTGGTTTTTTTTGCAGTGGAAAAGTCCCCTGGGACAAACTAGTATTTTTGTTATTAAAAGTGTTGTCAGGCAGGATGACTGTTTGACAATGTAGTTGATCAAATGCTGGGCAGGTTCAGCTGGCAGATCCCAGATTCTCTAGTGCAACTCTCTTTTTGGGGATCAGTAGAGATACCTATAACTATGCCTTAGCAAGCAACTATTTTTGGAGGCTATTCCCTGTTATAAAAGACTTGCTGCTTCATTAACCAATGGGTATTCCTTTCTTAGCAGCAAGAGTAAGATTAAGAGCGACACCAAATCAGTTTTGACTGGTTGTTGTGCAGGTGTTACTCAGCTGTATTTTTAGATGAGGTGTAAATCTGAGACAAAAAGTAGCGTAGTAGTGTTGTGTCTGGTGCAGGATTTATGAGGAGCAGCTTACATCTTAGCTTGCAGGTCAGGCCAAATGGGGAAAGCAGAGGAAATCCTCATCATCCTTTCCTGCTGCTTGCAGGGTTCAGGCAGTCCAGGTGCAATGTGCTGGGCTCTCTGTGACTTCTCCTTGGCTGCTGCCTGGATTTCTGTCAACTGGATAGAGTTCCTGCAGCGTGGGGTTTTTGTGGTTGCTGTCCCTTTGCCACCCAGGCTAGCTGAAGTGTTCTGTGAGATGCTATTCCACTCCTTAGAGATAGTATTTGGGGAAAAAATCTTCTAGTGAGGAGTAATAATTGGGTGATACTGCTGTAGTTACTATAACTGTACCAAGCACTCTTGTTATAGCTCTGTGCTGGGCTGTATTTGCTCAGTAATTACCCCTTCATAGCTTGAATTGGCTTGCTTGCCTTTTGGATTTTGAAAGTCCCAATGAATGTCAAGATCATCCCTAATACCAGCATAGGGGTTCTCTGTTCACAGTACACTTCCTCGTGCCTCACAGAACAGTATTCCTAGCAAACCCTCAGAGCTGGAAGATGTCTCTTTCTCTGGTGTGGTGCTAAGCCCTGTATATATGATGCTTAGCACTGCACTCGGTGTCTTCAGTGCTACTGTCATTGTCATTCAGCTGACAATATTGGAGAGTTTATCACTCACAGCTCGAATGAAGAAAGGCTTCTTTGCTGTTACTTGCCTGTCAGCTGTTACTCAAAAGATGATTCTTTTTTCCAAAAGGCACATGAAAGCAACTGGACCACCCCAAACCACCTCACTGCAAAAGACTTGTTAAAAAATGAGGCAAAAAAGTTTAGCAGAAAGCAAGCTCCTTAGACATTGGTTTGCTGTATTTGGATGGGGGTCTTGGTGGATTTCACTTGTCATGCTATAACTGAAAAATGGTTTTATTTTCTTTGTTTTAATCTGCTAGAAAATCTGAGGATAGGGTGACGGAAAAGAGGCTCAACTAGAGCCATCAAAAGATTATCACAAATAGAATGGTGCTGGGAGGGTGGGATGGTTTTCTTGCTTTATGTTAGCAACTGTCAGAATTTGAGTAGAGTTTGGAATGTGGTTGCAGGAATCTCTGAAGAGAGCTTTCATATCCCTCAAGTTATTTGCTGAGGTTGGATGGATTCTTGTTTTACTGCTTCAAGCAAAATTATTTCCTGATTATGGGTAGTGATACCAGTCTCCTGGTGGAGAAAGCTGAACAGGAAGCAGCCACTCATCTGGCTATAGGACTTTTCTAGCAGCTAACTTACTTTTTTTCAGGAAGGATAAAGAACTTTTCTACAGAAAACCCCTATGCTTCTTCCTTTGCAGTGTTTGTCTGAAAATGTGTTTAAGATGCTCTGTCTGCTGGGCAGAAGTGAAGTCTGGCTCTGTAACTAGTTGCAGGGAACTTGAGATACAAGAGTTTACCTAGAAGCATTGCAAAACATGATTAGTGCTTCCTGCTGCTTGGTTTAGTGGCAGATGGATCACTTAGCTCTATGGGGAACTTCTCAGGAACATCACTATATACTGAAATATGTTTTTAGGTGTTGAAGTGGCTTTGAAAATCTGTCCTCAAGTAACTGAGAAGCCTTTTCTTTAGGTCTGTAGGTGTTTTCTGTTCTTTTTAATGAGCCTAGGGAGAAGTGCCATGCTGGAAAATATCAGCTACTGTCAGTGAGTGCCCATGAGATGCAGCCCTTCTTCCATAAAAGGTCTCTGGTCACATAGGCTGAAATAGGGGAAGTCGTCTTGGGTAATGGGCTCATAGACCAATGCCAAATGGCCATTCACAGCTGGTAGTTTTACCAGTGAGCCTGCAGGCTCACAACTGGCATTCACCACAGGGAATCCTGTCATCTTATCAGTCATTTAACTATCTGACATGTTGCAGATGATGTCTGATCATGGTGACAGTGCTCCCCTGACAAGAAGCATTTCATCACACAAACATTTTTACAACATTCACTGCCACTTTTGCCTCCTGTGTTGAATGATTCTGATTGTCATCAGGAATCAGGTCTGGACTTGCGAAGGAGTGCAATTTAAACAGTATGGTATTGCAGCCCTGGATGCTGTTCAAGTGGTTCAGGGAAGAAGCCCATGTATAAGGAGTTGGAGCTTAAAATAGCATTAGCAGAGATTGCCTTGTTGGATGCATTTATTTCCTTTTGGTATTAAAGGGTCAGAGTGATATTGCTGGTGTAGGGGAGGAGTTCGGCTTTACTGTGTTATTTAGGTGTCTGACTTTGGGAGAGCCATGCAGGAAATCTACTTAATTGGCCCACATGCCTGAGGCACCTGTGATTTAAGAGAAGAGCTTGCATTGGAAGAGCCTTACACAATGTGAGTAAAGTGCTATACTGATTGCCAGGGTGCTAATATGTACCACCTAAGGCAGAGTTTGAGCCAGTGGCTTTATATATTTGAGGAGCAGCCTAGCTACCAGACAGTAGCAAGAATATTCTAGCTCTCCTTTTGAAACAGACATCAAGCAACAGGCACAAGAAATTAGTAAGAGAGAAGAGAGCTGTTAGGGGTTTGACTCTGTAGAGTGCTTTGGTCTCTTAACTGGGGAAGCTGAGAGATGGGGACTTGATCTCTGCATAAATATTTTTGTCAGGCTTTGAGTACAAATAACACCAGGTCTTGTTTCTTCTTTGAGCTACACCAAGCTCTTTTCCTTTGCCTTGTGTTGCCTCTGGGCTCTTGAATCCTGCAACTGCCATGTGTCCACCTTTAAAAGGATGACGAAGGGTGCTCGTGTGCCCTGTAGTAGGGGTGTGCAGGGCATTCATGGGGGGATAAGCTGTCATGTGGGTATGCTCTTCCAGACAGCTCTCCTCTGTAGTCTGGAGTACTGAATCTTTGTTTTGGAGCTCAGATCACCTTCAGTGGGAGCTACCCAGGCAGCCAACTTGGCAAAGATGGAGGCTTCACTGGAACAGCTGACATGGCCCTAATGCTGGGGGTAGAGATATTTTTCTGAAAATTGAGCTTCACCAGTCTGTGAGGGGTGTAAGGTGCTAATTACCAAGGCAGTCTCTGCTGTGGCTCTTTTCAAAACAAGTAATGCCACACTGCCTGGTGGTTTGGGCATATCCCTAAGCTGGCTGAGTAACAGAGGGTGTTGTCTTCCCTCCAGGTTGAGGGAGAACCTGGAACATGTCTCTATCACTTTGGACAAGTGTCCTTACCAGGAGGCTGTTGGAGAAGGACATGTCCAAGTGTGAAATATTAGGTGTATGTGGAGGCTTCTGTCTGAAACTGTAGCTACTTCAGGTAGTTAAACGGGAAAACTGGGGTTCTTTCATGGGTTGCTCTCCTGAAATCAGTTGAAGCAGTTCTACTGAAATGATATTTAGGGTCTTAGAACCAGATGTATTTAAACACTGAAGTGAGGATTGTACACCAATAATCCTGATGGCACTAAATCAAAGAGCTGGTGTTTGTAGGGGGAAAACATGTCATGTTTGTTTAGAGGAGCTCCTGTTCTTGTGTGATGCTTGCAGTCCTGGGGGGTGTCAGAGCCAGCCAGTTGTCTTAGGGGGGCCCTTATGGATGGATTTTTCAGATACTGCCATGACCCCCCCAACTGTTAACTATTGGCCTTACTGAGATTATACCCACAATAGGTCTGTAATAGGTTATACCCAACTGTATAGATGTAAAAAGTACAGCAAGAACATGGCAGGGTGGAGGAGGAAATTCTGCAGCTGTTATAGGATGGGGGTGGGATAGATAAGGCACATGAACATCAGTTTTTAATTTTAACTCGCATCCACTTATTAGCTGAGTGGTAAATTGCAGCTCAAAAGAGGAGGAAGAAGGGGGAACAATAAGTTTTAATCTGTCACTTTGCCTACTCCTTCCATCAGTGTGGTTTCAGTGGGATCAAGCATCTTCTAAAATAGCATTTAGAAGTGATGTTGGAAATTGATCTTAATTTGTGAAACCAGCAGACATACTGTTTAGAAAGGAGTACACTGGTTTTCTTGCAATGTATAGAATGCCAACAGATTCAAACAACACTTTAATAAAGGACAGTTAGCTTTAATAGTATGCTTCAGATACCATGTTTCCCTGTAAAAGAGTAACTTAAAGCAAAAACTCCTGCATTTGTAAAACAGGAAAACCCCAACCTTCATACTGCAGTAAGTGATAATTGAATATAACTTCAGGTTGCAAAGGCATGTTAGTTTCTAGTCCTATATCCCTAAATTTGTAATGCATTGGCAAGCTTATAAGAGTAATCTCCCAACGGTTTCTACATTAACTGGATCATGCTAATGATGAAATGTGGTGTATAGTATAAGTTAACTTCAACAGAACAGTGGTGGCCTTCTCATCAAAGGTTGCTGGGTGTTTGTTTATTGATTTGAATAAAATATTTGATTTCCAGGCCACTGTTTGCTATTGCATGTCTTGCTTTTTCTGTAGGGGTGACTTGGAAAATGTGTCTCAGTGTTTACATGTTTTACTTCTCTAACTTTGCTACAGAAGAACTTGTAATAGCGGCTAGGCCTAGACACTGGGCATGTAAATCATGACACCCACTTCTTGGCTGAAGAGGAGAAGGCTGCATGCATCAGAGGAAAGCTATGTCTTTCTTCAGCCTGTCAGTTGCAACAGAGCCTTAAATTCACTGAGCCATGTAACGCTTTCTTCTCTGCAAGGCATAGGATCTTCTAATGAAGATGAGTAACATACATTCTTCCTCTTTCTAAGAAAAGGTGTTCTGTTTCTTCAGTTGTTTGGACATTTGGTTTCTGAATAAAAAAAGACATAGGTAAGTAGAAACTAGGTCAAATCATAACTAACAATCCTTTTTCCTCTTCCTCTACTTGCAATTAAGAAAAGCAGTATTTATTTCTTTTATGGAAAGAGATGGAAGAGACAGACTATATAGGCCACCTTCCTCTTAATAGGAAAATGAATGGCAAGCTTGATGGAATAAGCTCAGAGCAAGCAACTGCAGAAGAGCTGCAATTGTGAAACTTGTTATTAATGACAGGATTTGAGATCACAATTTATCCCTGTTCTCTATGTCTGTTCCCTCTGAGACCAGATGAATCTACTTATAGGTAAACTGGGCAAGTGTCACATAGGCCAGGTCTTTGGCTGCTGCTATCTTTTCTGATCAATTCATACCAAGTGGGATATAGCCTTATTTATGCACTAACATGGACTTTGGAGGAAGAAGCACAAGTTTGGTTAGAGAAGAAATGAAAATTGTCTGCCTACATGCCTTGAATGTTAGTTACAGCTGGACTGTCTTTGCTTAAAGAGAAAAGTATTATTTTACAGACACTGAATGTTCTTACAGTATCACATTAGTATATAGTGCATGAAACATGACCCGAAACAGTGGTGCAGCTGATACTGTGGGTACTGTGACAGTAGACAGAATGATGTTAGAGATCTCTTTTGTTAAAGCTGAAAGTAAGAAACAAAGAAGAAAAAGAAAAAAAAAAAAACAAACATGAAAGGTGGTGTCCTTGTCTGACTTTGGAGACTTCAAAGATTCCTGGACCGAGACAGCAAGCTGATGAGAAGGGTGGTGCCAGGAAGGAGGGCTTCAGATTTTCTAATGTGTGGAGAGACAGAGCTGTAACTGTGGCAAAATGTATGCAAGTGTGTATTGAGCGTTTTTAACACAGAGTCTAAGTGTCTAAATGCCTGACAGAAAGGTCTGAGCTGTTCTGTCACCAGCCTTATTTGCAGCTCCTTGGCTGGCAGGCTGGATTCTAGCTGTGCTGTGGAGCCAGCTGCTGGATAGTGCCAGCAGAACTAGGCAGCTACAATGGTGGAACCAGAGAAACCTGAACGAAATTTTCAGGTTATAATGGCTTAAACTCAGAAGGGGCATGCGCTGCTGTGCACTTTAGCAGGAGAAGGGTGTGTTGGATCACAGCACAACATGAGTGTCCTAAAAGTGAAGAAGAGATACCTGTTGGGATCCTGGCTAGCTGTACACACTGGTATAGATGTATTTATAGGGATTTTAGGTGCACCTTTTCTGGGAATGATGGAGCACAGTTCAGAAATGCCCAAGCTAGCACTGACTAGGGCTGTCCTCGGACACAGGACAACTCCATGTTGAGCAAAAGCTTGTTAATGTCTGCAAGAATTAGCTGGCTCTTCTGGAGTGAATCAGTGAGACAGCTGCAACAGTCCTGTTAAGTCAGCATCTCCAGTAGGAACTAGCAGGATTGCACATGAGAAGCAGTTTTTCACATAAAGTGCCTTAGTTTTGTAGGGGATGGAGGAAAACTCTCAAGGAAATTAGGGATCTGCACAGCTTCTGAATCACTGGGCAGAGTGCTGGAAAGCAGACAGTACCCATTGCTAATGCCTGAGGATGCTTTGCATCTCTGTGTCCTCTGACCTACAAAATAAGCCTTGCTACCCAGCATGTACCACTGGTCAGGGCACCTGGCTGTCAGTCTGCCTTGGTGATGCTTTGCTCTTTATGAATCTAACACTAGAGGGATTACCAGGCATTAAAATAGTAGTTGGCAGCATTCTGACTACAGGAGAAGATACATTTCAAGGAAAAGCTTATCAAGATCATGATAACTAATGCCTAAGGTGGTGCAAGTGGGTAACTAAGCAGATGAGGAAAGGCTGAATAGATCTGAAGACATCTTTGATTTCTTGAGAATTTTGGTAATATTGGACCTTTTCCTAGTAACACTTGGGATAGAAAGGAAGACCAGTGATTTGTGGGGATGTTTCTATAGATGTCATAGCACTTTCCCACAAATAGTTTGGCTTTAGTGAATTGGTATTTCTGAGCTGAATGTATTCAACTGATCTGTCCTGACGGGTGCCACTACCCATTTCCTCCTATACCTTTGCCTGTCTACTAAGCAGCTGTGTGTGTTTCAGCAAAGCCCTCAGTAGGCAGTAGGGTGAGGTTGGGTTGATCAGAGGAAAGTGTTCCCTAATCTACAGGGGGATGGGGGAGTTGGGCTTTGCATGTCCAAGGTGGACTTCCCTTTTAAAAGGGACCAAACAATTCCAAGCAAAGTGACTACAGACTTCATCAGACAGATGCAACATAATCTGGTGAAGGAGAAGCCTGCCCGAGATGAACAAGAGTGTAATGCCTAGCTAAATGTGAAACACATTTGAAAAAGCTAAAGTCCAAGTCTGGGTGTGGCAGTAGGGGAGAGGTACAGAGACAGAAAAATAATTCTCAAAAATCACTACCATGTTTTTCACTTGAATTCTAGGGATCTTCATTCTCTAGCTAGAATGTTTCAAGTAATGGGATTCTTGTTCTTTACTTCTCTTGTAGGAAAACCTTTTCTTTCAAATGCCCAGAATGAAATTATTTTTGTTTTAAGATACTGAATACTCTGGATGTTGACTTTTTTAAGCACATAACTTTAACACTAATTGGAATACTCTGAAGAATGCCTTTATTTGAACTTGAGAGATACTAGATGGTGTTCAGGAAGAAAAACCTGCATAACACTGAAATCTGGTTCCTTGAATTCCAAACATGTGTTAGTAAAATGTGAGGTAAACGGGAGACAGAAGTTGGAAACTGCTACAAATTAGAAGCATTAACTTGGTAGGAATGAGGAGGAGGAGGCAAGAGGGGATGGCTAGGCAGGCAGCCTTCTACAGGTGATGTGGTAGAAAAATAAGACATGTGGCTTCATAGCTGCTTCGTATATATCACTGCTTCACTCAGATCTGACAGATACACACCACCAGAAAAGAGAGCAAACATGTTGTTGGCTTTGCATACTTTAAAATGCATGTGCCAGCACACATGTGCTGCAGTTTAAGCAGGGCAGCTAAATGCCTAAGGAAGGCCAGCTTCATGCCAATTTTAGTTTGCCAGTCAGACTTGGCAGCTATCACTTCTTTCATTCAGCATAGTTTGCAAGCTACTGGACAGCACTAACATCCAAGCCAAGCTGAACGAACCTCTCAAGTAAGATGACAGGAGACCCTCTCCTTGTTTCACAGGGGTTTTATTCTGAGTGCTGCCTTGTATTCTTTGGACTAAAAGCTTGGTGCATTTCCATTCTGGAACTGGACTTATGGGATGGATCTGCAGATGCCGAAACATTGGTGGCAAAGGATCTAGCATTAATGTTGTAAACTGCAAAAAAACCTAAGTTGCAAATTATCTGAATTATAGCAATATCTTCCACAGTCATGCCATGTAAGCCTTTAATAGATGTTTTTGACTGGTGTGTCAGGCAGCACACAGCTGGATCTAAGTGAATGTTATTATCTGCTTTCTGGATGAAACTTCTAAGGAACCTATTTTCTGTCTAGTCATGGGATGGGTATGTTAGAATATTGACAAAATGAATGCGTGACTTTTCTGGAGGAGCACATTAGGGTCCTTCTTTTAATGGCATTGAATGATGGTTTGCCATGTTCATGTGTGAATAAGGTGAAAACATTGGGTAACATTTTTCTTTCACTTCATATGCAAGGCACAAAGCACAGAATGGAGCCTGGTTCATAATGGGAGACTGAAGGTAGAAGGAATCACTGATGACTACTTGGAGTGGAGAAGCTTGCAAGTTTTCATTGAATGTGAATTGGAAAATGCAGTTCTGTGGAGGGAGGGTGTTTGAAAGGGTGTGGGGGAGCTTTTGCTGAATCTGCCTGACCACATATCGCCTGGACTTGTTCCATGGCTAGGGCACTGCAGGAACTGTAGAGCATTTAGTCTTGGGCAGGTAACCTGCTGGGTCTGTCCTGGGGCCAGGGACCCTGGCAACTACCTATAGCTGCTCAGTGAAAATTGCTTTCTTCTCTGCTGCTATTAATGACGACACTGATAGCAACATCAATTTCACTGAGCAGCTCCAGGGCCCTGGGAGCTTCTGGTTTGTGGAAATCCCTATTTTTCAGCCAGCTCTTGGACAGAGCTAGTGACCTGGCTTTTCTGCCTGCTGGATGTGAGTGCATTTGATTGCTGTCCCTGATTCCTGGCAATCAAGGTGACCTTGTGCATCACCCTGTCCATTTTCCTTTTTAGTACAGCAGGGTTGTTTCTAATAGTTTGGCTGCTGTTTAGACTCATAGCACCAAGACAGCTTTGCTCTGAAGTGCATCACACTTCAAACACAACAGCTCCCACAAAGTCTCAGCAGGTCAGTTCTGATACAGATTTGAACAATGCAGGACAAATCCTCTGTTGAGCAAGGCCCCATTTCGAGGCAGCTTCAGCAGCCAATTCAGGGTTCCCCTTGCATGAATCTCCTTGTGGCACAGAGCCAGAGATAACAGGTTTGCGTCATCTTGCTGTGCAGCCCCTAGGCAGGGTGCGTTGCCAAGGCTGCAGCATGTTCTCAGTCCAGTGATTCTCCTGCTACTGGAATAGCCCTAAAGAAGTTACTGTCATAACTGCAGATGGCTCTGGGGCTGCTCCGAGTTGTTCTCCATGACCAGACTGGCTGCCCAGGGGTTTGAGGAGTAGATTACGTGACGCATAAACATCCTTGCTGCTTTGTCTTGCTGTTGTCTTGAAAATCGGAAGGCTTTGCCCTAGGCTGAAGGCAGAAAATTCCTTTGCATGGCAATGTAAAACTGCCGTAACTAATACCATTTAGAAACCTGGGTGGCCAGTTACTAGTGCAGTTTAACAGGCTGTAATAACATCTATATACCTTCTGAAATATGTAGGGAAATGGGAAGAAAGTGTGAACAAATTTTTCAATTCTACAACTGGAAATAAAACCAAAAAAGCCAACATAAAATGCCAGAATTTTTGCAGTCTGGGAAGACTTGCCATTTATAACCCAAGCTGTCCCTTGAAGACAGCCTCTAACTCAACTACAGCTGGGTTTGTAGCTCACAAATTAAATTACCCTAAATTTCAGAAGGGTTTGGAAGAATGAAATATAAAGTACATATTTGCTACAAAAACACCATCCATATTCAGTTATATTATGCCTAGGCAATGATCCTGACCCCTTAATTGGCTTAGGGCAGTCTTTCTATCTGGGCATGCTAATAATATTAAAGGATACCCAAAATACCATCTGAATCCAAATGCTTTTCCCAGATCCCCAAGGTTCTGATTTGCTCCTAATCAGATACCACACTCAGTTGCTATCAACTGTCTGTATTGCCTGCACAGGTGGCCAAGGCTTATAATTGAGGCTGCAGAGATGTACCAGTGTTGCTCCATGTTTTGCTCTGCTGCAGAGTAAAGATTGCTAGGAGGTAATGCAACAACCCAGGGAGATAGTGTGCTGTGTTTTGTGGTATGAAGCACTGACTTGCTTGATTCTCAGTTCCCAGCACAAAATTGCAGTGCCTTCTTCCCATGGTACTGTCTTTTGTCTCTTCTGTTGTCCTTGTACAACTGTTTGTGGATCGGAGACATCAACTATGTTACTGAAATAATCAACAAACAATTAAACTCTGTATTTTTTTAGCTGGATCATGTCAATGATTGTTTTCAACACAGCTCTGCTGAAGGGTTATTTTTAACTTGAATAATTTTAGAGTTCCTGTTTTCTGTATGACCTTGCAAACAATTGTATCCAAACAAATGAGGCCTTGGGGATGGGAAAGTGTAGCTGGATTGGGCTAGACTGGGAAGTAGGAGTTCTTAAGGCAGGTTTCCTGCCTAAAAATGCCCTTTCTGGAACTGTAGTGCCAGGTCTGATACTTCCAATAGATAAGAAATAATAGGAGAAAAAAGGAAGGGACTACCTTAGAACCCCAGTCATTTTTCATTTATGCCATCCAGCTTAATCAATTTTTATGTAACTGAAATATTCCTCTTGGGTCACCTTGATGTTTCTTCTTTATCAACTTCCAGTGTAATTAGGATACGGGTTGTATCACCCATGTCCAAATAAGAGCTGAGGTAATTTTTTGGCAGGTGGTGTGAGAAGGCTTATTCTGTACTTGATTTTACCCTCTTTGCCCTTTGCTTAACAAAACTTAAGATGCAGTTTAGAGAAATTCCACAGTACCACACTGAGGTTCCAGCTCTACTCACGCAAGTAATTCTGCTGAATTGAAGAACACTACTTGTCCACATATGAGTTACCCCTGTAAATAAGCCTTGCAGGATCAAATCCTCCATTTCCTTCAGAAAAGAGGGATTACTTCCACGGCTGGCATGGTAATTAACAGGATTTCGGAAAGACATTCTTGCTGCTGCTTTCAAAATTAACTTCAAAGATTCCATTAATCCCTGTCTCAGGGGAAAAAAAAAATTGTGATTACAATGTTTTTTGAGAAATATCTGCTTAATAATGTTTTAATTCAAAATATGCTAATAACCTAAATATTAAGCAAGCTACTGTTTGTGCTAATTATGTTGATTACATTTGGTGTTGGTGTAAATATTCTGTTTAGAACATTGTATTGAATCTGAATACAAAATCAGCAGGTTCTCACTGTGCTCATTATAAATTACAGCCTAGTGTTGGCAAAAGTGGGGCACAGTGACAGTTCTTCTCTATGCTATTAGAATATTTAAAAACAGCACTGTAAGTGGGTTCTTATATCCCAGATGGTGATTCTCTCTGCCCATTTTTGTCAGGTGCCTCCTTATTTAACCTGAAAGTGTGCTGGGTGCTGAAGGTCTGTTGACTGCATATGCTCAGAAGTGCAGGTTCTGAGGACTTACTCAAGTCAAAAGCTCTGTCTGCATGAAAGTGAACAAATTGTATCTCTTAAGGGTATTTGCCTCACTTAAACTGTGCTAACACCCCTGTCATTAAGGCACTCTGCCTATCGGGTGGAGCATGCATTTTGCATAGGCATGTAAATAAAATGTGTTTTCCATGGACAATGACCACATTGCAAACAAAATCACCCAGGACTGGGGACTGCAACCCTGCCTTTCAACTACTGTGAGAAGCACCAGCTTCACGGCTACTCCTTCAGTTCCCATTGCTTTTTCTGTGAGGGTTGTCCAGTGGATCAACAGGAGGGCTGGGGCCTTATACCAGCATGCCTCTCTGTGCTGTCTCATGGGAGTTGTGGGTTCACCCTGATTAAACAGTACCTAAACCTGCATGTCCTCCTTCCTGGGGAAATGTAGCAACCAGTACATCAGCAGTCAACCTGGTAAATTGTCTGCTTTTCACACAGGCTGCAGCTTTTGTGGACAGCTATACCTTGAATATAGTGCTTTCCTTCTGTGTTTGAAAGTAGCATTCGAGACTTAATTTGCACCAGTGTAAATAACTGTCAAAGATGCAAGGATATGAATGCCAAGGTCCAGGTTGTGTCTTCATAGAAAGCTGAAAGGAAATTGCAAAGAGACTGTATTTTGCCCAGATCATTGCAATAGCAAGAGCCCGGTAGTCATCCACAGTGCCTAGAAGGAAAAGAATCTGTAGTTATCCACAGCCTTGTTGTTAATTTCTGACAAATATTACTGTGGTTTCTAGGAGGATAGTGTGCATGCTTATGTGCCTTCAGTGACTACAGAAGTCATAGAAAACCAGTGCTGGTCACTGTGCCAACTTTTAGCCACTGCAGTTTGAATCCCATCAGTTTATCTCAGCCCACCTGTGGAGTTTTAATGTATTAAAATAGCTATAGGAGAGCCTTAATAAAATTAAGGACAATCAAGAGCTAGTCAAGTAGAACACTGCTTGACCCAGGAAGATAATTATAAAAATTGTCAGAGTGCCAGGGATCGTTTAGTTTTGACAGCCAGTCTTGAAAGATGGATTCTGGCACTCTTGCTCTGGCAATATTATGCTGCTCTGGCAATGCAAGCCAGAGAAAACTGGCTATAGAAAATTCCTGTTGTGTAAAGGAGCATGCAGAGAAGGTGCTACATGGATGAAAAGCTGGACATGAGCCGGCAATGTGTGCTTGCCGCCCAGAAAGCTAACAGTATCCTGGGCTACATCAAAAGAAGTGTGGCCAGCAGGTCGAGGGAGGTGATTCTGCCTCTCTGCTCTGGGGAGACCTCACCTGCAGTACTGCGTCCAGCTCTGGGGCCCTCAGCACAAGAAGGACATGGACCTGCTGGAGCGGGTCCAGAGGAGGGCCACCAAAATGATCTGAGGGCTGGAGCACCTCTCCTGTGAGGCCAGGCTGAAAGAGTTGGGTTTGTTCAGCCTAGAGAAGAGAAGACTGCGAGGAGACCTTATTGCGACCTTCCAGTACTTAAAGGGGAGCTACAGGAAAGATGGGGAGAATCTTTTTAACAAGGCCAGTTGTGACAGTACAAGGAATAATGGATTTAAACTAAAGAAGAATAGATTTAGACTAGACATAAGGAAGGAAGAAATTTTTTACAATGAGGGTGGTGAAGCACTGGAACAGGTTGCCCAGGGAGCTGGTAGAGGCCCCATCCCTGGCAACATTCAGGGTCAGGTTGGACGGTGCTCTGAGCAACCTGATCTGGTTAAAGCTGTCCCTGCTCACTGCAGGGGGGTTGGGCTAGATGACCTCTAAAGGTCCCTTCCAACCCAAAGCATTCTATGATTATGATAGGTGAGAGGCCATATCCTAAAGAACTGAGATCCCATGGTGAGAGCAGCCGGGGAAAAGTGGTAGTCTCCAGAAAGTCACTTGTACCAGAAGTGCATGGTCATGACCAGGTATGAGCTGCTTTGTATTGAAGTGTATGTTGATAAATATTTTTCCTTACTGTCAGGTGCCCAGAAAATGTGGTCTGATTTCTTACAATGATGTGCAAGACAGAAGTAACAGACACATTATCAGATTTACCTATCTTTCAGACAAAATATTAGCTAGATGTTCTGTACTTGATGCAGTTACCTTAAATGTGGGCTTTGAAGGACACTTTATCTCATAAGTATTCAGTACCACATCTATAAAAATGTGGAGGAACTTGTAAAGGAGGCACAAATAGACCAGTGAGGAAAGTTTACTTATGTAGCTTCTAACACAATTTTCATGACTATATTCCAGCTTCTCTCTGGGATTCTTCAGTTCTGCCTGCAGATATTCTTTAGGTGACTAGCTGTTTACTGATGTGAATGAACCTGTATGTCACAGAAGTTGGCTTAGGATTTACCATATGGCTGTATTGCAGACCAGTTTTGAGAAGACTTATAATACGAGAGAATGAGTGAAACAGCAGAACTTGTGCATGGCTTGCCAGCAGTACACCTAATCTCTCCCAGCTGTCCATCTTCATGCTTTTGATACATAATTCCAAAAAATAGTGGTGCTAAATTCCAGTCCCATTATTTAGAGGCTAGGTATCCCTTGGCAGCTTCAGTAAACAGAAATCTTTGTCACAGCAGCATCATTTTCCCTGCTCTTAACTTTTTACCTTAAACATGGTAATATCTTTTGTCCTTCTTACTACCAAATTATTTACTGTGTTGTGGTAAAGAGTAATGTTTTTCACACCTAAATGTGTGAAATGCTGAGTGCTATAGTTTCAAGTCAATACATGACATTAGAAAGAGGTTGTCAAACATAGTGAAACAGAAATCTCCAGTAAAGAGTTGAAATCCTGAATTCTGGAGAGTGTATCCACTCGTTCCAGGTCATAGCTGCTTGGTTCTTGCCCCTACTTAAATTTTGGATCTTCATTTAGTTTCTGACATACAGCTTGTGTTCTTTGCTAGAGCATGAAAGAAAAGCAATTGCAAAATTCCTGTTGATTTCAGTAGGCTCAGGATATCACCTCATCACGTAATTATTTTTAAGTGGTATGTATGCATAATGTATTGATCTACTGGCAAAAGCTGGTGTTTCCCTTGGTGCCCACTACTTGTTTTTCAGTTGAATAGGTTATCTTCCTGTTTTTTTAATAGCAAATTTATACCTGGTATTAAAAAACATGGAAAACTGTGGGTTCTTAGAACCAGAGGAGTTGACTATAATATGACTGGACAGGGGATACATGGAAAAGGAGGCCGTGTGAAGTATGTAGGTCCCACATTTGATAGGGTCTTCCGTTCTGTGTTTTTAATACAGATTTCTCTAATTCATTCTTTAGTGTGTAGGAAGTGTGCATGCTCATGTAATATCCTCAAAATTCCACCTAGGGGAAACTAAAAATCATGCTATGAACCTTGAGGCAGTAATGGTCATATACTAAGTATGCTTTGGGATCTACCTATGCCCATAGCCTAATGAACCTCAACTGGGGCTTACTTCAGTAGTCTAAAACTCTCAGTACTTTTAAAGATCAACCAACACTCAGATCAGCCTGTAAGAACTTTTGTTTCTTACATTGTTCCTGGATAAAGTCAACCCTAATTGTCTTAATTTGAGGAACTGTACAGGAGGTTTTTAGTCCTGAAAAACAGCAGGTAGAAATTGCTGTATCTCCTGGTCTTTCAGCTGTTAACTAGGAAGCTTTCCTTACTTGGAAAACATGGAAAGTCCTTAAGCAGATATTTACAGTGACATTTTGTATTTGCAGAGAAGTTATAAACTTTATAAATTTGTAAAATGTATTTTTCAGTACTTTTTTCATGCTGAGGCTAAAGCAGCTCTTTAATGAAAGCAGAAGGCTATGGAAAAAAAGATGCTGATGAAATAGCTTAGTTTATATTAATTTATATCTCTTATAGAGAAAACTTTGTATGGAGAACAGATGGTAGTGCAGAATAAAGGCTTGCTTGGCACACAGCTGGCTGACCCACAGCCATTTTTGTGCTGTATTGTACCAACATGTATTTCCTTCTGTCACACACATGTAATGCCTCTTGTTAGGGATGGACCTGGTAGCAAAACAAGGCTTAAGAAAAGCTTAGGATATGCAGTCTTCACTGCTGTTCTTGTCAATGAGTACAGAACATCCTGATAATATTTCATATGTGTCAATGAAATTATTTTTTGTTCTGAGTCAAGTCTACACTGACTCTTTTTCTGCTCTTCACTTTACAAAACTTTCCACTGTTTCTATTCTCTTAATTCTACCTTTGGATGCTCTTTCATTCTTTGATGTAGAAACAATATAATTTTGAAAATCTCTAGCTATGCTTTACTGGGATACAGCCTGCTGTACCTTGTTGGCCCTGTGCTGAGGTGAAGAAGCAGAATAATGTTATTACTGTAAGAGCCCATTTGTCAGAGAACTTTCTGGCAGTTTCATGTCCCTGATCTTGGGCTTTCTGTGGCTCATTGAAAAACAAACAACCCCTATGCCCCCCAAAATTCTGTAATCAACACCTGGCTACAATCCCTAACACTGTGGTGCTAATTGGAAGCATAACTGAAAAGGTCAGGCTGTTTCAAGATAAGAACAGAATGTAAGATTAAAGGCAAAAATTTGGCTTAGCGGTGCAGGAGGGGCTAGAAGAATGAGTAGAAAAGCTGCTGCAGTAATTTAACGTTCTTGAAAAGTCCTCCAGGCTGCATATTCACTTTTGACCTTAGTTTGTACACCTAGGGGACTAATTTAATATGGTTTTTCATACCACATTAACTAGCTGCTGTGTATAGCACTGACAATTTAACAGGAAAGTAAACCTGTTCTTTTCTTACTGGGATTTTGGGCATATGGCAGTAGTCCTTTTGCCTTCCTCTTCTGACAAATTGGGAGTGACTTTGATTTTGGAGATATTTTTAATGATGTTCCTTTGTTCTGTAAAACCACTGAGTTAAAAATTAATATAGCCTCAAGCAGTCATAAACTATGTTTCCTCCTACGCAACATAGCAACAAAACTGTTTATCCTGTTTTACTGTATAATCATTACAGTTTTGCACTCATGTTCATTTTGGCTCTGTTTTTTCTTTGATACCTATTGGAAAGATTATTCAATGCTTCTGTCATAGTGCTTGCCTTAGGAAATGCGGGGGAATTTCAGAAGCAATCTTTGAATGAAGGAAGCTGGCTACAAGTTAGAGGAAACAAAGTGTTAGACTGCTTTTATCTTTTAAAATATGGAAAACAACTTGGGGATCTTCTGTTTAAAATCAAACCCTAGAAATTAATATTGTTTTTCTTCTATTTAATTGATTTTAATTTGATCTGTTGCATCTGAGGACAATATCTGTTATACCAGCTTTTGGAGGGCTTTCATCTGTTGCTTCTTGAAAATAACTCTAGTAACTCTGCCTCATGTTTAGTCCTCTTGTGCTCTGAAGGACACTAAAAAACTAAGCTTTGTTTCACAGCCTGTGGTAACATCATGAAAGGTGATGAAAGAAGCAAGAAGCTCCAGCTGCTAATAGTACCAGCATCTTGAAAATGTTTTAAAAAATAGGTCCCTGACTGTATTGAAACAAAAGGTGAAAGGCTTTGCAGGTGGATGATCACATTGTGTATTGCTTTTTCATAAGCTTCAGTGCCTTGTTAATGAGAAACTGATTTTTACTTTCAAATCCATTGTACTCACTTGGAAGACAGCACAGTGCTTATAGATCAAAATATGTATATAACTGAAGGAAAGACTATCAGAAGCTTGTTTGGCAGACTTTCAGGCTTCATTCTGTGTATGTCCAGTGGTCACAAATCAAATGAATGGCTGTAGAATACTTAGACTGATTTCAAGACTTAAAGAAAAATCTTGACCTCATGAATAGAAAAACCTTCATTGACAAAAGCCAAGTTTTTGTTTGCTTTCTTTGACAGCTTTCCCCTCTCCCTGAGGGGAAATCCTGAGACATGAAATAAATGTGTGGATCCATATTCCAGCACTCCATCAATAGCAGACTGAACCTGACAGGTATAGCCTAGGGAGGAAAGAGAAGCTTTCATAAAGGCTAAGTAGCACAGCCTGAAACACTCAGGAAATAAGACAACTTGAAAAAGCATTTAAAAATAAACAGGGGAGGAAAAAGCAATACTCCCAAATGCTACCATTTTACAGATAGGAAAAATCCAGTATTTTGGTTTTTTGGGAGGTCCCAATAAATTAACACTAAAATCTAGTTTCAAATGTGGATGTAAAATGAAATATAGAAATATTAACCAAATCTTAAATAAAGGCATAAAGGTTAATATCTTTAGCAAAACTGGTTGTTGTATGGATTTATTGATTTTGGATGCTTTTGTAAGAGATGTTTATCCCTTTGGCCAAGTTTTCTCTCCTGTCTTAGTTCTGGGGCTCCAGGGAGAAACAAATATATTTCCCATCACATGGGGAGACCATAGCTGTGGTTATAGACTCAGAGTTGTTTTCTCTAGGGATGCTCTGTCTCATTGAACAGAGTGAGAGATGAGGCAGAGCCAGTAGAGCAGATACATGCACTGAAGTCTGCCACAGAGAAGATGAAAAAGCCCACCACTGGCATGTGGATGCACGATAGACCATATGTAGCTTTTTTGTCTTCGGAGGGGTTTGAAGAGCTTGCTTTCCTTCTCTGGCTTCTATAATAAGAGCTAAGAGAACACATGAAGGTTTTTACTTATGTTGTGATTAGGTCCATATATACAGAATACCCTGAAAATACCACCGCTGTGGGAGATGGACAGAAACCAGAGCAGCAGAGAATGTTTTAACCAGATATTCTAGAGTAAATACCTTCAGATAAGTATGCCTGTATCAGTTTTTATAAGACAGTCAGTATGACTGTCCATATTTTGGTACAAACCATTTGGTTTGCAGTGCTACTGTAGCTGTTAACTTTCCTGATGCATGAGGATGTGCTGCCTCTGATGGCTGAATGCAGCTGGATTTATTCACTGAATTTAATACTCCTAGGTTTTTTACATGTACAACCCTAGAGGACAAATTCTTTAGTAATTTTGCATAAGAAATGCAAGTTTTGCCATATGTACTAAAGTACCCTAATTCAACCTGTGAGATGTCTTCTCTGGGAGATGAAGTATAATTTTCATAGAGTGATCATTCCTAAGCTAGAAAGTTACCTAGCAGTGTAACCACACTAATACAGTCTTGCCACTGTGAAAAGTTATTTGGACTGCACTGGTGTTTGCCATGTGTTATTTAGTAGAGTAACTTAAATCAGTTTGTTTAATGGAAAGTCATGAGGCTATTCCTTGGACAGAGGGAATTGAAGTGGGAAGTTGCATCTCCACTTGTGGCCAAAGCTGAAAGATGAGTTTTCTGGCCAAAGTCAGGTCAGAATAATCATGGAAATGGAGGCACAGCAGGGACCTGAAGAGATGTTGTACAGTAGCTGATACCCTTGCACTGCTGGAAACTTGATTACACATATCCCATCACTAATGTGCTAATTATATACAGTTGCACACATAGTTACACAGCTGTACCTAAATGGTACTAAGCATTCCTGTTCTGACTGGTAGTATTTCAAAGCAACATTGCATGAGGGTGAATGACTATCCAAGGTAACGAGGAGAAATTGGGCTGTAAATGCTAGTAATTCCAAGGGGAAAATGCACATTCCAGTTTGTTCTAACCATTTGGGTTTTTTTTCTGAACAGAGACAAGGAACCGGAGCTACAAATGGAAAAGACAAGACATCTGGTGAGAATGGTAAGGGTAGACTGTATTTCTTGATGGAGAATATTGAGTCAAATTGAGCTAAAATATTTTTTACTGTAATGATAGACATCGGTAGTAATGGCCTTGGTTTTGTATCTTATCTTTTGAATGTGTTTTTAAAACTGAAAGGGCTTCAGTGGGATTGTTTGCATTATATTTGTATGTTCAAATCATCTGCTAAAGTAGAGACCTGATTCTGAGCTTGTACTATGGTAAACCAAAGGACTCTGTAGAAGTCAGTGCAGATACAAATGAGGCTAGACCAAGACAGTGTTAGGTATGCGTGAAAAGGACACCAAGAGACTAGGTTAAGTATTATGAGCAGCTGCTATGTGAATGGGGAAGGTGAACAAAAGTAAACTAACTACAAAGGACTTGCTCATAACATAGTTTCTGTGGTCTGATTCATCCCACCTAATTTTAGGCCCATAACTAAGATACCAAAGTTAGAAGCCACTTGCATAGAGCTCATTTGAGTGTTGCTAGAGAGAGGCTATGGATGGAGCAGCTCACATGGAAGGACCATATGGCAAATAGGCTCCTACCTTTGGCACTCAACATGAGTGAATCTGGACTCATGCTCCACTGCTCTAAGGGGTGAGTCATTGGTTTTTTCACACTTTAACAAATGGGCTGACAGGAACCAATTTCTGCCCCTTAAGTGACACAAACAACTCTAGTCAGAAAAAAAATTGAAAATGTTGATTTTTTTTTTTCTGAAGAAAGTCAAACTGAATTTTCAGTGAAAATAGCAATTGTTTTTTAGCTGAAATCTCATTTTATTTCCTATAGGAGGCAGAAATGCTTTACACACAGATGGTTGATTAAAATACAGTTACCATCAGAAACATTTTTTCAAAGAAAAACATTTTGATCAGCTTTATTATATACCTAGCTGAATATGAGGCAGCATCAGTTTGCAGACATTCATGAACAGGATGAGGATTGAACTGTATAAATATGCTGTCTGCTTCTGCTTGATCATCCAGTTCTAATTAAAAGAATATGTTCTGGTAGTCCATACCATCTACTGAAAAGCAGGAAGAATATAAGTCTCTTCTCTGAAAAGCCAAGAGTTTTCTGAGATGGGATATTTGAGCAGTTATTTTGGATATGAGTTTTGGCCTTTACGTGTTGGTCTGAACAGAACTTTGGGCCCTTTGAGGCAACACATCCTAAAACATTAGGAGACATCTTTATGTTTAGTCTTTCTATTAGAGAGGTGACTTTCCCATAAGGGCTGTTTGCATAATGTTACAGTAAATGAAATCTGTAGATGATGTTCCCAATATGATAAAACACAAATTAGAATGGAAAAAAGAAATAAATATTTTGGGTTGTTATAGAGTCTTGAATTACTGTGAACAAATGTACCCTGGCAACAAAGCCATTTGCATTCTCAAGTTAACGGGAAAGGAAAGCAAGCAAAATTATGTCAGCCATTTGCGCAGCATGGGAAGCATGTTTTTCTCTTTACTGTTTGAACACATTATGAACTGAGCTCATTTGCCTTGAATTTCTTCCCAAATAAAGTTGTCATGTTGTCAAGTTAGCTAAGATTTACTGATCCTGCAGCATTTTTAAAAGCAAATTCTTTTTTTCTCAAAGGGAATTTTGAGTGAGAAAGGGCTGCATCATTAATTCACAAATATATATGATTCTAGTTGTAGCGTAAATTTAGGTGTAATATAAATAGGCAGATGTGCAGTTAATCTTAGACAAATAGATACAGCCTGCTGTACCTGAAGCAGAAATGTATAGCTCTTTGGCCTTATTAGCTCTGTGTAGTTAGAACTCAAGCAGAAGTGATTTAATCCTCTGAAAATTGGGGTGTGCTGTAAACCTACATACACAATATAAATCCTCTGTTACATGGGTTTTGGCCAGAAGTCTGCAATATGTCCATGTCTTAAATTTTCTTTGTGGCTGTTATCAGCCTCTTCAGATGTTCGTTTCCTTGTCAAAAGGAAACTTTCCCTCTTGTTGAAAAGGGGGGAGGGGGGGAGAAAGCAAAAACCCTTTCATCTTGTTTTAAAAAAAAAAAGTCATGCTATGAAAATATTGGCAAGGCAAACTAGTCCGGTCACTGTCCTTGCTCTTGATTACAACATCAGGAAAAGCTGCTGAAAACTAGCCCTAACAAGAAATAAACATGCCCAGCTGTTTCCAGGGGTTTTGATTTGTACAGTGGAGACATTGCAATAGGTCAGGTTTTGTTCATGCATTGTTTGTAGAAAATGAATTTTGGGCCTGTCTCTAGGCTGGCTCAAAACTGGACAAAATAAAACTAATGACCATGGCAATCGGCTTCTTTGAAGACATGTATGGTGTTGCTGTCACTGTAAAGCATTCAGGGAAATTCAATCTCTGAAGATTCCTTTTATAGTAATGGTAGTTTTGGTAGACAGTTATGAATGCATGTTCTTGTTTGACCTTTGTTAGATAGCAACATTATATCCTTAGTTGTATTTAGTTCCTACCACCACAGCAGTGGTCTCTCTTACCTAGCCTCCCTTCCAACACGCAAAATGCAGGCTCAGTCCCAGTGTCTACTGAACTGGCACTACCTCGTTCTAGCAGCCTTGCTTGTTGGCTCAGGAGGATGGGCAGTGGAGAAGATTAAGCTTCAGAAAAATCAGTAGTGTGGAGCAGTGATATGGCACAGTACAAGAGTTTGTGATAATGGGAGAAGAAAATCCCGTACACAAACTGTACTGGTTGTCATGTTGATGGATGGACTGTTGTACCTACATGGGACCTTCATTCATCAGCAGTTATCTTCCCTCAGCTGCCTTTTTGAATAGTCTTCCAGACTGCTAGGTGGTAAGGTGTGGGGGACAGAGTTCCCTTTTCTCCTCTTTCAGAGGTCATTAGCAGACAGGATTCCTCTCCACTATATTTTGTATCATATATACCACCATATTTTCTTGGGTTTTGTCCAGCAACAAGCCTGGTAGTTCTTAAAGCTGTACTAGTACTATAAACATTGGATAATGACTCATGTTGGAGTAACTTTTACTCATGCGAAGAGTTTTGCTGTTAACCTTCAATGATCTCACTGGATGCTGGTCAAGCCCTAGATGACATTTTTCTATCTTGACCCTTTAAACAAGTTGTAGTTTGTCCTTTCACAGGTTATGATCAAACTCAGATGGTGATTCATGTCTTCCTAAAGGAAGAGTGACTATTTCATTACAATGTACTCTCATGGTACATCAGTGGCTAATGAAGTCAATGGAAGAGCTCCTGATAGCTTCAGTGGGCACTGTATAAAGCTGAGTAGCTTTTCCATCCACACCATATTATATTGGTGTCAGGAAAGTCTATGTAATTCCATTCTGTTGTCAGAGTGGGAAGAACAAAAATATTATTGTGAGTAAATTACATAAACTAGCTTTCCTGGGTGAAAACTGATTGAAGGACTATTTTTAAAGAAACACCACCCTAATAATTAGCAGTAATACTATGCATCCAGAAGCACCTGTATAAAAAAAATTTGTACATAGGAGCCATGTAACTCTAGCTGCCATAACATCATTGGGTCTTGAAGGACCTCACTGTCCCTGAAAACCAAGACATACTTACTTGTGTACGCCATTATGAACTTAACTTGTAAATTATATTATATAATACTGTTCTCTGTGGTAGAAAAGACAGAGGGAAGACAGCAGTGCTATCCCCATGCACCCCCTCCTATATGAATCTGACTTGGCCTAATAGATTCAGTGTGGGATAAGAAGCTATAATTTCCTTTTTGCTCACCTGGTTTGATTGTTTAGCCTAGAGAAGAGGAGGCTGAGGGGAGACCTTATCGCTCTCTACAACTACCTGAAAGGAGGTTATAGTGAGGTGGGTGTTGGTCTCTTCTCCCAAGTAGTTAGCAATAGGACGAGAGGAAATGGGCTCAAGCTGTGCTAGGGGAGGTTTAGGTTGGATATTAGGAGAAATTTCTTTACGGAAAGGGTAGTCAAGCATTGGAACAGGCTGCCCAGAGGGGTGGTGGAGTCCCCATCCCTGGAAGTGTTCAAATAAACGGGTAGATGTGGCACTTCGGGACATGGTTTAGTCTAGTCTACCCTTGATTGGTTTAGTGTGGACTTGGTAGTGTTAGGTTAATGGTTGGACTGGATGATCTTAAAGGTCTTTTCCAGCCTAAATGATTCTATGATTAATCTGGCCTACCATGTTTGCAGATGCATCCTAAATGAAAACAGGGTGTTCCCACCTGTATTAGGTTTGTGTGGCAAGGTTTTGGTAGTGGGGTGGGAGGGCCACAGGGGTGGCTTCTGTGAGAATCTGCTAGAAGCTTCCCCTGTGTCTGATAGAGCCAATGCCAGATGGCTCCAAGATGGGCCTGCCACTGGTCAAGGCCGAGCCCATCAGCAACAGTGGTAGCACCTCTGGGATAACATGTTTAAGAAGGGGGAAAAGTTGCTGTGCAACACCAACTGCAGAAGGAGTGAGAATGTGAGAGGAACAGCCCTGCAGACACCAAGGTCAGTGAAGAAGGAGGGGGAGGAGGTGCTTCAGGCACTGGAGCAGAGATTCCCCTGGAGCCCATGGTGAAGCCCATGGTGAGGCAGCTGTGCCCCTGCAGCCCAGGGAGGACCCCACGCCAGAGCAGGGGGATGTGCCCGAAGGAGGCTGTGACCCCATGGGAAGCCTGCACTGGAGCAGGCTCCTGGCAGGACCTGTAGACCCATGGAGAGGGAGGAGCCCATGCTGGAGCAGGTTTGCTGGCAGGACTTATGACCCTGGGGGGACCCATGCTGGAGCAGTCTGCTCCTGAAGAGCCGCACCCCGTGGGGAGCAGTTCATGAAGAACCGCAGCTCATGAGAAGACTTTACATTGGAGAAGTTCATGGAGGACTGTCTCCTGTGGGTGGGACCCCATGCTGGAGCAGGGGAAGAGTGTGAGGAGTCTTCCCCTTGAAGAGGAAGGAGCAGCAGGGACAACATGTGGTGAACTGACCGCAACCCCCATTCCCCATCCCTCTGTGCCACTGCAGGGGGAGGAGGTAGAGAAATTGGGAGTGAAGTTGAGCCTGGGAAGAAGGGAGGGGTGAGGTGAAGGTGTTTGAAGGTTTGGTTTTATTTCTTATTACCCTACTCTGATTTTGGTTGGTAATAAATTAATTTCCCCAAGCTGAGTCTGTTTTGCCTGTGATAGTAATTGCTGAGTGATCTCTCCCTGTGCTTCTCTTGACCCATGAACCTTTTGTTGTATTTTCTCTCTGCCCTGTCCAGCTGAGGAGGGGAGTGATAGAGTGGCTTTGGTGGGCACCTGGTGTCCAGCCTGGGTCAGTCCACCATGCTACCTTAGTGTTCTTACTACCTTGACAATGTCACAAAGTTCCTTTGAGAAGTGACAAGTGTTAACCTATGTTCTGTTTGACATTACCTGTGGTTTTTTTGCTAAGTAACTTGCAAGCTGGTATCATACAATCTGCTCTTATGGTATACACAACTGGCAGGGAAATAATTGTAACAGAACAAATTATTTCTATCTTCAAATTTAGAATCACTCTTTTTCCTATTAGAAAGATCTCACCCTTTCTTCTGAAAGTACATAAGTCATGTGATTATTAATAGATATTTGTTAATCATTTTCTCAGAATACCAGATTTAGCATTCAGCAATATGAATATTTATGATAACAAAATATATGTTTTCATGTTATGAATTCTATAACTTCCTGGGTTTGAGTGAAACAAAAATTAATAGGTCTTTCATGAACTTACATGTTGTGGTTGAGGTCTACACAATCATGGCAAGATGGTCAATTGTACTGAAAAAGTGAAGCCCTCTTCAGTTTCTCCTCCGTTCTCAAGCATTTGTCTTGCCGGCTTATGATCTCTGCTTTGGTGTGGTCAGAAAATAAGTGAATAAGTGCTCTGTGTTTCTTCCTCTCCGTACAGTACACCATGGGATACCTCTACCTAAGGATAAAGAAAGAGTAGAGTTAATAAATTTTTCTTTTACATCTAAAATAGTCATCTAAACTCACTTAAATCTGAATGCTTCTAGAAAACATGAACAGTAATAGTAAAGAATTGTAAAACAGTCATGCATGGTATAATAGAGATAGCTCTCTAGTAAGCTTTCCTGGTAGAGGGATATGCATCTTGCAGTGTTATCAACAATCTATTCACCTACTTCATCTGCTCAAGGAATTTGGGAAATTCTGCACTCTGCACACTGCACTCAGGAATAAAGAATCTTGCTAGGCCCGACAGAGTGAATAATCAACTTCATAGTTATTTATGCAGAGTGCTTAGCTTAATAGTGCTCTAATTCCTGGCTAGAGGCCAGGATCATTATTGTAGTATGGTCTAATATAAATATCTGTTTAAGAACTTAATTAATTTTCCACTAATATTCTCCAATGACTATGTAAAAATGTACTGGTTTTGGGAACAGCCTTACAAATAAACTTACTTGTGGAAAAAAGATTTTGAAAAGGAAGGGAACACATGAGGCTAATTCGTATAAATATTCAAAGGATCTCATGGAACATGGTTTACTGTATCTGCCCGGGTCTAGAGGTCATGTTCTTTAGTCACAGGAAAGGACATTGACTGAGCTGTAGCATTGCAATGCCTTGTGCATTCTGTCTTTGCTTGTATGGCAAAAGATGAAATAGGTCTTGTAAGCAACTGCTGAATCAATGTAAAAAAAAAAAAAAAACACCAAGACAACCCTTTCAGACTGCTTCTCTCTGGTATTTCATGCCCACAGCATTAATCAAGTTAGAATGGGGAGTATTGTATGAAACTAATTAATACTGAGTTTTCCTGGGTATTAGGTTGAGCGTTGGGAGGAAAATTACCTTGCCCTCTTGTCTCTCACTCTGGTGTTCTGCTAAAATTCTCTTGTCCCTTCAAAGTGGTGCTTTTGTGGCATGTGGTCTCCCAGTCAGTAATGCAGTCTCTCTTCCACTTCTTTCAATCTATATCTAGAGCCAATTTCTGTCCTATCTCACACAACCTAACTGGTACTAGTGGGGATTTAGGAAGTGAGATGAGAATTATTTGCTGTACTTCATCCCATATCTCTCAAAATAGAAAGTCTGTGTCTCGCCAACATTCCTAGATCTATATGCAACCATCAAATAATGTAACATCTTCACAAAGCCTAAATACAGAAGTGTTTGAACCCCCAGCATGGTTATATAAGTTGTATTTGGTCATGTACAGATCGCTCGGGCTCAGAGGGAGGTGTAAAAATCCTCTGTGAACTCAATGCCATGATCTGTAGCTGAGAGTGTTTCAGATGACAGTTAGGAGAAAAATTCAAAGTAAACAGTTCTAGATGAATCCTGTCTGAAGGCATAGCTATGCAAGGCAAAAACACTGCAGGCAACCTTATCTGCTGAGTGTCATTTCAGGCACTTTGTTGGGCACAGCTACACATAAAGTTTACGCTAAGTCTCAGGCCCTCTACTGGTCTGTATCTCTTCCTTTGCCCAGACTGGTCTGCTTATCAAGGAGTCCGTTCATCTCTTCAGGCAGCCAGCATGTCTCAGCTAAAGACGGATTGAGCCTTTAATAATAAGGCTCTCAGATTGTTCACAGATCTTCCTTAGAGAGGATGCTGAAAGGAAGGGATGGGAATTATACATGAACTTCATTTCCTCTCCTAGGTGAATTTCCATTTCTTGAGGCCAGACATAAGTCCTCTCTAGAGGAATACTGTGTGCTTATTTATTTGGGACAATGATGACAATGAGGGATTTTTTTTCACAAAATTTTTTGTATCACAACTTCTGATGTTTATCTAGCAGCAAAAACTTTTAAAGCAATCATTTTTATGTGTGTTTGAGATAAAGTAGACACCTTCTGTACTGAAACTTCACCTACTCTGACACATGTCTGTACACATGCTGTGGCCATCTGGTTTCATGGAGAGCATGCTCTGGAGGAGTTTAAAGTAATGAATATACCTAATCTAAACTTAAGTAATACTTGTAAGATAGTGGATACTGTTCTTGTTCTTCTTTTATCTGACGAATCGGGTTTGATACTGTGCGTTACTGCTGCACTTCATCTGATAATGAGAAGCTTTCATTTTGAAATGTTTAGGCAGAAGCATCTTTAAAACAAAAGCATTGTATTAAAAGTTTCATCAATTAACAGAGCCAGCAGTGTTCATGTAGTCTGGCCAATGTTCTGTCTTTGGAATTCCCCACAAGTTTTCATTATGTGTATCATTTATAACATCATGACTACCAAATAAGTTAATCTACTGACACAAAGAATATAGCATTATGCACGTGAAGGGTGTCTGTGTATATGTTGCTATATGATGTTAATTATGCAGGGGTTTTTTTTGCATGTTGTTTTGGGGTTTTTTCTTCCCTGGGACTGCACTGGAGAGGAAAAGAATGGTTTCCTATCTGATGATAGAGTACCAGGAGAGTAAATTAAATGCAGAAGTCCCATAGGGGAAAAAAAACAAAGCAGAACAGCACAACCATAGAAGAATGATTTTTAAGGGCTTAAAAATATGAAATTATTTCAAAATGTATTTCTCCTTTTCTTACCTTTGAGGAAAAGGTCCCTAGCTGGCACCTTTGAGATGGAAAAACCTTCACACTTAACAGTCCTGCTACAAATGAATCTGTCTAGGTACTTATATGGTTCTCTCACCACTATAGTAACTTAGTGTCTTCCAAGTATTTAAAAATAGAGATAACAATAACAATTTTTGCCCCAGTCCATTTCTTTCTTTCCAGCTTGCTACAAGAATAACTTGATTAATTTATGGGATCTTGCTTTTGCATACAGTGCCTGCATACAACTTGGGAAACTTGTGTGCCTGCTTTACATGTGATGCTCTCCAACTGAGTGCACCCAAAAATTCAGCTGCATTTCTAAAAATATGAGAAATGAACACATGTATATAAGTATATATACTTATATATGGTCACTCATACAGTCTGCTCTTTTGTACCTTTGCAAGAGGTGGAAATTAGTAGAGCTGCAGCATTCCTGCAGTATTTTGACTAGAAGCAGCCCAAGAAAATAATCATGAATTATGCTCGCTTGTAACTTAGTTTCAGTACTTAATGGAGGATCACAGCCCTGTTGTGTTAGATGGTGCCCACTGGCCCTCCCCCCCAAAAAGCTTACTGTGTTGTCAGGCAAACCAGGTTCAGTGAGAACATGTAGGAGTAGTTTTCACTACTCATGGTATTCCCTGAAAGAATGGAGTCTGTAAAAATAAAAGTAGCAAGAGCACTGTTTAGGTCTGAGACCCAAGCCTCTTCAGGATACCAACAAGGAGCTTGACATGCTCCTTTGTCCTTGGGTTTCTTGATATTTGCATTGACTGTGGCCTGTTATACTCCGGGTTTGGCCTTTCTGTCTCCTAGTTTCCACCCTTAGCTGACAGCCACTACTTCCCTGTTCAGTAAGATTTTGTCTCGGTTTCTTTGTCCTTTCAATAACACCAATGTGACTTAGATCCAGCTTCCTGCAGTATTGGGATCCTGGCACTTAGGAGGTGCCTAATTCAGTGGGTGTTTGAGCACCTGAAAGGTGGTAGGAGCCCTAATCCTTTCTGAGAAGCTGGTCTGTAAAGATCAGGCTAGATCATTAGGAAAAAAAAGTCAGTTGTAAATGAAGAAAAAAAAATAATAATAAAGCTTTGGTGATGCTGGTGGTTTTTGCCTTTTAGATGTATGATAAATATGCTGGAGTTCCTGTCAAGTGTTAATGAGGAAAGGCAGAACTGAAATTATGCCTTTGACAAGTGCCATATTTCTTTTGGAAATCAGTCTGTAATTATCAGTGTGCTGCCTGACTATGCACCAGGGAGAACGAGACTTCTTGCCATGACTGGCATGTAGCTGACACGCACTGGCTTGCTTCCACCAATGTGCACTCATTTGAAACTGTGCTGTCATCAATACTCTGAGAAGACAAACATTTAGTTCTGCTTTGCTGCTGGTAGGAACCCAAATGAAGGGCACGGGTCAAGCCAGTCCCTAGATAACCCTGGTAAAACCAGTAATGTTACCTATGAGATGAATCTGTCCCCACATCATCAAGGGAGGTTTGGGGCTAGAGTCAATGGCATATGTAAGCTAGCATAATTACACTGGAAGTCAATGGAGCTGGACTGACTTGCACAAGTTGCAGATCTATCTCTATATGTTCCCAGACACTAACAACAGTTGATTAAAAGGCTACAAGAGGTGGATGTAGCTCAGCAGCATGTTTTTTAATTTAGTGGAAGTGAAAAATGAGAAAGGAACACAATCAATGCACAACAGTGGTTACCAGGATTTACTGTTGCAGAAACATCACTTTTTGACTGTACACACTGTCTGCCTTACTTCATATGCTAGGCTTTTCTTTTGTTCTGTTATTTTTCTTTTCCAGAAGACTTGGTTTTGTAAATGAAATGAAAATGTTTTTCCACTTAAGAGTTCCTTGTCTGTTAGTAATTCGGTAAATGATTAATCATTTTTTCCTGAAAGTTTTAAGATTTTAATTTATAGCACACAGCTGTCTCAATGCACTTAGCTTGATGCTCCAAAATTAGCTTGTAATTTGGTGTTATCAAGCTCCCTTGTGTAAGCAGGCACCAGAATTTAGAACAGCAGGAATGTTACAGACATGATTAAAATTTGGTCCTTAGCTGAACTAGTGACCAGAACAAAGAGCAGTTAAGGCTGCAAAAAGGAATTAGATGCTACAACATGAACCAGCGCAAAACTGCACCTTCAGTCCCGGTGCTCAGAGTGGATTTCAGGACCTTATGTAAAGTGCCTGCATTTCCAGTGCAATGTAATAGAAGGGTGTCTCAAAGTGGGACTTCAGCCCCCATGTGTCTTGGGTTCCTATGCTGAACAGGAGCTGTTAGGATTAATAATAGTAAATTCTGCCCCTCTCTATCAATTAGGGGTGAAATTCCTCTTGCCTGGCTGTATTGGTGTACATCTGTGTGCAAGACCTAAAGCTCCATTTATTGTCAACAGAGAAATGTATTCTTTTGTGACATGATACTTACCAGAATGAGTTTCTCTGGAGAGTCTGGTGTTACGGATCCTAATCTGATTTAAGTATAAAACAGCTTCTGATTTGCTCAACTCTATCAAGACTGAGGAACTTGTGGGTAATACTAAAATAAAAGTCTAGAGCCTGTATATCTCTGGAGTTAAATGGATGCTCAACGGGGTTTTTCAGAATGTGAGTTTTGGACCTGGGCACTTAATTTCTCCTTAATCCCACCTCAAGCAACTCCATCCTTATTTAGATCTGGCTGATCCTGGCCACCTCATGTCATCTCTTCCAGCCATTTTCTCTATGGAAATCTGGATGTGAAAACATCCAAATATTTCCTGGCTTGGGGTCTTTGTTAGCTAGGATACTGGATCTGATGAAAGCATTTGCTTTGGTCAAGCACACTTGGTATTGGTTCATTTTTTCCCTAGATCGCAGTGGGTTACGAATAGGAAGGACTGAGAAAAATACTTATTTTCCAAGGAGGAATTCTCAAGAAAAGAAGAAACTTGGATAGCACCAGATATGGAAAAGGCATTTTGAGAGTCACAGTGGAAAATAGGGCAGGGTGCTCTGGCAGCTCCTGGGAGATACTGTGAGAGACTGGAACTCAGCTCTCAGCACTTCTCTAGGGTCTCACAGTAACATTATTTAATCACAGCTGATGAATGAGTACTCCAACTGTATTTTGAGTATCTCATCTTTCATTCTAATTTATACCTAAAAACTCCTGAGACTGCTGGTTGACTCTAGGTGGGGAAAGCATTAATTATTTGTTAGGTTTTAGTGAAACACTGGCACTCCACAGTGACCGATTTACTAGCTCCTCTAAAGGCTGCCAATAAAAAATGGACATGTGCAAATGTATTCATTAGCACAAACTAATTAAAATCCAGGCTAATAGCCAGAAAAAACAACACATTATTGTAGGATTTTGGAATTCATTATGTGTCTGTACTAATCCAACAGTAACTATCCTGGCTCTGCAGTTTCTAATCTAAGGTACAGATCTCATACTGATAGCCAGACAGCTAAGAGTTAGCCTTTGGGATTGCTAGTGGCCTTTTTACTCTAAGTCATTTCTACTTTCATAGGTTCTGCAGAAGTGATCCTTTCTGAGAATGTGTTGCAACAGCTTGCTCTCTTTCAAACGCAATGTGTACGAGAGAGTGTCCCTCACCTGAACATCTTTAGTTTTATTGCACAGCGGTGGTGCATTAACTTCCAATTCGTTGTGACTTTGGTATTCTGTAGTTAGTGGTAGCTAACTTCTGGTATTCTGGTAGCTAGCTTCTGGTATTCTGAAGCTTAGATGAGCCTTGATCAGTCCTTCCTTTACTTTTGTAGGTTTTTTAAGGGCTTGTTATGTTCATTCTGCCTTCTTTATATAGGCACTGTTTTCTCCAGCTAAACAATGCTGCACTAGTGTATCTAAATGATTTTTACTAATAATTTCCATGTTCATAAAATAATTTAATTCTCATTAAAATTGGTAGCACCTTAAGAATTTGGGGATGAGGTTCCTATAGACACTGCAGAGAGTTTCTGACCCAAACTTCTGAGAGAAAGCAAGAATTAGCTATGGAGAAAATTCTGGGCTGGATTCTCTGGTTTTTGGCAGATGTGGTACAGGTAAACAGAAGGGTAGGAGGGGAATGATTAATAAAGCCTGAAGATACGTTTATCCTTCTGGCCTTAGACTGATTTCACCAAGTTGAATAAAGGTTATCAGGTGTGGTACCTTTAGAAAAGATGTGGAGGTACACATAATACCAGACCTCCAGTTATATATGGGCCCCATCTTGGGGTATGATGGGAGTGCATATACCTCCATCCTGGGTTATACAGATGGCTGTTCATACAGCATAGATGAGAATCAGATGCCCCCCTTCTCTTCACCTCAAATAACCAGGGGCCAGAACCGACATAGGGAAGGACATCTCGACAGAGCTGAGGCAGCTGGATTCAAGGCTGTTTGGCATCCTGAAGCAGCTACCTCTTGGTCTAGCAGCCAGCAGACTAATTACTAGCAGACAGTGCAAAGCACAGGTGTATTATGACCTCATCTATTGATTTTGTTCATAAAGCAGACAGCTGTATTTTTCACTAGCAAAAATTTCTTGATGACCTTTGCAATGAATCTATTCCTAACTAAACTCTGTGTATCTCTTGTGAGGTCTGCCTCTGGGAGGCAAAGACATGTTGTGCTGTCTAGGATAAGCTGGAAAAAGGCATTCCTGGCTTCTTTTAGCCAAGGAGGTAAGAAGACAAATGGAAGACGTGTGGTTTTGGACCTTTTTATCAATGGGTGATAGATGCTGTCAGTGGCAGGCACAGACACAGGCTTTCCCAAGCAGTCATGAGTCATCACTCTATCCATCAGCACCACTTTGTCTCATCTCAGACAAACTTAAGACTTTGGCTTAAACATTTGGCTTAAGTTCCTTTCTCTGTCAAATTCAAGAGAAAGAAATAGCTCTGCTAGACTCTAGTGGAAAGCAATCTGGAGATTAAGGATCCATAAACAGTATTGTATAGGCTTAGCACACTGGCAGACAGGCCCATGTCATATGCCCATAGGACCAGGTGCAAGACTTGGAGCTGCTCTGCCCATGTCCAGGAGATTTGATGGACCCAGTTTGCACTGACTATTGGACCTCTTTGAAACTGTGGCCCTATGCCAGAGAAAAGTGTCACAACTGTTGTTTAAATATTTATGGTTTTTAAATGAGGGACCCCATAAATAAAAAGCAAGAGACTGAGTCATGGGATGGAGTCCTCTGGAGGTCTTAGCTAAAAACCATTCCATTAGGGAAGAACATCAAAAAGAAACTGTATTTTTGGCTATTCCCTCCATTCCTCCCATGCCACAGGCAGACCTTGTGAACAACGCAATCTAGAGGCCATTCTCAGATGCAGCAGAATTAGTGTAGATTTTTTGTCTTTATTCATCATCTTAAGAAGATTACTGCTGCTAACATTGGCATTTTCTCTTTTACCTGGTGGACTGGCTGTGGTCCAGGGTGAGTTGGAAGTAGAATATATATTTTCTTCCTTTTATTAGTTCTTTGTCTTCTTGCAATAGAAGATGCTGCACACAAAAAATCAGTGAAGAAAGCTGCATCAAGGGATACTAGTGCTTCTTTGTAGTTTCTCCCCCATATATCTGTTTGTGTGAGCTTGTAACTCCCACTCCATTTGGTTCAGAAAGTTTCAATTTTTAATGAACCTAAATGTAAGCACATCCACAACTGCCATTATTTTTAGAGTGGGTACTATGCAAGATCACTAAGTTATTGTTTTCCTCTCCAAAGTATAAATAGATCCAAATTTACTTGAAACTTGGCATAGAAAGGTTTTGTAACTACCTGACCCTAGTTTCAGGCTTCGCACAACTCTTAGGACACCACAGTAATTTTCTATGCATGTAAGTTGTTTTCGCCAGGATTATGTAGTACCATGAAGAATATTTAGGGGCAGATCTCTTGACTGAACTTGCAGAAGAGAAGCTAGCATCTAATTAACCTGAGCTGAGATAGAGAGCAACTGCTTCTATTCTGCTGTGTTTGTGAGATTTCTGGCCTAGCAGCAAGAGGCTGAGTACAGCTTCCACTTTTGTTCATCACAGTGTAACATTTCAGTATAATTGCTGAGATAGTGAATGATCCAGCCTAAAGCTGCCAGGCTCCTCTTCCAGTGTCAGGGATACCTTTTGTTGTTGTAAGTGATGCTGTCTGGATGTCACAAAACAGTTGATAAGCTTGACCAAGCATGTCAGAAAACAAAACAAAAAGCAATGTAGACTTTCAGTTCAGGCAGTTCAAAAAAAATGTGTTCTGCACCCCCAGTGGCTTGTTTCAGAAGAAAGTCTGATCAATTTGCTTAAAAAAAAAAAAAAAAATTGTTCTGGTTATTGCCAGTCAGAACAGGTTGCACAGATTGAGGTAAGCAGCAGAAAAGAGACACAGATCCTCAGCTGGTGCAAATTACCATAGCTATTCTGGCAGTCGTTTCTGCTGGTTTATGCAAGGCCCAAGAGACATTCACTATACTGAAGCTTCTAACCAGTCATTGTCTTGTATAAATAGATAGTTTTCTGCCAGTGAGACCCCTTATTCTCACAAGCAACAAGTGAGTGTGTCCATGAGAGTGGGATGAAGCATGTGATGCAGTGGGATGCACTGGGGTCATTCCAAGCTACTGGTCCTCTCTGCCAGGCAGGCCAGGCTGCTGCAGTAGGTCAAATTAGTTATTCCTTACTTTCTTCCCATCTTCATAAAAACTGAAGTTTTCCTTTCATCTTTTCCACAAGCAGTTTCTTCTTTGGCTTGCTTTCTTACTGTCTCCCTCATGCTGTGTTTGTCTCTTCATTCTTTCTCTTCCCCCAGAGAATTTCATGTCTCTTCAGCACAGCTAGGTCAAATCCTACTTCTCCCTCTAACTGCCTGATTTTCCCTCTTCTAATTTTCCCAGGCAGTTCCAGTCTGGGTCTTCAGTAAAGAATATACATTCACCAAAAGAAGGTTACTGACTAATGCTCTAATTTGGAGTCATGGTTAACCCTCACCCCAAAGTCTCTCATTTCTCTCCAGTCTCACAAAACATTTTCTGTTTCCCAGACTACATTTGAGCAAGAGCCAGGTGAGTAGGCAGCAAAGAAACATCTGGAAGAAGAGTACCACATTTAAGAAGGAGACAAAGCTGTCTTTAAAATAGCAGGATTCGAAACAAGAGGGCTTTTAATTGTTCTGTCTGCCTTATTAGCTTGGGAAGGAAGGAAGGAAAGAAGGAAGGAAGGAAGGAGTAAAAATTGGGTTTCCTGAACAAAAGAGAAGAAAAAAATATTTAATTGTTTCTGTTTACATTCAGGTCTAAAATTCAAGCAGTGAAGAAAATGAGGTGGGTTTTAGTGCAACAGGGACTAGTTCTGGGGTGTGCCATATGCTGTGCATTCTGCATATGCCAACACTTGCGGTGTCAGTTAGGAATTCAAGTCCTAACTTAAATCCTTGATTGCGCTAACCCAGCTTGCGTTTTCTGATGCAGAGGAAATGCATGAAATTTCTAGTCCTTCTTCTAGATACTAACCTTGTAAGCTCATGGGGCTTGTAATCCTCAGAAATAGAGGAAGGAAAAATGAATCTATATATATTAGAATGGGCTGGAGTAATGATCTGAGGTTGGTCAACTGTGTGTGTCAGCTGAGGTGCTGTTTCTGATCAGCTTTATTGACAATCTGACATGTCTGTAAATCCAAACACAACTTTAAAAGTGCCTGTCAAAGCTTAAATTCACACAGGGGAAAATGTTTTCTAGAAAAGTTTTAGTTGAATAGCAGAGTTACATGCTAGAGAAATCCTCAGACACAGAATGTATAAGGGAGAGCTTTGATTAATTTTTGTCTTCCATGTAATCATTTTAAGTGACTGAACTATTTTCTGTTTTTTTTCTGAGGTTAAAACTTCAAGAAATCATTGGTAACTCTAAAAACAGCAGCATAGGAATATTCACACTCCAGTTATGACCCCTTTTAAAGGTTTTCCAGCTATCCATAGCTTTTATTTTTATTTCATTTAGTTTACATTCTTTTACTCATATCATATACACTTACTTTGTTTATTACAATCTGGACTGGTGGAAAGGCCAATTAACAGAGCTGCTGAACTCTGCTGGTTAAGAGCTCCCTTTTCAGTTGTACACAGCCTTGCCAAAATCCAATTGCTTAGGCTGAAATTTGTCATGTTGATTGCTTGCCTCAAGCAGAATTATTTTGGAAGGGTTCAGCAAAGTCATTCCAGTTGTTTCCAAAAATGAGGCTTGAACAAAATGCTAGCATGTCTAGCAATTAAAAACAACTTTTAGTGGCCTTTTTTTTGACTGTTTTGAGCCTTTGTCGTTTTGAAGAGAACTGTAAGATTTGCCATCTGGGATGTGACTTTTCTATCTTCAAAATTGGCCAAGTTATAAATGTTTAGAAAGACAAGTCTTACGTTTGCATGTGTTTAGTGAAGCAGTTAATTTTTTTTTTGATGAAAACTGAATATCACTGAGTCAAATAGTAAGCACTAAAACAACTAAACTAACACTGTCTTTGCAAGGCTTAAGGAAATTATAGTTTTCAGTAATTGCTGCTACATGCTTCTGTAAGGCATGCTTTGGCCAGGAACTGAAACTAAGAGCATGGCAGTGCCCCTTCTGTGTTCCCAAGACACCATAGTTGCTTAGGAGGCAATGTACCTCCTTGCTTGGAACCAGATGGTCACAGAAGCTGGAGCAGGGAGGTCAAAGGATGGAATGACAAAGGAGTTCGGTAAGTCTCATCAGGATACTAGAATCCCAGAGTATTAGGGAGGGTTTGATACTTTTGAATGGACACTGGGACTGGGAGGGAGGAATATGAATTAGGATGCGAGAACCAGAGGAGGGCCAGGAGCCAGCTAGTGTGGGAGGGGGCTGGGGTGGAGTTCTGAGGTTAGGGGATGCCCTGGTACAGTTTTGGGGACTAAGATTAGCCAAACAAAGAAACGCCGTTGTTGAGGTCTGATGGGAACCGTGATGAGGATCTAGGCTGGAGAAGAGATGGGGCTAGCCCTCAGTTTATACAGATGAGGTGGAACAGAAATAGCCACCACATCTGAAGGCATTAATGAGCGATGAAGTCTCCAAGCCTGCAGCCCATACCTTCCATTGTCTCATTGTTCCTTTCCTGTCAGCCGTGTGAAACCCATGGGCAAAATATGCAACTCATCCCATTTCCTGCTGATTCAAGTAGAGGACAACAGCCTGCTACCGCTATCAGTTACTTCATTAAAGAGGTCGATGTGGTGGATCTAACAGTTCCAAGCAGTCGTGCTGAGGAACCATGTGGGTGTCCATATGTTGTAGCAGAATATAATTTTTTTCTTTAAATCTAGGAAACACAACGTGCTCCTAAGACTATGAAAGTTGCAAAGTCAAGAATTTGAAACAGGATTTTCTGGAATTAAAGTTGTCTATGCAAAATTAACTGAATTAATTGTGTGATGGTATCAGTGTAGTTTGTCGTTTACTGACTTTTTCAGGCTCAACTTTGCAACCTTAATATTCTTTTAAGATAGCTTTATGTGTGCAATAAACATACAACTGAAGCAGGAGGGAGCCCTTTATTCCCTGGCCTCAGTTAGATTTTCATGTCAATTAGACTATCTGGCACTGGGTTTAATAACTCTCTAATTGCAATTGCAGCACTTAGCCAAATCAATGCCCACCCTTCCTGATAAAATTGTTTTTAAATAGCAGTTGTTAAAAGGCACCAGGTGAAAAATTAGTGAGGTGAAAACAAAGACAGAATGAATAGGAACCCTCCTTTTCTTCCAGACAACCTCACATCAATAAAGCTTGCTTTTTGTTTTGTTTGGTTTTAAAATGGCTTTGCATTTTTTGTACTTAAAACATTTTATATTTAAAAGCAAACCACTCCACCAGCTTCTGAGTTTCAGGGAGACCTTGTGAATCTGCAAGGATACAAAGCATTTACCATAAATTTATACCAAAGAATTTCTTTTTGAACCTTGCTGACATTTACTTCCTAATTCATTGCCTGGAAGTTGTGTGGAGTTTTTTTTTGTAATTGTGCTTGAGATAAAGGACCTACGCACACTCCTAATTTTTTAATTAAAAAACCAAAACAAAAAACCTCTGACGAATGAACGTGTGTAATGACCACCTGCCAAAATCTCTGTACAGCTTAATGCCATTTCTCTCTGTTTCACTGTCACTATAAGTCTTTTCAGCACAAGGCAGAGATCTACAGGGGCACAAAGCCAGTCACAGACATACAGGGGAACAAGTTGCACACGGATCACCGTTGCTCTCCTACTCTCCTATTCCTCCATCTTGAGGCCATGTGTATTGTAAAGCTGAATGCGGCTGCACTAAGGGTACTTTAGTAGGGGTGGTTGTGCGTGAACCCTGTTAGGTGGGATTGCCAAGCAAAAGGAGGTGCTGCTGAACCAGGATGAGAGGGAGGAAAGGGTTGACAGTCCCTTCCGGAGAAGGAGAAGGCAGGGAATGCTCCAGGTGACAAAAGTAATTTGTTACAGCTCTGAGGGCTGGAAGGCAGCTTGTGTGGTGGGCCAGTGTGGTACTTCACAGCCATCACTTTCATTGGCAGCTCAGAAATGCACTGCGCATCAAGCATGTACAACCTTTCTTTGTGTCCTCAGTGTACTGTGTGGGTTTAAGTGCACCGTCTGTCAGGATAATGAGACCATTTTCACTTCCCTGCTCCATAACCTCCTGATATAAATAAAGAGCTAAGAATATTGGTCTACTTTCTCCTTTCACTGGTACTTTACTGGAAAACCATGCTTGCTTTTACCAACATTTTAAAAATAAGATGTAGGTGTGATTAATCAATACATAGGCTATAAAATAGTGGATGCTCCTTCTCCTTGCTGCACACCTGAGAATAAGCCCACTGTAACCCAGCCTTAATGATCTACACATTAGTCGGGTGCTTGTCAGATGCTTGTTGGAACATATAACTGCATTCTTATGGGAGAACAACCCCTCTACCCTTTATCTGAAATAGCATCAAGTTCAAAAGAGGATGTTGCTGAGTCAGTGCCTGGGACTTGGAAGGTTTGGAATTTTATTTTTTTATGAGATTAGGAAAAGGAAAAAAAAAAGTAGAAGCAGGATTTGAAGTACTGTCTAGTGCCTTTGGTGCCTGACCTTGCTCATTAATCTCTGCTACTTTGAAAAGGCTTGGAAAATTACATTACCCTATACCATCAGTCCTCACTCAATAAATACAGACACTAAAGTCAGGGATGAGAAATCCCACAGAGCTTTGGTATTGACTTGTTAGAATTCCAAGCTTTAGCCTCACAATACAGTAACTGTCTATAAGTAATGAACAAGCTGCTGAGAAGGACATCTTGCCCTTCTGGATTAATTCCCCACTCTTTTAGAGAATCTGTTCATTGCCATTTTTTACTCCCTTATGCCAAACAGTAAATTGTTCTATGTGCCAATAAGGTCTTTTCTATTACTCTGTGAGAGGAAATTTGTGGAAGAGCAGAGCTATGCTCATGTTCTGTCTCAGAGCCAATAGTCATATTAACCTCAGCATCAGTTTCTACAGTAGGGGAGGGGAAATAGAAAAAGACGACGATAAGGATGTATGGGGGGGGTTTGTATTTCTTCCAGTAAGAAATGATGAAGCAGTAACTTGTGTGCTTTGGCATTTAAAGAACATGTGCGTGCACTTGTCCTGTAAAATCAGAATTCTCTACTGAGTGCACATCAGCTAAGATTTCAGTGCAGAATCATAGAATCGTAGAATCGTTTAGGTTGGAAAAGACCTTTGAGATCATCCAGTCCAACCATTAATCTACACTACCAAGTCCACACTAAACCAATCAAGGGTAGACTAGACTAAACCATGTCCCAAAGTGCCACGTCTACCCATTTTTTGAACACTTCCAGGGATGGTGACTCCACCACCTCTCTGGGCAGCCTGTTCCAGTGCTTGACCACATTTTCCGTAAAGAAATTTCTCCTAATTTCCAACCTAAACCTCCCCTGGTGCAGCTTAAACCCATTTCCTCTTGTCCTATCGCTAACTACTTGGGAGAAGAGACCAACACCCACCTCACTACAACCTCCTTTCAGGTAGTTGTAGAGAGCGATAAGGTCTCCCCTCAGCCTCCTCTTCTCCAGGCTAAACAACCCCAGTTCCCTCAGCCACTCCTCATAAGGCCTGTGCTCCAGACCCTTCACCAGCCTTGTTGCCCTTCTCTGGACATGCTCCAGCACCTCAATGTCTTTCTTGTATTGAGGGGCCCAAAACTGGACACAGTATTCCAGGTGCGGCCTCACCAGTGCCGAGTACAGGGGGACAATCACCTCCCTGCTCCTGCTGGCCACACTATTCCTGATACAAGCCAGGATGCTGTTGGCCTTCTTGGCCACCTGGGCACACTGCTGGCTCATGCTCAGCTGGCTATCAACCAGCACCCCCAGGTCCTTTTTGGCCAGGCAGCTTTCCAGCCACTCTACCCCAAGCCTGTAGTGTTGCATGGGGTTGTTGTGACCCAAGTGCAGGACCCAGCACTTGGCCTTGTTAAACCTCATACAGTTGGCCGTGGCCCATGCCTCCTCCTTACCCACAGGTGCTGCACAGGACCCAGGAAGGAAATAGAGGGGATTTGTGTTGGGGAACTGTACAAGGAAGTGGTCACTATGGTTTTCTGTGCACTTCATGCAGACTATAATCTCATGTCAGCGGGGGCCTTCCTTGGCTTGGATCAGCAATGAGAAGCATGGCTAGCAATACCTTTCAAAAGGTACTTGTCTTCTCCAGCACATCCAGTACATCTGACTTGCCCATTTTTTTCTTCTCCTTTATGTCATCTCAGTCCTGCAGTCAAGTAATGTCTGCCTTTGACACACGCTAGGTGCAACAAGGTTCCTTTGAGCATCTTCACTCTTCAGCAGAATGGCAGCAGCCGTCACCTGGCTCATTATTACCTAAACAGCAGAGCAGAGATTTGGTGTTTGCAGTAGCTTGCAAATTCAATTATTGTTCTCACAGCAACTGTCATTTGGCTGGTTGTTCATATGAAGCATTTGATATTGCTTGTCATGGTCTTAACTATAATCCCTTATTAGGGAAATATAAGAAGTCTTACTGATGTACACTTAAAAAAAAAAAGAAAAAGGCTTTTGAGCATGAAATAATCTCTCCATAGCATGCAGACACACATACATGCACAAAAATTCACTATCCTTGGAATAAATTGGAAGGATAGCAAGAGGTGCTGACACAGGTTTTTTGTCTGTTCAACTATATATCTATAAAAAGAGAAATGTAGGCAGACTGTTCGGTCAGCTACTGAGGGAACATGAGAGGATCCAGATCAGCTGCACAACTGGCAGCTTCACTGGCAATCTCATCAGAGGGAACAAATGTTCGTTTTGACCCTCTGTTGAAGGTGAGCTGTTCTCTCCTTGCTAGCAATGGGGTGGAAGCACACAGATGGAGTAGTGTGAAAAGGTATGCCTCTATTTTATTTTCTTCCTTCCTGAAGCAAGATTTCTTAGCTGCTACAGTTTCAGTGTAGTACCTTTCATAAGGGCTAAATAATTTCGTTGATGAGAAATAATTTCACATGAAATAGCAGATAAGTGTGTTCATATTAAATTCTACAATGTGTAGTTCAGGCACCACTCAGGCTCAGGGAATGTTATTCATTTGATTAAGTATCAATATCTACATCTGAACTAGTCACCCTGAGCTCCGTTTATAGCTAATAGAGAATTAGCCAGTATAGGAAGGGGATTCAAGGGTGAGATTCATGCTATCCTAAAATGTCTGCCTAAAGTAGGTCAGATGAATTGCACTCTCAGAACGCCTGTTTTTTTCCATTGGTTTCTTTCTAAAGCAAACTGATGAGCTCTGATGTAAATACCTGCAGGTTTTTTTTTTTTGGTTGGTTGGACTCAATGATCTTAAAGATCTTTTCCAACCTAAATGATTCTATGATTTTGTGATTCTAAGATAGGTTAGGTGAATTCTTCTCAGGAATTGGACAAAGCTTTTTATCTAGAACCCAGTTTTTAAATGTTCAGCCTAATGAGCTTCTGCACAACATGTAACATGGCTTTCCACATGGCTATTCGGCAAGACAGCCTGGAATACACTGACAACACCCTCCAGCATATAATTCCGTTTTGCGCTCTTTCAGAGCTATATTGCCACAGGATCTTCATTTGTCTCCCCCTTACTGCTATTTCAGTGCTATCATGCATTCTCCTGAGGTGCCCCTCTCTTCCTAAGAAAGTTAAGCAAACTAGCCTACAGGGGAAATAAACATATAATGTGGCTTTTTGTGTTCAGTGGAGACATGGTAAATTCAAATTAATGCTTCTGTTCAGATAACAGCCCAAGCAAAAGAAAACAGCGGAAATTTCCTAGAACCCTCTTGCAACAGAATTTCTTTGCTTTATGGTGGAAAACTACGGCTGGGTAACAGCTTTCAGGAGTCAGAGACATTAAAATTCTGTACCTTTGGTGAGAGAATTTCATTATACAGTAAGACTACTGGCCAGACTGCATCAATCCAGCACTACATCTGGTTGTACTTGTGGATACTGGAGCAGAAGTTACAAAGCCAATTGATGCAGGAGCATCTAAGATCTACTGGCAGGCCAAGTCTCATGGTAAATGGATGCCTGTCAGAGTATGCTGGTCTTTCCTCAGACTGTGACTGAACTACCTTGGAGCTGCTCCAGAAGCCTAGTGTTTACATCTATTTCATCTCTGGGGTTTTACTGATGGGATGCGTTTAGTTTTATGGAAGGGTGATGACCTTTCTTTTGCCAAATACACTCCCAAAAGAATCTCTTAAAGCACGATTGTTCAACTCGGTCTGTGGGAGGGATCAGGTACCCCGTGACAATTTTGTCTCCAAAGGACTCCAGATGCTTCCTTGGGCATTTTTAACCTTACAAGCTCCACTTCTATCTGCGAGACTTTGAGAATGGCCCAACCACCCCCAAAAGCACCCCTAAGCTCGCACGTAGTGCAAAATGTTAAAAACACAAGGTACATATGTGTATTAAAGCAGTGATGGGATTGTGTCAAAAGTGATTATCCTATTACCAGCACAGAACAGTGCCCATGTTCATGCAAATAAAAGTTGCAGTGTTTGGACATATTTAAGTTGTTTGTTCCTTGCATTGAATCTATGCAGTAAAGTAAATGTTTCTTACAGATAATCTTACTTACAAGGTGTTTTTTGATACCATGTGGTAAGGCATAAAAGATACTGAAATAACTCCTTTGCTTAAGAGTGTAATGTTGAATGGCAAAGCTCAGTTCATATAGCTTACACTGTCCACTGCTAAGTGTGTGGTTGAATATTTTGTAATTAAGACCTGGTGATGGATTTTACAAGGGGAGAATATCTTCTCACTGTGACTTTCCAAGCTCTCATGTAACAGTTTTTATTAAAGTTACTGTGAAAACTTAAAATAGCTCTCATTAGTTGGTAACAGAGATCTGCCGGCATATAATGATGCCTAGAAACTGCCCTGATTTTCCACTTTGAAGATGAGCAGGGCAAAATCTCTCTCTTCGTTTTCTTCATTTTGTGTGTGAAGAGAAACACCTTCTGACTCCATACCATGGTTCTTTTGATTGACTCCCCTTCTTTTTCTGATTGACAGGTTTTCCTCTGTAACCTATGCCATCTTCCCCAGCTCATCTCACTTTAGCAGTGCATGAATTTGAGCCCCCTTTTCTGCTACTTCTGTGTGGTATATTGTGATCACTGCCATTTCTCTGAGCTGATTCCCTAGCTACTCTTACAAACTGTAAAGGGAGAGGGGGCGGGGGGGAAAGCATTCCTGGAAAGCGAGGCCATTATACAACACAAAGGAGGCAATATCACGTTGGAAGATGAACATCCATAAGACGAACATCCCTCTTTCACATTTTCCTTGGAAGGTACTGTTGGTCATCACACAATAGCAAGCGCCAACTCATTTTGAGTCAGTTCCCCAGCAGTCTAGAGCTACAAAGTGTTTTGAAGTGCTGGAGGCTGCATCTCTATTAGAAAATAAAATGGGCTAAAGCCTTTTCTCTGACTTTGATGCCAAGTGGCGCAGCATGGCTTGCATCAATAAGGCTAAACTCTCCCTCAAAAACTCAGGGCATTCTCATCCACCCTGCCTGCAAGGTAGGGTCCTGGCCATGCTGCGCGGCCACAGTAGGCAGGCAGGAACAGTCCCAGCCGTGCCAGTGGCTGTGCCGAGTATTGCATGCTGTAGAGAAGTTGTGGATGGTGCCTGAGCCATACCGTGGCCTTGGGTAGCGTGCTGGTGTAGCCATAGCCTAGGAGGTAGCCTTGAGGAAGTTCTCCTCTTGTTATTTTAAACTTTATTGCTGAAGACACTTTTTGCAAAGGTCATAGTACTGAGGGGTGGCGGAGGGGGTGAATTTATTGTTCAGCATTTGCAACCACATTAGGGTTCCCAGCTATGACTCGGAGCTCCTGAATGCTACCATAATAGGAAAGTAACTGATCATATATTAATCAAGCAGTTGACTAGCAATACAAGAGGGTGGCTTGCTTCACGCACTGCTGAAATGCAGCTCTTTCCACAGTCGAACAGCAAAGCTGTTTAAAGGCACAGTGTTTACTGAGGAAGTGAGAACTGCAAATTGCAGAGGACATCATAATAATTCCCATTTAAAACTTGGCTGGGACATAGGGGATCGCATGCGTGCAGCTGCAGAAAGAGACTCGCATAACTGGGGACTGAATTTGTGAGGAGGATCATGGCACTCTCTCCTTAGGAGAGGACTTAGTGCTAAGTATATTATCCCTGCTGGTAGGGCATCATTCTGCAGTGACAGAGGGACCTGACTGTGCCAGCATTTGATCCCCAGCACCACTTCGTTTTAGCTCCCAGAGGCTTCCATTGCATTTGCTAGTCAGTCTAGCACTCCTCAGATGCAGCTTTAGCTAGTAACAAAATAGATTATACAGCTAAGATGGCCATTTTAATTTGCTATGTTCCTAGTTAAACTTCCAGAAAGTTTGGTCTCCACGTGGGGATGTGAATTATGGCCTCTAGTTTCATGCCCAGAATACCTCGTAGATCCCCAGTAACACTTAGTACCTATCTATGCATCAATTATGCATTTGTAAGCCATTTTAAAAGTCTAAATGATACATTAATTATTTTGAAGATAAGGAATGATTGCTTAAATAATATTAGCATTTAAAGAAAAACAATATTTGTCTCTGTATTAATTGCTGAGGAAAATCAATTAATCTGTAGTTGGCTACCAGTTAGTTGGAAATACAATTTTTGTAAACTGTATTTTATTACTATTCCTTTCTGTTTCATATACATATATGAAACAATATACATAATTTTGTGCTACTTCATTTATCTTATGTCAGAAATAGTATTGCTACTCTCCAACATCATTACAACTAGGAAAAAAAAGATTGATCAGACACTTCAGAAGCCTCGTGCTGAAATAACATTTTTTAAAATGATAAAAGAACAACCACTATTTTCTACAACAAAACTAATTTTTCAAATTTGAGATAAAAACACTGCATTACAAAAGTAAAGGTCAATTTGAAGAAGAAAGGATTCTGGTTGCCTAATGAAGTCATCTTCTTTATACCAAATTGTAATTTACAGTTGAATTGAAAGATGTTAATTCTTTTCTGGCTTGCTTTGACTGATATTAAGGGGACAGTTGGTGTGGTCAGATAAAAATAGCTGTTACATTTAATCTGATCACTAATGATAACCTTTATTTCCCTTCACACTGTGCTTTTGAAGTCACAGGAGACTGCTGAGCTCCAGGGTTTGCTCTTCAGTTTCAGAGATGGTTGCTCTGTGGATGTTATACTTCTCCAGCACCTACCACCTTCAAATAACTGACCGTGGAAAATGAACACCCTTGTATAAACCCATAACCTCCCCTACCGTCAAGTGCCCACCTACTGACACTCAAACAAAACAGGCAGCCCTTGACTTTGGAAGGTGGCCCTTGAGTGTCCGAGTTCATTATGGAGTGAAGAAACAAGAACAAATGTAGTGAATTAGTCCTTGTCACAAAACAAGTATCTCACCCTGCAGCATTTTTAATGAGTAGGAAGAAAAATTATTGTGTTATACCTAAGCCAATTAGAGAAAATTTCTGTCCTTGAAAATGAAATAGCTGAACATTTGAGTTGGGTTATCTATATAACAGTCAGATAGTGATACCCCATTGCACAGATATGGATAGGAAGGGGAAGAAGACAGAGTTTCTGTCTTGCATAGTTCCCATGGTCACTGCTCAGAGGACTGAAAGGACTGTGCCTCTTGTGGCTGAGGAGGCCATGGGGCCACAAGACCGTCACACTGAGGTAATTCCACGGGGGCCTGATACTGCATTAGCATTATGCTAGTGTGTTGGTAAAGCAAGTAATTACAAGGCTCCCAGGGATTCAGGTCTTTTGCAAATGACCACCAAACTGGAGACTAGCCAGTAATATCACAAGAACCAACGGCTTTAAATTACTGCATCAATCTAGGAAAGTTAGACCAAAATTTCATAGAGTTTAGTGTTGTGACATCAGGAGCATGCACGTGAAAAAAGTAATCTGTGAGAGGCTTGTACCTAGACACTAACTCAGGAGGCAGACAGAGCTAACAGAAAGGCCAACAATATCCTGATGCAGTAAGGTCATTCTAGACAGTGGGAATATTGCATCACACCAGCAGTGTCATGGAGTCTGTCCCTCAAAATGTATAGGTACTCTGCTAATGAGCTTTCATCAGCACACTGTGCTATAACAGGCTCCCCATATAAATAATTCTTTTCAGATCCTCCCATCACTGGAGAGGTGCTGGGGCAAAGTCCTCACAGCAGCCTGTCTCCCCAAACCACAGCTGCAAGCCATATCCACTAAGCTATTGAGGCTGCAAAACTAGTGCAATGCTCAAGGCTCTGGGAGATGTTTGTTCCTGATACCACAGAGAGCAACAAACTATAGTTCCTGAGCTGATGATCTCAGAGAGGCCTCTACTTGGCATGTCGTTCAGCAAAAGAAAAGGCTAGGAAATAAATAAAAGGAGGCAGGGTCAGATTAAGGCTCTCTTCTGCATGCCAGTACTACCTTCCTTTCTTCTCTTGGGCTTGGGCAACATCCACTCCACCAGCATTGCCATCTTTTCAGCTGCCTTGTGAAGTGGGGGGAGCAGCAGGGTGACCAGCACAAAGGCTCAGAGCCAGCCTGCTGGGTAATGTGGCCCTGGCAACTGACTGGAGAGCTTTTATGGTTGAGAAGTAGACTGTCTCCTTTCTTCAGCCACAAGGTCAGTTAGGGTGTTATTTTTCCTCATCTTGCACAGGAGGAAAAGGCTGGATTGACTCCCCTAGAAGAAGAGGACACCCTGTCTTTCATTTCCTCACCCCTCAATTGAATACAGAGTGGGAAGAATGGTCATATCAACTCTTGGCTTTCAAAACTTGTAAGGAGTTAAATCTGGCCTCCACACACCTAAGCACCCGTATGTTTTCTCTAGCTGGCTGGTTGCTTTGTGGACTCTAGTCAGATAAAATGACTCTTCCCATCACATAAAGATAATGCTCCACATGAATGTCAACATCCGTGAGATTCCTGCCCATTTTGGTCCTCTTTAATTAGGGACTGTTCTGCCTCATTGGACAGACTGGTGTAATAGCTTGGGATCAGAGTAGCATAAAGGTTGTCACAGCTTGAATGATCTTTTGAGCAGTGGGAGGTAATGATCCTGCCTGAGGCAAAATACTGCTTCTGGCGTGTTATGGGGCACTGTGATTCTGTCCCACACTTCATTTAGTCTTTTTCCAAATGCAGCAGTTTAGCCCCTGAAAAATGCAATATTTTTATGAGTATATTCCATCTTCAATATAGTCCCGTAATTCCTGTTGGGTGTGGGCTGGGTGAGCAGGGGCGGAGGATAGCACTTAAGATGTGAAATGCCAGTTAGAGGCTCCAGCCCATGCAATTTTTCATCGTGAATGTTTTTCCAGAAGTTGACAAGTAATCTCTGTTTCATCTGGAGGATGGAGAAATTCTGAGAATAGTGAGTCCTCTTTTCCCCCAAGTGCGTCCCACCAGCTTTTGCCCTTCCATGAACACTTTTAGGAAAGACTAGTCTATTTAGCCTGTGTTCAAAGGTCACAAAAGACTGCTTTAGGCTTTTGGCCCATATGGAATAATCAGTTTTTTCTTTTTCCAGTGTTGTCACAGTTAATTTTATTTTATAGTTGAAAAGTAAATGAAAGAAATAGCTGAAGGCATATTTGTGAATAATTACACTTGCACCACATTTCTTGAGAGTTTGCTGGGTAGATTTGTGTGTAAGATTTGATTGTTTTCCTTGTTACAGGCAGTTTCATTATCCATCTAGTGTTTGCAATAGATTATGAGGCACTGTAGCAGATTACAGAGACAGCATTCCAATGTTTCATCTGGAAATGGAATAAATAGATCTTTCTCAATTGCAATGATGTGAAATGAGCTTTCAGGGTGTTAGATTCGGAAGGCAACTATTAGATGCTGTTTCAGGCTCTCCTGCAGTTGCTGTTGTGCTCCAAGGAGTTTGTTCCACCACAACTCAGATTTGCCTGAATTGACACACATCCAGAGTCAGTCATGATTCTGAATGATTCACACATGATTTTGAAAAACTCACCAGATACTAGACTTCTGTTATGGCCAATCCATGACTGTGGGTGTGGGATTGTTCTGTTCACCTCCCTTGGCGGTGGTGATCAGAACCCAGCAGGGACACATGCTGACTCCCTCGGCTTGTCATGGCATGTTCAGAAGAAGAGTGGGAGTCACTATCTAGGAGAGGGAATTTGGACTAAATATGAAGAAATCTTTCAGGGAAAGCCTTGAAATAGCTGAGTGCAGTGAGAAAGGTTAGGGCGTTTATTTTTTATGGTGCTAATGAAACCAAATTGCCTCAGAAAGCAGGAAGTGCAGGCCAGTGCTTATCAACCCTTTTTTACTTCTGAGTCCCTCAAAATCACAAGTAGCTTGTGAATTGATGTCTACTGACAACTGTTTTGTTCCTTCTAGTTTCCTCATGTGGGCCTGTGGTAGTCCAGGGATCCCCAGATATCCATGTGGAAGAAATCTGCACATAGACTAGAAAGTGTAGATATCAACAAAAGTGTGTGCGTGTGACTGAGGATGGGGAGTGGATCCAGATCTACCTTTATTGATACATACAGGTAGCTTAGAAGAAGGTGGCTTGCTATCAGACAGAATGGTTGGCCCACACCAGTAGGAATGAAAAAAGCAAGTCCAAGAGTAAAGCCTGTACAAGTGCTTATCGATGCTCTGGCCTGCTGAGAGTGAAAATTTCCTGGGTTTTCAGATCACTTCTGAGCTAGTGATCCCTTGTGAAAGGAAAGCTAGGAGTGGGAGATAATGAATGAAACAGGGACATTTCTATGGGCTTGCTTTCAGTTCTCTACATAAATTTCATAATTTGAGCATTCATACTTAATAGCCTGCATGTTTGAGGTATGTGAACAACTACTGACAGGTAAAAGCTAGTGTGGTGCATGTATAGTAGGAAAGGCGCAAAAAGGCTTTCAGTCACTCGTATTGGTGCAGAGGGGTCATCTCTAGTCAGTGCAGGTCCTGAGCACAGGCTGGGATTCCACTGTAATTAAGTGGGTCAATTCCTAATTCATAGAATCATAAAGCCATAGAATGATGTGGGTTAAAGATCATCTAGTTCCAACCCCCCTGCCATGAGGGGTTGGGACTCATGCTCTTAACTCTAACTAACCAGTAAAACAAAAACAGTGTAGTTAGTGTGGTGTGATATATTTTAAATCATTAGGCTACTTTTAGTAAAGCAACTCAAGGTAAAAGCTAAAATCTTTTTCCATTAGCATAGACAAAGCCAAAGAAGGCACACGACTTAATTCTCTCTCCAGACTGACAATCCATCTGTTAAAGTATCTGTGTTGTGACAATCATCAATAGAAAATGTTTTGGGGAGAACTCCAAGAAAATCCACTCCCAAAATTTAGGAAATGCCCCATCCATCTCTTTTCAGTTTAACACAGGACTTAAAACTCTTTAAGCAAATATGTCTGTGTGTTTCTATATATATTCATATATATTCTCTATATATTCAAATGCGGGTATACTATACATGTATACAGAAAGAGAAAGGGAAAGATGGACATAAGGAGAAAGAAAACATGGGTATGTCATACACACTATATATATATAATATACATGTTGTTTTATAATGTACACTGTGCATACACGTGTAATCGTTATATATATATATATTTCCATACCATCTGTAAGCTAACCATGAATTTCTTTCTTACCCATATAAATCTCTTGGCCCTTTTGAACACTTCTAATTTCTTAATCTACAAGTCTAAATCATGACTGAAAACCTCTCATCCTACCATTTCTCCTTAGTGATGGAAAAAAGAGAAATACAGAAAGAGTTCATAAGGAATTTTGGTTTTGATTTCAACAAGAATGGGTCAAAAAATAAAAAGTCAGATAGATCTTAAGCTATGGTAAATTATTGTAGATCTTCAGGTATGGTAAATCATTTAGTACAATTGATTTTAAGGCAGTGATGATGATTCACATTAAGCAAAGATTATCTGGCCTGGAAGTTCTAGAGAAAAATTATACTAAATGCTGGGTTTTCTAAGTCTATAAAATTTTAATGTAAGATTGCTGAGTCACTACTGCAAGTTAACATACTGCTAAGATTTAGCTGCAATAGGAGATGAGTTGTACAAGCCAGATTTAATCAAGAGGTATGAAACCAATTATGTCTACTCATCCATCCATCTAGCTTTCCCTACTGACATTTCCAAGGGACAGTAATTTATATATTGGAAAGCTAAAATTGATACATAAACTCCACTTTTGTTTTCTACTGTTAAGATTGGCAGCTGTGGCTAGGGAGGAACCTAAAACTCAGAATATTACAACAAAAAAGAAAACCATCAAGCAATGAGAAGACATTAGTCTCATGAATTTCAAAAATGATTAAATGTTTATTACATTACTAGTATAAACATTTTGACAAAATATTTCTCCAGGAGAAATAAGAGTATTTTTCCATAAGTTTTCCATAAGTCTTTTCTTTAAAATAAGTTAATAGGACCCTATTAATAGAGGAGAGATTCTGACATATGGACAAGTAAATCAGTTTTTATTTTCTTATTACTGATATCGTAAAGTGGTTACTGTTAGAACTAGCTGATCAGGCTATTGATATTTTTTCCCTCAAAAATTTCAAATGAAAAGTCTAGATTTACATGTTCTGACTGAAAATTATTAGTTTTTTACAGGATTATTTAAAGTCCTTTTGGCTTGTTTCCATATAAAATGTTGTGATTTCTTGTCTTAGTTCCCTTCAACCCATACATACCAAAGCAAAACCAACCCCCCAAAAAATGGTACTAAGTCATTATGAACATGATAATTCCTTTTGAAATTCGATTAAAAAAATAATCTCAATTTCTCTGCTGTGTACACAGCAATCTGGAGGAGATGATATCTGGCAACAGGAAAATTTTCACAAAGCATTGTTGTGTTATAAGTTCATAGAATCGTAGAATAGAATCATAGAATCGTTTAGGTTGGAAAAGACCTTTGAGATCATCCAGTCCAGCCATTAACCTACACTACCAAGTCCACACTAAACCAATCAAGGGTAGACTAGACTAAACCATGTCCCAAAGTGCCACGTCTACCCGTTTTTTGAATGCTTCCAGGGATGGTGACTCCACCACCCCTCTGGGCAGCCTGTTCCAGTGCTTGACCACTTCTTTCTTTCTTTCTGTAAAGAAATTTTTCCTAATTTCCAACCTAAACCTCCCCTGGTGCAGCTTAAACCCATTTCCTCTCATCCTATCGCTAACTACTTGGGAGAAGAGACCAACACCCACCTCACTACAACCTCCTTTCAGGTAGTTGTAGAGAGCGATAAGGTCTCCCCTCAGCCTCCTCTTCTCCAGGCTAAACAACCCCAGTTCCCTCAGCCGCTCCTCATAAGGCCTGTGCTCCAGACCCTTCACCAGCTTTGTTGCCCTTCTCTGGACACGCTCCAGCACCTCAATGTCTTTCTTGTATTGAGGGGCCCAAAACTGGACACAGTATTCCAGGTGTGGCCTCGCCAGTGCCGAGTACAGGGGGACAATCACCTCCCTGCTCCTGCTGGCCACACTATTCCTGATACAGGCCAGGATGCTGTTGGCCTTCTTGGCCACCTGGGCACACTGCTGGCTCATGCTCAGCTGGCTATCAACCGACACCCCCAGGTCCTTTTCGGCCAGGCAGCTTTCCAGCCACTCTACCCCAAGCCTGTAGCGTTGCATTGGGCTTGTTGTGACCCAAGTGCAGGACCCAGCACTTGGCCTTGTGAAACCTCATACGGTTGACCTCGGCCCATCGGTCCAGCCTGTCCAGGTCCCTCTGCAGGGCCATCCTACCCTCGAGCAGATTGACACTCCCACCCAATTTGGTGTCGTCTGCAAACTTACTGAGGGTGCACTCAATCCCCTCGTCCAGATCATCGATAAAGATATTAAACAAGGCTGGCCCCAAAACAGAGCCCTGGGGAACACCGCTCGTGACCGGCTGCCAACTGGACTTAACTCCATTTACCACAACTCTCTGGGCTCAGCCACCCAACCAGTTTTTTACCCAGCGAAGACTACGCCCATCCAAGCCATGAGCTGCCAGCTTCCCAAGGAGAATATTATGGGAGACGGTGTCAAAAGCTTTGCTAAAGTCCAGGTAAATGACATCCACAGCCTTTCCATCATCTACCAGGCGGGTCACCAGGTCATAAAAGGAGATCAGGTTGGTCAAGCAGTTATTAGTTTAGGAACAGGTACAGACATTTCTGTTTCTTTAACAAGCCACTCTAAGTTTCAGCATAGAACATGGCTTTAATGGGAGAGTTCAGTTTTCTCCTCAGCTATGTCAACAGCTTGTGAGCATAAGAAAGTCACTTCCGACCTTCACCTCCCTTTCCCCATGAAAAATAAAGCAAAAATTGTATTTCTGTACTTAAGGTGGTTGTGTTGCTTGAATAGTTAGACAAGCCATGCAGATTCTTGGATTTAATGGCTGTGGAAGCGTGATGTAATGTTAGTATGATTTATTTTCTTCCACAAAATCTTCACTTTGATAACCTAACTTTTCATTATGCTGTATAATCAAAGTTTTACAGAGCTCTCAAGCTATTCTTCCTCTCCAGACTTTCTCTTTCTTCTTACATTTTGGTCTTTTCTCCCAAGTAACAAGTGATAGGACGTGAGGAAGTGGCCTCAAGCTGCATCAGGGGAGGTTTAGATTGGATATTAGGAAAAATTTCTTCATGGAAAGAGTGGTCAAGCATTGGAACAGGCTGCCCAGAGAGGCGGTGGAGTCACCATCCCTGGAGGTGATCAAAAAATGGGTAGACGTGGCACTTGGGGACATGGTTTAGTGGGCATGGTGGTGTTAGGTTGATGGTTGAACTGATGATCTTAGAGGTCCTTTCCAACCTTAGTAATTCCTAGTATTTACTTTCAGTAAAAAATAATCCAGCCACCAAGCCAGGGAACATGAAATTACTACTCTACACTTAATTGGTTTAGTGGTGGACGTGGTAGTGTTATGTTAATGGTTGGACTGGATGATCTCAAATGTCTTTTCCAACCTAAAAGATTCTATGATTCTGTGATCTTTCTTCTTAAATGTTCTTCTAAGTAAAACAAAATATTAAGTGCACATTTCTTTTATGTTAACATAGCTACATTTATTTGGTTATTGTAGTTAAAAAAAAATCAGTATGGAATATGCCAAAACCTTCCCTTCAAATATTTGCCCAGTTTAGAGTGGATTCTGGTCAGGGAAAATGGACAGAAAAATTGAGTTCTGAGTAAGAACAAGAAGTAAAGGCAAGAAATACTGCAAGACTCATGCTAAAATCATGAAATGGTATCCCTGTATTCTAGTGGGAAGGAGAGAGAGAGTGGGGAATAAGTTTCTTTTAATAACACATTGAAAGTGTTTCCCTTGATTTGCATTAACAGTACTTGGGGATGAGCATCCTGGAGGTATTAATCTCAAGAATAAAAAGCAAAGTGGTTCAGAATGGGTGAATTCCCACAGCTGTTTTAAGTAGAGTTGTCTGCAGACTCCTGACATGATGTTCACTGCAGGACTGGGGTACAATGATTATATAAGTGAGTTTAACACACAAGTTTATAGAGAAGAGAAACTTAGTGGTATGATGAGGTTAGGAGAGTGAATGCCTTCTCTCACGTTGTTAGTTCGGGCAGATTAGGGTTATCTTTGCAATGAGGGCAGGAGTTTTCCCAGGGCTGCACTTTTAACACGTAGGTGCATGAAGGAAAATTCAGCCAAGTCAGCTGGGTTGTCCACGTGGAGGCCGAATGCGGTTGAACAAAAAGCTGAGGGCTGGGAATAAAGGAAGGCAAAGAGCCAAGGATGGAGGCTGATAGGCAACAACAGAGCCTGGAGAGAAGTGGGGGAATCAGCACAGTGGCAGAGAGATTGAACATAAATGATTCAAAGCAGAAGAGCGGTACGTGTTGAAGGGGATGAGGCAGGAAACAAGTGAAAAGGACGGAAATTTGCCTTAGGAAGTATTATCTCTTTCTCTAATGCAGGAGGTGTGATAGGAACAGGGTCTTAATCCCTGCTTTAAAATATTTTAAGTTGCCTTTGTTTTAGAGTAAACATGGGCATATGAGTAACTTCTACCTGCAGGGTGGCACAGGAGGGTCCCTCTGCCCCTCAGTGTTAGCTCCCCAGGCAGGAGAGGACTTGCTCAGATGTCAGGGTGATGCTCCGTGACTGCTGAGCACCATTTGGATGTCACTCCTCAGTGCCTAGCTACCAACGGGCTGTCACAGACTCTGCCGTTGGGAGCGGGTGGGGGGTTTGATCAACTTGTTTGCCAAAACTGGTCCCGGGTTTTTTTTCTGAATATCCTTCCCATCGTCATGGCTGTGTCTGTGAAGGAGAGAGGGGCAGGGTTTTTCACCTGTGCTGTCCAGTGATTATCACTGTTTGAAAAATCTGTTGATGTTTTGTTTTGTTTTCTTTGAGCAGATGGGCAGAAGAAGGTTCAAGAGGAATTTGACATAGACATGGACGCGCCAGAGACAGAGCGGGCGGCTGTGGCAATACAGTCCCAGTTCAGAAAATTCCAGAAGAAAAAAGCGGGGTCCCAGTCTTAGTAACTACCTCACAGCTTAAAAGAAAGTAATCCTGAAATGATTTATCAAGAAAATCAGAAATAACACAAAGATGCATGTACAGAAATTATCAATATTTAAAACCCCATTGGCAGATAACAAACCATGAGCTTGTGTGTGACTTCATCCCAGATGTTCCACGCCCATTATCCTCTGTAACTCACCATTTTACTTGATGTTGTAATAAAAAGTTAGGGTGAAGTAATTAAAGTGTCTGCCTTCATCTGTCTTTTCATATTAATCCAGCAACCACAGCGTTACAAATGAACCCAGCCCAGATGTCTGTTTTCCTCTTCATGTAAAGCCTGGAGACAATAACAGCACCGTATGTTACAAGGTTTTTGCTGAGGGATGAGAGCATGCATCTCAGCCCTCCTTACCTCATTCGGAGAACTCCAGCTGCCAGCTAAATGTGACAATAAAATTACTTTCTTGTAATGAGCTGAAAGTAAAAAGTTGCAGACAGAAGCTGGCATGAAAGGAAGAGGTGTAGGCAGCAGTGAGGAGTGTATTTTTGTCTTGCAATTATGCCAATAAAGTGGCTGAAGTGGGGGAAATTGTCCCTGTCCTTCCTCTTTGCATGATAACGTTCAGAATTACCCAGCTTGGATGACATTGACTGTTGGGGGGGGGGGGGGGGGGGGGGCGGGGAAAAAGTCAGACACTAAATAGGAAACCCAATTCCAGCAGAAAACTTTGGAAGTTTTTTTTTCTTTTTAATTTGTAAAAATAGAAACTGACCCTCTGACATCTCTTTTTGATGCAGCTTTTCACTCTGTACATAATCATTAATTATTTCTATGCCATCTCTCTTTTCATATTATTTTCAGTATTTGATAAGTAAATCATAACAGACTCCCTGTCTCCATTCGCATTGTTCTGTATTCAACTTTATATGAGCCCCTTACTTTATCACTGTATTAGCCCTGGAGCCACAACAATGTCTGTCTTAAACTGGGAAGTATTTCTGTTTTCTCCCTGTTGTAAAACAGTAACAGACCAGTTTCAGGCTGGATCTAAGTAAGGATCTTGACTGGCTTCAGACCTGATCAGGAATAAGCTGCCCATATAGCATAGGAGGAAGGTTCAGAAAAGGTTTAAACAGGTACCTTGTACTCAGCAAAAGGAGCTATTTAGATGAAGCAAGTGGGACACACACTACACAGAGATGTGTAAAAAAAAAAAAAAATCTCATCTTCTTGGCTTCGTCAGCAGATTCAGGGGTTCCAGCAGGCATCTTTGTCTCTAGGGAAATCAGAGACAGAAGTGTTTTCTGAAGGACCAGTGTTTGCAGTGGTTCTCCAAGAAGGCAGCGTGAGCCTCACCTCCAGGCTGACAGGGGCAGGCGTGCTGAGTGGTGACAGCCTGCCTGCCTTTAACTGAACAGCCCAGAGCTGGGGCTCCTTCAGGTGGGAGAGATTCAAGTATAATTCCCAGCTCTGCCTAGAGGGATTAATTTCTTCCTCTCCCACCTCCCACAGGAGTATTCCAATCACCAGGGCAAAGGACACATCGTCCCTTTAGTCACACATTAATCCCCTCCTGTAAACAGAAAGCTACCACCAAGGGTAGGACTAGAGCGAAAGGAAGGATCTCACTGCTGGTGGCAATCGCTTCCCATGAGAGCCCACCATAGCAGCAGTACTGAAGGGGTGCAGAGCTGTGCCCGAAAGGCGGGCTGCGGGACTGCAAAGGGAAGGCCCTCAGCCTTATGCAGGTTAAGGCACTTAGGGTGCTGGGCAACAATTTAGTGAGGAGCCCAAGCCTGAGGGTGGGTGACAGGAGCTCTGGGACCATGCTGGTTAGGAGGAGCCCTCAGAGATGCTGGGCAGAGGAAGCCTTATGGATCCTGGGGGCAATGTAGAAGGCACGTGCAGAGACATGTGCAGAAGGCATGTGCATGTGCAGAGACAACGTGTGAGCTGCTTAATAAGCACAGCAAGACTGGGTGGGAATGGACAGGGCTTTTTAGGTCTTAGTTTGGGTACAAACATTGAAACGCTGCCCAGACCCTGCCTTAGGCACCTCTCTCTGTACCAGGTCCCAGCCCTATCTATGCATGACTTACCACACATCACCTGTAATGTCAGAGTTCTCCAAGCTGCAGCTCAGTGCTTTCATTCCAGGAGTGTAGTTTAGCAGCACTGTTTCTCTGCATTTAGGAATTTTGCAAATAAACCTCAAATAACACTGCTGCTGTGCTCAAAATATGGTTTGTGGAGGCCACGGATTCCCCACTTGTCTTTCAAGGAGACTGCTTGCCATATAATAATCGCCTTAGCATAATAATTTAAAAATTGTAATGGGCTTGGATTGTGTTGGTGCCATTTTGTTTAGATGAACATATATCTGTAATAAAGGACTGCATTTGCGTTCTGCATTATGTCATTTGAAATAGCATGAGCTCTGTAATGGCTACTTAATTGAATAAAAACTATGGGTAAGCACTAGGCTTTTATAGTTGATCTGACATTCCTTGGACTTCAATTTCCTGCACAACAGGAATAATCATATGGTTGGGACACAGAGAAAATGATTACATTATTGAAGCACAGCAACAAGGGCTGTTAGTAAATGAATTATAGCTCTTCCAGCAGCAAGGCTATTCTTTAATGTGAAGTTCAGAGTGCATCTTACAAATACAGTCTTAATATACAGTGAAACTTGATGAGGAAGTAGTGAACTGGCATGAAATTTGGATTAATTGTGGCTGCCCCTGTCCGACAATTTCCTTTTTATGAAAATGTGTTTGCCTCACAGATTCAGTTCATGTTCCCAGGAGAGGAGAGCTTTCTCGCTCCTGAGTCTTGCTTTTCATTGATCCTTTGCTCATATCCAAGGTGGCAGTTTTTAATTTCCTTTCTTACCACTAATTCATATTTTTCAAAGACCTGTCTGGATATTTCTGAGGTGGGGAAAGGAGTTTGATTCAACCAGGAGCTTCACTAAGATAGGAAAAAGGGGACACTTACACATTCCAGGTATTATATGGGTCTTTTCCAAAGACTCACTGAGCTCTCTGGTTAACTGGCACTACCTAGCTGGGAGTAACCAAGTCATGGAAAGCAAAATTTAAATTAGGTGGATATCTGTGCTGATAAAGCAGAAGTTCCCGAAGGTAATATGAAGGTAATATGAAATTATTCGGAGCAGTAGCTTTCGCAGGAAACAGGGTTATTACTCCCACCACATACACCCGCACCCTCCTCACATGCATCCATACTGCTTCTGCTCCAAATTACTGTCAGATTGTCCCAAAAAAGAATAACCTACAGTTGAATGATCAGAACAATTGCCTGAGCTGTACAAATCCTTTGTTCACATCGTTGCCTGGACTGTAAAATAACCTGTAGAAGTAAACAGCAAAGGAGACTGTTAGAAGTAAAGAAACACCATCAGAAAGCACAAGAATGCCCAAATGAAGAAAACAGCAAAGGCCAGGAATTCTATTGAGTTAAACACAGAAAGGCAAGCCAAAGTCAACCTGCGGCTTGCTGAAGGTACAGAGTTATAAATGAAACCTTTTTCAACACTCCTCAGACTGGTAGCCTACTGGAGAATTGTGGGGATGTGGGGAAGCAGAGGCCTTGCAGAAAGTAGAAATCAATCTTATGTTAACGCTCAGAGCAGAGGCTCCCACAATAGGGGTCTTTTTTGTAATAACTCAACCTGAGGAATTCGTTGTCAAACTGAAATGTCAGTAGAAGAGAGTTTGGAGTAAACTGACAAAATTAATAACAACAGATTGTCAGGACTGGATGAGGTTCACTCACATCTTGTAGAGGAGCTCAGATACACAGCAGCAGCCTTGTTCAACCCATTGCGCATGCTGGCCTCAATTCCAGGGGAATAGGTGGTGGTGAATTAATAACAGATTTTAGGAAGGGCTCTAGGAGGATTCAGAGATTTACAAAGACTGTCTTCATTAGGTGGCTCGAGAGAAACTATGATATGATGTGATACAACTGTAATATGCCAAAGGCAGCCTGACAGCAACTGTGATTCACAAATTTGCTGGCAGTCATTAATGGAGTAAACAGGTGGGTAAAGGTAACCCAGGTGCACCTGGATTTTCAAGTTTTGACAAGGACTCTCGTGAATGCCTCTTAGAGAAGTTAAGCGGTCTGGGAGCAAATGGTCAGGTCCTCTTGCAGAAAAAAAAATGGTTAAGGGACAGGAGCCAAAAGGGTGGGATGGTGTGTCAGGTTCTCACAGGAGTGGGGTGTCACCAGTGGGACTCCAACAGTATCTCTATCATACAATGTCCTTACAAATCACCTCAAAAGAGGGATGAAAAATTAGATGACAAATTGTTATATCGATTCTTTCTACATGAAAAATCCCGTTCCTTGCTACTTATTTTTACAGAAGGGTTCCTGAGACCCACAAGGAGAAGAAGGTCATGTCAAGGCCATGAAGGCACCGAGAGCCCTGACTCTCCTTGTCCACCCCTGGGGCTCCCCCGACCCTGACCATGACCCAGGACCCCATGTCAGCCTCCCAGGGCCACCAGCTCCCGCCCCAGCACCCCCACAGCAGGGCAGGCATCCAGCTACCCTTCCCTGCCTGGCCACGGGCCCTGCTGGGATGGACCCACCCCTGGGCCCATGTCCTGGCCTTGGCCCATCCCAAGGGAGGTGTCCCATGCCTGGGGCTGGAGTTGCCCTGGGGCCCCCTGGCTGCCCCACTGTGCCCTGCAGTCTCCCTGTCCACATCAGGGCTCTGTCCCTCCACATATCTCAGCGTCCCTCCCAGGGTGGAGAGAGGGATGTAGATAGCTTCTGGTCGTACATAGATGTGTTGCTTAGGGACATGGTTTAGTGGTGGACTTGGCAGCGTTAGGTTAACGGTTGGACTTGATGATCTGAAAGGTCTTTTCCAACCTAAACGCTTCTATGATTCTATGATTCTATATGGAGGTCAGAGGCCCTGTGGAAACAAGCGGCATTCCCCTCCCCTGGCTTATTTGCCCTCAGTCACCCGAGCTGCAGCACAATGCAGATCCATGCCATGCTTCGAGGCCAAGAAATCGGCAGGATCCCCCAGGCACGTCCAGCGGGGTCCCCGCTGGATTCCTCGCGGCGGGGCATGCCCACCAGCCTGCTCACTGAAAGGGGCTTCAGCAGCCGCTCTGTCATCTGCTCCAGCCCTGGCGCAACGCCTCAGCTTGCAGCCTGCTTGAAATTGCTCCAAAGTACGTCGGCCGAGCACAGCAGCCCAGATGTGTCAGTGAAGGCATCTGCTGGGGTACGCGATGGAGGCAGACAGGTGGAAGGGAAACCTCCGAGCAAAAGAAGGGACAGCTGGGAAAGGCAAGCACTGCCAAAACTTACTGAGGCATCTGACGGTGATTTCTCTTCAGCTCAGGTAGTTGACTCCTCGTGCCCAGCCTGTTTCAGGGCTCACACCTAAAGGAGCACAGGCTCTCCGGTGCGAAGCTGGCCGCTGCCAGGAGGTGTTTATGTAGCCCAGTGAATCCTACCTGCCAGCCAGCACTTCTCAAACACCAGTCCGAAGCCCACTGGATCCCAAGGGAACGTGGGGCATTCCCACGTGAGGCGGTGAGCATTGCTGGTGGCCATGGTCCCTGCTCACCCACCTCAGAAGACCAACTGGAGTTTGTCACAGTTTCTCCTTCATGAAAACCAAAGCTTGGGGGGGTGTGTGGAGGAGGGAGGAGACGGTGCTCACCCAGGCAGTATAACAGCCCACCTTTGGGAGACGGCTGTGGTGCACAGCTTGCCCTCCATGGGGGTCCTCTCATGTAGGGGTAACCAGAGGCCTCTGTATCTGAGGGTTGTCTTAGGTGCCCTCTGCTACCCTCAGTCACTACCTGCCAGCTCCTGTTTTAGCCCTGGCAGCTGACTGTGGAAACTTCCCAAATAAGGTCCCAATGGTTCAGTGGAATCGCCACTGAAGGCCATTTGGGCTAGGTTGCTTAAAGTTTCCTTAAGACCCACAGGCTAGCAGATGCCTTGCAGCAGGCAGAAGCTTCTGAAGGTGACTCCCGACAGTCAGCAGTTTGCTGTGAGGCTGCAAGAGATGTTCAGACTCCAGTGTTGTCCCAGTGACATAATCGTATGGCAACATAGAAACACCTTTATATCCATTATTGATCATTTACCACTCACCACAATTTTCACCTGATCTGAAATCTTTTTGAATGTGATTATCACAAGCCCCAGGTCACTGGACAGGTCTGGGCTGGCCCATTATTTACTTTTAATTCTAAACAACAAACTTCAGGCTTTAATTATGGTTTAACCTAAATTAAGTATTCTTTTTTCAATATCGGCTCTATACACACGTTCAAAGCTTGATGGAAAAAAAAGGAGAGTGTGTTATTGATGTGATTAAATTAATATTTAGATGTCTATCTCCTGTAAATATTCAAATGCAGATATCCTTCCCAATCTGAAACCAGCAGAAATGACTTGTATTTGTTTATACGATCAAGACAATGTTCACAGTGAAAAGATCTAGGAACTTGCCCTAAAAAGAGAAGCCATGCCACTTCTAGTCCATTGAAGCCTGGTGATGAATGGGTTATTTATCTCAACTCTTAAATTGTGGCAGTGCTTTTTTTTTTTTTTTGCTTTTTTTTTAATCCCTAAACTCTCCCTGACAGATGGTCTCCTGCCTTTTATTATCTCTGGTGATGGTGAGGCTAAAACCTTCCTTGGCAGCTTGTTCCATGGGTGAACTTTTCTTAAAGCTATAAAGGTTGGTTTTGTACTTAACCTAAATCTTTCCTCCTGCCATTTAGATTAATTTGTTCCAGACCAGCTATACCCAGTTTCCCTAACCTTGTCTCGTAGGTCTCCTTTTCCAAGCCTTTTCCTCATTTTTTGTTATTCTCAGTTGAACTCTGCCAGTTTATCTGTGTGCCTGAAAAGAAATGCATCCATCCAAATGAAATGCAACCAGTGGCAAGCACAGCAGCATAATGATCTTGACTATTTTACAAGTGACGATCCCCTTCCCAAAAATGCATATGGCTTTTGGCATTTTTTGGAACAGCATTTTTTTGTTGGCTAATAGTCAGAACATCATTTCCCATGAATATGGAACCTCTCTGCAGTGTCTCTGTCTAGTCAGAATTTTCCCCTTCTTTTCTACAAGAGACTATATTGGCTGTAAAACACCTTTCTTAATTTTATAGTCCCACTGCACCTCTAATACTGGTATGATACAGAAATCCAGGTAAATGTGTTTATCTGCAGTTCTTTGGCCTTCAAATCAGGCAGGAATGGTAATTGGTTCAGACTTTTTTTGTGCTTTCTCCTTTCCTATAACTAAATTATCAGAGTCAGGTGCAGAGGCTTCAATGATCTCTAAATCAAACTTTTTTGGAAGCTCAGAAAAGGTTTCAATGACTTCCTATTTTATTTTCAGAAGTGATCTTGCCTTTACTTGTGATGACTAATTATTTGATAAGAAAAGTCTGAATATCCATATCTAAAAATATCTCCTGAAATAAGCCTGAGGACTCTTGCCCCTTCTCAGTGCATTGTGATTTAATGCTCTTTCACAAAGGCCAGACTGATACTGTTACTCACATTCAGCAGTAGTTTCCACCATAAATATTCCCAGCAAACTCTTCAGGACTAATGTGACAGCGGGAGGGTGTGGGAGCGGGTGATCTGTTGGCCTCATCAAGTACACAAAGTACTATAGTGACTTTCTGTACTTAGTTTGCAGCTTTTGGTAAAATGATATCACTGTTTTTCTTCAACCGTTGTCATTTCTTCTTGGGAGCCAAGTCCACATTTAATATAGTGAACGATCTAAAAAAGTAACCACAAGATGGTGGCAATGATTGATAACAACAACAACAACAAAACAACTACAGCAAGGGGAAAATTGACGCACCTGCAGAAGACTGGCATCTCTCCCAAATGCATTAAAATAGTTCAGATCACACACACAAGCCACAGTGGCACATTTCTTCATGTGGCATGGGCATACCTATAATCCTCCTCCTGGTGTGGCCAAACTCTGTCGTTGTGGTGGCAGCAAATTGGCTCCTCTCGGCAGCAGGGACCTTGCTGGTCGCGTCCCTGCTTCGCCGTGCCCCTGCCCAGGGCTGGTGCAGTCCCACTTTCCCCTCTTCTGCAGAGGTGATGCAGTGCTGCCCGCAAGCCAGACGTGGGAAATGTGTCTGGCCCCCACTTTAATATCACATGGAGGTACAGGGGTCCCCTTTGTAGGACTACACTTTGTTTGTTTGTTTTAAATCTTTGATTATCAGATATTTAGGCAAAACTCAGCCCTGTCCTGCACAGCCTCAAGGTGGGGCTTGCTTGCAGGGTAATCCATTAGCTGATGGGAGCACACGTCTGCCTGCCTAGCTGGGCGGCTGGCTGCCCGGAACAGGCAAGCCTCATTGCCAAAACACCAGGCAGGCCAAAAATAAGCACCAGCATTAGGCCTTTTAGTTGATCAGCCACAGGGCTGCGGAGTCAACGCACTCCCCTAAAGCCCAGAGTGGTCCCAGCATTGGGCACCTCTTGTCAGGCCCCAGCAACCGGGGAAGGGGACAAATCAGACACACTGGTGGGAGATGGTAGCAAAGCATGGGAGCAGGGGTGAGTGAAGGTGATTGCTGTAGTGGAAAGGGAAGGGTTATGGGAAAGGTGAAGGGGACATATGCAATGAGAGTGCATTAAGGAGGAGGCATAGGGTGTGGGTAGAGAATTACAGCAGGAAGAGTGGGTGGAGGGGGAATGGTGGTGGGGAAGGGAGGTGATTGCCTAATGCTGAAGAGCGGGAGCATTTCATTTCCCGCTCACTCTTTTGCTGATATAATGAATTACTTAGGTATTTCCCATTCAGTTATGTAAAACTAAACAGTGTAGTGTTGTCTTTAGGGGATACCTGGGCAACATTGCAAGCGCTGAGGCATTGCAATGTGTTCAAGTTATGCAAGGCAATTGGCAGGCATTTAGGGATCACAGCTGTGCTCCGTAAATTCTGTCTTAGAGTTAAAAATAAAAATCTCGGTATTTGATCAGTCATCCCGTAGTTTGCCCTCTAGACTTTCTCCTGACATGTGGTACCTACAGTTGCTGGAGAAAGCCCGAAACATCTCCTGCATCTAGGGCTTAAAAAGTGAATTGGGAGACATCATATTTGGAGCAATTAAAATCATTGTTCAGAGGGAAAGAAATTTTATTCCACCAGAATTCTTCAGCCAACAATATTCCCCTGATCACAGCGGCTTTTTCTTTACAAAGGATAAGTTAAGGCAATCAATTGTTTTTATCTGGTAAATGAAAATGGATAAAATACAATTTGGAAGTAGGTAAACACAGAAGTCATTTTCCACTCTGCATTAGCTCACATCTCAATGGACATGAGACCTGTGTTTATTGAAAGATAGGTTATTGCCTGGGACATTGGGATTTTAATAGAATGGAACACAAACTCCAGTTTATTGACATCTGCTGCATAGCAAAAAGATGGATGATTAGGTCCTCTATTTCTGCTCTTTTTCAGTATTGCTGTGTGGATGCGCACAAGGGAGAAGCATGCATAATGCATTATATTCTAGATACTTTTATACAAAAGAAGTGAATGGTTGTTTCATCGTTGAAGAAGCACTTTCCATTAATGTAAGTTTTTCTTGGCATTAGAGAGCTACCTACATTTGCTCTGTTCTTACATATATACATGAGTTAGTACCCATCATCTGAATTAAAAGTCCATTATCTTGATTCTGTGCTGCACATTGAAATTGCAATGCTGCAAGCTTTGTAGTCAATAAGGCTAATTTAAATAAGTAATTTTCAATAGTATTTATAGTTTATAGCTGCCAAAGCTTCAAAGTTAGGACTAGCAACAAAGAAAAAAGTAAGAGAGTAAAAAGAGAGAGAGTAAAGGAAATCCTGAAAGTATCCAGTGAGAAGGGGAATTCTCGTGATGACATTTTTTGCCTGCATGGAAGCAGACAGTTCTCCTTTGAGGAAACAAACACAAAATGACAAACATCCCTTTTTCATCTTTGCAGCATTCCTTCAGCGCCAAAGCACAGTCAGAGCTGTGGCTCAAACATACACCAGAGATCTGCAGCTGCTACACAGGACGGCAGGCACTGGAGAGCAGCCCTGGGTGCACCAGCGTGACTTACACTTTGATTCTGCCCTTGAATTTTATTTGCATCGCGTGCCACCTCACTACGCAAGCAACCCAGCAGCGTGGAGCAGGGGGCTGGGCTGCAGGACTGCAGCACAGGTGAGGATGTGCTGCATAAAGGTGAGGTAAAACTCTTGGATCTGCTTCCCCACTGGTGGTACTGAAAGTTATCACCTCAAAATTTGTCACTCCACATCTGTCTGAGAGTCTCCTAAAACTCAGCCTCCCCACAGCCTGCTTGTGCTGGTGGATGCAGCATGCCTGCAGGCACGAGTGGGCAGCCCACGGGCAGCTTTGGGGAGGTGGACTGTGTTCCCACACAACAAGACCCGAGTGATAACAAAACAGGTCACAAAGTGTGTGTTGGGGGGGAAGCGACTGGTTCTTTCAAATGGATATTCGTCAGAAAACCTTGAAGACATCAGCCAGGGCCCTTTGCAATTCACATCGCTGCAGAGCAGCAGCCTGCTTGCCAGTTCCGGAGTGTCCTTCTAACTCCCTGCCTTGGAAACAGCTGACAATACGTAGGTAATGGATCTAAGACTTGCCAAATGCCACTGAAAAATGCTCTGCATCTCAGGAATACAAAACCACGTGGTCAAGGAAGACACACTTACACAGAAAGTTGATTTCTCAGCTGCTGCGAGTCTTTCAGGGAGTGCCTTAGCTATTGTGGCATGAACAGGCATGCACTTGTGCTGCTTTTTCTTTGTCCTAGCACCCAAATTTCACTCTCTCGATTTTCCCGATGTTTCTTGCTAAAACATTCCCAGATGAATAGCTTTTCTATTGATACACTACAGATAAGGCTTGATTGGGTTGCTGGAGTCAACGTTATTCTTTTTAGACAATACGCCCAGGCCTCCGATGCAAATCAACTTTAAAAGGTTACTTTTGTTTGTGCACTTTAGGCTATGTTTTTCCCTCTTGTGAAGGCATTTTCATGTCCTCTGTCAGCAGTGGTATTCTTTAGGTGAGATGATTAGTCAAGGCCAGTTAACTCCTTTTGCTTGTCTCTTCCCTGACATAAACGAACATGTTGATTGCTACTAAAAATCTCTCATCTGTTGGCATTTAGGAATGCTTGTATTAGTGAGCCTAGGCGTTAAGTATCATTATAAAAGCTACTTTCCAGTCTGATAATTTCTGAAAAAGCAGTCATTTTTATTTTCTTCTTACAATATCAGTCAAATTAAAACAAAAGCAAGACTTGCCAAGCTTAAGTAAAGCTGGATCATACTTCAGACTGTATTTTTGTGTGTTATTAAGTTTACTGAAGTCTCAGGGGATGAAATTTGCAGAAGTAAGTACCATTTAAAGTCATTGGCACTTATGCACTTTAATCTCCTGGGTGCTTTTGCAAATCTTTCACAGACTGTGTAAATGTGCTATATTCAACTGCAGCAGTTCCGTGATGGATGAGGTTTCTGCCAAGCAGGGAGGTTTGGCAGCGCCTCTCTTCGTAGTGCATTTCACTGTTACTAACAAGCTCTCACCTAAAGCAAAATAAATCTGACTTAATTTGCACCAGCTTCCAGTTATTAGCCATCCATTTATAAACATAGCTGCTGTGACATCTGATTGTTTTTTGATATGTCTGTTGCATCAAAAATAAAAGCAAACAAATTCTGTCTTGTTACATATCTGCATCTATTAGCAGTTGTGCAAGATTTGCCTGCAAGGAGAGTTTTGAGGAAGAACCAATATTATGGAACATGTATTTTCCTCACTACTGTTTGAATGAATCTCAAACCTGCTTCGTCTTTTGAAAGCTCAGAGCAATGGTGCCTCTAACTCCTGGCAGGTGCAATAGCTTTGCTGAGGTACAGCTACTAGAGACATCTTTCTGGGACTGCAAAGTGCAAGATGAATGTCAGGTGTCTTCATCAGGGGAAGAGTACAGCAGCCTGGTAATCTTTGTGCCTGTGAATGTGCTCCTGTGAGATCCTTGCTGCCGTCTCTGCTCTATTAGGAACGGCTGAGCTCGATGAGGGAACCCGTCCTTCTCAGCTTCTGCGGCCACACGGGACACATCTGCTCAGTAGAGTCCAGCTTTAAAGCTGTTCTCTGGAGGAACAGGCCCTTTTCCTGGCGCTGAAATTCCCTTTTCTGGAGGGCAAACCAAGCTGACCCATTGCCTATTTAGGTCCTGCCGCAGGCTTCCGTGGCTGCAGCAAGCTGCCTTCCAACACAGCCTTGAAAGTATCCAGCCTCTTTCCCAGCAAGAAGCTCACCTCGGTTTGGTCCCATGGAAATTGCTCCTGCCTGAAACAGAGAGGAGTTTATCCTGTTTCCAGATGGAGTTGATCCAATCCATTACTCCTTCCTTATTTATATAGCATCTACATTCACTACAGCAGTGCTTATGTTAGAAATGCTTATGTGATACCAGATGTAAATAGTTAATAGACTGGAAAGTCACAGTTAATGGAGACTTGGAGACACATCTAATAAATCCCTCAACAACAGAGGCCAGGCGTTGGAGGTGGACTACTTGCAAACCAGTTTTCACCAAACTTGGAAAAAATGAGAAATTAGTAAATGATACTGAAGACATCACTTTTAACGAGGATATGAGGCTGTTGTTATATAACCCAGGATATTTACGACTTCACAGAGATTTAGGGATTTTCATTCTACAGTCAAAAATCAGTTGGAAATTGCCAGTGAGAAAGTGATAATTTTTACAGAATCTTTTTTCCTCTAACCTGAAAAGAAAGAAGGAAAAAGAGCTCATTGCTGCAGCCTGACACTGTGCTTCTCTGATTAACCAGGACCAAATATTTTACAGAAATCTGTTTCTCGCCTACATACAATCAACCAGATTAATTGACATAAGAGAGATTGCTTTCTAAATACCCTGTTCAGCAGAATAACTGTATTATTTTCCCACTTAGTGCACATGAGAGGCTCTGCATTCAGCTGAAGTTTTAGAACAGTGTACTGCGTCTCTGCTACCTAACCTTGGTAACAGCTGCATTGCTAAAATAAGAAGCATGTCTCAGTCTTAGGGGTTAAAATTTTTTTTTCTTTTTTTTTTTTCTGTTTTTTTAGCATAGTTTCCAGAGTCACGTAGAAAGTACTATTTCTCCTGGAAAGAATGAGGAGCCACCTTTTAAAACTTTTTCGACATGTTGATGGATGATTGTCTTTGTACTTCAGTAATGGAACAATTTAAGTAGTTAGGATTTTTTCTGGGTGCTGGACTATAACTCTTGTGTTTTGTCTTGGAACTGTTACACTTAGTGAAGTCAGAGTGAGGAGAAAGCCAGGGGTAATACCTTTTCTTAGCTATGGTATTTAACATCAGACCTTACAGAATTATCTAGTTAAGTTCATTAACTAAATTGTCAGTCAGAGAACAGTTTTTTTTTCCAGCTCTCTTCTGTGGACAAACAATCAATTTAAAAGGATGCTAGATGTGAGGTATTTGAATATGAGGTGAGTTTCTGGTCAGCACATCCAGCTGTCGTGTTTAGCTATACGTATTGCCTATGTGGGTACAAACACATGTACATTTTAAAAATTCTGGAAGACAAAAGCATTTAGATTTGATATTTTGATGCGTACAAAATCTGCATTTCATGTAAGAGCTCTAATAATTCCTCATGCGCAGGTGTTCAGTTCTTTCAAAAGTGCATGCGTGACCTTTGAAAGAAATTACTCTTTGGAGAACCCTCCTGAGTGGGTTATTTCTGCTTTACAAATGAAGCTTAGTTCAAGGTCCAGGGGAAGCTAATGGGAAGTATATTCACCAAGCAGTTGTTTTCTCTAATTGAATTCCTGGAGAGGAATAGCTGCAGGAACCGGTGGCTGATCTGTTTGCCTTGGCATCTGGCTAAGGAGAAATGAGTGACGGAGATCTTTGATAAGAGAGGTACTGCCTTTCTTGGGTGAAAATAAGGGACAGCATGAAAAAGAGGGGATCCTTCAGAGAAGTATGTTTCCTTTAGCATCCCAGGATTTTTTTTTCTGAATTTTCCTATGGCTGTGACATGTACAATTCAGTTATTAAAAACTTTTACTTTCTTGTTTAAGATATTATGTAAGTTCAGTGTAACTGTAATGCATATTTGCATTTCATAATCATTTCTTGAAACTTCTTTGCAAGTGTGAGCAAAGCCAAAGCCTTAAGGGATTTAATATTTAGCATATTTCTGCAATCTGGCAAGGTCATCTTTATCCTGATATACTTGAGTTAGGAATTTACACAGCAAATAACATAATTATTAAGTGTGAGAGAAAGCTAGAATTCTGAAAAATGAAGGCATTTGAAAATAGAACCTGACCTTCTCTAATACAGGATTCCTGATGCCCTCCCCAACATACATACATGCTTTACTTAATATTTCAGTTCACACATACATGGTACAAACAAACATAATCAATCAGAAGTTTCCCTTTTTTTCACTTGCCTACAGTTTTCAAAGTCATCTTTTTCCTTCCTTCAGAAAATGTAGTTCAAATAGTGAACAAAAATTTTCCTCTCAGAAATTAGAATGTGAATCCAGCTATTTGAGAACAAATGTGTGGCTGTGAATTAAATAATTTTGCATATTTTTTTTTAGAGAAGAGGTACTCTTATGAACAAGTAATCTGTCATCTGTTCTTTGTTGTAATTTAACCTTCAGCTAATGCATTATGTCAAACCAGCACATACAGGATGAGATTGTTCTAATTTTAAGATTGTCATAGTTATTCATATTAAAAAAGCCACATTCACCCATCTGCCTGTTCACTATCTTTAAGAGGCTTAAGAATTACAACTTAGCAAATATAAACTAATATAAAAAATTTATTTGTTATATCTGCAGAACATTTTAAGTTTCTGCGTGCTTTCATGTGCAGAGCTGAGTACTCCGTGCCTCAAAAATTCCCAGTTGTCAAGGCCAACATGAACAATCTGCTGGCAGAGAGGGAAATGTGATGGAAACCTCCTGTCCTATAGACTTTAAAGTTAAACTGATGTCTTAGTGAGAGCATGCTTTGTTGTTTCTGCAGTGCATGAGCTAAACGAGCATTCCATAATTCCCTTTTCTATTACTTTGAAGGCAGAGTGGTTTCTTCCAAAGTTAACTTTAGTGTTATCAGCTGCACATCATGATACATTGTCAAACTAGAGACAGTTTTATGGTAGTATACCTATTATATTTATGAACACTGCTAACAGTTCACTTCAATCTTGAAAATATTTATGCAGACCTGTTCCCCTTTCAACCGATAATATAGAGACAAACTTTAGAAACATTTTTTATATTGCTTTAGCTTGAGTCATCAGAAAAACAAGCTCCACTCTTTTCAACAAGTCTTTGCTTACTTCCTCATCTGAAAAAGGAGCTGATATATTGTTGATAATGCATGAAATGCACTTGCTATAAAGACCTATCTTTTTAAGGTGTGAAAGTCTTGGAAAACAACATTTTGTCATTGTCTAATTACCGATGAGCGCAAGCATGGACTATACCATGCTGTATTTTTATGCTACAGCAGTCATATTGCCTTCTGTATTCCCAAATTTCTCAGCAACAAAGATGGTTTTAAAACTGTTGTTCTCACAAGCTGTACTAGAGCTATACTGAACTGCTCTGCAGGCTGCCTTGCAATTAGCCTCTATGGTTCAGTACTATGCCGAGGAACTGGAAATGGCTTCTGCTGAGGCTGTACTAAATCTCATGGCTATTCTATCCTCTGCCATGGAAAATAGTCTATGTACTCATTGCAGAAAGTGCAATGCCTTTTCTTCTTTTTGGAGGTGCAATTTGCCTTGTTGATGGACCATTACTACTGCAGTTACTTTTACAGTCACAGTGCATGAAAGGATGTAGTTTGACCAGCTGACATAAATAAAACCTAGCCTCAAAATTAGACCATGGTTGTGCTGACTATTCTGCTTCCCTTGTGTGTTGGACTAACAAATGGCTCCAGATGCTTTGCCACATACAGCTAGTATTTATTGCCTGAAAAAAATTCATGGAATAAACTGATCATCAAACACTAAGTTACAGTAAAATACCAGAGCAATCCTAGCCTAGTCTGCCAGAATAAAGCTAGCAGGTGTTTAAGTAAAATGCAATCTTCTGGAACAGAATTAAAATTTTTGCTCTTTGGACTTGCATGCTGAGAAGCATTTTTGGTTCCAGCAGTGGTGGGAAGAGTAGGATGATATGAGAAAACATAGGTACCTCTTCTGAATTTCACCAGAAATCCTAACAGAGATTGTCTTGCTCTCCCTACAGCCTGTGTTTCACATGAGCTGTTTGTTGAAGGACAACCAGAGGGAAAAACCTTTAATCACAATCCACACCGGCTGGTTTTCAATCAGCAAACCTCCATCACTTCAATCAGTAACCTAAGAGGGAGAGACATTGCATCCTGGCTATCGAGCTGCTCCTTCCATCAGCTTATTCAAAGCAAGTTTTTTTTGATGTCCACTCCCCATTTTACCTTCCTGTGTTCTACTTCCCACCTTTAACCCTCTCTTGGAGAGCAAGATACTTTATGACGGCAGTTAAGGTTCTCAAAACCCAGTCAGAAAAGGCAAGTGATGCTGTCTGATGTGAAGCGACAATCAGCCTTCAGCCATCAGATGCCCTTCTGTCTGCATAAGCAGGAAACTTTTCACAATTCAAGTTTGTTTATTGCCTGAGCTAGCTAAAGGCCATGAAATGCTAATGCTAACGCTATGAGCACATTACTGCCTCTTTAATTTATTTCAGCTAACTTCTGTTGATGGCATTTGGGTAAGCTAAACTGCCAGTTGAACTGAATTTGTTGTGCAGTTCGACGTAAAAACCATGCTGGAAATAGATCTGTATTCAGAGGCGTCTAATTAGGAAAACATCATGATAGTTGGTGCAAATGTTTTCCAAGGCACTGCATCTGTGCACTGTGCATCAATTGCATACTGAGATTGCAATATCCATTTTCCAAGTCATAAAAGCCATCTAACGAGAAAAACATGCACTTTCAGCCTGCCTGTGTGAAAGAAAGAGCAAACCTCATGCTTAACCCTCTGTGTGTAAATTTCCTCAGTGAAAAAAAATAAGAAGGGAAAAACAAGAAGGAAATAAGAAGGAAAATTTGCGGGGCAGGCTATAACAGAAATCTGTGCAAAGTTTATTTGCTAGAGTTGTGGTTTAGAATTGCCCACTCCTATAGCATTAGGCTGCATACAAGCACTGTTTGATATGCAAGGTATCAACCCAAAAAGATCATTTTTGCAGGCCCAAATACGGCGAACTACTCTGAGCATGCTGACCTGTGCCTCCCTCTTTCTTCTCTTGTTTAAACATGTGTTTATGTATTAAAGTACACATATATATGTGTATATATACACGTTTATGTATATACAGTTACATGTACATACATGTATATACATACACCAAAAAAGTTCTGCTCCTTCCTGAGCAGTAGGCAGGAATCAAGGGGCTGGGGTTCAGTTTTTAGATAGAGAGAAAATAAGGCTGCAAATGGATCAGATTATCCGTCAGTTACATTAAGCATAGTCTTTCTTACAAATCCATGGTGCACACCTTTTTTTTTTCTTTTTTCTTCTTTGACTTCACTATAGAGAAAAATGAAGGCATTTGCTTCACTGGGCATGCTTCCAGATGTGAGATCAGCTTCTTTGTGATCTGATCTCTTAGACCTGGTGCAAATTACATGTGGGGTAGTCTGAGTATGCTAGTAGTATGAGGGAGAGTCTCTTCTATATATAAAGATACTTAGTCCATTTTATATGTCTACTTCACTGTCTTTCTGCATCTTGTTACTGAAGGGAATAAACTTTCTACAAAAGATGAAAAAAACCCTATTAGGAACATCATTAGCCATTAAAAACTTTATTGGGGACCCCCCCAAAAAAAAAAATACTGTTTTTTTTTCTTATATATGCCAAAATTGATAGCTACTGACATACAGTAAAAATCAGCTAAACTATTTTGTAGTCCATTAAAGAGAAGTACCAGATTTTTGATAAAATAGAAAAAAAAAGTTATTTTAGTAAGTGGGCTAAAATACAAGTGTTAATATTCTTACATGTATAACATTGTTTCTTGGTGAGATTTTGTGGAGTTTTTCATTAAAGCATTTGAAAGCATCAGAAGTGCTGTAAAGTGTTTTTCCTGTGCTTCTAAAGTGTTATAAAAATCCTTAAGGATCTGTGCAAACTGTCTCTAAAAAAAAAGAAAAAACCACCAACAACTTTCTTCTAGTGACTAAACCTGACTAAAAATAACTAGTCCATCAAACTCAAAAGAACAAGCAATTTTATTCAAGTTAATTTGAGGATTTGATTACTCTTTTGAAAATGGTAAAGAACAGCAATCCTGAAAATCCAGGCAGAAAAATAGATTGATCTCCTAGGTCTGTTTAGTTGCTCTCCTTCAAGACAGCAGGTACTGCCCCTTTTCTTAGAGGAAGTATATAATTTCTGGCCTCTCACATCTGTAGAGAACTGCTTCTCAGGAAGAACTTATTCAAAAAGTCGCCCCAATTCCACTTGTAGAACAAATGGGTCTTTAATGGTTCACAGTCTTATTTTAATATTCATGCTAATGTGCATTTTTTTTCCACTGAGGAAGTAATCGTGTGGTAACCAAGCATTCCGATTAGCTGCAAAATGCAGTTCTTTTAGGAAACTAATTTACACTGATTCTTGACGAGATTGAGGAAACGACCATGTTCATTAGGGAAATTAAAAACACCATATGTTTTCACCTACCTCTCCTAGCTCTAGTATATGCAGCATGTCATTTACAGCTGTAGTACTTTCCAAGGATCCTCCTGCTTATAAACGTTAAAAATCCTGACTAGCCATCATTCTTTAGAAACGAACACACAAGCAAACCAGTCACTGCAGACCCCACTACTTAATGCTATAGAAAATGGTATTAAGGCATAAGGAAAAAGAGGAAGAAAAGAAATCAAAATGGAGAATTTAAGCAGGTATCCTCACCCAACTGGTATGGAGTGTCATAATTCATACAAACTCAGTGCCTTTTTCATGACTAGACTTGCTGAAGTCAACAGTTCACATTAAAGAAGAATGTCCTTACCAATATCTTTGGTTACAGACACATGTGCACACCCACATGCCCACCAAACACTTTGTTTAGCCACCTCCTGAAGCTTCTTTAAAACGAACTTAACAGTAATTTCATGTTCCCAAATTCTGTAATTAGAGAGGTCAGCCCAGTGCTGTCATTGACTGTGACAGTTTTCCACAGACATTTTCTGGACTGTCCCACTGGAAATTAAAAGAAAAAAAAAAGTTTAACAAATGTTTGTGGTAATAGTTTTTGCCAGAGCCCTTTAAATCTTTAGTCAGTTATGAAATAATTGTGGTTCTTTGCATATTTTACTTATTTCCTAAAAGTACCGGTGACGCAAAACATATTTGAACTGTCTTCAGGGACTCTGTTTTTAAGTTTTGTCTATTAAACTGTTCAGTTATAAAGTGTATTTACAGATTTATTTTTCTCCAATTAATTGTTTAGGAGATAGCTGTTATTTGCTGTCATATACTAAAGAACACAAGAAGGAAGGGAAAGAAAAGAGGAACCTGAAAGCATTTCTACATCATTATCCATTTATTAAAGCACTTGAGGGTGTGTACTACTGATGCATTTTTATGTGAGATCCATTACAAAAAGTACTGGCCATACTGAACTAACGGGAGCTTTGCCTTGGAGACTGAACTTCAGAGCCTTGGCTTTAGGCATACCCTCATTTTGCTTGGTGATCTGGGACTCGTGGTTGCAAAAACCAGAAGTTAAAAGCCTTGCTGACAAAGCTAATAAGGCTGTGAGAAATTGAATTACACAGCATTGCACAGAGGAACAATTGGAGAAAATAAAAGTTCTGCTGCAAGAACTGAGAAAAATTGATGCAACGTTTGCAGGAGTGTTATGTTCACTTCTGCTGTCTGTCTTTGCTGCCTTCTCATATTTCCATCTACCGTCTTTTTAGTTTGCTACATAAATAAAACGATTGTATGTAAGTGTTTCCCCTAGTCTTTAATGAAACGGTTGATGAATACTCAGAATCCCTGGGTTATTGAAGTTACTTATCCTGAAACCTGTGAACAGTGTGCTTGATGCTTTCCAGCTGCCATATACTAGCCCAAGTGAGTGCAGTTGACATGCCTGAGAGACAGGATGCCATCCAGAGGGAACTGGACAAGCTGGAGAGGTGGGCCTGTGTGAACCTCATGAGGTTCAACAATGCCAAGTGCAAGGTCCTGCAGCTGGGTCGGGGCAACCCCCAATATCAATACAGGCTGGGGGATGAAGGGATTGAGAGCAGCCCTGCAGAGAAGGACTTGGGGGTACTGGTGGATGAAAAGCTGGACATGAGCCGGCAATGTGCGCTTGCAGCCCAGAAAGCCAACCGTATCCTGGGCTGCATCAAAAGCAGCGTGGCCAGCAGGCTGAGGGAGGTGATTCTGCCCCTCTACTCTGCTCTGGTGAGACCTCACCTGGAGTACTGCGTCCAGCTCTGGGGCCCTCAGAACAAGAAGGACATGGACCTGTTGGAGCGGGTCCAGAGGAGGGCCACAAAAATGGCACACCCCTCCCATGAGGCCAGGCTGAGAGAGTTGGGGTTGTTCAGCCTGGAGAAGAGAAGGCTGCGGGGAGACCTTATTGCGGCCTTCCAGTACTTAAAGGGGGCCTATAGGAAGGATGGGGACAGACTTTTTAGCAAGGTCTGTTGCGATAGGACAAGGGGTAATGGTTTTAAACTAAAAGAGGGTAGATTTAGATTGGACATAAGGAAGAAATTTTTTACAACGAGGGTGGTGAAACTCTGTGACAGGTTGCCCAGAGAGGTAGTGGAGGCCCCATCCCTGGCAACATTCAAGGTCAGGTTGGACGGGGCTCCGAGCAACCTGATCTGGTTAAAGCTGTCCCTGCTCACTGCAGGGGGGTTGGGCTAGATGACCTCTAAAGGTCCCTTCCAACCCAAAGCATTCTATGATTCTATGTTTCTATGAACTCCACCATGCATGTTATTGCACAGCCAACTCCTAAGGCAGAGGGTGAAATATGACTCATTGAAATACTGACCAGGGCAGAAGAGGGGCAAAGGAGACAGTGAATCACTTCCCCTGACTCTGGAGTGCAGAGATGACCTGTGGCAGCTGGCTATACACACGTGCCTATATTGTCACACATGTAGATTTTTACCATATGTATAGAACATATATGTAATCCCAGATGCAGACCCTTATCCCCCACAGACATTGGTGTGCCACAGGACTGTCAGAGCTCATTTTTCTTTATTGAGCCACTTAAAACTAAAGCACTGAATTGTTTTTAATGCACCAGGAGCTCCCATTTAACTGTTTTCCTTCCCCAAAGCTCATTTGCTTTGTGTTAGGTTTCCTCCAGCAGATATTTTTGCTGACAAACCTACATTTTTGTCCTCTAATAGGACACTTAGGGAAGTCAATAAGATTTGGGAAACCACTTTGCACTGTCTGTACTTAAGCCAGATCACAATGATGTTAAATGAACTCTTTTTAATAATTCATTGTGGCAGAATCTGGTTTACTTTTAGCTAGCTCTTGCAGAAGAAAACAGGCATTCAGTTTCTGAGCTTCATCTTACAGAGCTGACGAATTGCTCCCAGGCTGCTGTCCAGATGGCCCTCCAAACTGGACTGCCAAAGAAAATCCCCCACACCTTTCCTCCCCTTCTTGTCCTGACACCCAGAGTACAATACCTCTGTGCCTTGTGCCAGCAGCGCTGATACAGGAGGTGATAAATGGAAAAGGCAATTATCTGTGTATCTTCCCATCATAAAAGAAAGGGAAGCGTTTCACCTACTGATGGACAGATTTAATTAAACCCTCTCTTCTCAGTCACCACAGACAGTAGCAGATCTCAAGCCCCCCTGTGCTCACCAAACAGAGGAGCTATGTTATGCACTGCAGCATTTGGGATCATGACAGGACAAACAAACCAAACACAACCCGGAAAAATAAGAGTGGTTTTCCACAGGTAGGAAATGGGGGCTGCTTCAAGCCTGGGCAGCATGGTTTGTCCATGAGAAAGCTTTGAGAAAGCAGCAGTCTGTATTCAGCTAATACTAGCCCTGTCATAGCTGTGATGGCTAAGGCTACTAGGTGAAGCAAGGTTTGCACAGAAGGATGCAATTATTTGTTAGTGTAGCTGGTATAAAAAAGGGAAGAAAGACAAGTTTGGGATACCTAAGCCCTGAAAACGACCTGAAAAATAACTCATCTGCCTCAAAGGATATCTGTTTTTCCAGCTTTTGGTCTAAGAGTTATTCCCCATTCATTTTACCTCAATTATGTTTATGTATAAAGTAATATATTACCTAATACCTGTATTTGAATTGAAGACATGCTGGCTGTATTACAACATAAAATTTAAACGTATATGCATACATAGGTGCATGTAACTTAAACAGTGTGTGTTACACATAGAGATGCAAAACCATGTCTGTATTTATAGGGAGACCCCCCCCCCCCCAAAAAAAAAAAAAAAAAAAAAGGAGAACAGTTTTATTAGCAGTGTAAATTAATATAATGACATCAACTGGAAAAGGAGTGGTATTCAATTTTACAAGCTGGGGATGTGGCCCATAGCATGAGTACCCATTATATGGGACCCAGGGAAGGGAAGCAGGGATCTCTGCAGGAGCTGTTTGGTGAAAGAGCCTTCCTGCAGAAGTTGTGGCCTCTTTTAACTTTAGGACAGGCAAGCTCTGAACAGCCCCCCAAAAGCGTAATGACAATTAAAAAAGGTTTCATAAAACATGAAAATGAGTGTCAATTAGGATTAGTCTCATGGGATAGTCTCTCATGATATATGATCAAATAGCTTTAAAAGCTGTACCTAGCACCCTTATTTTTATAATATACCACTCTTCTATTTTTCAGTCAGGAGCTGGTTTTTGCCATCTGACAGATGCTGTCTGGGCTGACTGGGGTCAAATTCAGAATTCAGAAGCACTTATGAGCAGCCACATGAACACTGCCTGGGTCTCAGAGGCAGCCAAGAAGAGAAAACAGAGGACGTCACTAAACAGTTATTTGAATTACACTTTGGTTTCAATTTGTCAGCTGTACTACCACCAGCAAGAAAAGAGAAATGGAAATGTCACAAAAGATTGTGACCTTTAAAATGTATGTGCATTTTTAAAAAAGACCCCAAAGCCCCGCGCAAAAACATGTGCATGTACCAGCCTGCAGCACTGTTTTCAGCCTTCAGTGACTTCACCATCGCAGCCTGCAGTCCCACTGCTCTGTAGCGGTACCTGACCTTGGGAGCCCGCGCGTGCGGGGTGGATCAGTCACTGCTCCTGGAGAGTCCCCGGAAGGGACCAGTGGGTGCCACCAGGAGCAGGTTTGCACCGCCCTGCTCCCCACCGTCTCTGGAGCATGGTACACAGGAAAACCACACGCAGCCCACCCCAAACCTGTCAGCTAACAGCATGACCATGCCATCAAATTTTAATGAGAGAAGTGCACCATAAATGCAGTTCTGTCTTTGCAACTGGAAGGCATTTTGGCTGCACGCATCAAAGAAGTTTGTGTTTGTCCTTTGAATCTTCTTTTAAGGGGACTGTTCAGCTGTTTGAAGAATTAAGGTTATACATGACGTCTTCTGATGTGATTGTGAAAATCCTGGGATTTTTTCTGTACACATGAAAATGCTATTTTGAGAATGAAGAGTGTTGGAATAAAGGTGTCTTGGTGTAAAAACCTACTGATGTTCTGGACATATTCAGATAGCATAAGAAATTACCTGCATAAGGAAAATAATGTCTGTAGAAATCATGTAGTAAATACTGTAGTTGAAAAAGAGGGATAAATAGCAACCTTTTGCTATTTAGTATAGGAAATACTTGAATTTTTTATAAATCGGTCAACTTTGCAATTTTTTCTCCACAGTAACATCCTTTGTTAGAATTATTGTCTTTTTAGTTTTCTTTTTTCTCTTTTTTTAAGCAAATGTATATATATGCATTGATTCGGCAGATATTTTCAAGCACCCTGAGGAATGTTGACATGTAATTGACATCCTTCATTGTTTTTTTAATATTGACACTTTTTTAGACAGAATATATTTAGGTTTGGACCAAGAGTACCATGCTGGTTGAAAACATCAGCTGTAAAAGTTATCTGAAAGTCATTAAAATAATATAGATGCTTTTTTCAAAGGTGGTAATTGGTTAGCAAAACATCAGAAAGTTTCTGCACACTATAAAGCACATAAAAAATAACTAGGTTGCAAAGCCAACCATCTGAAGTTGAGAAATGTCAGAATCAGATACCCCTGCAGTACTAGTGGTACTTGCTTTTCTGCAATGAAATGTGTTATGACACAGGTTTTGACTTCATAAGCCTGTATCACCCCCCTCCCCCACTTCCCCAGCCCACTCCTATTTCTATGAATGGCAAATTACTCCTTATTTTCTTTTATACTACCTGTATTTTATTTAGAATTCACTGTTCAGAGGCTGAACTGAACATAAAATTGTTCATTGGTTCCCTGGAGATTTCATGATTCTAAATTCATTTCATGAATGCTGTCACCAGTGTCCAAGTTCTCCACAAACATTTTTGAGTTTCTCTGCACGAGGTCATGGTGAGATGAAGTAGCAATTGCCTGCAACCTTTAGCACTGGAAACTAAGGTATAGGGAGATGGAGGACAAACTTTCACCTGATTTTTGGGACCTCACATTATGACCATATTTGGAAAATATTTATAGCATTATATATATATGCAAAGCTGAGATGAAACTTGGTAGGTGGCTGGATAGTAGCACGTGTTAAACCTAAAGCCAGAAGTTTCCCCATGACATCCAGCAAGGTGTGCAACCGAAGAACCAGGGAAAAGGGATTTCTTTTTCAAATGTGGAGGTATTTCTCTCCTTCCCAAGGGTCAAGAGAGAAAAACTTAGTGTTTTTGCTATCAACAAGAAGGAGGAAAGCAGGTCCTTACAAATGAGCCACTCCAAGTGCAATTCTGTTCCCATGGGAAATTCTGTTTTGAAATCACAAAGTAATTTAGCCCAGAGGAGACCTCAGGGATTATCCCTCCCCTGCTCAGAGCAGGGCCAGCATAGCTCAGGTGACTCAGAGCTTGTCCACTCAAATTTGGAGTACCTCCAAGGGTGGAAACCCCACAACGTCTTTGGGCAACCTGCCACTGAGCTCGGCTGAGCAGAATCAAGCCCTGCGTAAAAACAAATGAAGGCTGAAGTCTTGTGTCTACAGAAAGACCTTGAAGAAAGCAGCTGATCCGTGGGCCTTCCCTTCCTCATAGGTATGATGCGGGGGTGTACAAAGCATTCAGGCTGAGTTATTCGGTTACATTCCTCATATGTGCTGTAGCAGTGCCAATGAAAGACTATACCAGCAGCTTTCCCCCTATGAGGTATACAGCTCCTGAGACTTTAGCACTAGAAATGTTGTTGTACCCTATTCAGAGGGGAGAGTCCTTTCTTCTCAGTGCAGACAAGACTAAATGAAAAGCTCAGAGATATCTGGCCTTCTTTGAGGCAACATCATGTCACAATAATATTTCATAGAATCATAGAATCATAGAATCATTTAGGTTGGAAAAGACCTTTCAGATCATCCAGTCCAACCATTAACCTAACATTACCAAGTCCACACTAAACCAATTAAGGGTAGACTAGACTAAACCATGTCCCAAAGTGCCATGTCTACCCGTTTTTTGAACACTTCCAGGGATGGTGACTCCACCACCTCTCTGGGCAGCCTGTTCCAATGCTTGACTACCCTTTCTGTGAAGAAATTTCTCCTAATTTCCAATCTAAACCTCTCCTGACACAGCTTGAGCCCATTTCCTCTTGTCCTATTGCTAACTACTTGGGAGAAGAGACCAACACCCACCTCACTACAACCTCCTTTCAGGTAGTTGTAGAGAGCGATAAGGTCTCCCCTCAGCCTCCTCTTCTCCAGGCTAAACAACCCCAGTTCCCTCAGCCACTCCTCAGAAGGCCTGTGCTCCAGACCCTTCACCAGCCTTGTTGCCCTTCTCTGGACATGCTCCAGCACCTCAATGTCTTTCTTGTATTGAGGGGCCCAAAACTGGACACAGTATTCCAGGTGTGGCCTCGCCAGTGCCGAGTACAGGGGGACAATCACCTCCCTGCTCTTCTGGCCACACTATTCCTGATACAAGGCAGGATGCTGTTGGCTTTCTTGGCCACCTGGGCACACTGCTGGCTCATGTTCAGCTGGCTATCAACCAGCACCCTCAGGTCCTTTTCAGCCAGGCAGACACCACCAGTGTTACTAAATGCTGAAGTTTTCAATTTTGATTAAAACCGCAAAAGGTAGAAACTGTACTGTCAAGTATCATCTTGACACAGACATCAGCCGTGCATAACTTTGTCTACATGGCAAGACCTGGTGAATTTAAAGTTGTGGTGAATTTTGCCAACGTCTTAGCTCTTGGTCTCTGTCATTTTTCTTCTCCAAGCAGACCACTCATTTTCTTCATTACACACGTATCTTCCTGCTTCTTTTATCCTAAACCCCTACTAAAGTCTTTGGGACTTCAGTGACTGTAAAAATAGGAAAGATTTTGTCCCATCAGACCTGAGCATGTATTTTACTAGGACTATGTAGACTTTGGAGATCAGTTTCTGTCATCAAACCATGTAAGAGACAAGTCAATATATTGCTAGGTAAATGAGCAAGTCTTGCTCTTTTCTCATGTGGTCCAGGTTAACGTTCTTTATTGAGCTCTAAAGATTGCTTCAGAACTCATGTGCCAGAAATTATTCCATTTGCATACAGGTAACATTCTGTATTCCTTCAGGAACTGTGCTTTTTGTTAGTGTGTTTGGAAGTTGCCCTCAGGGTCTGGGATATACCCTGATTTCCATGATCCTGAGCTCTCTGATAAGTTCAAACATGTCAGCACCAGCTGATTGCTCTGCTAGTTCAGCTGCCTGGCCAGATGAGCAATCACTAATTTGCATGGCAAAATTTCAGGTCTCTTTCAGGCCCAGCACACACAGCTAAAGAAGTGCTGCATGGGAACCCTCACTGAAGCGCTAGGCAAGTTGTTTTTACCCTGGGAGTAGTACTGGCTAATTTCATCAAGCCTGCTGAGACCCAGTCCTTGTCCAGCCTTGTCCTGGCTGCCCCATTTTTCAGACAATACAGGATGGAGAAAACATGTCAATGTGATAATCACTGGATGTGGCCAAACCCACTTTCTGTTCTTCAGATAATGCGAGTGTTGGAAATGCTTTTGTTTGCCTCCCAGGGCAGAGAAGGGAAATGTGTAACTTACCAGGAGAATGGAAATTCTGAAAGTTGCCTTTCTTTATTTTATAAGAAAAAAAAATCCTAATGTTTCCTTTCTGTTTCCAGCCTATTGTGGCTGTAGATGGTGGCTTGGGCTGCTTCCAGGCAATTGAGGGAAGCTGCCAAGGTCACCCAAAGGGTGGGGATCTGCCCTGGTGTTGGGAAGAGACTCTCAAAGCTCCCACCTAGAACCTGAATCCCCACAAACCTCTGCTAGACCCTGAATCCAGGAGAAGGAGCCTACCAACAGGCGGATACAATGGGATGCCTAGGCCTGATTTAGTACATGGTTTGTTGGCCTCAGAGCCTCAGACTCAGGTAACTCTCATTTATCTAGGGCCAACTGATTGAACTAGCAGGACACCAGGCTGTTTTTAGGCTGGATCTTACTGAAAATGAGAGACTGTCATGAAAATTTTAGGTCCACTGAGTGGTCTTTTCCAGTGAGAACCCTAATCATTAGGCTATGCTGAAACAAGTCTATTGAGAATAATCATAATTAGTAGCAGTAGCCTTTTGAACATAGTCTTCATGACATTTTCAGCTTTGTCATAAAGCTTTGTACATGTTTCTGAGGAGGCAAACACTGACCATCTCCATATCTGCTCTGGGTGCCACCTACGGAAATGGATGTGGTTTTGCTGTGCCGTGTTAGGAGGAGATGGGACAGCACTGAATACAGCTCCCAGGGACCTCCTGTGTGCGTGAGTGCCTGAAAGTGGTTCACAGCTGTAAAGGGGATCAAGGGCTTGCTGTACTTTCAAGGCTGATGCAGAGCACTTTCTAGAACTCAGCCTTCCTCCAATTCTTTTTCTTTTCTTCTAGTCCTAGTCAGTGTAAATGACAACATTCACCTTGACCTGAGTGTTTGCCCCTAAAAGTCTCTGACTTGTATTCTTGTGCTGAATGAATTAAGAAGCTTAACTTCTTGCTGTGAGGAGTAAAGAATAAAATACAAAGTTATAAAAATAAGCAGGAGACATTGTCTCCTGGATAGGACAATATTTGCTAAAGGGTGGGCCATGAAAAGTTAAGATCTGCCTATGCACCCATGCACAGCTAAGACAGACACTTGAGAGTGTTGTGACTGGAAGTGGCTGATTGCTGTGGTTTCACGGTGCTAGGTGCTATAGCATCTTTCCCTGCTCCCTTCCACAAAGCGCAAGGCAGTGGCAGTGAAAGGGTTGCAAGCTTTCATGCTGATCTTGACATTCTCTGTGCAGATGATGAAGAGTGTGTGCGCGTATGGGTACGCGCGTGCACGTCTGCATGCCATAATCACAGATAAGCTACTCACGGCGCAGGTGAGAGCTGGCTCTGAAACACCAGGTTGACCAGAAATAACCTGCAATCCCACCCATTCCCAGTGCACCAACTCCCTCTGTCTGGTCTGGCAAACCACATCCAGCTATGCTGTACTCCTGCCCCGGGCCAGTGAAGAGCAGCCTAAATCCCAAACATGCCCTGCATGTTGCAAGCCACTCATGGGATCAAATGCACATCGGGTGGTCATGTCTACTCTTTTTTAGCTGTTAACTCCCTAGTCTTTCTCAAATGAAGGAAACCAGCTTCACTCCCTCTCTAGGGTTTTGTCTTGGCTCTCTTTGAAATGACGGGAAAACTTCAGAGTTATTTTTAACAGCACCTCATAAATTCTGTGTTGCCTATTGCTTTCGTTGACGGCTCCTCCACCTGAGGTGATTCTGCTTATAAATACTGTAAAGGATTCACCTTCAAGGATGACGATTTCATTAGAAGTGCAAAGAGCTATGGCCCAGCACGTCAGAGACTAATGAATGAGCTTTTGTGGCTGGTGGAGAGCAGCTTGCCAAAAGTATCCATTCATTTCTGTACATGTAAGATGAAATGCAACTGAAGCTGTTGTCATTTTAAAAGGAAAATCTTATTAGAGTCCCAGCAACGATAGCAGAATAAAATAAATGGCTTTTGGTGCTTAATCTGTTTGTATGTAGGTTCAGGTGTGATTATGTAGTCTGCTATCAGCTTTAATTAAGCTTTCCCTTTGCTCCTGACCTTGGGGCTTAAATATAATTTGTTCTATAGGAAAGACAGGTGGTATGAGCTCAGTGTTTTAAAGTTCAAATTGATTTAGGTTACATTTAATTTAAATTTCCTTATGGAAGCATCTAATTTTACTATTACTAATGTTGGAGCAATTGCACAGAGGTGAAGAAGCTGGTACAGAGCAGAGCCTTACAGCTGTCTAATGCTTTTCTTCACGAACAAAAGTACCCCTGCCTTGTGCTTTTGGAATAATGTTATTTAAATCCAACAGAGTCCCAAGGAGCTCCCACTTTTCTGCGAGTCTCTGGCAGAGACAGACAGGAGGTGACACAGCCAGACATCAGGCATCAGCACACTGGTGTGCAAAGGCACGGATGGGCTCCAGGTCTGCAAAGGCACGGATGGGCTCCAGCAGACCTGTCCCCACCTGGGAACAGAGGCGAGGTCCTTAATGCTACCAGCCTGCTTATCCTCTCCAGTCTAACAGGAGCTCTTTTCTTGGCATGGGAGCGATGTGAGCACCCTGGGAGGGCTGGGAGCAGCAGCCCTTGGTAAGGCAGGCATGATGGGTGCCATAGGCAGGACAGCTGTTCGATTTCAAGCCTCTGGACTGAGCCTTATCCGTCAGAGCTGAGATCTCCGTCCTTAAGGCTCTGAGATGTTTGGGAATGGTGTGCACCGGGACCTGTCTTGGACACAAGGGAGCCCCTGGTCCCATTTTTCTGGCTTTAAAGAAACAGGGTGGTGGCCACACCAGGAAGGGGCACAGCAGTAGCTCAGCATGGGGCTGCAGCGTGGGAACCTCAGCATGAGAGGGGCTGGGAGATGCCAGAGATGCTGCCAGCAGAGATGAAGGGAAGGATACATTCTCTAGGATCCAGACGCAGCCTCACTGAGTTTCTGCAACCTCAAAAGCCTCTGAAAATCAAGGGCAGGACAGGACACGAAGAAAAGATGTAGCCTGTAATGGGGTGGGAGGAAAGAGGATTTTCAAGCTCTCCGTGAACCTGGTGTGCTTCTTTTACGGAAAAGCTGCAGGATTGTCCATAGCCAGGCTCTAGCTGGTGGAAGTTCTACCATAATACATGTTTCAATGTGTGCTTGGTATTTCCAAGCCCCTGGTTGCAATGCTGACTTCCCTCCCCACACCACCCAAGGCCTCCATTGCACTACAAATAACACTGAAACCACTGCCTTCTCTATTAACATGTTGAATTTTGTTATCCCACTAGGACTGGAACTGTTAAAGAAAGCATACTGGAAAAACTTTAAGTGCAAAGATGTAACAAATTAACCTGAGAAGGATATTACTGTGTGTTAGTTTTGATGACAAGTTTCCTCAGTGACTGCATTTCTCAGGGTTTTTCACCTTGTTTTCCCATTGTGTTGTGGATTTCTCTACTATCTCATGATTATGTGATGTCCTTTTATGAAACACCTATCTTACTTGCTTTCAGTTAAATGAATCCAAAGGTTTGAACTGTGAGGGGGTTTTTTATGCTTTCTGACAGACTCAGAGAATGAAAACTTGGCAGTTTCAGTGTAAAACCAGTAACTTTCACAATTTATCTCAAAGCGATTTTTTTTGTTTCAGTTATCTGAGAAATTGGTTTTGGCATTACTCTTCCATGGGCGAGGTAGAGATCAGTTTCTTTCACACTTGGTTCCAGAGATTTCAAAATCTTCTACATGTATGTATTTCCTCCCCCCAAAAAAGTCACTGGCTAGAAATTCTGTGTGTTTGTTTCTTGTCGAGCAGCATCAGAACAAATACCTGCAGCAGCAGCCTTCCTCCTGACAAGCACATTGCAGAGAGATGAGTCTTCATTTTAATCCCAAATGATTCTCCAACAGGCAGGAAAGCGGCCCCCTCTTGCTGAGGCTGTTTCTGACCAGCTCCGTGCCCAGGGTCATCGCTGGCAGTTGTCCCCTTGCCTACTGTTGGGCCTGAAAGTACCAAACACCTTCAGCAAGGTGCCTGAGAGGGGGAAAATCATTCACCTTGGAGGGCAGAGGTGCTTAAAGCAGAGCCAGGAGGAGGTTGCTGCTGGGTGGGGAGCTGGCGAACCAAATGCTGCCATGCTGAAGACCTGCTGGAAAGCTTACAGGGCCCTTGTCAACCCTGAGATAGTTACAGATACCCCTTGTGTTAATTCTAGCACCTTCCTGCCCTGAAATCCTGAAACAAAGGAGCATAACATTCATTGTGAAAAAAGGAGGAAGAGTTCAGGAAGTATAAAAAAACCCCAGGGAAGTGCACTGTATGACCCCCCAGCAGTGTTAGCGGTCTGTGCTTCACTGGTGCACTTCCTACGGAGGCATTTTCTTTCTGGGGGGTTGGTGAGGTTCCCCCTGGGAGGCTCAGGCAAGCCCAGAGAAAATTAATAGTGAAAAGCACTCTCTTTTCTCTGCTGGAATGCCTCATAGTTGACTGCAAGAGCCCATTAAGCAACTGCTGTCACCTAAAATAACCTAACTAACACTAAAACTATGAACAGGCTGTCCAAACTGTGTGCTTATTTTTCTTTTTACTTTTCCTTTCTTTTAAAAGAGACCTCCCTTCTCTGGGAGAGCTTTTCAGCCTACTCAGGAGAATGATGTGCTGGAGGAGTTTGCCTTTCCAGGTGCCCCCTTTATCCCACCTCTTTGCTGTTGATGTCTTCAGAAAAAAAAAGACAGCCCCCCCCCCCAACAACCCAAGCCTAACCAACCAAAAAAACCCTCTTCATACATACCTGGCTGTGCAGGCAAAGGGTATTGGGCATCAAAGTCTGAAGACATTTACCCCTAATTACTTAATGCAAGGAATCAGGTAGAGACCTATTGGCATTCAGCCACCTGCAAGCCAGGGATGGGTATCATCCCCTCAGCTGCCTGGGAAAGTGGGAAACCCGGTCGTACAAAGCTCCTCTGGACTCTCCGTTTGTCCCAAAGAGTAGCCCAGGGTTGCTTTTGTTTGTTTTTCAACTATGTTATTTGACATAATAATATCTCACCTTGGTTGTATCTCCTAATTCCTCTTAGCTATGGTAACACTGCTATGGAGCTCACCTGGTTAAAAAAATATTCAACCAAAAGAAAACTTTTAAACAGTCAAAAATTCTTTGGTACTGAATAGGAAAAGCAAGCTCCAACCTAAAAACAAGGAGAGGGAAAAACTGTACTGAGTTTAACATAATTGAGTTAATCAGACAATTTAAGTGAAACAGTAATGGAATAAAGAAGGATAAAAGGGTTCTTAGAAAAGGCAGGAGTGAGGGAGTTGCTAACTCATTTGAGACAAAAGGGAGAGTTAATTACTATCTGTGAATCATTAAAGGGTTAGCTGAGGTTGGGGCATGGGGAAAAGTATAATGTGAAAAAGAACGAGTCTCTCTAAGGAGTTATGATTTTTAGTAGGCAGAAGACAGGGAAGATCTTTAGCTTTTAAATTCATCTTTTGAAGTGAAGTCTCCTATCACCCTCAGGACTCGGAGTCACAGTTCTCTGCAAGGTGTGCTTGCTTGATACCTAGATGTTCCAGTACTTTAGGGAGTGTCTCTTGAGATTGCATGCTGGTGCCAACTGGTTTTTTTCACTTACATTAGTATTTTCCAAGAGGGCGTTTGGTGCAATGGGGGAAGCATATCACATGCCTGGATGCAGACTTACAGGATCCATGGATTTCGATGGTTCTGTTGCAGGCAAGTGTTTAAAACTATGCTGGTAGAGACACATCAGCACATTTTCTCTTATCTTGGTTCTACAAACCTGAGGGGACTTGACTGCTCCCAGCTGTATTGATCTGAGAAAAGAGCCTCCAAAATCTTGACTAGATGAGAGCGGGGCAGGCATTTCCTTAAAGCTTGTGTTACATGTTTAACTAGCTCTACCACTCCAGTGCTGTTTGGAAAATTAAAAGCCAATAACCTGCAAGCCAAGGGGACTGTACACGTTTACAGTTACACGTGCTGAAGAGCTGGCTGGATCCAGGGTGCGGAGCCAGGCACCCTGCAGGTCTGAGCCTCCATATGCTAAGCAACAGCCTGGTTCTACTCTGATTTTAACCAGCAGAAAACTTGCCATGAATTTCTTTGCATATGGGGCCCCCAAAGGCATCTTCACTTCATAAGGAGGATGAATATTACCAGGCATATTGAATACAGAAGAGAAGGAAGTCTTGTTAAGTCAAGGACAATTGGCACTTTCCACATTGTCAGCGACATGTAGATTTAGGGAGATATTGGAATATTTTTGCTATCAGCAGGTCACCAGGAGGTTAAAATGTCAGTATTTCCTCCCTCCACCTCATGCTCGTTCTTGTCTGTCACTGAAGGCAAGTTTTGGCGGGGAGCACTGCCATGGGACCCGCCATTCCTGTGCCTGAGGGCAGCCAAGAACCATGGGAACAAATGGGTCGAGCCTCATTTTTGCCCAAAAGGTTTCTGCCTTTTTTCAGAGGACAACAAGGAAGCTTGAATGGAAGATGAAAGTGGCCTGAGACTCAAAGTCCCGAACGCTACTGAGAAAACCAGTTTTTATTTGTAAATGCAGTACTAATGCCTCACTCAGCTCAAGCTGAGCACACTGCAATGACTCTTGTGGGAATCAAAAAGAACTGGATTGCCCAAAAATTAAATCTCCAGTAACAGTTTAGTTTTCTGTGGAGTTTTTCAATGGGAAATAGTAAAAGAAATTTCTTACTGTATGTTTAAATTAGGTTTGTATTAGCAAAATATTTCTATATGGGGGGAAAAAAAAAGCAAATGAATAATTTAATCTTTTTTCAACACATAGTTTTTTCATTCTATTTGAAAATATTTAACAGGTAATTCTTAATTTTTGATTTTTTTTTTTTTTTACAGAGGCAAAAGGTTGGGGGTTTTTTTGTTTGTTTTCTGGTTTGGGTTTTAGTTTTGTTTTTTAATGTGCTTTATCACCATATTGGCCAAATAGGCAGACTAGATGGGAAATGGCTCCTTATGTGAGTGACATCTCAGCACTTCCCTGTAGGTCTATAAGAAGTACATACCTCAAGGATGCCTTCATTTAGCTTCTTCTGTAGGAATTTCCAGGACTTCAGCACTTGGGCTTGACAGAGCTAAGGATGAAAGTGCAATTGGATTCATTTCAAGACACTTAAGTACTTTGCTAAGTTAGTGTCCTTATAACAACATAACTACATTAGTAATAGTAATGAAACAGTTATATATAACTGCATTTTTCTATTTTAAAACAACTTGAACTGAGCATGGTGCAGAAATGTTTGCATTAGCAGTGCCCACACTGTCACCAGCCAGGGAAATGGCAGGAGTTTCTCAGCCTGCTCCAGCTTACCGAGGTTTATTGCTTTCAGACCCTGGTCAGTATTTCCAGCCAGCACTGAACAGCGTGTTTGTATTATCACTAATCTGGGATGCTCTGCACCATGTTCTCTTGGTCAGGGCACGCAAAGGTAGCCAGAAAACACACAAGGAGGCACTTAGGCGGCTCAAATGTTGTGTTAAACCCACCAACTGTAGTATTCAATCATTTATGCTTTGTATAAAACAAGCAATATTACTTCTCATGTAATCAAAAGATGCAACAAAGTAATATGAGCTGACAGCTCCCCCATAAAAAGAATTTTTCCTCTAAAGAAAGGCGTGTTGGTCTTAGACCTGGAATAACTTTTTCCTCCCCTTTCTCCTATTATGGCAAAAGCTGGTTTTTTTTCCCCAGTCCTTACATAAGCAACTAATTTCTGTGAGTGCTCCCAAATGGACTAAAGATCCATTCCTAGGGAGTAAGTAAAGTAACATCAACACATTTCTTCTGATCCAAAATATACTGAAGCTGAACGAAAGCCTCCCGTGGCAGATGAAGCGAATGCAGAGAGTCTCGGGTCAGTTTGATTCAGAGCACTCAGGACTTGCGCCGTTCTGGCTCTCTGCCCCATGGTAGCAAAAAAGCTATGGGTAAGTGAACCCCAATTTTTTTCCCAAAGGTATGACCCCCACTTTCCTTTTCTGCCCAAGGTACAAGAAGACATTGTTCAGAATACAGTATTGACATGGCTATTATACTCAGGAAAACCAAGTACAGCAGAAGGCGATGGAAGCAGACGTCACAGATAAAGGCAGAAGACCCTTTTATTTCGCATAGACAAAATGCAAAGAGTGTCTCATTAAATTAATATTAAAAAAAAAAAACCAAATCAATCCCCTCACTCCACTGACATCACTCATCCTAATTAACAACAAAAAAAGAACAATCAAGGACCCATTTTCTAACTTAAAAAAAAAGTGCAAACATGACAAAAGACTTTTTGTTTTTCCAAATCAATGTTCCCGTTGAATTCACAAATAGGGTGGGTTTTTTTTTTTTTGTGATTTTTTTTTTTCCCTTTTAAATCTTGTCTGATGGAACTTCCAGTTAAAATGTTTTAGTTAAGTCTCCATGCACTTCGTAGAAAATCAGTAAAAACACAAACGCCTGTGAAGATCAGAAAACTGGACTCTTTTACCCAAAAATTCAGAAGTCCAGTCAGATGAAGCTCACACTCAGACAGAAAAAAAGCAAGAGAGTCTTTGCACTGTCTGTCGTTCATATTATTTTTTTTTTGTCAAATATTTTGGCAATCTTCTTCTTTAATTATAAATATTGGAATTCAATAAAAAAAGGTAGCTTTCATTGGATTTTTTTTTTCAGTGTAAATATTTACAGCCACTGTCCAGCCATGCTCTTTTTGTTATACCAGGGTGTAAGATTTTGCGTAGGGATTGTTTCCTTTCAAGTGGCCCCGGGAGTCCAGCAGGGATTCTTGGGAGCTGCTCATTTTTGCTGCCTGTCCTAGCTCAGCTCCTTCTCGCTGAGGTAACGTGGCCACAGCACCAGGTTGCCACGACTGTACTTCTCTTGTGGAGGATGTCTCCATGGGTATCGGCTCCAGGACGGTGGGGCGCTTCAAGGTTCGGCTTTTCTGCGGCTCCAAGCAGGCTTGCCCCAAACCCAGGTCTCTGCTTGTGCCCTGCACGCCACGGTTCAATAAAAAGTCCATCCTAAGGTAGGGTGGCAAATGCATGAGATCACCTGGGGAGGCAAAAGTGAAAAATAAGTCCTTACAGTCATGCGCTGTGTTACAGTCACCTACTGGCTGGGGGATTTGGCCACCAAAGCAGAGTATCTGTAATCAATCCAGCTGCAGTGTTTATAATTGAGATATTGTTTGTTGGCCATTCACTACATCTGTGATCATACAGAATCAAGGGTAATGGGTCAACAAACTCGTTTTGGGCAGATTCCTAAGAACTCACTATTAATATTTGTTTTCATAACAGAATGACTATAATGAGAAGTGCGGTGTGTTTTACATGCACTCACAGCGTGAAGAAGATAAATGGAGAAGACCAGGAAGTTTTTCTCAAAATCCTAAATGAAGGTCTTGGTTTTTGTTCATCAAAACTTGGAAAATGTGGAGGGTCAGTAGATTTCCATTTCTGATTTTTCATTTTAAATGAAAACCTTCACAATTACAATTAGTGACCCCCAATCTAGAGTAGAATGACTGAATTATTTAAAATGGATGCATGAGTGGCAGGGCTCTCGTTTTAAGGAGATTTCTGAATAAAGCAGAAAAGCATATAACAACATTTACCTGCCATCCATCATCAAACCACCAATGATTTTCTACACTGTGGCCATCAATACACTGCTGTTTTGTGGCAGCAAAATGCATTGGGGCTGGCACCCTAGCTCTTGCATCAACCTTCTTTTTTGTTCTGTATTGTCGAGGAAACCTCTTATTCATTATTTCCCCCGATACCTGGGCATTTTTATGTGAGCCTGGTGATGGCAGCCTGCTCAGTCCAGAGGATTTGCCTTTGCAAAGCTACTGAGTTCAAACTGGTGCCTTGGACCTGCTGTCTGGAATTAGGCAGGGGTGAGTGCTACCTTCCACGTATCCATACATGTATTAGATTTGCTACAGAAATGAGATTGGCTTATTTATTCTAGCCCTGCCTGTTAGGCATTCATAAAGTTGCTTCAAGGAAATGAGGGGCAATCAGGCACATAATGACATTCCCTTCTAAAAATATTTGATGGTGTAGCTTAACATATACATGAACAAAAGCACTGTTACAGGCACATTCAAGAGCAGTATCTCCCCTTCTTTACACTATACCTCTGCAGTATATAGCTTCCCTTTTATGGCTGATATCAAACCCATAGTCTCATCTACAAGTGGGATGCATCCTGAATGTTTAAAGTAGAAGACTCTTGGCACTACTACACCTGTGTCTACATGAGCTATTTACGGCAGTAGAAATTAAGGCTGACCTGTGCCAGTGGCATAAACAGTAGACCAGGAAAGCACTTCTTTGTAATAAAACAATATATAACAATTTCATTTTTCCTAACCAAGCTAAAAGCTGCCCAATGATCTAAAATAAAACAGCTCTTTTCCTGTCTCATATAAGCCAAGGCACTGCAAATCTTACCTAAAAGACTAACAGCATCTGCTCTATCCTTAATTTCAGGTCACAGACAGAGAATTGCTGAGAAGTTACATTTGGACAGAATCACTGTTTATTCTTACAGAAATCCCCCAGGCACTGTCTGACACCATATGTTTTATTCTAGCTACGTCTCCAACAGAGATGCATGGTACACGGTATTTAACCCCCATAGAGTAAGCTGCGCGTATTTCACGATTAGGCTGACATATGCACCACGGCAACATTTACGTAAGGTTGGGGAGAGAGAGGGGGAGGTTTGTGCTTATAATCATACTGATTGCCACTTGAAAAATGAATTGTGGTAACATCAAGTGGTTTTACTCATTTACTTTATTTTCCTACAGTACCTTTCGTGCCAAACACATTCAGCGTATGAGACCTATTTCAGCTGAGACAGCAATGTACCTGCTGCGGGGGGTAAAGTACGTCAGGATACGGACACACGGACTGGCAGGCGCAGGCAGGCGCCGACTGACTCCACTTAACTACAGGCATCGAGCTGAGCTGCCTGCGGGTACATCCCTGCTGCCCAGCAGCTGCGCTGCTCCCTTTGCACCCCGACCCCGATACCCTGGCCACCCATGCTGCACCCCAGTTATTTTCCTTCTGGGTTCCCTTCTGGACTGAGTCCTTCCAAAACTCAGTTGTGGGGGGCAGTTTGCTCCAAAGACCGTTCCCCGTGGGCTGCAGGGAGGAGACAGCCTGGATGGGAAACGCTCGTATCGCTCGCTCCCTGCGGCTGTACCTTTTGCAGCATCGCAGTATCCTAAATAAGGAGCCTTATCGCTACCCACTCCTCCCCAGTGGGGGAGAGAGACAAGAGTGTAGGAGTGAGTGATGCTGCCCCCGCGTACCTGTCTCTGCCCGCTAACGAAGGCAGCGAGGGCCTTCGTTTGGCTGCCGCAGGCGTGGGTTATCACCGTCAGGGCCCCAGCGAAGGCAGGCAGCAAAGCACACCTCTGAGATGGCAATAGTAGGCGTGAAAACTTTGTGACTAACTGTAATACCAAGGTAATACCTTCCCTCTTGTCAGGGATGTTTAGAGACTGCTGGGGTCAGAAAGCAGGGTTTCTCTCGCGTTCCCATGCTTGCCCTCCATGCGACGGAGGGGTCCCTCAGCCCCAGCAGAAGAGGACCAATTTTCTACACAGAACCCCCATCCCTATTTCCCACAACAACAGGCCTCTTCCCAAAGATACCTGTTGCCCTAACACTGGCTGTGACGGGCTGCTGCCAAGCGGCACAATGCCCGCTGCTTTATTAAGACCAGCCAGGTCATTTCACACATATTCCGTCTCACTACTGCATTTTCTGTTTTATGGTCGCCTTTCTGGGAAGGAGCTGGTGCGGAGCAGAAGCTGGAGCATGGCTCATTGGCAGTCCCCCATGGTCACCTCGGAGAGATGCTTCTGTGTCTTAACACATCGCTACTTCTTGAGGGCGATGGATATGCACGCATTATAAAAAAGATGAGTGCTGAGCCTTACAGAGATGAAGGTTGGTTTTCAAGCTGCTGTCTAGACATTTCTCACGTGTATTTAAGAGCTTCAGGCTATGTAAAAAAGACCTTTTTTTCCCCTCCCTAAATCTACATAAGAAATCACAGTCAATAATCTGTATAAACAATATGCATTTTACTGTAATTTTCTAAATGTCTGGGGGCAAAGTTCCAACAGGATTGCAGTACTGAGAAACCAGAGAGTGTAACTTGTTCTCCAATGCTGGATACACAATGCACAATGTATGACACGGCTTACACAGAGCACTCATTATTTGATATGATGTACACATTTTCCTATCATAAGCAGTGCCAGTGCTCCTTCTTAGCTGTAAGAAGCATCTTTCCCTGCAACTGCTTATAAAACAAAGCAGATTATTAAAATCATTGGAAAAGAAAAATTTTGGGAATGGAACTTTTCTTCTTTGGTAGGATTGAAATGGTCTCACAGGATGCAAAAAGTCATTTATAGAAACTAATGTGTTTCTGACTTAAAAACAGTCTTTGAACTATAACCACAGGGGTTCACTTTTGACATTCCTACATCAATTCTGAAGGTATTTTTGAGAAGATTAAAAGCCTCTTGCCATATCTATGGAGTTACTTGGAAAGACTTTGGTTCTCATCCTTCTGGAGACAACAGTGTAGCCATTTTTTTGGTTTCTTGCTATTCAGATGAGTGATTTTTGGTTTTAGTCAAAGCATTGTGAAGTTTCAGGATGGTTCATTGCCTTTGATGCTCTAATTACCTCTTTTCAGTGGCGTGTGTGCCTTATTAGTAATGAAAGCATACCTTTCAAGTGCATGAGCACTGCAAATGAGCATGTTTAATAATTCATGCATTTTGGCTTTATTAGTACAAAAGACATTCTAAAACTATATTTTGCTGATGCATTTTTTAAAAAGGGAAATTTGCTGTATTTATAAACACCGAGTTTATACACAAATCATAAACATTCAGTCAAATCTGAATGCGGCAATTTAAGCCAGAGCTACCTCAGTCTTATTTTTTTCTGAGTGGCTAACACTCTAATGAATTATTTAGTGTAGTACATTTACGAAAATGTTAGCTTCAATAAATATTTGTAAACAAATGTTAAAAGTCACTTCCTATGACATTTACCATACACAACACATTCTACCAAAAAGGGAGCATTTTCTGAGGTCATGTGGCACTGGGCAAAAAAATATTTACCTTTATTTCACTACAGCTAAGATGATATAAAAAGTTTTGCAAAAACAATAGATATTTTTATCCTCCTTCTGGAGATCAGCTTTGGGTATGGGAAGGTTTGGGATGAATCTGGCAGGCTACATGGAGGAAAAAATACCGCTGCTCAAATTTTCTGGGATTTTATTCAAGACAGCTATCTTGTTTGCAGAACTAAACCAAGCTGAGATGCACTCCTTTCTCCCTGAAGATTTACTTTATACCTCTTTCAAATGCCAGAGAGCTTACATGTATTTTTGCTTTCATCTGCTCCAGAAAATCTATGGATTTGTGCTATATTCAACACAAAGATCATCACAGACTGCAAAAAAGATGCTCTTACCAAGTTGTCACGATAGCTATATGCATTTTCTCATGAATCATAACTTCTACTAAAGCAAAAGCAATTTGTCTTCACAACACTCCCAACACAGACACCCTCGGCAATGATGACTGCCTGATGATTTTCAAGCTTTGATTGCCATTTGAAGGAAATTCCATGCTATTTGAAAGATTATTTTAGAGACGTTTATAAAGTAGGGTTGGTGACTATGACAGGATATTTTATTTAACAAAGGTAAGAATAAGTCTGGGTGAATGGGGCATCCACACAGCTTGCTTCAACAGGCAAGTAGGTAAAAAAAGCTCTTAAAGACCTTTCTGACATGATCTCACGGGATCAGAGATCATGCCAGAACTGAATCCGTACAGCTCTGTTAGCACAGGTTAGGTGCCTTGCTGATGTCATTACGTTGATTGGGACCTGAGTGTACAACTCTTCATGACATTGTGGAGTGCTGGGGGTGTACCAGCACTGGCAAAGATGAAGTGCCACTGTGTTGGGCATCTCTTGGCTTGTCCTGAATTTGGAAGGGGAAGCACTGATGGGATATTGTGTTTTCCTTTGAAAGGAAGCAAGGAAGACAGAGCTACTGACAGCTAGCTTTCAAGGTCAGGTTTATGCTGATTAAAAAGTTTAGTGTGGTTTTCCAGCTCACTAGCACAGTAAATAAATCAGTGAAGCCTTTGCCGGTACTCACAGGCTGATTTTCAGAAAAAGGACTGCCTATAGGAAAAGCTTATATTAGAAATGAGGAAACGGTGGAGTGTGTGCAAGGCCAAGGTGAGAGGTTCGGTAAAAAAAGAGCACAAGCAATGTTCAGAGGTCTTTGTCACTTCAAACACTGACACACCATCAAAAGCTAGCAGGCAAAGCTTTCTTAGCTGCAGCTTGAGCTGAAGCCCGACTGATAGCAGCAATAACATTTCTTACAATTGCTGCTGTCAGTGTTTGAAACCAGCTGGTGCTCCCTCACTGTCCATCTTCTGTCTGTGTATCCTGCACTGAACCCGCAGAAGAGCCTGCACCACGTTGCAATCATTCCCACACCAACAGGCTAAGAATCAGACCTGCAGGGCTCACAGCACACAGATATAAATACACTTAATGAGCGATAAAGCCAACTCTTTCATTACCTTGATCGCGTGTCCTGCTCAGCCAAGCAGAAGGGTAAAAAGCCTCAGTCCTGCACCTCCTTGCTTGGCTGACACAGGTCTCAGCCTGGTGGTGCCTCAGTGAAGAGCTCAGCACCGGCTCTGCTCTCCTGGCTTGTTAGCCGGGAAAAGGGACGGGCTGCAAAGGGAAGCAAGGGGAACCTTTCCAGATGCAGAGTCATTCCTGCCCCGAAGCGGTGGATCGGTGCAGGGAGCAGCTGCTCCCAGCATCCAGCTGAACTTTGTGGTGCCTCCCTTGATGCAGCACCCAGCTGAAGGGTCAGGTAGACACTTGTTGGAAACTTGGAGGATAATGAAATGAAGAGAACCAAAACAGTAGGCAGGCTTTAACTTATGCCTGTGTTTGTTTTGCTGGTTTGTTTTTTTTTTTTTCCCCAGGATCTGTTCAGTGTGGAACTGCCTTCCCAATGCTCTTTGTTTAATTATTTTTTTCTTGTAAATGTTGCGGTAAAATGCCACAACTGAACAATAAAAACTTTCTGAAGGATTCTTTGAATAACAGAGCTCCACTCTCTAGACCCAGTATTGATGAGTAATGGAAATAGAGGTGAAATTTCCCCATGCAAATTACTGATTGCTCGAATGAATGGGAACCTCAGCTCGCTCTCAGTCAACAGGAACACACCATCAACAAGTTCAGGAGCTCACAGACTCCTTCTGAGCCTACTTTTTCAATACAAAAATTGGCTTTCATAATTCTGCAGCCCTCTAAGGTGATCCAGCATAAAAGACAAAAGGTCCAAGTACTCCCTTAAATTAGAGGCTTAGCAAGCAGCCAAGAGGCAGAAGGGGAGAGGAAGGAGGGAGGCAGCAGGGCACTGTTATCTCATTAGCGAAGAAGCTGCTGTGAGGGCAGGCGGGCGCTCTTCCCTTCTTCGGAGTATCTTCAACCTCTGCCCAGCTGCCCGAGAAAAATGATCGAACAGCTCAACGTTTGGGGGATGCTTTTAAACCGACTGAATGCATAACATTAAACAAGGCCAATAAGGTGTCTGCATGCATTTCAGCTGCTAACCTGCAGCTGCCTGGTCCCCTTTGCCATACAGGCAATTGCCACAGCTCTGCCCTTCGTGGCTTTGTGACTCGCGCCATTACACCTTTTGGGCTTCTCACAGTGTTTTGGCAGATGACATAAAACCACGTCTTTACACTGTTCAAGTTTCTGATCACATAGACAGGTAATAGCCAAAACACCTTAGAAAAATATGCCAAGTTTCCCATTTCTAGATGGAGAAATCAGAATTCCCTATCAACCCTGCAAGGCTGTATGTTACCTTGGCAAGTTTCATTTTTCTTTCTCCATGAAAACTGTATCCTCATTGATAATTTGAAGATCTGTAACACTTAAATGTTGCATGTTGCAGTCTGCTAAAACTGATATTTTCATAAAAGCATTAAAAATGCCAGCTATGTTTCGCACAGCAAAATAAAAACAACAGTTGCTGTTGACTACAATCATTGGAGTTCTCTCTTAAGAAACACCAGGGTATCCGTAAAACTGTAATTCAGGAGCCAAATTTGCTACTGGTATAAATCAGAGTAGCTGTATTGATTTCAGCAGGACTGTAAATTGATTTATACTTCCTGGAGATTAGGTTTAAGTGACTGAAAATGAGGATTCCAACTAATGTGGATCTTTTTTTTTAAAGATGATTCATTTCATTATTTAGATTTAAGCCTTCTAATTCCAAGAAAAAGTCCTTAATCAATGTGTCTTAAAGCAAAAGCATGACTGCCATAGTTTAACTGAGATCATACATCTGTAATACATCAACGTAACACACCGTGCATCTGTCTAACTGAATGCCAGGAGACATGATTATCACATTGTTTTCTACTCCTGAAAGGTCTAATGAAACAGGAATTGAAGCTCATTTTTAGTTTGTATTTCTCTAAGCAGAACTTTGGTCTTTCATACAGCGCTGCACTTTTAAAAGACCTGTTAAATGCTTTGTACCTTTCAGAAGTAACTTTAAGGAGAACTGACATGTTCTTAAGGGCCTTTGTGCCAGTGAGCTGGTGGTGTAAGGAAGGTAAAACTGATTAACTCCAGGGGCCAGACAGATTTAGACCGTGTGGAGATGCCATGTGGATGTTCAGCCTCACAGGGCTGGTACTCCTGCTGAACTGAGGCCTTCCTGTTTCGATTTAGTGCAACATTTAAGTCATAAAAACTTGTAAAAGGGACCTCACCATGTAAATCAATATGCATTCCAAAACTAAAGTCAGAAAAATTGTCAATAAATAATGAAATGGTGATAGAAAAGTAAAGTATGGGAGCTCTCCCTTCCCATCTTCACCTTGTCACGCAAGCTGCTTCATACATTTTTAAGGATGCTCTGAGACAGTGCTCTCCTGCCCACTGGCTGAGCTAGGAAAGCCGGGCTGAAGCCCTTGCTCAGGTGCCTCTGGTTGGCAACAGTGGAGATTTAAGACTCGTTTGCTGATCCTGCGTGCAGTGAACAGAAGCTGTTCAATTATACATCACTTCAGTGGAGGGTTAAATTGATTGTGACTCCATGGAAACTGGCATCCTTCGCAGGTTTATTCCTGGCATGTCTTGGGAGCCCAGATTCCGCACAGAGGCTGGAGAGGTGAGGAGTTCGAACTGTACTTACGATTCACCGCAATCAGTGGGAGCCACTCCTTTGACCTCAACAGGCTCTGCACCATGCCCATGAGTTCACAGCTAAACCTGACCATGCCAAGGCGATGGGTAAGCATAACGCTCTACAAACAGTTATGGGGAGGTCAGGCTACAACAAGGAAACCAACACCAGCACTGCCCTGCTGCTCTGCTGAAGATATATTCATGGATGAATTACTGTAATTCAGTCTCCACATGTCCATCAGTTTGAATCACCTGAGTGATGCTGACAGGGTGCATCATTGCATTTTTGTTAATTAATCCACTGGAAGCAGAAGTCCAGCTCTCAGATTTAAATTAAGGATGCTGGCATGAAAATGGGAACAATACTGAAATACATGCACATGTACATAGAGCCATGCTCTGAAGGTCAGCATATAAAGAAGCCCTTACAAGGATGGCAAAGACTGTCACTACAGTCAGATTAAGAATGTACTGTTAGTTTGTTTCTCTAGAGGTATCAGTTTCTACTTTACTTTCAAGAAATAACACAAGTGTGGCCTTTCTTGCAGGTAAGATTTGGTTTATATTTTCAGACGCCTATGGATCTCCTATAGATCTCAGATTACATTAAGGTCCTGTGGCACAGGGGAAATGAGCAGAGCCTGCTGTGTGTGACGTCAGTTAAAGCAGTAACAGCTGTCAATGACCGCAAGGACCTTAAAGTGAGGCCAGGTCAGTTCCTGTCTGTATGGAAACAACTGCTTCTGGTTACCTCGGGCTGACTGAAAGGCCACGCAAAAATCACACACTATGTCTCAACATTATCAAGTGAAATGCTTTGACATTTTCAAAATGAAAATGGCATGAGCAGGCCGTTTCTAGTTTTTGCAGAGACAAGGTTTAAGATATGGACTCTTAACAAAACTGCTCTAAAAATCTATTATTTTAATTGGACACCACATCTTTGGTTTGATTTGGAACATTTCCTGGTAGTTTTAGAAATTTAACATTGCAGTTATGACTGTAAGAATGTGATAGTAGCTGAAAATTTACTGATAAATGCAATTCTTGCTTTAGGCATAAAGCTCTCCACTAAATACAGTTGGATCCAATGCTTCCAATCATACAGAAAACATGGGTAGTCTATTTTAATAGTTGCAGCTGATGAAAAAAAAAAAAAAGACCACAAAGCAAATAATCAGCTTTAGAAAAAATAAATTAAATTCAAATCTTAAAAAAAATCTCACTTTTAATAAGAAAGATTTTGCTGGTAATAAAAAGATAGGAAACAGGTATTCTTGAAAGGGGGTTTCCCTTAACATGCAACTTTCAATCTAAAAGAAAGAAAAAAAAAACCCAATAGTATTACAAACCAGCACAGTTTGGGATACTGTATGTTTCCAAAGTCAATATTAATTTTAAAATCAAAAGAACAAATAAAGTAGATAACAACAGGAAAAGTTAATTGTGCTGCTACGCACTGCTAGTCGAGACCCTGAGGAATTGGTACCAGTTGTTTCTCTCCTCTAATTAAAAAAAAAATCAAATCAGTCTTCCTAACACCAGTATCACTGATCCATATATGTCAGTTGTAAAAATAATTCAAATTACTTTTCTCATTAATGAACTGAATTTAGCTTTTAGGCATCTTGTACACTACCTAAAACAGAATTTTCACATTCCAATTCCATGGAAACTTTGAATTTGTAACCAAACAGCTGCCCTATTTAAACTCATGATTCACACTGATATAGTTTTCCTTCCCGATCTCACAACATTTTGGCTTCTGATCTGGACCTGTTTAGGTTTATTTTTATTGTACTGGCAAGGTTAAAAAAGTTGTAGTGTGAACCTTTCTCTCTGTAAATCCACCAGAAAAATAACGCAAGCCAGTTATTTCAAGTATGTAGTCATGTCAAATTAAATGCAGAATTGAGTGGTTTTCATCCCTCCAGAACATTCAGCTTTTGAACAGCAGAAGGAGAAAAAGCTCTTGATACTCTGCAGAAATAAAACCTGAGACAGGATAAAGAAAATCTACTCTCATCATTGATGTGCCATTTCTATCATAAGAAGAAAACAGCATAGTCTGCCTCTTTGTGACACGTTCCTAGTTTTCCAACAGAGCAATAGAAAATAAAAAGAATGTGTTACAGGCACAAGATAATTGAATAAGGTAATGTTAGAGATGCTCATCTGGGGGAGTAATTTCAGAATCTGTCACGTACATGTAAGTATACATACAAGTAAGTTAACATACATGTTAAGAGTATTTACTACAGCTAAATAGGCAAGAAGTTATTTTTCCCACTTACAACTCTTCTGCCTGTCTTGCTGTTTTCCCACCTTCCTATTTTGAGTTGTCTCCTTATGTAGATTTCTCAGAACTGGACCTTGGACATGGTGGAGTCAGGATGATGGTTTCTTTCTTTTATATACACACTATATGTGGTGTGTATATATACATATAAATATAAATATATATGTCCATATAAATATATACATATAAATACATATGTACATATAGGTGTGTATATACATATATGTATGTATATATACATACATTTGTATGTATATATTGGTTTTGAAAGCAGACAGTGCAAGTGTAGAACTAAAAAAGAAAATAATCCATATGTTATCCTTTTCTTACTTTGCTTTAGGATTTCTGAACAAAAAAGGTCAAACATAGATTCCCACATATCTTCAAGAAATTCAGTTTTGGATCTGAAAACTGTGGATCTGTACAATTTTATTTTCAGTCAATGCAGAATAATACAATATGCATGGGAAAAGGAGGCAAAAGGTGAGCTTGGAGGCCCTAAGTCCCAGCCATACTGAATCCCCAGCAGCCAAATTTATATCGGATTCAGTTACTGCTGCAGCTTATACAGCGTTGTCAGCAACTTTGCAACAGAAAGCAAGTCTCTAAATAGCCTCCATCACTGTGTCGCACTTGTCTGCATTGGTAGAAGAGGGAAATAGCTCCTTCACCTTTGAACTCATAGATCAGTGGAAAAAGAGTTCACATCTTTTTATCTCGAGTTACAGGGCTGACATTGGAAATACACTGTGCTTTCTATTACTGTATGGTTCATATTTTCCTTATTATTCTAAGCAGCTTATTTTTAGCTGTAGTGACTGAATACTGGAAAAGAAGTTTTGTGTCTTGACTTGCATGTTTAAAACAACATTTATGAACTGCAGGTGATGTCCAATCTCTATTTTAAGGGATCCTTGTAAACAATTATTTAATAAAGTATTTCCATTCTGTAGCTTAAGGCTTGTCTACAAGCTAAGACTTTGCTGTTCAAGTCTGCAGGATTAGTCAAAGCAGCAAGAAATTTGTAAATTGGGTCAAGAATGCTAATTAAGGCATCTTAAATACTGGAACAACTTGATCATTCAGCAAAGCTGGAGAGGTTAGACCAGTGTTCTCAACTTTTCTAGTACATATGCAGTAGGCTTAGGGCTAGACTCAAGGCTGCTTGACTCAGGTGCCCAAGTGAAAAAACTCAGACCAAAGAAGTACCCATACTTGCTCACTGAGAGCTTGACTGACAGCAGCCCTGTCCTGTCCTCTGGCTGCTGCGAGAAGGTGGTGGCTGCCAGCCAAATCTCCCCCTCTGAGACAGAGAGGCCAAGCAGAAGGGCTGGCAGAGGCCAAGCAGGATGGAGCGCTGCCCTTGTGCATCAACCAACAGCGCAAGGACCGCAAGAGGAGAATGCTTCCAGTGGAGCAGGGGCTTAGCAAACTGGTGCTCCTGCTTTGTGCAGGTGTAGGGACCGAGGAGAGCACGCATCGTCCCCATGGAGAAATGGGGTGTTCTTGCCATCTTCAAGGCTGTGAAATCAGCCTCAGGAAAATCTTTTTTTTCAGAGCTTGCCTGGCTGCAACATCCTTGTCTCCCCATCCACGTGCAGGTTTCTTTCCAAATGGATTCCTTTCATCAGCTGAAAGTTTATAGAGGAGGTTCTGAGATATAAAATCTTAGGATGCTTTAAATGGATTTCAAAATCTCCTGCTTGGATATACCCAGTGAATGACCTCTCTTCTCTGGAAGTGTTTCTGAGATGTTGTTAGTCCTTCAGGGTTTTATATATTAATGTGATCTCCAAAGAGGCAAGGAAGCAGGATTTTCAAAATGAGCTTGCACTTGTTCTGTGACATCAGGTAGACAAGTTTCTGCCTGGTCCAAATAAAGGTAATCCTTAAGGATAATGTCATATATTTGAAGAGGTTCTTTTTAGTGCTGATTAGCATCAGAGAAAAATATATTCTGGGGTGTGAGTTTTGCAGTACCCCTGTGAAAGGGAGCTTTCTGCAAATAGTAAGAGACGTGATGAAAATTTTCTAGGTATTTCCTATTCAAGCACCAGTCAGATATTATTTCTTCCAAGCATGAATTCCATTGCTAGAGGATGCAAGTTGTCTGTCCATAAAAAAAGACATAAGTAGCACTTGGGAAGCACAGAAATATCAAAATATTTCCCAGTTAATAGCTGTTCTTTTCTCAAGAACAATAATTTAGGAGTAAAGAGAGAAAAAAACCCAAGAGGCTTCTTGGCTGAGGCTATTACCAAGATTTAAAATTATAATAACAAGAATCTATTTTTAATAAACTGCTACTGCAATGTTTATTGCAGTTAAGAATAATTGCTATGATAACTCAATTTGTGGTTAATAATTTTAAAATAGAAAAGAGAAACATTATTATAAAACCTTTTCAACTTCTACAATTATCTTCCACTTTTTTACATTACAGACTCTTTGATGGCACAGTTGGGAGATAGGAAAAGAGTATATTTCTTTCCAATTTCTGTCCCACCCAGTTTCTGAATGTAAGATTTGAATGACGACTTTGGAGGACAAAGGACTAACACATTTGTCAACCTCCCAGGTAAACTTTGGGTAACAATTGTTGAAATTTTTTAATATTAATATGAAAAAGTGCCTCAGTTTTGATCTGGAAGGACCTAGTATACTGTTGAGATGATTGCCCACTATGCCTATTCCTTGAGGATGTGATCTTGCTAACGAAACTTCTAGTTAGTGACAACTGTGGGGAGGAGAACAGTAATCATAATCCCAAACTTCTGGGAGTTTTGATGCTGAGAAAGATGCAATGCTAACCAAGTATTGATATCATTTTTATACCATGAAGAAAACACTGCACAGATCTTAGGAATTGAAGACTCACTTTTCTAAAGGATGTGATTTATCCCAAGTGTTTAAAATACTGCTATGCTATCTCTACTGCTTCAATTTTGTCTTTTAATGTGCCTCCTGGGACACATGAGTATTCTGATGGCTTACAGAGAACTGTCAACATCTGCAGTGGGTCACCTTCAAGGCCTGGGCAGATTAGGTCTGCCAGCTCTGTGAAGTCCACAAAAACCCATGTGCAGGTCTGCATCCACTCTTTCATTTTTGGAAGCTATGCAGAAGCTGTTCTTAAGCAAAAATTTCAGTTTGCTTGGTGGTTTCTAATGTGTTATTGTAAAAGGAAATATAATTATGTTATTGTTGATGCTGAAGCAAAACCTACAAATAATCTCATCTTTTTCCAAAAATCTGTCTATGAAGTTGTAAAGATCAGAACATGCCAGGATGCATAAGACATGCTTTCAAAACACTGAATGTAGGAATTAATTAAAAAAAAAATCTTACTTCCCTGTTCCATTTCCCGTAGCTATGACTTTTGAAAAGTTTACGAAAAATGCAACTCCTAAAATACTTTTTATTGAAGACTGTTTAATAACACTTTCTCTATATACTTGAAATTTTTGCCCTGGTATCAAGACAATGATGCAGAAAACATCTACAACTACTCGTACAGACAACTGGAAGTAGCCTTATGTCTAAGCAAGCTGACTGATATCCAAAGATCACCTCCTCCAAGCTCAATGAGCAGAAACTCAGGCAAAAATGCCAGGAGGCTTGCATGGATGAACAAGGGAGCTCCTGGCAAAACTCAAACACAAAGAGGGAGTACACAGAGGGTGGAAGCAGGCACAGGTAACCTGGAGGGAATACAGAGAGACTGTCCAAGCATGCAGAAATGTGGTTAGGAAAGTCAAAGCCCAGCTGGAGCTGAATCTGGCCAGGGATGTCAAAGACAACAAGGAAGGCTTCTATAAGTATATAGGTGACAAAAGGAAGGTCAGGGAAAATGTGTCCCTGCTGCTGAATGGAGCAGGGAACCTAATAACACAGGACTTGGAAAAGGCTGAGGTCTTGAATGCTTTATTTGCCTCAGTGTTTACTAGCAAGACCAGCCTTCAGGAATCCCAGGTCCATGAGATCAGTGGAAGAGTCTGGAGCAAGAAAGACTTCCCCTTGGTGGACAAGGATCAGGTCAGGGAATACTTAAGCAAACAAGACCTACATAAATCCATGGGCCTTGATGGGATGCACCTACAAGTGCTGAGGGAACTGGCAGATGTCATTGTGAGGCCACTCAATAATCTTTGATTGATCTTGGTTGTTGGAAGAAGTGCCTGAAGACTGGAAGAAAGCAAATGTCACTCCCATCTTCAAGAAGGACAAGAAGGAGGACCCAGGAACTTACAGGCCACTCAGCCTCATCTCCGTCCCTGGGAAAGTGATGGAGAAGCTAATCCTGGAAACCATTTCCAAGCACATGAAGACAAGAAGGTGATCAGGAGTAGGCAGCATGGATACACCAAGGGGAAGTCATGCTTGACCAGCCTGATAACCTTCTGCAGTGAGATGACAGGCTTGGTATATGAGTGGAAGTCTGTCGCTATTGTCTACCTTGACTTCAGTAAGACTTTTGACACTCTCATAAGATCCTCATGGAGAAGCTGATGAATTATGGGCTGGATGAGCAGAGAGTGAGGTGGATTGAAAACTGGCTGAACAGCTGGGTCTAGGAGATGGTGGTCAGTGGAACAAAGTCTAGTTGAAGGCCAGTAACTAGTGGTGTACCCCAGGGGTCAATACTGGGTCTAATCCTGTTCAACAGCTTCATTAATGGTCTGGATGGTGGGGAAGAGCATACTCTCAGCAAGTTTACTGATGATGCAAAACTGGGAGGAGGAGGAGTGGCTGATACATCAGAGGATTGTGCTGCCATCCAGAGCGACCTTGCCAGGATGGATAAATGGGCGAACGCAAACCTCATGCAGATCAACAAGGGGAAGTGCAAAGTCCTGCACCTGTGGAGGAACAACCCCATGCACCAGTACATGCGGGGGTCCACCCAGCTTGAAAGCAGCTTTGCAGAAAAGGCCCTGGGTGTTCTGGTGGACACCAAGGTGAACATGAAGCAGCAATGTGCCATTATGACAAAGAAGGCCAGCTGTAACCTGGGTTGTAATAGGAATGTTGCCAGCATGTCAGGGGAGGTTGTGCTTCCCTCAGCATTGTTGAGGCCACACCTGGAGTGCTGTGTCCAGCTCTGGGCTCACCAGTAAAAGAGAGATGTGGAGCTACTGGAGATACTCCAGCTAAGAGCCACTAAGATGATTAAAGGACTGCAGCTTCTCTCCTATGAGGAAAGGCTGAGAGAGCTGCTCTTAAAGGCTCAGGGAGGATCTCATTGATGTATACAAATTCCTGAAGGGATGGTGCAGAGGATGGAGCCAGACTCTTCTCAGTGGTGCCCAGTGACAGGACCAGAGGCAATGGGCACAAACTGAAACACAGGAGGCTCTGTCTGAACATCAGGAAACATTTACTTACTGTGAGAGTGACTGAGCTCCCGCACCCAGAGAGGTTGTGGAGTTTCCATCCTTGGAGATACTCAAAATCCATGGTCCTGGACAACCTACCATAGGTGGCCCTTATTGAATAGGGGGGGGTTAGACAAGATGACCTCCAGAGGTTCCTTCCAACCTCAACCATTCTGTGATTCCGTGATGCAATAACTTCAGTTGAAAGGTAGAGATATGTACTACAGCACAATACATTTTGCAGTCTGAATTATAAAAGAATAACCATGTCAAATATCCAGATCATTCTGAAATCCCAGTGCATGTCTCAGATTCAGTATGACAAAATCACTTTGTTTCCTTATTTACTATTTACTGTGACATTAGGTATGATTGCTCTATTTTTCTTTATAAAATTATCATTATTGTTTCATGGTAAAATCTTTGCATTTTTAGCTTCCATGTCTGAGCTGAATTCATGAAACTGATTCTTGTTTCTATAAACTAAATGTCAAGAAAAAGGTGTAGAAGTCAGAAGCCATTTTGACTGCTAACCTGAGTGTGTATCTGCAGCACCAGCTGACTAGAACAGAAAAGGTCTATTAGAAGACTTACAGTGGGCTAGAATACGAGGCAATCAACTATTACGCATTACTAATTACAGAGTTAGAGTTGTACATAATGTGTAGAAGTTCTGAAAAGACAGTCCTAATTTATAGTTCTAGTGCTAGAAATGATCAATTACTAAGCTTGCCTAGACATCTTACAAGCCATCCAAATATAATTCAAGCTGATGGGGGGATCAAATGTTTTGATTCAATTTCTGAACAAAGATGGTATGGAAGTTGGGAACAGCAGGTTGATGTTAGCCCCCAGAATACAAGTCATTGAATCTTGATCACCGCTTTTCTTCCTCCAGGGAAAAAGCATTCAGGTTCTCTACTCCTAATCATTAACCATCTCAGTTTGGAGCAACCTGAGGTCTCAAACACTGCCTGTTGGATAAAGCAGATGGTTTGATCAGCAGGCTTGACTATACAGGTACAAAAGAATCCTATGAGATGCTCAGGAAAAGCAAGGGAACAATCAGGGACATGAGTTTGGATGCCCTCAGAAACTCACAGGAAGGTCTTCTGAAGTCAAGTCTCAGGTGGTCTAACATTTTGCTTGCTCATACCAAACATGGTAGCAACAAGCTAAGAAATAGGTGGTGTAAGAGCTCAGTCAGTTATGGCTGACAAAGGCTTCACCAGTAAACTCCATTGTTACCTTTCTTGAGTAAAGTTGCAGCCTTGCCATTGGGTAGGTTAGTTTCAAAATGTCTCATTTATTAAAATAACTTTTTGTTACAGTCTTTCTGAGATTGTCTTATAATTGTTGGGGATTATTTTGAAAAACAACTACTACTTATTGCAGACTCCTAAACCTCTATTGCAACCATAAAAGTTGCAATAGGTAGCATTACAGGCAGTTTGAAATTTGAAATCGGAAATTAGGAAGGAGGAGGCATAAGTTATTGCAAGTGACATTGTACAAGAAAGAGATCAAGTTGGGGGACAACAAAAGCAAAGCACCATGAAAACAGGTAAAAGTTATCTTGAACGAAAAGGCTGACTTCAACAAAGAATAAAAATGTGCTGAAGAAGCACAGTCAGTGTTTCATCTCAGATGTTCTCATCTACTTAATCTAAATACCTTAACTTTTTTATTTCTTCTCCATGTACCCAAACGTAGAATTCCTTTGATTAATTGTATTTGAGTTATTAATTACTTCCACAGAATTTCTGAAGTGGTAGGTGAAAGAAGAAAGATGGCCAGTAAGTCTTTCCTTACTAATTTGAACACTAAAAATATTGATCTGTCTGCTACTACTGAAAATTCTTTCTACCCATATATTTTTGTTTAAAGCCCTTCATAAAGTAACCTTTAATAACATAGCATTCAATATTTAGGGCCCAACATTCAAGTTGCTCCACTGGAACACTCAATTTTTTTCAAGGTATTGAAGCTAATTATTCATTTCATAATATATTTAATTTCCTCACTGCAAATGAAAGCTAAAGCTAGTCAAGGAAATCAGGTAAAAATTCAAGCCATTTAAACTAACAGTGCTAAAGATGGCTACAAGTCTGTAATTTACTAGAGGGGCTCTGATGATGTTCCAACCCCGGAAGCTTTTAACTCAAGCACAGGGACCAAATTTTGGTGCTGGATGCCCTCAAGAAAATCATCTTTATATGGAATATATTAGAATATTTCCAAATACTAAATATCCATAAATAATGTATTTGGAACATGAAAGGAAAGGAGTAAGCTATTTGTTAAAGAAATGATAAAAAATGTTTGTTGACTGACTGGAAGGAGAGGGCTGTAATTTTGACTTAGCTAAGAATGCTTCCCTTTAGCAGAGCAAGGACAAATATTTATCTTACTTTTTTTTTGAGTTAGAAATGAAAATTATTTCTATCTTTATCTGTTTCTGCAGCTCCTGGGTTTGTGGTTCTACTCTGTGACTACACAGAAATCAGTCATTTCTCCCACTATTTCATTTCCTACTTATTTTCCTTCTTATCTGTCTGTATGATACACTAATTTCCTGCCTTGTGTTTTATAACTTTCTACTTTCTGCTTGGTCTTTTTCTTCCCATGTTCTCCTTTTAGCTTTCTCTAGCAAAACCTTTATTCCTTCTTTTCAGTGTTAGGTCCTGCTTTTGAATGACTTTCCTGATACCACTGTCTATTTTCCATTCCTCTGTCCCCACAACAACTGCTTTTCCATTTATGATGTATATTAAGCAAAAGACCTCTTTTTTACACGTATAAACACTACTGATTACATTCTGTGTATATAAGTAGTCCCACCCACACTGGCAAATCTATATACTAAATAAAAATAAAATAAAATAAAATAAAATAAAATAAAATAAAATAAAATAAAATAAATCTTGTTTTCAGAAAGCATACAAATGTAATTATGCCGCTTTCCCATGTGAAACCTCCTCACATTGTGTATTCTGTAATAAAGACTGACAGGTCTTCTGAGAAGATTTTATAATATGTTTGATCTCAGAGTACCGCAGATAATCTACCTATGCTATTGTGCACTAGGATATCACCAGAAACAGCATTCTTTGTGAACTGGAAATTTGATTGAGCCCAATAGATAGATGTCCCTCAGGCACCTTCAGTCAGTAAGAAGTTGGAGTGGGTTTAAATTTGTCTGAAGGTAGAAGGCTCCATATCCCTTGAGCTATTGCACTGTCCTCATTTTCTCAATTTTTTATTCTCCCCACTTTAGATAATCCTAGTTCGATATTAGGAGATGTCAAAGAGAGAGTATAACAGCTCAAGAACATCACTGAAGGGTTATTACATCTTTGACAAGCTACAAGGCAGAAGGGATAGTACATCTTCTACAATCTGTCTTTATGAACTGTTCTGACAGCAAACCTTTGCTCTCAAGCACAAAGTATTGCTTTAAGACATGTTTTATTAGTGGGCGGTTTGAGTTGGAGATAGGCGTATGTACCCCCATATGGTCTTATTTATCCCAGAAGGGTCTATTGCCTGATGGCTGCAGCTGTAGAGGAATGGATTTGATGGTCTAGACAGTCCCTTTCTGTTCCTAAATTTCTAAGTTCCTAATTTTTCTTTATATGGGAGAACATACTCAAATGTTATATTTGCTGGGACAAAAAGCAATTACCTCTGTAAGCAGTTACAGGATACATCGTGCACTTTTTTCTTCCTTGTGATATGCCCTCTCCTGTTAGCCAGCCTAGGCACGGGGTGAAATGCTCACCCCAAGGACCAAAACGTTACCTCTAGTGTCTCACCTGGCCGATGTGCCTTTGGAACTGCCATGTTCATCACTCGCCCTCCATCCTGAGGTTTGGGGGGGGATGCAGTAAACCTGCAAATCCCCGACTCTGACGGCGTACTTGAGGTCAGACTGTCTGTGTAGTCATTAGTCCCTGCCGTGAGCTGCTCCGATGATGTGTCTGATATGAAGCATTCTGTAATGGTGAACTTGGCATGTCTCAGCTGCTCTTCCATTTTTGCATGCTCATATGCTCTCGCTAGCTCTTCGTATGTTGAGGAGGCACTTTCTGTGGAGACCATGCTGCTTCTTGCTCGATCTATAAATATAAATAATGAAAGAAATATGAATAATGAGAGAAAGAAAACACATGCATAATCCTTTTTTGGAAGAAAAGCTATGAACATGATAGTATTTCTTAATAAAATACACAGCCCTTGAAATTATCAAGGTGATTTAAATGAGTCTGCTTCACTATAAATGTCTGCACCATTTTTAGTTTAGTCATTTACTTGATAATTACAGATAAACTGAAGTCTTATTCTGCTAGGAGCATTATGTGTCAGCATGAAATTAATGTTTTACAAGAAATCACCTTTAATACATGAAAAATGTTACTTTTTTTTTTTTACAAAAAATCATTTCTCTAAAAGTTTTAACTTGCCTTAAATTTGCCTTAAAAATGTTAGAAACCCACAAAACAGGTTTAGCAAAATGAGGAACAGCTTCTTTACATTATCTTTTTAATGCATCTCAGAAATATTTCTGTGAGGTGATGTCTAGGTGAGAAAGGATAGTTTTCCTGTACCTGTTTCAATCTTATAACTTTTTTTTGAGAAAGCCCTGAGGACAAAGGTCAAATACAAAGGCAGCATCTCTCAGACATTGTCTCTCTAGACACCAGGTGAAATACTAACTCATTTAATACGGAACAAAGGTCTTATGAAAGCAATATGGTTTGGTAGCTACCAGCCTGCAGTCATTCAGGTGCTTTTTTCAATGCTGCTGAAGCTAATGGGGGCTTCATATTTGACACACAGGCTACTATGACCTAGAAGCTGTTCTTTTCTGCTGATGAGTTTCTGAGAATATCAATATTTCTTAAAGAAGCACTATTATTGAAGATATAAATGGCTACTGATACATTAAAAAGCATTCTGGAAATGCAGCACTCATTTCTGTGGGGACAAATCACTGGTCTGTGACAAATCACACCTCTACTTCGGTGGGCTCGAAGAGCAGAGAACTTTCAAAAGTTCCTTGGGCAGAAGTCGTGTTTCATCACAGGATGTGTACAATTTCAGACTTTGTTGGTGATGTTCAATAAGCAGGCACAATGTAATAGCTAATTCATACAAATGGGACTCCTACAGCAGCCAGAGGCAACTGTGTTGTTATTGCAAAACTTTATCTTTTTTATTGCATGCTAGGATCTTTGCATCAGTTTTCACTGTGCACAAAGAACAACACTCCTGCCGCTTGTAAATAGGACCATGCATCATTTAAAATGACAAGTGCTTCTACAATATGGTGTAACTTCCTTAAGATTTTGAGCTGGCCAGAACTTAAATGAAGCTTTTTCCTTCCCCTGCCACCCCCCCGAAACATCATTCTGTTTTTCACATTTGATTTGCAAATCAGACCAAAATAATGTCTTTCCAAACTTCCAATCACCTGGAAACTCCTGGAAGGCTGCAGTTGCCCAGTGCCATAGAGCAGTGTCTGTAAATCTGATGGTCATGCAAAGATCCCAGTTTGGTCCATGAAGCTCAGGACCTACAGCTTCCTGTATCCCATGCCCTGGGGAGACTATTCCAGGAAGAATCTGCTTGAACACCTACTTTAGATTTGATGAAAGTACATCCAAGCCCAGGGCGAACTTCAAGAAACCTTGGTTCATCAGAAAATTTCTAATGGCCTCTAGTCAGAACATTAGAACTTAGTTACAACTATGAACTGCTGCAGTGCGTATCTCCTAGGCTTAAGAGCTACTGATTTGTAAACTTGGAATTGTTTTGATAAGAAGTGCTAAATTCTGCCAAATATCAATGGCATCAACTAGATTCAGAAATCTGAACTCCATGTTGCAAAAGTGATCAAATATGGACACTAGTTCAAATGATTCTTGAACACATAATTTGGATACATCGAATATAATGTTTATATGGAAATTTTAAACTTCTGAAGTACTTAGATTAAACTGACTCTATTCTTTCCCCAGAAACAAAGTGTCATAATAGAGCTACATTTTGGCACAAGAAAACCTTTCTTGAACATGATCTAAAGCTTGCTATTCCTTACATAAATCACTGTGTGTTCAAGGGTAGACACAGAGGAGTAGGAAGGTATCCATGTTAAAACGCAGATTATGAAGTCTGTTAACAAAATTGCATGTAGTTTGTCTATTAAACCACACAGAAAATTGAATTCTCCGCCCTTTGCCATGGGCACTGGAAAATATCCTTGGGTGACAGAATGTTGGAACACATGCAAGCGCACCTGAAATCTGGAATGTCTATAAAAAGGGTTTCTGACATAACATTTGCTATCTATATTTGTATCTGTATAGCTATTAGAGGTAATCCTTAAAGCCTTATGGTAATTCTACCTGAAGAAATCAGGATGAAGTTTGCCAGCTGCCTAGAGGTACCTACTGAGTGCTGTTACCTATACATAGGGGTCTGCAAGTTTAAGAGGCTGAATTGTGAAAAGATGAGAACTCCAATCTATAAATTACTGGATGTAAGGGAACTCAGATGCTTGTTCTTATAGAGAGAATAAAAACAGTCATACTGGTTTTCATAGTGAAAGGCCAGTCACACCTACTGTTTTGTAGCTCTAACACATAGCTTTTTCACGTGACAAATGCTTTTCCCCTAAAATCAGGATGGAAGGTAAGCAATTCCTTCTGAGGAGTCCAGAGTAAGCCTGGATTTGCTTCTGTCAGACATACCTTTGAATAGTGTTTTACCTTTCTTCATATTTAACCTTTATTAGATTTGCTTTGTGGCTATTCTTCTACTTAATCATTTGCTCATTTATTTGCCTTTTTTTTGTCACTTGTTCAGTGTACGGCAGAGGAGAAAGCTTTTTTTTGTCAGTTACAATTGCATTTATAATGTGACTTTATAAAGACTGCAGGCAGAATATGTATTCAGTGTGTCCCCACTTATCATCTAGAGGAATAAAACCTATGCTGTTTCTCAGGGAAATCAGAGCTAGCTGCTGCAGTATTCAGTGGTATGAATGGATTTTGACTTGGACTCTAATTCCAGATTTTTCCATCTCATTTTTCCCTCTTAGAACAAACCCTATGAACATATTACATGAATGGGAAAAGGAAAATATTAACCTCAATGTAGCTCAAACATTAAAACCATTCCACCTATGACTTGAGGGCATATTCTTGGTTGCTAATACTGCCCCTTCCTGGTCAATACCATTTCAGGCACGAAATCCTCCTACTTTTTCTTTCAGATACAGGAAGTACAGCACTTCAGCTACAGGAAAAATTACCACCATATCTTTCAAAGGACTCCAGTATGCATGTATAGCATGAGAAACCATGGGCACAGTATTTGTTCTCATTAGCACTACGTGCATTTGTGGCACCCCTTATAAATAGCCTGTAGAAAAACACCCTAGCAAGGAAAAAATAGTGACACCTAAGCACCAAATGAAGTACATCAAGGACCAAGAAGGCTACTGCAGTTACTGCTGTCCCTTTTTCACAGAGCAGCCTTGCAGAGCAGCCCGTACCCGTGTCCTGCGAGGGGCTGACGCTGTAGCTGTCGCTTTCCTTGTCCACTGATCCTGCTGGCCTGGGGGTGGGCAGCCTCCAGTCTGTGGTGAGGGTATGAGCTGATATGGTGGGGTGAGGTCTGTTGAGGGTCCACTGACTAGCGTAGCGGTTGCGAGCTGTGGGTCCGGTTTTGGCACTCCTCCTTGTGGTAGGATCTGTGATGGATAACAGAGAGGGTCTTTGCCACTGGGCTCTTGAATTGATAAGGAAACAAGCCCTGTCAGAAAGGGATGGCCACTGAGATCATGTTGGTTAAAAAAACCCACAAAACATTCTTTGTGGAAAAAAAATGAACCATGAAAGTGCTGTTCATTACCAAACTGCTAATGCTTTTTTGAAATACCCTCTTTCTAATGAAAACATACATTTTAAAAAGGGTGCAACTGAATAACTGAGAGCCCCACCAAACTCCCATTGACATATTCATTATCCCTTTACTCCAACATAAGCAGTTCTCCAGTACCAAAACCCACTTTGAGATGCAAGAGCACAAGGCAAGTAGATCTGGTCAGGGATTTCACACCACGTCTCAAGCGAAGTCTAAGATAAATTATCAGCATAGATGTGCCCTCAGAAACACCCTACACCAGGTACCTGCCCTCAGTTTGTAAAAACGTGCTCAGAAATATGGTGATATAATTTCCTATTCTGGACATTTTACTAATACTTTTCCTATATTACAGTATTAATCAGCTACAGGTTTCCTATTTTTTTTAACAAGTAGCCAAGACATAAAACATAGTCTGTAATAGTGCTATCAGAGTTTCAGTAGGAACAGGTTCATAAAGATTTGACTGTTTTAAAAAATTAGTAAATAAATACAATTTCTTAAACTTTAAAAATCATCTGCTACTTGTTTAAGGTCAGCAATGGTTTATTTTTTATTATCCTAGAGATAATATGGTGACCAAGGGAGTACAAGCGAACTGACTGCCAAAATTGACCTCCTTAATTTTGTTAACAAATAGTTCTTCTGTAAAAGTGAGGCTCGTATTCCCTACCAAAGCAAGTGGAATAGAAAAATCATTATGTGGCAAACAAAAAATGACTAAATCAGCACTGAAGGATTTCTCTTCGAAGCTTCTGAAAGGATATTACTAACAATAGAGAGAAACGGTATTAGAAATGAAAAATTCAAATCTATTCAAATGTTCTTTGATATTCAAATGGTGAAGTTGTCAGTCTTTGAGGTAAGAGACTTTAGCAGAAGCAATTTGGAGAAAAAAACAATGCCTAGATAATGACTCTGAGCATTGCTTCTTTCTAAGCACTCCCAGTAAGAATTTGTATTCTGCTGCTTCAAACAAACAAGGTATTTATTTACAAATACCAGCTATGGTCTGATCCTTCTCCTGTTTCACATCTTCCCCCTACAGCAGTGGAAAAATATGAACCCAGTGCCATTGACAACTGATCCTCCTGGTAGTCCACACATAACTACCTCACATGGATAACATCCAAAAACACTCTTGGCACGACATGACCAGCCTGTCAGTACAAACCACTGCTTGTACCAGCTGTGGGAAGTTGGCACCTGGCTGTCGTATAGCCAGAAGTGAGATTCGTGCCTGCTTCAAGGGAAGACAGGAAGGACAGAAGGAGAGTGCTGGTGGGAAATCTCTCGGCACAGTGCTGGGGCTGCTTGGTCTGGAGAGGAGAAGGATCAGAGGGATCTGTTTTGGGGCCAGTCTTGTTTAATATCTTTATCAATGATCTGGATGAGGGGATTAAGTGCACCCTCAGTAAGTTTGCAGATGACACCAAAGTGGGTGGGAGTGTTGATCTGCTCGAGGGTAGGATGGCCCTGCAGAGGGATCTGGACAGGCTGGATCGATGGGCCAAGGTGAACTGTATGAGGTTCTACAAGGCCAAGTGCCGGGTCCTGCACTTGGGTCACAACAACCCCATGCAATGCTACAGGCTTAGGGAAGAGTGGCTGGAAAGCTGCCTGGCCAAAAAGGACCTAGGGGTGTTGGTAGACAGCTGGCTGAACATGAGCCAGCAGTGTGCCCAGGTGGCCAAGAAGGCCAACAGCATCCTGCCTTGTATCAGGAATGCTGTGGCCAGCAGGAGCAGGGAGGTGATTGTCCCCCTGTACTCGGCACTGGTGAGGCCGCACCTGGAATACTGCGTCCAGTTTTGGTCCCCTCAATACAAGAAAGACATTGAGGTGCTGGAGTGTGTTCAGAGAAGGGCAACAAGGCTGGTGAAGGGTCTGGAGCACAGGCCTTATGAGGAGCGGCTGAGGGAACTGGGATTGTATAGCCTGGAGAAGAGGAGGCTGAGGGGAGACCTTATCACTCTCTACAACTACCTGAAGGGAGGTTGTAGTGAGGTGGGTGTTGGTCTCTTCTCCCAAGTAACAAGTGATAGGACGAGAGGAAATGGGCTCAAGCTGTGTCAGGAGAGGTTTAGGTTGGAAATTAGGAGAAATTTCTTTATGGAAAGGGTGGTCAAGCATTGGAACAGGCTGCCCAGAGAGGTGGTGGAGTCACCATCCCTGGAAGTGTTCAAAAAACGGGTAGACGTGGCACTTTGGGACATGGTTTAGTCTAGTCTACCCTTGCTTGGTTTAGTGTGGACTTGGTAGTGTAGGTTAATGGTTGGACTGGATGATCTTAAAGGTCTTTTCCAACCTAAACAATTCTATTCTATGATTCTATGATATAAATACTGAAGGGAAGGTGCAAAGGGGACAGAGCCAGGCTCTTCTCGGTGGTGCCCAGTGACAGGACAGGAGGCAATGGCCACAAGGTGAAACACAGGATCTTCCCTCTGAACATCAGGAAACACTTTACTGTGTGAGGTGTAAAGTGAGGGTGGCTGAACACTGACATAGGTTGCCCAGAGGCGTGGTGCCCAGAGGGGTGGTGGAGTCTCCATCCTTGGAGATATGAAAAAGTTGTCTGGGTATGGCTCTGGGCGACTGGCTCTAGCTGACCTTGCTTTAAGCAGAGGGGTTGGACTAGCCAGTGGCCAGAGGTCCCTTCCAACCTCAACTGCTCTCTGATCCCGTGACTCAGTATGCTTTTTTCAGCAATTTGAAGGAGGCAGGAGAGCCTGCTGCCAGCACGCAGGAGGTCAGTGCTTGTCCTGCTGAGCATGTGCTGAGCAGTAGCTGTGCACCAGCTGTGCTGCGCCTGCATAAGGGTCTTTGTAGCACAGACACAGCGAGCTCCAGAGCTGCCGGTGTGATGGAAAACTGCACATCTGGTGCCCCAGTTGTTAAGCCAGCTCTATGTTTCAACATAAACTCTAAAGAGCTGAGGTGAGCAAGGCAAAGGGTCACAGAGCATACCTCTTTCACAAATAAATACAAAAGAACTAGAGAACAATTTAAAAAGTGCTGCAAGGGAATATTTGCCAATCAGTGAGTGTGAGTGTGCTCAGGCGGGAGGTCCATAACCCCTGAGCCACCCAGCTGGGCACTGCACCCCTCTTCACAAGGGAAGTTGTGGGTATAAACAAAAATCTCATAGCCTAGCCTCTATCAAAGCTATATTAGTGTCTTAAATCCAGAGAACACAACCTAAAAGTCTCTGACCCAGCCCTGCACACTGCTGCAATCAGATCTTTACTGCATAATAAAAGTGATGGTGGATTTCTATCTCCAAAGCTGGGCTGGACACAGGTCATACTCTCATACATGAGCTAAACCCCAGTTTAATTTGAGGGAAGTCTCTCCCTGACTTCAGAGGACTGAAGCACATAACTGCACACAAAAAAGGGATTAGGAATGGAAGATGCTGGTGCTACAAAATGCTGTGGTGTGGTACAGGCAGGCAATTTTGGGGTGGTGCCTCTTTCCTTATTAGAAAAGGCAGGGTTGGAAAACAATGGAAAGTCTATTGTTTACTCAGGCAATCTTGACCTGCCAACATGATAAAAATGATATGATACATTTTGCTCTTAGTGAGCAGGCTAGCCAGCATGTACATGAACAAAAGGAGTGAGACAAGAGTGGTACCAGAAAGAAAACAAATGTCGTATCTTGACTCTTCTAATTCAATTGTCACGACTCTTCATAGATGAAAAATGATGGTACTAATCTAGTCTTCAAGAAATAACCAGCCATAACTTAACACTGTCAGTTAGAACAGCAGCAAGGTCAGGACTAGAACAGCTATCATTTACAAAGACTGGGGTGGAAACGAAGATGAAATGAAGATTTTTCAAATAATCTGCATTTTAGGTGATGCAAAACTGAGCTTTCCGCATTTATGTTCACTAAACTCACCAGGTAAACAAATTCTGAAATGATCAGGGGATAGAAATAATCCAAGAGATTTTAGAAATTGCACACTGTTAGTGAACTACACTTCGGTAATATTCCTAACTCATTAGTATTCCTTCAATCTTCCATTTACATAGATATGGAACACATTCATGAGAGAAATTAAGAAGAATGGATTGCAGCAGTATATTAATTTATGATAGTATTTTAATCACTACGAGAATAACTCAACATGAATGTATCTGGGAAAGTAATTTACCATAATAACTAAAACTGGAAATACAACTTTTTCAGAAAAGCAATAATGAGAAATGTATTTCTTGCCTGATGGTGAGGTAAGGAGGGCAGACGTATTTTGAAATACAATAAAGATTGATCACCAAGAAAAAAAATATATTAGACACTAAAAGCCATTAAGCTAATTCACTCAATAAATTCTAGAAATTAATATCTAGCATGGATTTGGCTTAGTGAAAGCCAGGTATGAATTACTTCAAATTACACTTACATTTCAGATGCATATGCAATTTTTACCATATTGAATCACTAAATGCAATTGTATAAGAAATGTTCTCTGCTGACCTAAATAGATTTCCCTCAACCTTCAGATTGAAGAAAAAACCCCATGAGGATGCAAATGCAGGAGCACAGTATTCATTTTCTTATAGCTTTCTCCTCTCCAGATAACATATTCTGTTATATGCTTACTTGTTCCTGGCCGGGCATCAGAAACATCCACCAGTGGTCCTGTAGCTTGTGACACAGACTGGTAATGTACTGTGTGGGTGACAGTCAGTGACTTCTGCTTAGATGTCTCTCCAAAATCGGCATCGGTGAGCAGAACTGTTGATCTGTCATCTGTAAGTAAAAAATATTGAATATTGAATTTTGGGTTTGCCTTCATAAAAGCTTTACAGCCAGTCCCCGGGCTTATTGTCAGCTGGGTGCCACCACTGACAGTGGCAGCTCCCTCTTCTCTGCAGGGCTGAAGATGGCTCTGAAGTGTGTACCACAGCTTGGGAGCCTGTGGGTTTAAACTCAAAGTTCACACAAAACTAAAGAATAAGTGTAATTTTCATGTCTGTCTTTATGACTTCACCGTAGAGATGTGCAGCTAAGACGGACTATTAAGGATCCTTCCAAAAAGCTAATTTGTGTGTAATTATTTTTGGCCCTAATTTATTTCTTTCCCATCTTTTGAACACTGCCCTCTTCCCTTTCATTTTCAGAGAGCTCAGCTGAGCTTTTCAACAACATATTCAATTTATTTCTTTTTATTAACAGAATTAGTAATGTCCTCAGTGAAATCACCCATGTCTTCCCAAAAGGAGGGTGTTAGGTAACATTGCTAACTAACCCTCTAACGGTCAGCTTTTTCTCCAGAGACAGAATATTGTAGACAGGATGGCTGTGCCCCAAGACTGTTCTTAGGGAGCGGCTTATTTTGAGGCATGTGAGTACCATATTGAAGACAATGGAAATACACTTGCAGGGCAGCTAAGCATCCTTAAGTCCAGTGTTTTGCTGTTCTGGAAGCTAAGGGCTAAGTCCTACCAGCTCTCTCTGCACCAAACCTCACTACTGTAGGTTTGAAAAAGAAGCTTTGGGGAGCTTTATGCGAGTCATATAAGTTTCTCAAAACACAGTCAGTCCAGCTGACTATGGGCTTTCCTGCAGCTGCAAGGGTGCGAGATGAAGCCTGACCTTGGGAAGGACTGGGAAAAAAAGGTGAGCACTGACCTTTACTGCTGTATGGTTCTGCTGCCTATTGCTTCCCTATGGGGTAGGATGTATGCACCAAATTTCTACACAGACCTTGATCCCTGCAGAAAGCCAGTGCTATACAGCACTTAATTTTTTTTTCAGTGGCGATCTCTGTGTTGTATTTATTTTGCTCCAAAGAGGGATCTGGTCCACTTGATCGTGGAAGGTTTAACAGCAATAAATCTTCCACTAACTCTGTGCTTGCAGAAAAATTATTTGCATGTTATCAGACTTTCTTTTACATTCTTTACAGGCTTTTTATCCACTCCTAACAGTAATGAAAGCCACAAGAAGTTCCTGCTATGCTATGCTATATAGCTTTGTAAGGTATTTCTAAGGGGACTGGCAGCAGTGGGTCTTCCATGCATTTACTAGTCAGCAGAGGTTTATCTGCTTCTTCTAGGCATTCCTGGTTTGGTTTTTTTTTTTTTTTTTTCAACTTGACAAGACACCGCTAAGGCGAACAGTTCTGCACAATAACATAACTAGCATTTTTTACCCAAACAAGGCCATAAATAGAATGAGCATTATGAAATCAAATTACTCTGTCTCTGGCACAGGATGAGCTCTTATTCAGGTTGGGAATAAAGCTTCTTGGCAGTAAACTATGTCAAAGACTGCCAAAGTGCCTGCTTATTCTGAGTGCTTTGTGGAGAGCTGGCTATTACCAAGGCACTGATCGCATTGCTACAGTTAAGGCACTAATGGTATTTCCACTATAACCCCTTATTGCTCAGAAGCTGTAACTCAAAAGTAAAAACTGTCTTTAGGATGAAGCCTGGCACAAAAGACTGCATCACAGAGGCAAACTTTGGGAAGCTCAAATCAGAACTAAAAAAAGCCTGTATTTCAAGTGAAGCAGAGGTCTCCTTCTCAAATCTGCAGCACAAACTGTGAAATGTCCCCTGAGGTGACCCCCCATGCCAGACTGGCAGCAAGTGTGACAGGGCGCGGGGCTGAAGCAGCTTGTGTCTCCCCAGTGCAGGCATGGGCAGTAGACGCAGAGATGCTGCTCCCAGCTTGCGGAACTCTGCTCTCCGGCCATCACCCCTGGGATGCTCTTACGTTCTCAGCCATCACAGGCTTCTTCTACACAGATTTTGATCCAAAAAAGTTAGAAGTGTAACAAGATCAGTCATTCTGGAGGGTCTTACCACAGTGTGTACCCATACAGTCACGAGATCAGGTTGTATTTTTCTTCCATTGAAATTTCAGACATCTTGTGTTTAAAATTATTTGGGGAAAAAACCCAAGACCAAAAAGTTCTGTTTTTCATGACAGTTCAGCTATCTGCCAGCCACATGAGAAATCTTGTTTTCTGTTGTGTGAAACAGTTTGGATTTAAATTTTGCATAGATACACAAAAGCTGAAAACTGATCAAAATGTTGAAATGTCATTTGCTATGAACAGGTGGATACAATATGCAACATGTAAGTTTTAGAAGTTGGCCGTTAAAAATCTTTAAATACTGATATTGTAGTTTCAGAATTTCATTTTTCTTCTAAGTAATGCCAGAGATCCAACTGTCTAGTCAAAGCCAAAAGAGAAATCAAAATCATAAAACTGCCAGTCTTCATTTAAATTTTCTTCAAGCGGCTCTTTCCACCAGGTTCATTTTCCTAATGTCCTGTATTATTTTAAATACTGTACTGAGATTACTTGAAGTGGAAAATGATTCAAAGATGAGGAAAAAAAAAATCAGCTCAGTTTTCAAATGTGACAAATTACTTTGTAGCTCTTTTTTCTTGATGTGTGCAGTGGGGAAAAGGTGTGGGGTAAAGGAAGTCCACCTAAAGTGCCAGTGAAAAATAAGCCCAACAAGAGTTTACCAATGGTCTCCATTGTGTCCCTCTCCTCAATCAGAAGCTGTGCTCTGGGAATGTCTATGTGCATCCTCAGTGTTTGCTGCTGCTTATTAAGTGTATCTGATGTCCTGGTGTTCTTGCTAAAAACAAAAGAGAAGTGAACACGTTAACATTCAGCCTAAAAATGAAAAGATACTTGCAAACTTCCTAATTTTAAATCTCTCCAGCTCAAACACAAAATAATACAACCATAATCAGCAAAACACTCATATGTCTTATTTTCCCCTCTTCAGAACAAGCCCATGGTGTTAATTTATTGCACAGGCCAAGCAGTTAGATGAATGCACAATGCTGAGGGATTTGGTCTATTCTTTATCAGTAGGGATCTCCTGAAAATTTCATATAGTTTTCTTCAAGTACCGTCATATAATGAAATTATTAAAAACACTTTGAAAGATGGACCTTTTCCTTCATTCCTCATGAATATGAGTAAAGAAACATACAGCTGATCAAGCAGGTTGGTAGGAAAATGATGTATTGAGTAATTTTATAATTCTTTTTTTAACTTTTCAATATTTTTCATTAGATAAATTCCAAATACCACTAGAATTGACAAATGAAAAAACAAATTAATAACTAGGGATTCCATTAATGAATTGTATAAAATAAATAAAGGTTTTAGTCCCATTGATGCTCTAAGACTAAAATTGCAAATCTTGTTTACTTTCATGAATTATTTCTAATAGATAGGTGCAATATTCTAAAAAAGAACATAAACCAATTATTCTATCATCATGCAAATTGAAACAATTTCATTTTGAATTTTGTGTACCAGAAAATGAATTCTTAAATAAGCTGTCTACCAAAAACAAATGAAAATGGATAGTAAAACTGAGTGCTACAGTCATTTCTAGTACAGAGCTCGCACCAAGAAGCCTTCAGACTGCACTAAAAACGCAGGAACTTTTTGCCCTTTTTGATGTAATTACTCTTTGGAGGAGAGGAAATATTTCCAAATACTTCTTTATGGAGGGAGGCTGAGGAAAGTTAAGACAAATCAGCCAGTAGTGTGATCCAAGGGCTTACACTTCAAAGAACTTTAAAATCCAAGTGAAGGCTCATTTTCTAGTGTAAAATAGCTGTAGATCACTCGGTTTAATTCTCCTTTGTCAATGAATTATTGCTGTTAATGGAATCTGCAGAGGACTATTAAGCTGCTTGATGATAAGCTCACTTCTTCCCTGAGTGTGGGTCTCTACACAGGAGATTTAATGCATGTGTGGTGAGCCCACATCTCTAGACAACTTGCCTTAACTTCCTGCTGTGTCTCCATGTGAGCAAGACCTAACAATTGCAGGTTTGCAGGTTCTCCGAGAGTCCTTTTTAGGAGGAATTTCCTTGTCACGTGGTCAGTATTTCTGCTCTAAATCCATGAGCAAGATCCGCAACACACACAGGTACAACTCTCTGGCTGATTCTCACTTCCTGGCTTTCCCTGTTCTTGTAGTCCCCAGCATTAACACTACCTATGCATCTCAAACTTTAACATCTCTGTCTTTACCCAGGTGGTTAGATGGTACTGTTTCCATCATGTACAGAGGCATAGCTGAAATGCATTCTAACAGCCTACAATTGGTGCCTCATTTTATCATTACGGAAGCAAAACGTCAGGAGAACTACCCAAGGGCTGCCAGACTTTTCTCCATGTATAATCAGTGGAGAATAGTAGTCACAGTGTCTTATTAGGCACATAAATTTTCAAAGACATTTAGGATCCTAAAATCCAGGTAAATTCCACACTGACATTCTTGAAGTCTCTGCATGGATTAGGTGCCACTCTCCTATTGGTTTCCACTCAAGTTGCTGAAATGTTAAGAGAATCAGAGACTAATATATTATCTGCATGCCAAATATGCTTGAATACATGCCCTTGAAAAGTCAGACTACTTTGGGTTTTTCCAGGATCATAGAGCAAACCTGTGATCAAGTAAACTGGATTTCTGAGGTCCAATTTCAATTAATAATCAATAATCCAATAGTTATAGTATACATGCAATCAGATACATATAGAATCTGTGCAATACATAATTGAGTCTAATAAATGCATTATTGCACCCCTCCTCCAGTCACCAGGGACACAGCAGACAAAGGGATCAAATCAGACATCTTCCTGAGACAATGCAGACCCCAGAATCCCAGTGAGAGCTAGAAGCTCTTCTGCAGTACACTCCATATTCCTACTATTGCAAAGTACTGAACCGCACAGAAAGTATTGGTTCGATCACTGGGAGCAGGAGGACAGTTCTCCTGGTTTGCAGTCATATTGCTCACCTGCCAAGAGAGAATTCTGAATTCCATTCTTGGCTCCAGGGACAGCTTTATGCAAAATACATGGAAGGTCCTTCAAGCCAGAACTAGAACACAAGCCTGTCTATATTCAGGAAAATTCCCTACCATGCTCAAGAGTTATGCCTTGTTTTGTATGATCTCTTTCCTCCTCCTTACTGGTCTAATTAATTCTCCTGTATGCAGCGGCAAGGTGACATGGAGTGTCCAAACACAGAACAGGCAATTGGCAGTAGCAAGAGGATTGCTGCTGATTAGCATGCTATCTATTTCTGGCTCAAGGAATTTTGAATTATTTTCTGCAGACCACAATAGCTCAACCTTCAGGTTATAAAAACCTAAAGTGCCAACAGCAATTAAGTGCCTCTAGGACTTGGCAGCACACAAAGATTTTTAGGATTGCAGTTTTGAAGTCTGGTGCCCAAGTATTTTCTAACCTAGGAAAATTCAGGCATCAAAGTATTATAACAGTCTGGTGGATGAGTTGTCCAATGATTAATTCTTTAAAGGGAGGAAACATATCTACCTATATTTTCATTAACCTGCAGATATAAAATTCCCAAACTTAAACATGTGCTATGGTTATTCTTTACCTGTCAGACCTTGTAAGGATCTGTGTATAATACAATTGACTCCCTCAGGTTCAATGAATCTCTGAGCTCCAAACTGTTACAGACTGGGAGCCTGTCTGGGGAATGAGTCCGTATGCATTTGCTATAGTCTTTTACTCTACCAAAGTGTCTGCTTTTGGCCACTATGAAAGGCAGATACTTGGGTATGTGGGTCTTTGGGTCCCATTGAGTACAGCTGTTATGTACAGACTGTGGATAAATGGGCCTTTTTCCAAAGGAAGTACAATGTATAAGGTATTTTGAAAGTGTGCATAGTTAAAAGAATACCCCCTTTTAAATAATCTTTCTGGATAAAAAATAAAAAAATAAACATTAAATATAAATATAATTATTAATTTTAGGTTATATATATAAATTAAATATAAATATTGGATAAAAAATAAAAAATACTTACTTGAGTGACTGAAAATATCTGTATGCACAGCAGAGGGTTAAACCTATCAAGCTAGTTATGTAAAGGGTTTAAATATGGTGCTCTGTAAACCCAAAGTCATTCTGGGTCCTTGGCAGAGAGTCAGGCACCTCATGGTTTCCTGATGTCTAAGCCAGTTGTTGTAAAAACATGGAAAACTAAATCTTGTAAGTAATCAGCCTGACAAAGGAATATTTGGGGAGAAAATATTCCTCACCTTGTGTTCAAAATTAGAAAGCTCTGTCAGTTACTACACTGATTCACAGTGAACTGTTACAAAGAAGTTGGCTGGACCCATGCTTTCACCCAAAAGAAACATAAAAAAGCTGTGATTGCACAGCAGCAGGGATTTTTTATTTGTGAGTTTAAGGTATCAGCAACAATTTGTGCAGCTTCTGTTAAACTACTAACTTCTGGGGCTTATCCTGCTCCCCAGACATTTGACTTACACAGCCAAAGCCAGCAACTTTCAAAGCAAAGACTAAAGCTCCATTCTTAATCTGCTTTACACACACTCATAAAAATCTCCTCAAAGGGAAATATACACAAAGCTCTCTCCATCCCTCACACCTTCCTACCAAGCAAGGAATCATCTTTTCTGCTCTCTGTCCAATACTTAAACAGCAAGGCACAACCCATGGCATACCCTTTTTCTTGGTATTTGTATCATAGCAGATTTTTTTGAAATCTAAAAGATATAAAATATCAGGAATTTTATAATATGTGACTGTTGCTTTGGAGAGGGCTTATCATCCTTTGAGTATTAACATGCTAAAACTTCAGGAACATCTAGTGATGGTGGGTAGCTCAGGTTTTGGTTGGAGGTATTTCACAGATTTATCACAAATGACAGAGCATTTAGCCTGTAGAAAGCAGGCTCCCCCAAAACAGCATCACTTTGAGAGCTCCAAGTTACAACACATCTGCAAATGTAGTCCTTTATCCCCTACTTCCTCTAAAGCCCTGTTTTAATAGTCATTTGCCTTTGTTCACACTTTCAGAAGAGAAGAATAAAATATGACTATTTAATAGAAACAAGATTATTTGTTAATAAATGAGATGGGAGAAAGTGACCTGATGACCAAATTTCAATGCTGGTGAAAGGAAGAGCAAAAAGAAATGGTGGCAGATGAGTTACCTAGAAAAACAGCTCTGAACTAAAAGCTGGGAAACAACCTGACTGCTCTCTGAGTGCGTCAGGCGGGAAAGGCAAAAGAAGCTCTTTAATTTGAAGGTCAACATTGGCGGAGGAAAAAATGGGTCAAAACTGGGCACTTGTGCTGGCAGTTTCATAAAGTTTTCCAAGTGTCAGACGAATGAGACTCTGAAATGGCCTTGCAGAGGCGGCGACAGGACTAGTGAAGCTAACCAGGGTTCAGGCAGAGGTTTACCAGTTTTGCAGAGGTGTTATGTGTGGTTGTCACTGGGACTGAATATCTTCATCCAGGAGTCTGTGCTGGGTTTCTTTAGTGAACAGATTTGCTGCAGATGCTAATCTGTGCTGGTTTTTGCGACACCAAAAAATATCAATGTGTATCTTCCTGAACTTGCTTAATCCTGCAATCTGCTGCTAGCAGGGCAGATAGGAAGGGTATGACCTAACTGGCAGATAGAAAAGGTATGAGCTGACCTGCATGACCGGTCTTGTTAACATCAGTAGGACTATTCAGATGTATTTGCAGACTGATGGCATAGAGTTGCGTTTACACTAAAACCATTTGTCACCGTGTCTTTGGCAAGTATATTCTTACAATAGCAGGTGAAGTTTATCATGGGTGAGGAAGTTTAGAGTACGGTTCATTGGTAAAATATCTATGACATTCTCAAATTTGTTGTTTAAAAATAAAAAGATTTTCTAGCAAACCAAAACTCATTTGAACTTAAAAATAATCCCTTGGTGATCCCGTTTTCAAATATATGCAGCAGTTTTAAAGTTCAATATTTTCCCCAGACAAAACAATAAACATTGAAGATATGAAATTTCCATCTTTGAAAGAATTGTGGTGCCAGAATAGTCATTCTGTTGCAATTCAACAACTGAATTAGATTTCTGGATGCTGAGCTGATGGAACAGAACTGAAAAATAATAAATGGATTTACCTGCTCTTCTATACCTTCGGGTATAAGCAGCTAGCAATAGTGAATTACACAAATATAACTGTAAAGTTTAGAGATATTCGCATCCAGGCACTTACTGCCTTCAATCAGATGATCTCTGAAGAGCAACTACTTTGCTACATATTATAAAAATGTTTTTCTGAATAGGAAAAATGTGCAAATGGACCTACATAGCTTCTATAATTTAATTGACTAACACAAGAGTTCTCAGGTTTTTTACCACTGTATTCCTTCACAGATACTGTCCCCAAATTGTCTTTTTTCTCCCATTTCTAACCAACAATGTGTCCTAGCTCTTAAGAGTCCAATGGTGTGTTTTGAAAAAGGAATTAGGAAGAATGTTTACTTCTCAGTTTGTCCCTATAATAATTTTCAAATATGATGCCATAGTTGACAGACATTTTCAATTTAAAAACATTAAATCTATTCTTACCTCATAAGCATTTCAGCCAAACTCTTTGCATCTAGAAGAAAATAGAAGAAATGTCATCACAAATGAAAATCTATTTGATAGATGGATTATTAGGAAGTAAGTGATTTGAATTGGCCAAATGTAAGACCACTGTTGTTTCTAAGATCAGTGGTAAGAATAAAATCATCCCTAAAAGTCTCTACTTTTGCTGAAACTGCATTTCTGCCCCAGAGAGCCCCGTTTAGTTCCTCAGTAGCACCAAAGATGCTTAAAGTACAAGCTACCATTGGCTTAACTAGAAAAAAACACAGAAATTTATTAGAAGTAGGAACAGTTTAACAAATACTGGTGATCTTTGTTTCTTCATGCCATGGTTAGCAAGTGAACAAGGAGGAAGGAAGAAAAGGCAAGGAGACAGAAATAGAATCATAGAATCATAGAATGGTTTGGGTTGGAAGGGACCTTTAGAGGTCATCTAGCCCAACCCCCCTGCAGTGAGCAGGGACAGCTTTAACCAGATCAGGTTGCTCGGAGCCCCATCCAACCTGACCTGCAATGTTGCCAAGGATGGGGCCTCTACCACCTCCCTGGGCAACCTGTTCCAGTGCTTCACCACCCTCATTGTAAAAAACTTCTTTCTAATGTCTAGTCTAAATCTATTCTTCTTTAGTTTAAATCCATTATTCCTTGTCCTGTCACAACAGGCCTTATTAAAAAGATTCTCCCCATCTTTCCTGTAGGCCCCCTTTAAGTACTGGAAGGTCGCAATAAGGTCTCCTCGCAGTCTTCTCTTCTCTAGGCTGAACAATCCCAACTCTCTCAGCCTGGCCTCACAGGAGAGGTGTTCCAGCCCTTGGATCATTTTGGTGGCCCTCTTCTGGACCCGCTCCAACAGGTCCATGTCCTTCTTGTGCTGAGGGCCCCAGAGCTGGACGCAGTACTCCATGTGAGGTCTCCCCAGAGCAGAGTAGAGGGGCAGAATCCCCTCCCTCGACCTGCTGGCCATGCTGCTTTTGATGCAGCCCAGGATACGGTTGGCTTTCTGGGCTGCAAGCGCACATTGCCGGCTCATGTCCAGCTTTTCATCCACCAGTACCCCCAAGTCCCTCTCCGCAGGGCTGCTCTCAATCTCTTCATCCCCCAACCTGTACTGATACCGGGGGTTGCCCCGTCCCAGGTGCAGGACCTTGCACTTGGCCTTGTTGAACCTCATGAGGTTCACACAGGCCCACCTCATCCACCTCTGGGCAGGAGCCAAACCCAAACTGGATGAGCAGTTGCCAGCCTGCCATTTCCAAACCAAACCTAACTGCACGAAGGTCTGAGCAAGGGAAGTCTCCAAGGACTCAGCTTGTTTGGTTGCTCTCAGATATGAATGATTTTCCACCAGCAATAATTCAGAAGCACTACTGAGTCTTCCGAGGACAGTATGTACACAAAACAGGAGATGGCTTATTCCCACCTGGATCAGCCCTGCAAAATGAGGTGCTGCTGAAAGAGAAACATTCCTCCTCCTGTTGTCATTGCTGTTATTCTTAGCATAAAATCCTTTGGGGATATAATTACCCTGATGCTTATCAGATCAAAAGATACAGCTGAAGGTTGGCTCACCCAGTGTTCTTCAGGTAGCTTTCTGTAAATCTTTATTGACATAATATAATAATTTCTGTAGCATTCAGCGAAAACAGGCAGCTATGCTTTGTTCTCCTGCAGTCTGCTGCTAAACAAACTCCCTTAAAAATGCTGAATCCAGAGTCCTTAAGCATATCACACAGCAACAAAGCAGCCTTTTGTGCAACCAAGTGAAGCAAATCTGAGAAGAAAACAATTCAAAGTTCTGAGTCTTCAAGCAACTCTCCTATTACATGAAACTTTAAATTTCTTCTTTTATCTGCTGCTTGTAAATCTCCCAGCACCTGCCAAGACATTTACTGAATTTGTCTTTGTTTTCTCCATCTCAGCTTTTTTATTCCTTAATCACCTCTTGGGTCTCCTACACCTGCAACAATTTCCTTGCTTGTGATCCTATTATCCTGCCTTTAAAATTCAGAGGATGCAGGCAGAAACAAACCACTATATTAATTGCTCTGGCTACATTTGTATCCATTTTTAAAAGGAATGGATGAAGAGCTCTTTTTATTCATAAAAAACCCCTCAGCAAAACCCCTTCCATCTGCTTTCTACATTCTGTTTCTCTGACGCTATGCCAGCTTGCCTGTCTTAAGCTTTATTCCTCACCTACTACTGGAGAAGCTGAAATTCTGTGCTTCCTCTAGGTCTGTTCGCTCCACCTCTTTATTTTTAACCTTCCCCTATCCCTTTTCAGCACAAAGCATTGCACATGGTGGAGGGAAGGACCCTTCATCTGAGATGTCCCATTGAATCCAAACAGTGTTCCATTTAGGCATTCAGACTTTCTATTTTTCACTTTGGGATAGCCTTTTGCTGTTAACACTCTTACAAGTGGTACTATATAGTAGATGACAATGTATTTATCATCACTCATAAACCAAACTACCAATGCTGCTGCTCCCAATGACGTCAGAGATGGTTTTGTGACTGACTTCTAGGGACCCAGTTCTTTTGAAGAATACAAAAAAAATGAAGCTCTGGTTCTAAGTCATGTTTTTTTCAGCAAACTTTATGATGTTTCTTGTTATTATAGCAGCACTAGGATCATGAGCAGACTATGCGCAAATTCCCCCTCTGGCACACATAATAAGGGTGATTTAATATGCAAATGTTTTCATTCAGCTAGCAGCTTTTGTGAAGAAATTACTGCCTCCTTAAGTGAAGACTATGGATACTTGTGGAAGTAATTCACAAATCAAGAAAAGCTGAAGGGACAAAGTTGAAGGTCGCTTGGCCCAATGTTGTTCAGCTTGCTTTTTAGATTTGTTCACCAGGATTAAATGACAAACAACCTCCCTCACATGTTCTCAGGTGCTGTACAGCATATAGCTGCGTTCCATGATGCATCTGGAAAAAATGTTACATTCTCACCATTAAATGTATGTGGCACATACTCAAATGATCATTAACATATGTGCATTCTTGGTCAAAGTGGTGCAAAGGAGACTGTGCATCTTCAATCAGAAATAACATGAGGCATCATGCAAGATCATGTTACATGTCAGAAGTTGAATGAAGAAGCACTGCAGAAAAAAAAGTAACTCCGTCAGCAGGGTTTAAATGTACTAATTATTCAAGCAGATTATTACAATGGTCAGCAGCACTACTGTAGTTAATGATGTCTGTACTGGGCACACAGGTTAGTGTAGGACTGGACCAAAACAAATGTCCCAAGAAGATAAGGGATCTTATGTATCTGTCAAAGCAAAGACCAGAAGCCTAAAAGCAACTGAATATGATAATAGTGTGTCCAAAACATCGGATACAGGAGAAATGCTAGTTTCACAAACAAATGAGTATAGACTACAGATTGTAATGTGGATTTCCTACATTTCACTTTTGATCAGTAAATTGAGGATACTTCATAGAATGAGTCAGTAACCCTGCCAGTGTCCTATCTTCCAGCTTTCAGGTGGGGAAAACAGGGCTCAGGGACGCCATGAATGACAAAGTGAAGCGGGCGATCTCCTGCTCCAGCCAAGCATCACCTCATGCCTTAGTGAGAAAGACAAACTGCTCCTCACTGTGGGTGTGATGCACGACTGCACCGACAGGCACCTACCCAGCGACAGCCCTCACTTCCATTTGCTGGGGCAGCCACCTTTTAAAATTCCTAACACGTTTGGCTTGCCCCCTGGGAAATCAGGGGCTGTGATACAGTTTTAAATTGCATGCTGCCACTTCTGAACTATCATGCCACGCTGATACTTTCTGCTTGGATTAAGGTGAGCTGGATTTAAAAACAAAAGGAAAACTATTATGGTAGCAGTGCAACTAGGTTAATGGTAAGGAGAAAGAGTGGTAAGTCATCAGGTTTCTCTGTTATAATATACACTGTTATAATATGCGCTGACCTACTGAATGGCTGCATGAACTCCAGCAGTCAATTGACCTTCTTGTGACCTGACCTGTGGAACTACTAAACTGGGCAAAAATCAGGGCTTTGCTGAAAACTACACTTTCTTTCTAAACAGAGTGCTCCTGAAGAAATAAATCATACTGGGTGTGACACAGGAGGAAGACAAAGGTTTACCTGTCATTACATGTTAAAATAAGGAATAAAAGGATTCAGAATGAAGAGACTGCCGTTCTTAAGCTACATTTTACCCCACAGAAACTGGAACTACATACCCATTGTCTATAAGCACAGACAATAATGTTTGCCTGCAGAATGTACTGCAAATAAATCTGCGATTCCCACTCCTTTTTTTCAAGCAGGTTCAAACAAAACACATCTTCTGGAGTCACAAAAGCAAGAATTACATTTGTATCTTGTATAATTTTTTTTAGAAGGTTCTACTGTGGAAACTATTATTTCTGATGTAGACTAGAGGAAAGTTGATGGCGGAACCATGATTTAAGAAAAATGAGTCCTGTGACTCAAAGAAACCCCACCAGGTGATGTATATCAAGTGACAATGACAGGATTTCAATTTCAAAACTAATTCAGATGAAACAGCAACTAATAGAGCAGAACTTTTTTTTTAGTTAGGACATCAGAAAAGCTTTCACATAGGATTTTTTTAGAGAATTTACTAAGGAGTTCTCTGGAACAGCAATACTGATTGTTAGTAAGACTTTTAGAACATGAAGTAACCTCCAGAAGAGTAGAAAATGGCTAACATGGGATCAGTCTTCAAAATGAATGAACAAAAAAAATCTGAATTTTTGAAGTCCTATCAATATGATCTTAGCAATGAGCAAAATGATGAAAAAAATGGAATGAAGTTTGATGAAATGAATTAAAGGAGATGGAATAACTGAGGCCAATAAATATAGGCTTGTGGTCAATCATCCATGTCAAACAAAGTGGATTTTTTAAAAATTAGATTAAAATCCACTGAAAATTGATGACATTGAAAAAACTCTCACTGAGATACAATTAAATAACATTAAAATATTATATTTATATGTCTCTAGAGCAAAGTTTTGGTACCTCAAAATATTTTAATAACAAAGTAGCATGATGCAAAAAATTAACACAGCAGCCATTTCACATGGGTTTCAACATATTCCAAATACAATTTTAAGAAGAGAATCATTGTTTAGTATTTCTTTTCATCATGCACCATGGGACATCACACCATTGGTACTTTTATCAGTGGTCTGGAGTAAATGAAATAATGTCTGATAAAAGTTGGAAAATGACACAAGAATTAGGTAGCTAAAATATAATGAAAATGCCAGGTCACTAAGGCATAACAATCTGGATCATCAGGTAGGCTGGCCACAAGTTAGCAATGTATCTGTATTAGTATAAGGTCATATATCAAGAACACAAGCCATAGCTATACAATGGAGAATGTTATCCTGTTGCACCATCATCAGAGAATTGTCAGATGATCTCAATGGATAAGATGTTAAATGCAAACTCTTAAAATAATGCTGTACCCAAAAAGGTGACGCTTGCAGATACAGACAGAAGACCATAAAGGGAAAGAAGGAAGGCTGTTACCTCTCTGTCTGATGCTTATATGTCTGTTCTTGGAATACTATGTTAATTTCTAGCACACACAGATGAGGCAAGCTACTTAAAGATTGCAAAGGGACCAGATAAAAGCCATGAAATTAATAAATGATGGGAAAACTACAGAGAAAAATTAAAGAAGATCCATCTGTTTCATTTACCAATGAAAACATTAAGAAATTACTTGGTTACCACCATGTAAAAGGAATATCCTCAGAGACTGAAAATATAATACAAAAAAAGAACTTCAGTCCCTGTATGGCAGACAGAAGTGTAACAGGACCAGATGGCTGGGTTGTCAAGCTGTAGCTTGACAAACTCAGATAAGAAGTGAGACGCAACTTTTAAAGAAATGGTAGTTAAACACTGATGACTTTTATCAAAAGTACTGATGAATTCTTTGTCACTGCCTATGTTTAAGTGAAGATCAGATATTTTTCTAAATCCCTATATTCTGAGAGGAAAAAATTCAGAGAAGTCTTAGGTTATGCAAAAGCCATGCTGGCCAGTCATCATCAGCCTTCCTTAAGGGACTGTAACTCAAGAATACTTGTAAATTAACCATGAAAATCTAGGCGTGCTCAGCCATCATTTCCTGGAGCAAAGGAGCTCAAAATATCCTCCTCGTTACTGGATGGAATTCCACAGTGTTTCTGAGAAGATAAGACAACACTTTCTTCACCCTTAACCCACCACTTTTTTGATGAAAAAAAATGCACAGAAGTAAATTACTTAAAAGATTTTGAATGAGATAATAATTATACAAGCTAAAGCATCCAGATGCCCTGATTTCCAGAGCTGTGTATGAACCATAAGGCTCGTTGTCCAATTTGATCTACAAATTTGCCCATGCCTAAGAGCCCTGTATCTCTGTCTTTTTTTTGCAAAAACAGCCATGATATTGTTATAAAAGACAAAATGAGACCCAAAAGAGAGATGAGTAGATGCTAGGGTGAGAAAGGAATACACAGGGTTGGGCTTGGTTTTCATACGTATCATGATCATATTTTGGTTAAAATACAAATAACTACACAATTTGGTGGCTCTTGGAAATTATTAGACTTATTTTTGCAGATGATAAATCACTTTACTATTTATTCAGTGTGTAATTTGAAAGGCTTTTTCCCAAACACCTTCAGTGTAAGGTCTGCTGTTGTGTGCTACTGCAAAACCTGCAGGGCCAAGTGCAGAAGTGGCAGACTGCAAGAGTCAAAAACCTGACTGTGGCTCAACCAGGGGTATTTACTAGGAGATTGGTAGAATTGAATGAATTCACAGATCTAAAATCTATTCACATAGCAAACACCTGAATTTGAGTAAGGATTAGAGAAAAGTACAGATCAGCGACAATGAAAGGTCAGTGAACAATGAAGTGTTGTTGTAACAGTTCTGTTATAACACATCATAGGGGAAAAGATGTGGTAACAAATCTGAGAATATCTGGTTGTGTTTTCTAGCCTACTAACATGTGGCTACTTTCGTTTTATAATTCTGGAATCATGGTTTGCATCTGCTGGAAAACTGAAATCCCCCCACCTTCAGAACATCTGATTTTACACTTCGAAAAAAATACGATTTTAGGTTATCGAGACTATTCACAAGGGAACACAGCAACAACAAAAAAAGAAAAACAAACAAACACCAACACATGAGAATTATCTTCATTTACCCCATGCAAAATAATAACAATGAATACAAGAATAATTTTTTAGAAACTTACTACCAAATGAAAAAGAAGAAATTCCTGTAGAAAACATGTATGTTTTGTTGTCTCATGTCTGTTACGTATTGCAGGAAAATGCCACCAACTGGGGATTGAACAGTTTGGTCATGTGCAGCCCCACTTGTACCTCCATGTTCAGGGAGTATGCATATGCAGAAATAAGTGTCGCAGCTCTCATCTTACCTCGCAGCCTCTTCAGTCTCTGCTCCCTCCTCCTCCTCCGCACGATCAGCAGCATCACAAAAAGCAGCAGGACCCCAACCAAGATACAGGAAATGGTCACCAGCATCTTCAGCCCTTCGTTGGTTGCCAGCCCTTCCTCACTTTGCACAACTGACTTAATGAGTGGAGGGATTGTACCTGGAAACAGTGTCATGATATTAGATGCCTATTAATGAAGACAAAAGATTGAGTTCTCAGGGAATAAGGCATGTTATATGCTTCAGCTGCATGCAGAACATTAAGAAGTATTTGTCATGTTCAGGATGCTGTTTGCATGTGTAATGGCCATGCACACATAACCAGTCATGCTAGTAACAAGGTACTGACTGCAGAGACTCATAGATTATCAGAAATCAAGAAGAGGTGCATTCACTGACGAAGGAAAACCATGCCCATTACACAGTCAAATACTATAATTATTTTTAAGTCAAATTAAATAATTACAAAGCTGTAAGAGATCTGAGAATTACTACCTATGTATATTACTCTTTACTATGGGAAAATAGCACTGCTGCGACATATTCATACTTTCTGCTGGCCTTTTCTTTGTAAGGAACGTATTTGACAAAGTTCATTTTGTGCTGCATACATCAGATGAATCCTTTGCACAGAAACATTCTTATGTCTTAGGGGTGGAGCAGTGACATTGATTTGAAATTCAGATAGCCAACCTGATGCTAATTTGCTAAAGAGCATCTGACATTATACTCATCAGTAAAACGGGAGAGTAACACTGGATAGAAACAATCAAATTTTGAGAGTGAAATGAGGGAAATGAATCTACAAACTACTGGCATCGGCAGGCAGCTCACTTTTTCATTTTGGGACATATTTGCATTTTGAATATACCTGGCTTCCTGGTGATACATAATACTTGAACTTTTAAATTCTTTTTTTCTTTACTTCCAAAGGACGTGAGAAGAATGCAGCACTTTCTTTGGAAGGCTGTTTAGTCATGGAAGGCTTCTCACTCATTTCCTGATTACTATTAAGCTGCTGAATGCAACCACAAATGAGGCTATAAAATGCAGATTTGTTTGAAATGGGTAGAAACACGCAAGTATTGTGAACTGTGATGACTTTCGATGGAAGCTATTCAATTTTAACCAGCTACTGAAACATAAAAGTGGCTACTTGCTAAAAGGTTAGGAGGGTAAGATAGAAAAACAGGCACATCCTTTTTTACATTTTAATTGCTGCTTTGTGTGGTATAGTTATATTTCATTATGTACCATACAGTATCCGAAAAAAAATTGTGATATGATGCAGTACAATGGGAGTGCCAGAATGACAGTGAAAATGTAGAATTCTAAGCCATGTTTTTTCAGAAGAGCTATCTGAGTTGCCTATAATGAGACGAGTAGTTCCCTAAAGGGATGGAGATAAACAGAAAACCTACAACAATCCAAACCTGTATCAGGTACTTCAGAAAATTTATTTTCTTACAATTGCATTTTGAGTATTTTTCTACTGTTCCATTGCAGTTCTTCCCCACAATTTTCCTTCTTTTTCTAATTTTCTGTTTCTTGGAATAAACACACAGGAGGATTTTTTCATCCTGTCTTAACTGAGATACAGTTTTTGAGCTACTCTAAAGGCAAAGAAAATTATTAGATGAAGAAATGGAAAGAACTTCAAGCTTCTGAAGGTAATACTAATAACTGTCTCTAAATCCTCCTAAACCCTCCTGAATACTAAAGGGACAAATTTTGCTCTGAATTAAAGTCACACAGACCATTGGCTAAGGACTATTGGTTTCAATTACCTAAAATTATGTCTTGCTCTCCTTAATAATTTGATGCAAATCAAATTAAGACTGGCCTAAATTTCAGTTAAACTTTAAGTGTTTAGGTAAGTGATTATCATTTTCCATAGTTCTTCCATGTAAAGTGTAAACCTTGTAATGTTATATGCAGGCAATACAAGCTTAATTTAAAAAAAAAAAACCAAACCCCATACTGCAAGTTTATATATCCTTCACATTATCCATTTGTGGATACTCAGCAATTGCATTAGAAATTACCAAAAACTGAACCTGCTATCCACTGAGAAAACACCATTTCAACATTTGTTGTTGTTCTAGGTGTTGGCTAGTAGTGGAATAGTCCAAGCTTTTCCCGGAACAAAGTCCCAGAAGAACTGGGAGGGTTTCCCCCGTTCCCAGATCAATTCACCATCACCCTTTGTTAGCCCGCTTTACTGGTGCTTCCCAGAAGTTGTAATTTGAATGTCTCTGACCCCATTTTCCCCTATGTTGCAGCCCTCCAGCATCTCCCATAGCACCTCATGACTTTAGGACTACCAAGTGTTTTCCTGTGTCCTAACTGTTCTTCAGGATAGTAAGTCCCCTGGTGGGCTAGAATCAATTAGCATAGTTTAGAGCAGCTACCAAGCTGATCTGATTTAAGGTCAGGGCTACTGAGTAGCTGATCTCTGAGTCAGGAAGCTCCTTTGCAGCATTGCACACTACAGCTGCACATTGCTAAAAATATGTCCTTAAGTACTGAGTGCAAATGTTCTGAAAAACAAGGGGCAGGAAGGTCAAAAACTCTGTAAGCTGAAAACAGTTAGCTGAAATACCTATGAATGGAAAGCAAAAGCTGCACGGTAGATCTGTCATTAACCTTTTGTCCTAATTCACCATGAAGAGATTTAAGGTAAAGGATACTTAGCCATGATATTTCTCAGGAGCTCTAGCACAGATAACAATCAGCTGCTGCAGTCCAAAGAAAAAGACTGAAAGACCACGTAACTCAAGGATTTCTACAAAGTTTACAAAGGCTTTATCTTGAGACTGCTAAAGCTCCTAAGCTTGTTCCTAGCGCTTGGTATCCTAGCATTTTCATACACGTATTATCTAATCTTCAAAGTACTATCCTTGTATCTGTTTTATCCTAAGGGAGCTGTGACCTCCAGAAGCTGTAAGGCACTAATCTCACATCACAAGACGAATCAATGGTAGAGGTAGTGTTAGCACTCAAAAGCAGATCTGGCCAAAAATTTCCACTGGCATGCTTTCTGTAAATGAAAAATTCACTCTCTATGAAAGCAAAAATTTCTGCATGAAGTATTGATAGAAAATGTTGATTTCTAATCAGATGCTATTTTCCAACTCTGAAGTGCCTTAAGCCTACACAGCTTACCAAGGAACAAATGAATGGGGAGCTCGGACTTTGTAGGCGCAAATTTTGCTTTAGAAGCACTGAAATAGTTCTTCTATGAAATCCCTTATGTAGGAATAGACTGTCTTCATTTTCATTCATAATAATAATCAACTTATCATTTTTGTTCTGCATCAAATATAACAAATTCAGAAAACGAAAACTGAAATTTGCTTTTCCAGTCATGTTTTCCTCTCTCAACCTTGTGGTCAGTATTTGACATCATGCTGCCTCTCTAAGGCACAATATAGTCCTGGCAAAGCATGCTTGACAAACAAACCCATCCATGCCCTAAATGAGACATTTTCCAGCTGACCAGAAACAGTGTCCCAGGAAATTTAATGCTACAAATATTTTTATTGTTTTATTGTTTTCTCACTTTTAAAGTTGTCATACAGCAACGCAAAAAATCAAATGGTGTGCAGGTCACAGTATGTGAAACCAAGGTAAGTATCATCACCTAACCAAAAAGCAGAGCCTGACAACATTTCAAATCAGTTCATTGTAAGCATACATTTGATTTCACTGTTATCAGCCAGAGTTTAAGGCTCTGGACCTGCATTTTCATATAAACTCATTTTAGGGTATGGCTTAAGACTGTCTGCCCCAGTCATATATATGTAACAATAATTATGGATGTAAAAAAAAAAAAAAAAGGTCGCTGAAAGTTAGATGCTGCCTCTAGAAAGATACTGGAAAGAAAAGGGCATAGGCTAAATAAAGTGGCAAGAAATTAACTCATAATACTTGATACAGTTATTATTGACAACTTCTATACTGTTCAGTAATCAGTAAAACAGGTCCTCTACCTGGCAAGACCTGGCAGCATTTGTATAATAAATACTTGGATCTTGGTTTCCAAAGTGCTGAGACAAAATATTTCTCTGAATTTTTTACAGTGTCTGAAATAATGTGAGGACTGCGAAGCAGCTTACCAAAATGACATTTTCACAGAAAAACATGAGGGGGTGTGCTATGTGCAAAACGGTGACCCGTGAGGGCAAGTGTTGTTAATTATCTGCAACCGATGAGTACCTAGAGCAAAGACTGGGATAGTATTAGAGGATGTGTAAGGTGCAGAGGTTTAAACCCTGCCTGATTCATATCCCATACTTCTGACTGGGAATGGTCCTTGTTGCTTGCTCGTCCTTGCAACACACATGGATATTGTCCTGGAGAGTGCTGGTTTGTGTGGGACAGAACTGTGGCAGGGAGAGGTGTTACCAACACAGAGTTATGAACGATTAACAATTTGGTGCTGTTGCTGGACAATTACCAGTTCTTGTTTGAACTTGCTCACTAGTCCTGTTGTTTAATCTGACAGTACAGATGTCACCAAGTGATTGCACAATACAGCACAGTATCCCTGGCGACACAACAACATTTTATGCTGGATGTCTCCAGAAAAGCTCTGGCAATTGACACTAGAGCAATTCAAGAGATTGCCATCTGGAGCCATCTGTATTGCCTTTTTGCCAGAAATACGGCCATTTCCCACTACAGAGTCAGCAGAAGCACATATGTGCCACCATCACTTTCAATAAATATGCCAGGATAGGAGCTGGAGTGGCTGACAAATTGGCATGTTTGCTCTTACCCTCATGTTGTGGCTTTTGCAGGGTGGGCAGTAACCCCTGGCAGAAGGGCAGGATGCAACAATTCCGTCATCCCCTGTGCCCTGCTGCCGGGCAGAGCCATCTGTCACAGCCATTGGTTTCACTTTCCCTTGTGTGTAAATAGGAATAATAGCATTGCCATTGCTTTGCCCTTGGAGGATGTTGTCCGGAGGCTTTCCTGGAAGACAAGCTAGCTAGCTGCTCCGTTGTGTCACATAATGGGTTTTGAGCTGTGTCACAAGGACATTGCATGGAATAGAAATGAGGCCACTCACCACTGTGAATGGCTGCAGGAACTAATTGTATTGAAGACAAAAATTTCATGGAAGAGATGCATGGAATACTAGCAAGTGCTTCTGTGACCACTGGAACTAATGACACCTAGTGTCCTATGGTTACATGTCTCGTGGTTGATTGACTTTGGTGCTGGAGCTTTTCCTCAGTGAGGACAAATAACAATTCCTCTTTTCTGCCCGGCAGTCTATTGTCATGAAATCAGTAAGCATTTTACGCCTTTGAGACTGTCACCCCTCTGTCAGCTTGGCTAGCAGATTCAAAAATGGGTTTATGGGGGGAAAAAAGAAAGAAAGGCAAGCAAAAAAATCACATAAGAAACTAGAGTAAAAACAGTATCTCAGACATGTAAATAAAAAGATATACTTACTGCCATCATAATTGAGTGTTGCAAATTTAGCTTGTTTCTCTGCACAGCCAGCACTGTTGCATACTCTCATTTGCAGTTCGTACCAGGTTGCCTCCTGGAGGTCATACAGTATGTAGGACTTTGACAGGGATGTCCGCTGAGCAGTTGTCCAGACTGTTGTCCCAAATGGCCGGTACTCTAGGGTGAAGGAGTTGATGGGGCAGCCACCATCATTCCAGCCTATCAGGTTCAGCCTCACTCTCGTGGTGTTGATACTAGCAAAAAGCTCTTGTTCCTTTGAAAACTGTGGCTCTAGAAGCAATGATACAAGTGAAATTCTTAAGTATTGCAGATACAGGACTCTCAGAAATGTAAAATTAAAAGAATAATTTCTAGGACAATCCTAACTTGATCTTAAACTCAATGTCTATATATTCAACTTCCCCCACCCCCCCTTCTTAAATGTTTTTTTCACACTTTGTGCCAGACTCACAAACCTAGATTTTCAAATCCATATGTAAAAAAAATATCCATACATCTCTGCATGGACCTGACTTGCCAGTTTGCATGGACTGGCATGAGTCAACTTGTAAATCTAGTGCAGACGCTTCATATCAGTAAATACCCCTGCTCACTGCTATGCAAAAAAGAAAGGGTTCAGAACACCATGTAGAAATACCCAGAAGACAAATACACTTGAAGATTGTCCACTGGTGCTCTAGTCTTCTTTTGAAGTGGAATTGAACACAATTTTGTTTGAGAGTATGGAGGCTTTCATTTGCGGAAAATGACAATTTTGGAGAACTTGCAAGTAAAAATCAAATTTTTTAAAATATTAATATGTTGACATTACACATGATACATTTGAAAATAATATATACTTTGAAATTTTTATTTCTGAGTTATGATGTTTCCATTCAGAAAGGGGATGACATTTCTACTTACTTATCCTACTTTGGGATCAAATGTTGGTTTCTGTTGACATATACATTAAAGTTTTTTTGACAGTTCTATGCAATACAGGAGTAATGACAGTAAAAATGGCACCTTAGAATTGAAATAATGACAGTAGGTGAACAAGACAGGTCATCAACAAATGTTATTTATATTAAATATTACTGCAGAGCACTTTAAAAGTATAATTGCAATTTGCTTAGCAGAAACAAAATATTTTTGCTATTGAAAGTTACACCTAATGTGACGAAAATTATCTATAATGTGCTTTTTTATTCTATATAATAAAGGATAACTTATCCAATGAGACTCTTTTTGCCATTTTTGTGCCTTGAAGGGATGTACCAAAATGCACTCCCTTTTCTAAATTCTACAGGAATCTAAAAGAAATTGGTGATTCCTGCTGTGTATTACGAACTACTGGCTCTGTTAATAGCTTTAGACAGAGTTGCTTCTGGAGGTCTTACTTGAATGAGAATGATCTCAGCATTCTAAATCACACAGTACCTGGTTCAGTCTGTAAATGTAACACAGGTAGTTTCCAGGCATGTGTATCAAGTCCCAGAGAAACTCAAAAGGTTGGGAGATCTGCTTTCTCATGAACCATTTGGACATAATCTGAAGCAGGTGTAAACCGTACTTTTTATGAAAAGAAAACTACAACACTCAACTTCTGCTTCTGTAAATGTCCCTGTCTTTAAGGTCAGCAGATCATTCTCCCTGACTAGTGATAATCTCAGCTTGTACGCAGCTGATCTGCAGTCTCCCCTGAGCTTCAGCAAGTCATACCAATCACATCAACTGTATACCAGGTCTTCCCTATGCCACTGAGTGTCAAATGAAATGTCCACCTTGCTGTGATGCTTGAGAGATTTGCAACAGCACAGGTGTGATGAATAGCATAAAGAAGGGCAGATGTACCTATCACAGTAAACTATTATGAAACTGCTCCCAAATCAGTTTCTTACAACAGGTGAAGAGATGCAAGATGAGGTGATTTTTAGAGCATTATGCAAAGCTACTCCACTCTGTTGACTTAGGGGTAAGACTTTCTGAAGTCCCTCTTTAAGAGGGTCTGTTGCAAAATTTGTTCATAGTCCTGACGCATATTTGCAATGTGGAACTACCCTCAGCAACCGGGACCATGGGACCCATTCCTGAGTTAGCTAAGAATTCCACAAATTTTGGCTGTTTTGCCTTGCAGAGCTTATCCAAACTTTTCCTTTATTTTTGACACTTACCCTGTCCAAAGGGTGCTACTTGCATGGCTCCTGCAATACCAGCTTGGAGCAGAAATGAGACATTGGCTCCATTTCCTCTACACGTAAATACAGTCCCTGTCTTCTTTCAACATTCAGACAAACAAAACCCTGAATTTTTACAACAGGAGAGGAAACAATTTCCTTATTGCAATAGCAGTAGTTGGAATTGCTATAGCCTATAATAGTGGAGACGCCCCTTTCCAGATATCTAGCAATCCATCTGAGAGAAAAATTATGAGAGAAAAAAGGAAGGAATATCAGCTGGTACGTGCTTCAAGTCCTGCAGCAACAGCCTCTTCTGTCACAGCATGGACACAATTGGAAATGTTTCCAAAGCCAATAATATTAAAATAGCCAAGTCTGTCTTCTCATCAAACCAAGATGTACAGCAGAATGCAACAGCTTTAGATGAGCAAAGGCGATGGAAATCAACGTACCTTTTCCAAGCGTTTTGGCCTCAATGATCTCGCTGATGCGTCCTGGCCCCACTCCGTTCTGAGCAGTTAGAGTAAACTTGTACCAAGTGCCACATTTCAGTGTTTCTAAACGGTAGGACCTCTCACTAGGGCTAATGGGAAAACTACCCCACTGCTCACTGTTATCTTCCGAGTACTGCAAAATATAACCTGCAGGGAAAGCACAGATGGCAACAATAAGCCAGACACAAACCACAAATTCTGCAGGTACTATGACAAGTCATTTAAAGACCTAATAAAACTAGAAAAATCCTGTGCACAGGAACACATACAGCTCTCCCCTGACTAAAAGATACCAGGCAATACATTTTGCCTACCCTTACAACAGCTTAAATACCATTTTTATGATCACTTCAAAGGGAAAAGCAAGGGGTAGACATTTCTAAATAGCCTTCAATCAGAAACAAAGACCAGATGATGAACCTGGACCCTCAAAAATGAATGGTTACAGATTACATGTCTGGAAAATCAGAGAGAGTAATTGTCATAACAGCTGAGGGTACACCAGAAGAAAGTGATTAAATCTGTGATTAAACCACCACAAAGAGAAACTGCAATTTACTGAAAGCTGTTATCACAACGACAGTGCACATTAAGTGCTGACAGCAATACAGATTGCTTTGTTTTTCTTTTTTTGTAGCCATTCATAATTATATACTAGTCCTATAAACATATGATAATTTAGGAAGAAGTTGCAATTAACCTGAATTATATTACCTCGGATAGAACTGCCACCATTGTCTCCAGGTATCCAGGAAAGAGTGATAGAGGAAGATGTAGTTTTAGATACAGTGAGTCTTGGCTGGTCTGGTGGAACTAGATGGGAAATAGTTAAAAATAGAAAATAGATTTAAATGATTAGACATGATCTTAATCTCTTCTAACAGTCATTTATCAAATAACTGTTTTGAGCTGCAAAAAATGCAATTATTTCTGTCAAAGTGTCTGTTTAGCTGACATCCTTGGTTAAGACAAAAGCAGACAACCTCTCATTTTTTATATTTAAATTTCTACACAATTCTGTCTTTCAGTTCTTAACCCTTTCTTTTCCCTGAATTTTGAGTATCTGTCCTGTCAGATCTAAATGACATGAGCTGCCCAACTGTTATTTTTCATTATTTTTCATATCTGTTTTAGTGAGAAGCTGAATATTTAGTGGTGGGAAACAGATGTCCACTTGCAAATGATGCCCCGCTCATACATGAGTTTGCAGGCTATTATGGCAAAAGTAAAAAAAAAAAAAAAAAGGTGTACACCAAGAGTTTCTGCAAGTGTAACTGTAAGTGCTAACTAGGTAGTATAGGTAGATCTGTGATCAGAGGCAGATCCATGCCTCTTCCAGATCACATCATCTATTCACTGAGGCTACTGGTATAAAGACGACACAACTCTATCAGCAAAGGCTGAACAAACCTGGAAAGAGTTCAGTTCTGCTGCTGCCCATAAACATGATGGCTGTGTCTAAACTGTGGGACCTAAGAACCACATGGTTCCCAGGACCAGCTCCTGACAGAGCACAGGGGTAAGAAAGAGCTCTCATCTCCCATATTCTGCCCAGTGTCCAGTTTCCTTTGGAGGAAAATCCAGCATGAAAGGGCAGAGAAGGAGCCATGCTATATCCCAACAAGTCACCCAGGCTAGGGAGAACTGGGATTGGGAACTGGGACAAGGAATTGGGACTAGAAATGAGACCGGGAACTGGGACAGTTCAGGCTCAGCCTAAGGACCCCAAATTGTACCAAGTATAGTGGCTAGGTTTCCAGAGCTCAATGCTCAGGGGCATGAAGCAGCAAAGTAGCCAGCTTTCTCTTCACCTTGATAAATCTATCATGAATCTACCGTATAAAAGGTGTCTACTGAGCCAATATGATCATATCCTAGTTATAGTCGGGAAAGCTCAACTTTAAATTCTCTCTGAATCATGTAACTAGTCCTTTTGTACAACTAGGGTAACCAGAACCATGGCACAAAACCAGTAAGGCCATGGAAGATAGTGTTTGCTAAAATAGTAATGAATAGCGGGTGAAATTAGAGCTCTGAAAGGTAAATATTTACTAACACTTCACCCAAGTCTTACACCTGCAATGCTAGGTTCAGCAATTGAAAAGGGGAGAAAGGGAAGTTCCTGTTTCAAACCCTTGGCACTGCTCTCGTCATGCACAGCAGCACTGTGTCTGGCTTGTCTTACGGTGTTTTCTGAACAAGTGTTACTAGACGTTTCCAAGCTCCTCAGAAACGTAGACAAATTGAGTTTTGCTGCCTGAAGAGCAAGGAGTAAGGCATGGATGGTGTCTGTCATGGGAAAGGATCCAAGAAGCAGTGGCAGAGCTGGGATGGAAAGCCAGGGAGGAGAGATGCCAGGGCAGTCACACCTCCTCTGGCCACTGCCACTGCAAGAGTGGGAAGGGAGTGGTGGTGTCGGTGACCGCTGCCGGCAGGAGCTGCCATTTCCCTGCTCTAGTTACTGCTCAACAGACACCAGCCCACATGCAAGGCAGCCCAGAGGTCACAAATGCTCTGTCATGTCCAGCAGTCTGCTGCCAGAGGACATTGCCTGCTTTGCCTGTGTTTACGGAGTAGCTCTACCTGCAGAGTGAAACTCCAGGAAAAGCTCCCCACTGCAGTCCATGTTCAAGTCATCACATCGCAAAATAATGAGTGCTGATGTGAAGTGGAAGCTGCTGGTTTACAGCTACAGACTAGTTCAAAGAGAAGCTGATTTTACTGCCCTCACAGGGCTAAACAGTGCTGAAGAAAACAACAAAGACAGTTTATAGTCTAAAGGAAAATTCCCTACGTGGGATGGATTTGTTCCATTATTCTGACTGACCTGGCTGAATCCATGGAGAGAGACTGTACACACTACACTGTGAAAGATTTATTGTAAAACCTTTCACCACAGCTTCACCGTACCTACAAAAGATGGTGGTCCCACATATTAAATGCCAGTCTTCCTCTGTCCCTCAGGGAAGTAATATTGATTTGCTTTTAGTTACTGCAGTTCAATAACAACAAGGATATGCAATTACAAAAATACTTAGTGAAATATAAAGATGAGGTTTCCATTTGGTAGTGTTTTCTCTCCCTGCTTTCTGTTGTGGTCATGCTTCAAACATTGCAGAAGAGCATCTTAGGCTCTACTGGATTGTAGGTAAGTTAATATACACTATGGAATTTCTTTCAAAGCTTAGTGGACTGGTTTATGCAGAGGGAGTTGTATCGTGGTTGAGACAATTTCTTTCTGTCTTCTTTTATGTTTGCACTAGAAATTTAGGTTGCATATCGAGGGACAGGAGAGTGACTGGCTGCAGCACGGCCCATATTCCCAACTCGGTTATTTGCTTCCATCTGGTACAACAATTTGCAGCCAACTGAAGCACTCTTAGGATCTGCTTTAGTGTAAGTAAGCAAGGAAATCTCCTGGGTAGTGAATTCTATGTATGTGAATACACATGCTCTGTTCCACATTACTGTTAATGTGTCTTTCTATATTGTCTTTTGTTTTACACATATCAACACCATAATGGATACATTACGTACATTTCAACATGCATATAAAAAATAGCTGATAATACATACTAGTTGAAGTTGTACTGACGTGTCATTTTAAATGGTTCCTCATGTTCACCATCAGTAAAATTCTGCTTTTGCATAGTTAAGTTTTTGTCCAAGGTCTCAGTACAGAGGCAAATTTCTGTTGATAGCTTTTCAGAAGCTAAAAGAAAAGCCTTCATTTTTTTTTTTAAATTTTGCAATATTTAAATGATACATGTAATATTTGTGAGGAGAAGGCATAAGCTGATATTTTCTGTGTGAAGAACCAGAAAATAACTGAATGCAAACACTCAGTTGTCAACCCTACAAAAGTTTAAGTACAGAGTTAACTGTAAGTGTGTGAAACATTACACTAAAAGCAAAACATTTACTATGTCATAAAATGCTGATGGCTGAGTCAGAATGACCTGCATAATATTTTATTTATTCATTTGGAAGAATGAAATTTGTATTAATACACATTAATACTAATATTTTATTACATATACCTGCAAAGACATAATCAGCACATAGCAGTTAATAGCTGCGATAACAATGATGCGATAGATCCAATAGTCTTACCTTGTACCTGCAAATTCAAAATTATTTCATCTGATCCCCAGTTGTTACTGGCCACGCAACTGTAGTATCCAGAGTCTTCTGCTTTCACAGTACGGATGACAAAGCTGCCATTGCTAAAGATGCTTCTTCGCCCATCAATCATCACTAGACTCGGTGTCCCGTTACTACCTCACAGGAAACAAAATGCACACATTAAAGAAGTTACAATCAAAATTAATCAGAACTGGATTTTTTTTTTTGAACCAACTAAGAATAGAAAGAAAGAAAAAGGTGGGGTGTCCTTTTTAATAAAGACAGCAAAGGAATATTTTCTGTTGGGAAACACCTGCCATTTGCTTAAAGAACACACATATCCTGGCCCAAATTTGAGTGAAAATGGGAACTCACTCCTTCCTTAACTATCTGCTATTTCATAAAAGTGCCAAAATAAGAGTAAAAGGCAGTTCCTGGCTACAAAGTCTATCCTTATAAAATAGTAGATATTTGTATCAATGCACAAGACGGTTTTCATAGCATTGCAGTACCACTGCTTACACAGTGCTTGGATGAAAATTCTTGCCTGTGTGTATTTCCAAGTGACTCTGTCAAACTGTGAAACTAAAGATCAAAACAGAATAATGGAAAACAAGACACGTGCAAGACATGTACACTGCACTCCACAGCACAATTCAATGCATCAGCCATTTTGCTTTCTCAGACTAAAACTATTCTGTGTGCCTGAACTTAAAACAGAAAAGACTCCCAGGTTGTACGTTTTGAATATTTACCTTTACCCCTTTGTTTTAACTTTTCCTCCCTTTTGATACCTTCTAATCACCACAGCCAATTAATTTTAGTTCAAGAAATTTCTGAACTCCTCATCTGCTGTGACTGTGTGCAGTCCCTGCAAATGTTCCTTCTTCTTCCTGACGCAGTCACTCAAGACCACCCACATCACAACCCTCAGGATTTTAAGCAAATAGGCTTTATTTGAGCTATACATTTAGTTGCTGGTTACCTATCCTTCATCCATTTGACTGTTGGAGCTGGGTCTCCAACAGCTTTGCAAGGGAGGACAATGTCCTTCATCCAGGGAGTTGTCACTGTGCCGCTGAATGTCAAAATCCTGGCAGGAGCTGAGTAAGAGAGAGCAAGAAAGACTGAAATTAGGTGTTCATTCACACAGTCCTTGGAAGGGAAACACAGACGTCCAGAGTCAAATGTGGAAAACCAAGCCAATCTGTTTCAAGCTGTGCTTTTAGGAAACCAATTTATTTTAACTCATAACATCAGCTATTTATTCAAGCACGAGTTATATAGTTTTGATATCTGGAAGACAAGTAACTAGAAGAGAGATGAGGCAGAGGACTGGAAGAGTCCCTGCGGAGAAAAAGAGCAAAATCATCTTTACTGATTTTTATATATTTCATAGTAGAAATTACGGGTGAAAATTATGTCCAAGGGATTCTTCTCTTCAAAATTCCAGCAGGAAGTGTCCACAGTAGACAGGTATCTTACAAAAGCTAAATTATTGATACATCACTGTTACAACAGCTATGTTATTATGCAAAATAAACCTTCATATATGAAAATGTGAATACATTGCAAAGAGACTGTCTGAAGCCCGCAAATAAGAACAAACTCTTAAGCCAGTTTAATTTGTGTCAGCTCTCATATCACCTAAATATATCAACAAAAATATCACTGCTGTAGTTTTATTGTATAATATACAGGAACACTAGGGTTGTGTTAGAGTTTCATTGTACGTTATTACTCAAGAATGACCCATGATAGAAATAGACTTCTTGTTGGCCTCTAAACATACATTTCAAAGGCACATACTGAATACAGATACACTAAATACTGTATTTTTAGAACTTATACTTAATAATCCATTTTGTACCAATTAGCAAAACATGAAGATAAGAGCCAGCATCACACATAACTGGGACATTTCATCTCAATGGGTTTTTATTGTCTACAAATAATATGTATTAAAAAAAAATCATGCATGAAAGAACAGGCCCTGAAGAGTTAAGGGAAATTACTTGAGTAGGCTGCAGTGGGACTTGAAATATTAATAATAAAAAAAAAGATTTCATAGATTATATGAACCGTTTGGACTGTGTTGCCTATGTTCTCTTCAAATGTTGTGGAAGACTAAGCTGCTCAAGGGATTTTTCTCTGGTCAAAATTTTAAATGAAAACTTAAGAAGTTTTAAAGATTTAGGGTAACGAACGAAGTCAAGGTTCAGTAATGGGACAACACTACTTTCCTAACAGCCAAGCATCAACATGTCCCGTCCTGGCTAAACAGCAGCTGAAGACCCCTGGCTCCCTCCTCCTGGTAGCTCTGATGGTTAGTCCCGGCAGGAGGGTGCTGTGGCATGTGCCGCCCTGAGAAGGTGGTACAGCAGAATGATACAGAGACACTGGTCAGTCAGTAAGTCTAATGATACAGCCTTGTTTTCCACTGTAGCACTCCTAAGGCCATATCTTCTAGAAAATACTTACACAGGCCCATACTGCCACAAGCCATGAGCTAATTAACCAAGCTAACCAAAACAGAAAAATGCTTGGAGACATGGTGTGAAATGCTGACTCCATTGAAGTCAGTGTTAGAAGGCTCATCTGCCTTCAGTGGTGCCAGGTTTTTGTGGCAGAAGACACCTAACGGTACTCATGCCATCTTTAAATAGCACCAGGAGATGCTGTCAGCTGTCACTATCTACAAAACACATCTGTAAGCATCTGGACTGCTCCTAATAGCTGCAAGGCATTCTGAGCAATGGTGGTTAGAAACTCAAATTCCCGGTCCATGCAAAATTCCCTCAGTAACATGAAGCAAACTCATACAAAATGAGCTATTAATCCTTACCTCCCTGGCTTTCCCACCTCTCCAGTGTTTCTTGAAATATCCAGCTATTTCCAACTGCTGTGAGATACTTTAGGACAAAGCTTGTGTAATGCAGGAATCCTGCTGAAGCCTTCAGCAAGACACAGCACCATTGTTACCAAACTCTTTGTGATAGCCCTTCATTTTTAACAGTTATTTCAACAGTGAATTCTTCCTTAAGTCATAGGTTGGATACCAGATCTCCAGAGCACAACATCTATGTTGTAGCTCCTGGTTTTCAATATCCTGTGTGTCCCATTTTACAGTGATCTGCAGAAGTAACACAAACTTCAGAGAAGCATAAGCCAGCGATAAGATCACAGACCATAACTCAGAAGTGCACCTTACAAAAGCATACTGCACTATTTTTGTGAAAGTACCAACAGCTTTCTATGCATTTTCTTATTCCTTTCACATACTGAGTGCTTTTAAACAAGATGGTAAAACAGCATGAAAATTCTTAACTCCAATTTTCTTTATAGCTTAACTTCCAATAATGTTCTGAGACTGCTAACAGGTACACAAACAAAACTAGAAACAAAATAAAAGCCCAGGGAAATTAATCTGAAAGCAATATGTTTGAAATGCTCACAGGCATTCATGAGGTTAAAATACCTGGAACCTCACAGACTTGTCTTTTGAGCCGAGGGAGCTTTATGTAGCATGTAGGCAATTCAGCTGCAGGACTTACCTCTTTGTTATTGAAGCTACCCACATGCTTACCGACTATGCACCAGCCTTACGTTAGATGGTGTGGCACTGGATCAGGACTGTGTCTGTTCCTTTTTTTTGCAAACTATTCAATCGTTAATTGAAGATAAAGAGGTACCTTCACAGAACAGTACACTCCTTTACGCTAATGCGGTTTTCTGCGTGTGTGTTTGTTTAAATTATGAATCCTATTACTTACCCTTACTGTCATAGAATAAGAAATGGGCAGAAATTCTTTGAAAGAGGCCATCATACACTTTTTTTTCTCTAGAGGACACAACTGAATTTTAAAGGCAAACTGTACAGGGAAACTGAACAAGAGCTATGACAGTTCACTGCAGCTCAGCTTAATTCAAATACAAGAGCCATCAGTGAATACCTTAGGTCAGGAGTTTCTTTCATTTACTTTCTCACAGAAGAATGGGCTTAGTGACCATGATATGATAGAGTTCTCAATTCTTGGCGATGTAAAGAGAAGGGGCAGCAAAACTGTTACCATGGACTTCTGGAGGGCAGACTTTGGCCTGTTCAGGACCCTGGTTGGGAAAGTCCCTTGGGAAGCAGTCCTGAAGGGCAAAGGGGTCCAGGAAGGCTGGGCCCTCTTCAAGAAGGAAGTCTTAAGGGCACAGGAGTGGGCTGTCCCCGTGTGTCGTAAGACCAACCGGTGGGGAAAACGACTGGCCTGGCTGAACAGGGAGCTTTTGCTGGGACTCAGGGAAAAAAGGAGAGTCTACCACCTTTGGAAGAAGGGGTGGGCAACTCAGGAAGAGTACAGGGATTTTATTAGGTCATGCAGGGAGGAAATTAGAAAAGCAAAAGCCAGGCTAGAACTCAAACTGGCCACTGTTGTAAAAGATAATAAAAAATGTTTTTATTAGTACATCAACAATAAAAGGAGAGCCAAGGAGGATCTCCATCCTTTGCTGGATGTGGGGGGGAACATTGTCACCGAGGATGAGGAAAAGGCTGGGTACTTAATGCCTTCTTTGCCTCTGTCTTTAATAGCCAGACCAGTTATCCCCAAGGTATTCAGCCCCCTGAGCTGGAAGACAGCGACGGGGAGCAGAATGGAGCCCCCATAATCCAGGAGGAAGCAGTTAATGACCTGCTATGCCACCTGGACACTCACAAGTCTATGTGGCTGGATGGGATCCACCCAAGAGTACTGAGGGAGCTGGCAGAGGAGCTTGCCAAGCCACTCTCCATCATCTATCAGCAGTCCTGGTTACTAGGGGAGGTCCTGGATGCCTGGAGGCTTGCCAGTGTGATGCCCATCTACAAGACGGGCCAGAAGGAGGACCCAGGGAAATACAGGCCTGTCAGCCTGACCTCGGTGCCAGGAAAGATTATGGAGTGGTTCATCTTGAGTGCGTTCAACAGGCATGTGCAGGTCAACCAGGGGATCAGGCCCAGCCAGCATGGGTGCATGAAAAACAGGTCCTGCTTGACCAACCTGATCTCCTTCTATGACCTGGTGACCCGCCTAGTGTATGAGGGAAAGGCTGTGGACGTCATCTACCTGGACTTCAGCAAAGTCTTTGACACCATCTCCCACAGCATTCTCCTTAGGAAGCTGACAGCTCATGGCTTGGATGGGTGTACTCTTCGTGGGGTAAAAAACTGGTTGGGTAGCCAAGCCCAGAGAGTTGTGGTGAATGGAGTTAAGTCCAGCTGGCAGCCGGTCACGAGCGGTGTTCCCCAGGGCTCTGTTTTGGGGCCAGTCTTGTTTAATACCTTTATCAACTATCTGGACGAGGGGATTAAGTGCACCCTCAGTAAGTTTGCAGATGACACCAAGTTGGGTGGGAGTGTCGATCTGCTGGAGGGTAGGATGGCCCTGCAGAGCGATCTGGACAGGCTGGATTGATGGGCCGAGGCCAATTGTATGAGGTTTAACAAGGCCAAGTGCCGGGTCCTGCACTTGGGTCACAACAACCCCATGCAATGCTACAGGCTTGGGGCAGAGTGGCTGGAAAGCTGCCTGGACAAAAAGGACCTGGGGGTGTTGGTAGACAGCCGGCTGAACATGAGCCAGCAGTGTGCCCAGGTGGCCAAGAAGGCCAACAGCATCCTGGCTTGTATCAGGAAGAGTGTGGCCAGCAGGAGCAAGGAGGTGATTGTCCCCCTGTACTCGGCGCTGGTGAGGCCACACCTGGAATACTGTGTCCAGTTTTGGGCCCCTCAATACAAGAAAGACATTGAGGTGCTGGAGCGTGTCCAGAGAAGGGCAACAAAGCTGGTGAAGGGTCTGGAGCACAGGCCTTATGAGGAGCGGCTGAGGGAACTGGGGTTGTTTAGCCTGGAGAAGAGGAGGCTGAGGGGAGACCTTATTGCCCTCTACAACCTGAAAGGAGGTTGTAGTGAGGTGGGTGTTGGTCTCTTCTCCCAAGTAGTTAGTGATAGGACAAGAGGAAATGGGCTCAAGCTGTGCCAGGGGAGGTTTAGATTGGATATTAGGAAGAATTTCTTCACGGAAAGGGTAGTCAAGCATTGGAACAGGCTGCCCAGAGAGGTGGTGGAGTCACCATCCCTGGAAGCATTCAAAAAACGTGTAGACATGGCACTTTGGGACATGGTTTAGTCCACTCTACCCTTAATTGGTTTAGTGTGGACTTGGTAATGCTAGCTTAATGGTTGGACTGGATGATCTCAAAGGTCTTTTCCAACCTAAACGATTCTATGATTCTATGATTCTATGAAATATCCTCTGTATTTCAGTATGTTAAAGAAAGAGACCAATGGGGTGTGTGTAATATCATGTCAGCCCCATGCGTTATTTAAGAACATTAAACACAAAAAGTCACATAGACTAGGAGGCAAATCTGTTCAACATTAATGCTCAGGTAGTCTACAAGAACAGGTGAAATTCAGTGTTAAAGATGGAGAGTTCTTCCCAGAGGATCAGTTTGCCATGGGTCTACATCTGTTATTGTCATGTTGCTGGCAAATGCCATTCTCCATCAGTTGTGGTCAGGAAATAAGAGGAACAAGGTGCCTGCAAGGTTTTCTGTCTTTTAGACATATTTGATAGGCTAAACCCACAACTTTCAAGTCAGCAATGAAGCATTATTTGCGGGGGGCGGGGTGGGCATGGCCTGCTTACATGGAGACTGAACTTTCATCACTGTGATTATTTTCTGTTTGTTGAGGGTTTTTTTGCTTATTTTTGTCAGTTAATTACAAAAAGTAACAATCTGTTCTGAGAAATGGAGACACTAAAGAAAGAAATGTTAACTTGAATTAAGCTTTCATTTAAATTGGACTATCTATTTCACATCAAACCTCTATCTAGACATTCTCATTGTTCTCAAAGGTGTTCTTAAGGGGGTTATATTTAAGTTGACATAATTCAATTCAAAGTTAACTCTCATTAGCTGTCATGATGGTATCATTACTTGGACAGTTACTGTGAAATACGTGGAGAAAAAAAAGAAGCAAACAACTTCACAGCAACGGCCCATAGGATGTTCTTGCACAGGGGACTTGCGGGAAAATCATGTTATAAGTGCTTCTAACCCTATGATGTGTTACTTGCTTCAGACGTACTGGCGGTAGAAAGGTCTTCAAGGCTATTAACTCTGCCCATCCTTCTTCATGTGTGTGTCTATTGCCCTTATCGCCACTTTCTCACAGCTCTCTAAAAGACCTAGTGATGCATTCATACAGGAAATCCGGTACATGATACAATAATTTTTAACCTGGCTACATCCAAAGTTCATAAAATTGCTACCTATCAGTATTCCTAGTGTTTATCACAACCTCCACAAATGTATTCATCACTTTTTCAACCCTAAGTGCATGTAAGAGAGGCTTGACCTGAGCACCATCTAATGCAGACTTTATATTAGAGTATCACTACTAGCTCTGACACTGACTGGATGCATTCTATTGCCCTTCAGAATAAAATCTTATTCACACTGACTTGTCTATATTGAAGTAATTAATTATTTATCCTTCAAGTCCCCTTGTCTTTTCATACAAGCTATTTTTAAGTTCACTTATTTGGCATCATGGATCATATTAAATAAGCTTTGGAGGAGCAGAATTAATTCCAATTTCTGATAAGCTTGTTCAGTTTAGGTACATGTGGGTCCGTTTGTAACTGAGAGCAATCACATATCACATTTCCTCATAACTAGATGTTATGCATCTTGATACCTGCAAACTCTGCATTGTTCCCGTTCCTCTTGTCTGAACACTTCCCACTTTTTTAAATGCATAGGAGATGAAGAAAGAGAATTTCTAGCATATTATGTGCAGGAATCTCTGCAGAGTCCTGGGTTTGCTTACATCCTCAATCTATAAGTATTGCACCGTATTGTTGTCTAATTGTTTTTGCTCTTATTAAAGCATCAATGTTTATGTTTTATTTTTGTTTCCTTTTTTTTTTTTTTTTAATCACCACACATTTATTACCCACAGGTAACAGCTCGCCTAAAAGAAGGACCACGCTGAAACCTTTGCCCTGTTTCCCTGAGGTGTTTTTCATAGTCTTCCTTGACAGATATCCTTCACACTCCTCATCCACCTTTTAAGATCTCAACTTTGGCCTCACTGATGTTCAAAATGCAGTATGCAGTTACCCGACAAGAAATTCAACAATGGAAAAGCTCCAGACTTTTCAGATCCTTCAGACTTTTCATACCCTTTCAGCCATCCTTCAGGTCACTACTCTAACACTGTGTAGCTACTAAGAGAAGAGTGCTGAAAGACTGTACAAAACATGCCAGAAAGAAGCAGAAAGTAAAGGTGACTTCTCAGCTGACAGAAAAAAACTGTAAACAATGGTATGGGGAGCAAGCATTTCCCTGCTTGTTCCAACTTAGGCCTCATTACCTTGCTAGACCCTCCCCACATTTGCACAATGAAATTTCCCATTGTGATCTACAGTAGTAATATAGTTGTTATAGGTTGCTTACAGTAATGTTGAAAAATATCCATCTCATATGATAAAAACTTTAGCCTACAGAAGGCACAAAGAAAAGACATACAAGTTCCCATCACAAGCCTGAGGAATACTGTTTGCAACTTCTATGCCATGTGTTGAAATAGTACCTTCCAAACACCATCCCTGCCATCCATGACAATAGCTCTGATAGTCAATCTACCATCATCAAACTGGTTATCTACCACCTAGGCAGGTAGGAACAGCAAGCTTCCCTATGGTGATGGTATATACTCTTCCATGCAGAAAGTGCTTTCATTTTGGTGGCATTTGGCTGAAGTTCTGCAAAGCTTTTTTAGAAAGAATCTGTCATTATAAAGCCCTAGACACTTTGTTTTACATAACTACATCATTAGCCATATGACTGAAGAATTAGCAGGCTTGTAAAACTGTAAATTCAATTAAATGCATCTGCCTTGGCAACTCTAGGGATCTGTGCAATACACTGTTAATATTGGCACATTCTGTGATGTTACCAATTTGAGGGGGGGGGGGGGTGGAAATCAGTCAGAAGACCCCATGTAGAGACTGAGTACTGATGGGACTCTTCTCACCTTGCTGTCTAAAATGTTAGACAACTTACTTTCAAGCTAAGACGCTATAGTGTTGAAAACATCACATCTCACAGTACAGGCAAGGCAGAATTCATGGGCCCAAGCAATATCTTTTAATAGAACAACTAATACAGCTGGGAAAAATATGTAGGATTTGAGGCACATTATCCCTTCTTCATATCTGAAATAGAAGCAGCAAACTTCAAAGCTAATGCAAGTTGAGAACAATTGTTCAGAGTTTAGATATGTTAATCAGACCATTTTATACAGAAGATAGTACTTGTGGAGTACACAAGAGATATTAGTAAGGAGGAGAATGATAAAGAATTTATCTTGTATGGCAAGAAAAAAAAGAGAGACACATTCAGAAGGGGAGGGAGATCTGCAAACCCTCTGTACCCAACAAAAGAAGGTAAAAATTGCTTCAAAAAGCACTTTATTTCCTTCTAAGGTAGGTGGGATGAATTACCCCCTGGAGGAGCGCTCCATTCTCTCTCTGCTGACTACAGCAAAAGCTTGGGCAATTAGCTGAGAGTTGTCACCTAACTTCTGGAGAGAACTGAAGTTACTCCTGACAAATCCCACTCTCAGAAAGCAATGAGGCATAAAGAAGCCACGTGCCAATTATAACAGTAATTAGCATTGTGAAGTTCTGGATTGCTATAAAAAGCACTGTCACCGTACCTTTAGCTAGCGGTTCCACAGTGATAATCTCGCTGCTGTTGCCTCTTCCTGCAGCGGTCACTGCTACCACCCAGACACTGTACTGGCGATTCCGGCTCAGGTTGGGGATTCTGTAGGAAAATGAGTCGGGAGAGGCTTCAAACTCGCTGATTACCTGTGGTGGAAGAGACAAATGTTTCCAGACTAAAATAAACAGTATTTGGAGAAAGTCTGCTAAGCTGAGTGCTACAAAGCCAGTTATATCAGGGTACTTCGAATGAGTACCAATTGCTCCAAACAGATGGCAAATGGTAATAAACAGAGCAGACACAATAACCTGTTGCAATCAATTTATATTCAGCGAATTTCATAGAATCATAGAATGGTTTGGGTTGGAAGGGACCTTTAGAGGTCATCTAGCCCAACCCCTCCTGCAGTGAGCAGGGACAGCTTTAACCAGATCAGGTTGCTCAGAGCCCCATCCAACCTGACCTTGAATGTTGCCCGGGATGAGGCCTCCACTGCCTCTCTGGGCAAGCCGTTCCAGTGCTTCACCAATTTGGGCCTGTATTTTGTTTACAAATTGTTTTTATTCAGATTAGGACTTTTATGTGTCTGTTTATTTTTACAGGGTTGGATAAGCAATTTAAGTTAACATATTTGACAAATTTTTACTATCAATAGTTCAGACAAACCAATTTTGTTTTACACAAAACTTTCCCAGCAGAGGATTCGGTCTTGCATCTGCTGTGAAATTTGGAGTTTATTACTCAAGATATGCCTTTGGTCACCTAGAACCGTCGTGCTGGTGTTCCTTATCCCTGGGTTTCGTGGCTTATTCCTTTGGTAATGGAGTGAATCAAGAAATAAAACTGTATTCTGTAATAGACTGTTCAAACTTCCCCTGAGTCTAGTTTTGTTTAATCACAAAATTACTTCCATTCAAAGATTCCCAGCAGAAGGTCATCTCAGCTATTTAGCTGCATTAGCAGGGAAGGACAAGCAGTGGAAGAAATGCCAGTTCAGTCTATTCTTGCACTGTTACTCAAGCACCTTGGCTGTGGGCTGCAGTGAAGCTGACTAGCTGCTAAGCAGTACTTGCTTATCCATGAGATGTTCTGCAGTCTGCTTGAAGTGACCTGTGCGAGGAAAGGTGTGGAGGAATATATAGATTCCTCCAGGGGATGTGGGCTTTGTGCACCTCTGCTCCTTGATGGAGGAGAAGGGAAACCTCGTTAGCCCTGAAGGCAATTACAATGTTCAGCATAGCTAGTTTTACTCCTGACATGGGCTTTGTGATTCTTGTACATAAAAATAGAGGGGTAATGAACCATTAGAATGAATAATACTCACTTCGCTGTGCAATACTGAGCATGGTAATGGCTAACTAACACTAGGCTAAAAATAATTAGAACGTTAATGACGTAGAAAAGATGATTTTACTAGGAATCAGCATTAAAAATAATGCATCAATGTAATCTAAACTTGATTCAGACTGACAGAAGGTGTGTAAGGAATCTCTTTGATATACAAATACCTGCTGGTGGTAAAGGCCAATTTCATCTGATTTAGCATTTCAAAAGGCATGTTGACCTGAAAGCACTGGAGTATGTAGTCCTTCAAAGTGACTTCTAAATAAGTAAGGGATGTTTCTGAGATATCATTAAACATCTCTCCATTGTGAACCGGCAGCCAGTTTCAGCTACTGAATCGGTCACTGAATTTTTCTGTTCTTGAGCTGGCATCTCCTATAGCAAGGGGAAGAGGGGTGTTCATCTCGTCTCACTTTTGAAATCTGGAGTGAGACATCTGTATCTAAGCCAGTCACCTTGACTTCCTTCAGACCATGCAAAGAAAAGGTAACTTCTAAGGCAAGGTTCTTCTGGCCTATTTGAGACACGTACATTGCAGTGGGATGAATCATACCCTTGACATAGAAACATAGAATCATAGAATCATAGAATGCTTTGGGTTGGAAGGGACCTTTAGAGGTCATCTAGCCCAACCCCCCTGCAGTGAGCAGGGACAGCTTTAACCAGATCAGGTTGCTCAGAGCCCCGTCCAACCTGACCTGCAATGTTGCCAGGGATGGGGCCTCCACTACCTCTCTGGGCAACCTGTTCCAGTGCTTCACCACCCTCAGCATAAAAAATTTCTTCCTAACTGGTTAACACACACCTTCTGTTTCCTCAGCTAACATTCCCTTTTAAACACGTGGGGATGCTCCAGTGACAAATAATCAATTTTACTTTTAACTGTTGCCTGTCATTTCAATTAGACTAACATGCCAGAGACTTTCATTACACAAGAAGAAATCCAGTCTAAATCTATTCTTCTTTAGTTTAAATCCATTACTCCTTGTCCTGTCACAACAGGCCTTGATAAAAAGATTGTCCCCATCCTTACAGGCCCCCTTTAACTACTGAAAGGCCGCAATAAGGTCTCCCTGCAGCCTTCTCTTCTCCAGGCTGAACAACCCCAACTCTCTCAGCCTGTCCTTGTAGGAGAGGTGCTCCAGCCCTCAGATCATTTTTGTGGCCCTAATGATACATATGATAATGATACCTATGTTTGCCCACCAACTATAGAAGTGTCCACGTAACTAGGCCAGGTACAGTTGTCTGTGCTGAAGGCGTCTGAAGTTAATGTGCTTGTTAACTAGAATACTTAACTCCCTGGCTTTTATACAAATGTGTGCCTCTGTTTGCTTCTACAAGAATACATCCTGTTTCCTCCATGGAGACTAACTTTTCTGGGGAGACAGGTTTGCTCCAGCTAACAGTTATGTAGGCTCAACACAAGCCCAGATAGGGACCTTCCCATACTTTCTAGACAATCTCATTGCTCCTGTCAAAATGCCAATTCAGTTTGTCCCATTTAGCAAGCATTTGGCTGGGTTTCTACTTCTGATATGAAGAGGTCAGTGTGGGCAGACACTTCTATTATTATGTGAAATATTACAGCAGGTTTTGAGAACCTCCTGTCTTGACATTTACACAAGGATATTGGGCAAATGCCCATGACTTGGCAGGCTGGATCTTTGTGAGGTCATACATAAAAGTTAATGTATTGATCATGACATAGGAGGATGAATTTTAATATTCATGAGGCAGCATGGTCTAGGGTTAATTTGAAAGTCAAACAGGCTAGGCTGTCTTTGGCACTTAGGCTCCACTCATTAATGCACCTATCTAGCACAAGCTACTTCTAAACCACCTATTGACATTGAATGTGGATACAGCATTTAGGAACAGCTAACTGTTACAGACTTCCTTATTGCTGAACTTTCATTCCAGAAAGCATCAGTCCAGTTAGATTTACACTGTTTTTTCCATGACTTCCATGGTTTATGAAAGGGACATATGGCTGCCTTTGGAAGCCACTCCTAATACTGCAGATCTCCTGCTTGAAGTGCCTCGCTGCTCTGCTCCCCTTTGCAATGACAGAGTCTGGGACAGTCAGACAGACATACAGCATACAATTGCTAAACACAGCTCAGAGAAATCTGGTTTGACATTCTGTGTTTGGGATAAGGTGAGTAGCTAAGCAGAAAAAGAAAACCTCAGCCTTAAATTTATAGCAGTGGCACTAAGCGCTCCTGCTCTGAGGACTGAAGTTAAAGACAAAACTGAGAAAACAAACAACCCTCCAAAATTCCTCTGGTTGCAATGTGGTCAGCTAGAAGAGCAGACAAAATTGCCTCAAAACAGAGGAGCGCTGTCTCCCTTGAACTCCAAAGATGGAATAATCACAGAATTAGCTTCTCTAATGCCTTTTAAAATGCCTTGTTTTCAATTCCTTTCTTTTACCCACAGAGAACCAGCATCATTCACACACTTGCAACTGTAGCTATTCCAAATATAAATTCAATTATTCATGGAATTAATTTATTAATTGAATCTGGTAAACGTATCTTCACTAAATCAATGATTTTTATTTTCTTAAAACAAACTGCTATAGCAAAAGGTTTTGGTTTCTAACTGGTTAACACACACCTTCTGTTTCCTCAGCTAACATTCCCTTTTAAACATGTGGGGATGCTCCAGTGACAAAGAATCGATTTTACTTTTACCTGTTGCCTGTCATTTCAATTAGACTAACATGCCAGAGACTTTCATTACACAAGAAGAAAAGAGGGAGCTTTGTCAGCAAAGAGAATATTAAACAATTGAAATAAGAAATATTTTAAAGGAATGTCACTTTGTCACATATTGGTCTTTGCATGTGCCAGTATGAAACATATACTGATGTTTTACCCCAAAAGCAGTAACATGCTTGCTCAAGGGATTGTTTTTCTGACTGCTTTTTTTTATTCAGCTTATAGACAATGGGTTAATTTTTCTTCTGTCTTTAGCTCACTGTCTAAGAAGCACAGACAGGGCCAAGTCTCTAAAAAGCCAGCAAGGGCTGTGAAGAACAAAATGAAATTGAAGTCCTTTATGCAGTCAATCTACTTCCCAAACCAGGCAACAGCAAGAGATGCTGAGGAACAGCCACTGCAGGGAGCATCATTTTCCTCTGATGGAACTTCAGCTCTGTTGGTGTACATTGAAGCAGTATGCCATCTCCTGGCATTTCTGACTCCTTTAGAAAGCAATTAGATAGGTAATGTGTATAAACTCTCAACCCTCTGGCTAGTTTTTTGTTTTGTTTGTTTGTTTGTTGTGTTTTTTAAGCCAGCCTGGGAAAACTTCAAAAGGGCGCTTTAGAAGAAAAATATGTTGGTAACAGTTTTTCAAGCAATCAGGGATATTCCCAAGCAGGGAGGTAAGGTAACAGGCAGCATTTACTGTGGACTGGAAGATTATTCAGTCAAAGCAAGCCTGCACCTTGCCTACAACTGCATCGACACAACTTCTGATGTAAGATAGGTGCACTGAAGACCTCTATCTCCTTGTTCTCTGCAAGTTGCTAGGAAACTTGGAGGTGAACTGAGAAAGCCATCTGAGAAAGCCATATGGAGACTTTAAGGACAAGAGTGAAAAGCAAGAAACATCCCAGGTTTGTGGTGTGCGTTGTGAAGTGAGAGTGTACACAAGTTGGCTACCTGTATATTGGCTGCCTCATCTTGAAAATTAAAAATGCATATATATACTACCTAGAGGGGCATGTGTGTTTTCACTATGAATTTAGGTATAAAATATGGCCATAGTATCATCTAAAAACAGGGCTGGAAGGACCTTGAGAGTTCACCCAAGTCTATCCTTTTTTTTTAAACTAGGTTCAACTATATCTGCACAATTTCAGACAGACATTTGTCCAACCTGATTTTTAAGACTTACAATAAATGGAGATTTTGCAACTCCCTAGGCTGCAAGACCTATTCCATTGCTTAACTAATCTTAATCTTAGAAAGCCTTCTCGAAATCTAGCTTGAGTTTCCTGCTGCAGTTTAAGCCCATAGCTTCTTTTCCAGTCTATTAGGAACATGGAGAATAAATTATTACCTTCATCTTTGCACCAGTCTTTAATATACTTGAAGAGGTATCATTCCTTTCCCCACCACTGCCCTTACCTTTTTACAAGTTAATAACCCTGATGCTTTCAACATTGCCCAGAAATCACCTTTTCTCTAACAGTTTCTCTAATAATATCTGCTGTTATCCTTTGGACTCTCTAATCATAGAATCATAGAATCATAGAATCATCTAGGTTGGAAAAGACCTTTAAGATCATCCAGTCCAACCATTAACCTACACTACCAAGCCCACTCTAGACTAATCAAGGGTAGACCAGACTAAACCATATCCCGAAGTGCCACATCTACCCGTTTTTTAAACGCCTCCAGGGATGGTGACTCCACCACCTCTCTGGGCAGCCTGTTCCAATGCCTGACCACCCTTTCCGTAAAGAAATTTTTCCTAATTTCCAGTCTAAACCTCCCCTGGCGCAGCTTAAGCCCATTTCCTCTTGTCCTATCGCTAGCTACTTGGGAGAAGAGACCAACACCCACCTCACTACAACCTCCTTTCAGGTAGTTGTAGAGAGCGACAAGGTCTCCCCTCAGCCTCCTCTTTTCCAGGCTAAACAACCCCAGTTCCCTCAGCCGCTCCTCATAAGGCCTGTGCTCCAGACCCTTCACCAGCTTCGTTGCCCGCCTCTGGACACGCTCCAGCACCTCAATGTCTTTCTTGTATTGAGGGGCCCAAAACTGGACACAGTATTCCAGGTGCGGCCTCACCAGCGCCGAGTACAGGGGCACAATCACCTCCCTGCTCCTGCTGGCCACGCTATTCCTGATACAAGCCAGGATGCTGTTGGCCTTCTTGGCCACCTGGGCACACTGCTGGCTCATGTTCAGCCAGCTATCTACTAACACCCCCAGGTCCTTTTCGGCCAGGCAGCTTTCCAGCCACTCCTCCCCAAGCCTGTAGCGTTGCATGGGGTTGTTGTGACCGAAGTGCAGGACCCGGCACTTGGCCTTGTTGAACCTCATACAGTTGGCCACGGCCCATCGATCCAGTCTGTCCAGGTCCCTCTGCAGGGCCATCCTACCCTCGAGCAGATCGACACTCCCACCCAATTTGGTGTCGTCTGCAAACTTACTGAGGGTGCACTCGATCCCCTCATCCAGATCATTGATAAAGATATTGAACAAGACTGGCCCTAAAACAGAGCCCTGGGGAACACCGCTCGTGACCGGCCGCCAACTGGACTTAACACCATTTATCACTACTCTCTGGGCTCGGCCACCCAACCAGTTCTTTACCCAGCGAAGAGTATGCCTGTCTAAGCCGTGAGCTGCCAGCTTCTCGAGGAGGATATTATGCGAGACGGTGTCAAAAGCTTTGCTAAAGTCGAGGTAGATGACATCCACAGCCCTTCCATCATCTACCAGGCGGGTCACCAGGTCATAGAAGGAGATCAGGTTGGTCAAGCAGGACCTGCCTTTTGTGAACCCATGCTGGCTGGGCCTGATCCCCTGGTTGACCTGTACTTGCCTGTGGAGTTCGCTCAAGATGAACCTCTCCATAATCTTCCCCGGCACCGAGGTCAGGCTGACAGGCCTGTAGTTCCCCGGGTCCTCCTTCCGGCCCTTCTTGTAGATGGGCGTCACATTGGCAAGCCTCCAGTCATCAGGGACCTCCCCTGTTAACCAGGACTGTTGATAGATGATGGAAAGTGGCTTGGCAAGCTCCTCTGCCAGCTCCCTCAGTACTCTCGGGTGGATCCCATCCGGCCCCATAGACTTGTGAGCGTCCAGGTGGCATAGCAGGTCATTAACTGCTTCCTCCTGGACTATGAGGGCTCCATTCTGGTCCCTATCCCTATCCTCTTGCTCAAGGGCCTGAGTACCCTGGGGATGACCGGTCTGGCTGTTGAACACAGAGGCAAAGAAGGCGTTAAGTACTTCAGCCTTTTCCTTGTCCTCGGTGACAATGTTCCCCCCCACATCCAGCAAAGAATGGAGATCCTCCTTGGCTCTCCTTTTATTGCTGATGTACTTATAAAAGCATTTTTTATTGTCTTTTACCGCACTGGCCAGATTGAGTTCTAGCTGGGCTTTTGCCTTTCTAATTTCCTCCCTGCAGGACCTAACAAGATCCCTGTACTCCTCCTGAGCTGCCCGCCCCTTCTGCCAAAGGCGGTAGACTCTCCTTTTTTCCCTGAGTCCCTGCAAAAGCTCCCTATTCAGCCAGGCCGGTCGATTTCCCCTCCGGTTGGTCTTACGACACACGGGGACAGCCCGCTCCTGCGCCCTTAAGACTTCCTTCTTGAAGAGGGCCCAGCCTTCCTGGACCCCTTTGCCCTTCAGGACCGCCTCCCAAGGGACTTTCCCAACCAGGGTCCTGAAGAGGGCAAAGTCTGCCCTCCGGAAGTCCATGGTAATAGTTTTGGTGCCCCTCCGCTTAGCATCACCCAAAATTGAGAACTTTATCATGTCGTGGTCGCTAAGCCCGAGACGGCCTCCGACCTCGACATTTCCCACAAGCCCTTCTCTGTTGGTAAACAGCAGGTCAAGCGGGGCACCTCCCCTGGTAGGCTCGCTTACCAGCTGCATTAGAAAGTTATCCCCCACATGCTCTAGGAACTTCCAAGACTGCTGCCTCTCTGCTGTGTGGTATTTCCAGCAGATGTCTGGCAAGTTGAAGTCCCCCATGAGAACAAGGGCTAGCGACTGCGACACTTCTGCCAGCCGCTTATAGAATGCCTCATCTACCTCTACCTCCTGGTTGGGTGGTCTATAGCAGACTCCCAACAGGACATCCGCCTTTCCAGCTTTCCCCCTCATCCTTACCCATAAGCATTCCACCTTGTCATCACCACTGTCAAGCTCTATGCAGTCGAAACACTCCCTAACATACAGAGCCACCCCACCGCCTCTCCTACCCTGCCTATCCCTTCTGAAGAGCTTATAGCCCTCCAGTGCAGCACTCCAGTCATGAGAGTCGTCCCACCACGTTTCCGTGATGGCGACTATGTCATAGCCATCCTGCTGCACAAGGGCCTCCAGCTCCTCCTGTTTGTTGCCCATGCTACGTGCATTGCTGTACATGCACTTAAGCTGGGCTGTCGATTTTGCCCCCAATGTTGCCATGCCGCCCCTGGGCTCCTTACTAGCGGGCCTGTTTATATCCCCTTCCCCCTTCAAACCTAGTTTAAAGCCCTCTCAATGAGTCCCGCCAACTCTTGGGCGAGAATCCTTTTCCCCCTTGGAGACAGCCGATCTCCATCAGCCGCCAGCAATGTTGGTCCATAGCCTTCTTGAATACAGTTTCCAAACCTGTATTCAACCATCCCAGAGTATGGCATTTGGCTTTTCACAAGAGGATTATAAAGGTAGCTAATGTTAATCTTGGGATGCACAATAACTTCAAAATCCTCTTCTGAAGAATCTAGCCAATTGCTCTCTATGCAGTACTTTTGTAGTTGGTTATTCATGGTACCCATTTTCTCGCACTTACCCATACTAAATTTTGTCTATCTTTTTCCAACCAATTTCCCAGCCCATCAAGATGCGTCTGAAGTCTAGTTCTGTCTCCAGTGTACTTGCAGTCCTTCCCAGCCTTATATCTCATGCAAATTTAATAGGCACTCTTGCTATTTCATTATCCAGGTCACTAATGGAACCACTGAACAAAAATGGACTCAGGAGAGATACCTATGCTGCTCCCTCATGCCCACAACAATGAACCACTGGTTTCATAGCCTCCCACAGAGCAGCAATCAGTTTTATATCTAGCCTGAGCTGTCTCAGTGAAACCATATTTGCCTAGCTAGGTTTCTCTCAATAAACATGGATCCTCTGGGCTTATCTCCACTGCTAAATGGGAGAGAACCAGGGAGTGTGCTGAGCACTCCACCCCAATGATCCACACCGCTTTTTAACTTGATCTGTATCTCAGTTTTCTACTACTCTAAACAGCTCTCTTCAAAACAAATCTGCTTTAGAGGGGCTAGTGCTAAGCAGTGTAGACAGACAGCAGTCAACATCATATACTCTTGTGGCCAGGTGCTGCTCCTTGGTCCTTGTTTAATCGGCAGTACAGATGAGGCCTCCAATGAGTACTGAGTCTTACCAGTAATTAAAGTAAGTTTTTAGTTCTACAAGGTCCAAACACAAAGATCTCCATCTTTTTGCGCAACACCATCACACAGTTTACCCTGCTCCAGCTCAGGCCTTCAACGCTCCTGGAAATGACATTTTGGAGTCTCTTAGATTCACAAGTGATCCAGTAATGGGGGCTACAAGTTGTTCCTACCTGGAAGCAAACTGGCTTAATAAGAAATCAATACATTACTGTATTTATAGAGAATGGACTTCAACTTTTGCATCCTTGAACAGAGTAGACAGACCACTGATGTGCCCTCTCAGTGAACTCCCTAAAGATGTGAACCTCTGCCTGAGGATGGACTCATCCTTTTCTCCAGGACTGCTGGCCTTTGCCTTGCTTCCTTTTACAGATGGACACACTGTCAAGAGTGGCAAATAACCACCAATCCTGGACCTCAGTTTTCAGTAAGACTCTGGATACCACTTTGGTCATATAACACCTTCTGTTCTGGTCTTGCTGTTTTGGCTCATGTTTTGAAGCATGGCATCTGTTTTTCACTCAGCATTATTGAAGATAACTGTTGTAAACAGAAGCTGTGCTCAAAACAGAATACAACTTCCACATAAAATTTTATCATTCCTTTCTTTTTTCTTAAATGAGAAACTGAAATGTTAAAAAGTGCAAAATGGAAATTTTGGAAACAACAGAGGCAGCTTGCTGCCTTCCCACCTGCAGGAAAATCTTCCAAACCCACTTCCAGAAATTACACCTGGAAGTCAGCCCGCTGCCTGGACTTCCAGGTAGTCCATGTAGTCAAGGGGTCTGTTGCTTGGCAGCCACTGAGGTACACCACCTGCTTGCCCCTTTGCAGCACCTCACAGAGAGTCCATCAGCCTCCCTGGGGCTCATGATCAGGGAAGCAGCATGTGGTGTCACAGGCTGGTGACCACAGGAGGGTCAGGAGACCACCTTCGGTGCTGCCAGGAGTTCTGCTGTCTCTTTTGGTGGCCCCAAGAGATCACCAGGTTTGTTCAGAGCATTTCAGTCAACTCAAAAATTGGATGACAGCATCTGGTCCCAAGTGCTCTGTCCCCTGTGTGATACAGAATGGAATGGCATGAATTCAAACCTGCTGAAATACACTGCAACCGACACCAAGGACTTGTTGTTAGACTATATTGATATACCTGTATGTGAGATTAGGTAGTGAGTCAAGACCAGAGTTTTATGAAAAAATCAATATCAAATTTGTTTTAGTAGGGCTTTGCAAGGAGACCTGTTAAAAATTGTATAAACCAGCACATCATCAGAATTAATTTATCCTCTGTCTCATCTCTCCTGAGATCTGCTCTATGACAAAAATAAGATAGGCAAAAAATGTAAAGTTCACAAAGCAATTAAAAGAATGAATGTACTATGTTTGGGAGCTGGTAACAAAGCTGTGAAATAACTATGGAAAATCTGTAAACAGTAAATGTGGTATATTAAAAAAGATATATTTTAAATACTATTCAAAATAAGTTTTTAAAATAACCCCAAAATTATACACTAGTTCTATGCTATATAAAGAACAAGAATTAATAAACTGAAATATCTTCATGCTGTAAAAAGTACCGTATAGACACAATGATAAATACTGCTTGTAGTACACAAATCAATGAACATATATTTTAAATTCAACCTTACAGATTCTGCTGACTCTAGATAAACTTCCATTCAACAGTAACTTTGTCTACTTGGCCAACCTCTGCCAGCTATCCCTCCCCTGTTTTAAAGAGACTTTCAGCATCCCTTTAATCACTGAAACCTCTACAGTGCGCAACAATAAATCACTTCTGGCTTATAATTGCTTTTGCTCTGTTTTCCATGTCTTATATTCAAGTCTTTACACTGGAGAGGAACCGAGGGTCAGAAAGTATGATGCAAAGCCGCCTCACATTGAGTTAGAAATTGGACAGCTCCTATGCAAAATCAAGACAAGACTTTTGTCTGCCTGAAAGAATTGTGTGGAAAATACCTGGATGCTGGGAATTTATGTCAGCTAATTCTGGTTATTTAAAGATCTAGTTTAAGATAATTGTATATACTTTTATATCATCTAGTTTAAGATGCATAACATAGATAGATAACCACATATACTTTTAAACAAAGAGAAGGGAAGCTTTTGGAAGAAGATTCATCCAGCTTCTCACAGGTATCTAGCTTCTTTCTTTTAATGAAAGGAAAGCCTTGATGACCCCAGAATCAGCACAGGTATCTCTCTTTGAGATGTCTGAAGTCAGGTGAACTGAATCCCACCTTGAGTCTACAAGTTACAGAGATAGAGCAGAGATGATTCTCTTTCACAGGGCAACGCCCAAAGCCTCCTGTGTGTGTTTTTGATAGGTTATCAGTAATACGTTGCACAGAATATCCTCCAGGTGTTTTCTGGAAGATTCTGCATGTGTTTGTATTGGGGAATGTATCTCAAACACACAGGACTTCATAAGAAACCAAGATATTTGGCCTAAGTGTTTTCCCCGGGACCCTTTGAAAACTATGTGACCAGAGCTGGGATGCTGCAGTCTATGCATTTGTGGAAAGGAGGAAGGAAACCTGGAGAAAGAGTCTGATTCATGTCACTTTTTCTACTGAACAGAAAAAACCCCACTGTAATACACCCTCACTGGGGAATCTGACTACAGTTTTTCCCTCAATATGGTGCTCTACAGATTGACAGAAAAGGGTGCATAGAGATGTGAGAAACAGATGAATAGTCTAGTCACTACTGCTGCTACTGCTGCTGCTGCTGCTGGTTATCCTATTGCAGGATTGAACAGACAGAATATACATGGGAATGGTGTCTTGTGCAGACATTATATGCCTGTCGTTTAATTTTACAGCAGGTTAAACCATGTAATTTTTTTTTCCTCTTAGTGGGTTTAAACAAAAAGCAAAAAATGAAACAAATATAGAAGTCTAACAGGTTTAAGAGTATGTTTCTCACAGAAAAATAAGTACACCAAAAAGATCAATAAACATCTGCCCCAAACAGTCCCAGATGTTGGTCAGTTTCCAATATCAATTATGTTTTCAAGTAAATTGACTTGGGTTTTGGCCAAATATAAGATTGTTTCCTTCTTCTCCATCATTACTTCACATCTGCTCATCTCCCCCATCTTCCAAACCCAACTGTTTCACAGAAATATTTCCAGGCCAAGATGAATCTTTGCTGGGCTTTCAGCTTTTCTATCTTTCTAAATCCTTTGAAGAAGTCCAGAATTGTAGATTACAGTTTTCAAAGATTCTTTGAGGCACAGGTCACTGCCAGGTACCTGGGGCTGACTGTAGGGTTTGCACTATGAGGTAACTCCTATTCATCACCCCTATTTCAGCATTGAGGTCTGCTATGTGTTCTGGTTTGTCATCCAGCTAATACTTTTATCATGACAGCATCATCTGGGATCTTTGCAGGAACATTCTCACTCCATTCATGTGGTTCAACACCATCTGGATCTGGAATTTCTTCTCCTTCCAGTCCTCAGGCTTCTGGTTATTTGGGACCCCAGTCAAGGTGGGTTTAAGGGAGAAATCATATGTCTTAGCAGAATCCCACAACTAGCAACAGTTTGATCAACTAACATTTCAAAACTATTACCAGGATTCAAGACCAGAGATTAAACTTGTGCTTCTTGTCATAAAAGCAGGTTTTAAAATTTGTACCTGGATGCTTTGCAAGATTCTTGTCATATTTGCCAGTCTTTGGGTACTCGTACTGGAAAGTGAAATGCAATCTTGGAGTCTTCCTCAAACAGAATTTTACTGAGGAGTTGATCACAGTTTGGTTCAGGGTCTTTGGGGAGCAGCTTCACAGAAGTACCACTGCTCCACGGAAAATCACTTCATACTGTACAGTAAGAGATTTGGTGTCAAACAGAAAAAGTTTTAAAAGTCTGGCAAAGATATGACTACTGAGCACTCAGAAAACTAAGATGGATATGAAGCATTTAATCAAAGGCAAGGGAATTCACATTTAAAAATCACAATCTCTCCCTTAATGTACTGAACAGCTATGGGTTTGGTTTGGTATTAACAATATGTTTATCGAACGTCATGCCCAAGAGAACGCAGCAATAACTTCGTGCAGCACAGACAGCTTTTCAGAAGAAAGCAGTAATGATTACTGTTTGGGTACTGCAGCTTTTCTGGTGGATAAACCATACACTGCACACACACATAGAGCTAAACAGATATACACGCCTTTGCAAAATGAAGAACTTTGTCAACTATGGAGAAGCCGGTCCACTCTGCTTATACAGGAACATTCTGCATCAGTGAAAATGTCCCCCCAGAGTGACAGACACCTGTGGCACACTTCCCTTTGCTGTGGGGGTGGTGTGGGCAGCAGGAGCATGTAGCAATAACAGTGCTCACAAGCTAACTGATTGAGTGCTTGGATGGGGAAAGCTTGAGTGGGCTCATAGTCTTGCAAGAAGGGACCCATTCAGGAGTTGGGGAAGCCAGAGAACTGCTGACTAGTAGAGCCATTGCCACATCAGTTATCACAGCAGGTATGCAGAAGGACCCAGCAACTCTCCTCAAAACTACATGTGGTGATGAGAACCTGAGTCACACAACACAAAGAAGGAAGGACAGCAGGAGGACTGCTCAAACAGGTAGTGGAAGGTGTCAGTCAGGATATTAGAAGGCTAGAAGTTGTGACTTCTGACAACAGGAAAAAGAGTCCTGCTCTACGTGCAGATCTGCAAATCCAGAATATGTATAATGCCCTGGGCACTGGTGAGGATGAACAAGACCCATCAGAGGATTCATCAGAGCCATCTGAGACTTAACCTAGTGTCTGCACAAAACCAAAAAGGCGTATGATAGTTATTGGAGACTCCCTCCTGCAGGGGATGTAGGCACTGATCTGCCAACCTGACCTAATATCTTGTGAAAGTTTTGCTTGGCAGGCTTTAGGATCTGAGATGTGTGAAGATATTGCCAAGGCTCATCCAACCCCTGGACTAGTCTCCCTTGCTGGTTTTCGATGTGGGCACCAACACTGACATGGGCAATGTGAGCCATATCACGAATCACAACAGAGTTTGGGAGATGAGAGTGAAGAGCAGGGGGGCCCAGGTGGTGTCTCCTCAAACCTTCTGATGAGGCAGAAGGCTCAAGCAGAAATGAGTCAATTGATGTTGCAGGGTTGGTGTAGCATGGCTTTATATTCTATGACTGCAGGACCTCGAGGAATGAATGCTACTGAGCAGGGATGGGATATAGGAGCCAAGGAAAATCTCCATTCTTTGCTGGATGCAGGGGGGAACATTGTCACCGAGGATGAGGAAAAGGCTGAGGTACTCAATGCCTTCTTTGTCTCCATCTTTAATAGCCAGACCAGTTATCCCCAGGGTATTCAGCCCCCTGAGCTGGAAGACAGCGACGGGGAGCAGAATGGAGCCCCCATAATCCAGGAGGAAGCAGTTAATGACCTGCTATGCCACCCGGACTCTCACAAGTGTATGGGACCGGATGGGATCCACCCAAGAGTACTGAGGGAGCTGGCAGAGGAGCTTGCCAAGCCACTCTCCATCATCTATCAGCAGTCCTGGTTACCAGGGGAGGTCCCTGATGACTGGAGGCTTGCCAGTGTGATGCCCATCTACAAGACGGGCCAGAAGGAGGACCCAGGGAAATACAGGCCTGTCAGCCTGACCTCAGTGCCAGGAAAGATTATGGAGCAGTCCATATTGAGTGAACTCAACAGGCATGTTCTGGTCAACCAGGGGATCAGGCCCAGCCAGCACGGGTGCATGAAAAGCAGGTCCTGCTTGACCAACCTGATCTCCTTCTATGACCTGGTGACCCGCCTAGTGTATGAGGGAAAGGCTGTGGACGTCACCCACCTGGACTTCAGCAAAGCCTTTGACACTGTCTCCCACAGCATTCTCCTTAGGAAGCTGGCAGCTCATGGCTTGGACGGGTGTACTCTTCACTAGGTAAAAAACTGGCTGGGTGGCCGAGCCCAGAGAGTTGTGGTAAATGGAGTTAAGTCCAGTTGGCAGCTGGTCACAAGTGGTGTTCCCCAGGGCTCAGTTTTGGGGCCAGCCTTGTTTAATATCTTTATCAATGATCTGGATGAGGGGATTAAGTGCACCCTCAGTAAGTTTGCAGATGACACCAAGTTGGGTGGGAGTGTCAATCTGCTCGAGGGTAGGATGGCCCTGCAGAGCGATCTGGACAGGCTGGACTGATGGGCCGAGGTCAACTGTATGAGGTTTAACAAGGCCAAGTGCGGGGTCCTGCACTTGGGTCACAACAACCCCATGCAATGCTACAGGCTTGGGGCAGAGTGGCTGGAAAGCTGCCTGGACAAAAAGGACCTGGGGGTGTTGGTAGACAGCTGGCTGAACATGAGCCAGCAGTGTGCCCAGGTGGCCAAGAAGGCCAACAGCATGCTGGCTTGTATCAGGAATAGTGTGGCCAGCAGGAGCAGGGAGGTGACTGTCCCCCTGTACTCGGCGCTGGCGAGGCCGCACCTGGAATACTGCATCCAGTTTTGGTCCCCTCAATACAAGAAAGACATTGAGGTGCTGGAGCGTGTCCAGAGAAGGGCAACAAGGCTGGTGAAGGGTCTGGAGCACAGGCCTTATGAGGAGCGGCTGAGGGAACTGGGATTGTTTAGCCTAGAGAAGAGGAGGCTGAGGGGAGACCTTATCGCGCGCTACAACTACCTGAAAGGAGGTTGTAGTGAGGTGGGTGTTGGTCTCTTCTCCCAAGTAACAAGTGATAGGACGAGAGGAAATGGGCTCAAGCTGTGTCAGGGGAGGTTTAGATTGGATATTAGGAAAAATTTCTTCACAGAAAGGGTAGTCAAGCATTGGAACAGGCTGCCCAGAGAGGTGGTGGAGTTCCCATCCCTGGAGGTGTTCAAAAAACGTGTAGACGTGGCACTTCGGGACATGGTTTAGTAGGCATGGTGGTGTTGGGTTGATGGTTGGACTGATGATCTTAGAGGTCTTTTCCAACCTTAATGATTCCTAGTTTTTACTTTCATTAAAAAATAATCCAGCCATCAAGCCAGGAAACATGAAATTACTACTCTACCCTTAACCGGTTTATTGGTGGACTTTGGTAGTGTTAGGCTAATGGTTGGACTGGATGATCTTAAAGGTCTTTTCCAACCTAAACGATTTTATGATTCTATGATAGCTAACAAATTGCAGCAAGAGCATCTCTGCAAAAAGGCTTCCTAACCTAGTGCTGAGGGCTTTATACTAGGTGTGGTTGGGGAGAGCTACCATAATAGAGAAGCAAGGGCACAAAGGGGCAAAAGTGATGTGTCTAGTACACAATGTTATAGAAGAGGACCTCACTTCTCCCCTATAAGAGCAGCACAATGTAGGATCCATCTCAAATGCCTGTACACCAATGCATGTAGTTTAGAGAACAGTAACTGGAAGTCTGTGTGTAGTTGCAGAGCTACAGCCTCATTGGGATTCTGGTGACACGGTAGGATAGCACTTATGACTAGCGTTCTGCAGTGGAGGGATGCAGTCTCTTCAAGAAAGATGTGTAGGAAGGTATGAAGGAGGGCTTGCACTTTGTGTAAAGGAGTTTCTTGAATGCATGGAGTGCTGCCCCAGGGCAGGTGAGAAACCAGTAGAGAGCTTGTGGGTAAGGATTAGAGGACAGACCAGCACTCGTAGTAGTGTAGTAGGTGTCTGCTACAGACTTCCTGATCAAGAGGAGGAGGCAGATGAAGCCATCTTTAAGCAGCTGAAGAAAGCCTCACAAGCGCACATCTTGGTACTCATGGGTGACTTTTACCACACTGACAACTGCTGGAAGGGCAATAGGACTGGAAGCAAGCAACCTAGGAGATTTCTGGAAAGTACTGAAGACCATTTCTTGATGGAGGTGATCAATGAACTGATTAGTGGAAATGCTCTGTTGAATCTGTTGCCCACAAATAAGGGAAAACTGCTTGAAGATGTGAAGGTCTATGACAACTTTGGCTGCTGTGACCATAAGACTGGAGTTCAAGATCCTGAGAGGAGTGATCCCATGGGAAACTGTCCCAAAGTGCAAACGGGATCAGCTGGCTAATATTCAAGGACAACCTTCTCAGAGCACAAGAATGGTCTTTTGCAATGTATGGAAAGTTGAGCAAGCATGACAGAAGGCCAGCATGGATGAAGATGTAGATCCTGATTGAACTCAAACACATTTTTTTTTGTGGAGGACAAAAGCAAGAAGGGTTTCTTTAAGTACATCAGCAGCAAAAGGAAGGCTAAGGGTGCTCAGTGAGGCAGGGTACTTAGTGAAAAGGAATTTGGAAAGAGCTAAGGTACTCAACGCCTTTTTTGCCTCAGTTTTCACTGGTAAATTTTGCCCTCAAGACCTCCAGGTCTCTGAACCTTCTTGAAGAGTATTTGGGAGTGAAGCTGAGGGAGACTGAATTAGGGAGAACTTAAGAATCACTTAATTAGACATACAGAAACCCATGGTACCAGATAGGATGCATCTGAGGGTGTTGAAGGAGGTAGCTGATGTCACTGTAAGGCTACTCTTGGTTGTATTTGAAAGGCGATGGCAATCAAGAGAGGCTTCTGATCACTGGAAAAAGACAAATGCCACACTCATCTTCAAGAAAGGCAAGAAGGAGGATCTAGATAACTATAGGCTGGCTAACCTAGTCTCAATAATATGAGATGGTTATTGAGCAAATCGTACTAGATGCCATTTTTAAACATATGAAGGAGAGGAATGAACAGCTGACATGGATTTACCAAAGGTAAATTATGCTTGACCAACCTGATTGCTTTCTATGACAAGGTGACTGGCACTGTGGACAAGGTGAGGGTGGTGGATGTTGTTTACCTCGGATTTAGCAAAGCCTTTGACCCAGTCTTCCATAGTCTTATTATCACCAGATTAGTGAAATATGGGCTGAATAAATGAACAATAAAATGGATGGAAAATTGCCTGTGCTGCTGGGCTCAGTGGTGTTCAGCTGCAAGCCAATAATTAGTACTATCCCTCGGGATCCCATTTTCTGGGACCAATACTGTTTAATGTCTTCATTAATGACCTGAGAGACAGAACAAATGTGCACTGTCAGCAAGTTTGTGAAAGGCCTGAAATTGGGGGGTAATAGTTTATATGCTGGAGAGCAGGGCTGTTGTTCAGGGGGACCTAGACAGGCTGGAGAAATGGGGTGACCGGAGTCTCATGGAGTTCAAAAAGAGCAAATACAAAGTCCCGCATTTAGGATACAATAACCCCATGCACTAGTACAGCCTGAGGGCCAACTGTCCAAGATGCATCTCTGCAGAAAAGCAGGTCTGGTATTAGCATCTCTACATTTGTAAGAGTGTAGCCAGCAGGTCCAGCGAGGTGATCCTTTACCTCTACTCTGCACTTGTTAGACTGCATCTAAGTACTCTGTCCAGTCTTGGGCTCTCCAGTACAAAAAAACCATGGACATACTGGAGCACGTACAGGACGGCTGTCAGGGGATGGTCAGGAGGCTGAAGCACAGCGCATACATAAAGGAACAGGCTGAGCCAGCTATGTCTGTCAGACTTAAGAAGAGAAGGCTCAGGAGAGACTTTCTTGCCATCTACATATACTTCATCAGACGATACAGAGAAGATGGAGCCAAGCTCTTTTTGAAGCTGCAGAGTGGGAAAAGTTTCAACATGGGAAATTCTGATCAACCTGGGGAGAAAAATTACCATAAGACCATGGCCAAATATTGGAACAGGGGCCCAGAGGGACTGTGGGATCTCCATGCATGGAAGCATTCAAAACTTCACTAGACATGTCCCTGAGCAACTTGATGTAATTAAACTTGCTTTGAGAAGGAGGTTGGACTAGGCAACCGCCAGAGGAACCTTCCAACCTAAATTCTATTATTTTATACAAGTTTAAAAGTGGAAATCCAGTTGGCCAAAGTAGGTATACAACACCTGAAACCAAACACTGGCAGAGCTAATGTGCAACTCTCCAAGAAAAAGAAACACATTAGATTGCCACCAAGATGTTTCCTAAGTTAGACAGGGAAAAGGCTCCAATAAAACTCCTGTGATATTTTAGGCCATTGGCAGTATTGTATATCTTTCACATCTGAACACTTTCTATGCACAGTTGCCCAAACAAGTTCTGCTTTTAGCTTTCATTATCAGGAAATCAGAGAGTGATAGCGAGGTCATCTTATTCCACATCTTAATATGAGTGGAACGAAGACAAGAAACAACTGACAATGTCCTGAAAAGGAAAATCACTGAGAAGGAGAATGGATTCCATTTATTATCCTTTTATAGTGCAGTTCTACTTACATGACTCCTTTCCATTAATCTCCAGGCATTCCATGGAGAAAACAGATACACAATTTAATGACCTGCTTTGTGGGAAACAGGATAAGCCTGTTTAATATGTTTGCTTCTATTAGTGAATGACTGACCAACGGATCACCCCCAACAAATCCCCAATAGCAACAACAACAATAATGACTACACTTTTCTAATTAACAAAGCAAAATAGATTTTAAGATGTGTATTTCTGATTGAGTGATGCCATACTGTTTGTTGACAACCAGATGATACAGTTGGTCTATTTGTCTTCAGCTCTTAACCTGTCTCTGCTTTCCCTGTCAGTTCTAATGATTTCTCAGCCATTCATGTGCCAGGAAATCCTGCTGCTTAACCTCAGTTCTCCTGCCTTCTTTCTGTGTTGCTTTTTACATGTTCTGAGATTACAGTTTCCCAGGCTGGCTAGCCATTGCATGCTTTGTGCCACAATGACCTTTTCCAGGCACTCTCTGCCACCTAGATTTTTTTTAATCTAATCCCATTGATCCCTCCTTGTGTCGTGTATTGACCTGAATGCAACAAGAGGTTGGTGGAGTTCTTTGCAGAATCACCTAAATCTCATTTTCTCTTCCCCTTTTAAAAGCCCTGGCAATACACACCTACAACCCAAGGCAGCAGGTGCTGGAGCAGCTACCTAAAGCAGCTCCCCCCACAGCCAAGTAGGAGCCGAACCACCCCAGCTTCTTTGCTAGGATTCAAACCATGTGCAATGTCTATGGCACCGCTGGGAAAACCTACACTGATAGAATGGGACGGCAGCCTGTGCTGCAGCTAGTAGCACTGCCTGTTGCTTCCCTGAGACCTGGGCAGAATGAGCATGATGAGCATCCTGCTGGTACGCTGGGTATAAGCACACTTAGAAGGAAGCTGGCCAATATGGGGCCATTACAGGTGGTCTTAAGAAGCCAGCTTCTACAAGAAGTCAAGTGGGGTCAAGAACTGTGGGAATGTGGGCTGTGAGTTAGCACAGAGGATGATTATTTTAACTTAAATTCTGGTATGTTTTGTTTGCTACATTCAAAAAATGAAGGACACATTAAGTCGTATTTCTGTACTTTTTCTATATTTGCAGAATAAAGAAGAGAAATTTCTGCCTAATAATCCCTATACGATAATATAGCCACAACAATTAAACATGACATTGGATCCTTGCTTGCCCTTTATCTTGGCTAGAGAATAGATTGCAGTGGAGAATAATTTTTATTTTTCACGAATTAATCGTATTTGTGGCTTGAAACATCCCAGGCAAATACTGTCCTTAGGACTCAAAATATTTAAAAAGCAAATGTCTGCATCCTTCTGTATAGGGGCAGCAGAAGTTTTAACAGCTTCGGCCCTTGCAAAGCAAACTGAACTATGCAAAAAGCAGCAAACCTTCATCTTACAATATCTCAGGGTCATATGAGGGTTGTGCTTTGTAATAAAAATGTGCACAACATGACCAACAGAGCTAATTTGTTTTCCTTTTGGTGACTTAAAGACCAAAGCAGTGTTTTTGTGTAAAGGACTGTCTTGTCAGCCTAAGTGTCTAGAGTGTACTGTATTGGTTTGTTCTCAGCATACACATACTGCTGTAAAATGCAATCTGCAAAGAATATAATCTTCCCATAAGTTTACCTTTACTAGTGTCCTTACTCTTTCTCCTCACTGATGCTTAAGAACTGAATTTGCCTTTCCGCTTAAATGGCAGACTTTTAGCAAAGTTATTTTGCAACCAGGGATTTGACTGAAGGAAGAAGTCTGTTCAGGAAGTTTTTGTGGCTCTGTACCTCCAGCCACAGGGCTTGCTACTCATGGTGAAAGAAGAGATGATAAAGACACAGGTCTTCTATTTATTCCCCTCCTCACCCTAATTTAAGACCACTTTCTCTGTCAACTACTTGTCTCTGCCAACAGTGAATCATACAAGAACTTCCTTGGGATATATAGACCATATCTGCACAGGAGTGTTAGCATTCAAGCACCTCTACAGCAGATGTTTCACTGCAAAGCTAGCTCTGAATAAAATAACTTTTTATTTTACAATTCTTTTAAGCATAAACGATAATAAAGCATTTTGTTAAAAATAACATTGGGGGAGCGTGCCCTATATTAAATGCATCCTGAGGTCTTGCACTTATTTAAAGATGTCCAACCTGGCTTCTGGAAACTGACCCCTGGGTGTAATCACTGCCTCATTCACCACATAGGACTGATACAGAAGATCTGCTCTGTAAGCCACAACTCATGCTGATCTGCAAAACACTAGTGAGAAGCGGTACCGGGACTGTCCTCATAGATAGATATTGTACATAAATATACACATATGTGTATGTATATATATATATATTTATATGTACACACATATATACTCCTTCATGCACACAGGTAACAACAGGGTAACTATACATGTACACATTAACAATTAATAGAAAACACAAACACCTCCAAGTGCCTCTACCTTGGGCTAAGGTATACAGTGATACCCTCAAATCATGCCATAATGAACAACACAAAAATATAGCAGTAAAATGCAGTACGGGACAAGACCAGGAAAAAGAGTAACTATTCTTGTCATTGTCCATCACTGAGGTACTCCAAAAGGTATCTGTACAATAAGCAGTCTTAAAAAAATAATTTTGTATATGAGAAAACTGCATATTAGAGGAAAAAAAAATAGCCGAGGATGTTTATTTTCCTGGTGGTGTAAACATACAAAAAATTGTTGCTAGCAAAGCAACAATTGCCCAAGAAGAAACACTGCAGCTTTATGCATGGTAAGGAAATAACAAGAGCCAGCAGCACCACCTGGTGTTCTCCCCAACTCCCCAGAGAAGCGCTTGGTCCCCACTCGGACCAGAGCCCTAAAAGCAAGGTCCAGTTCTGTAAACTCCGACGTCTTTAACCCACTGTGTGCCGTAGAAATGTACAAACCATGATGGAAAAATCTCTGGCTAGTTTACATTTAAATGGTACGCTCAAGATAGTTTGGTTTGTATGGCTATGATTATTAAATTAATGGAGTTAGGAGTCAGTAGTCCCGAAACATAAACAAAGCAAAGATCTCCAACCCTTAGCTTTGGATGTGGCTCATAAACCCTGCTTATAGTAGGATTTATCAGTTTAAGCATAGCCATCAACAGACATGCGTGTTTTGCCCTGTCTCCCCTTGACTACCTGCAGAATTAGTTCACTTGCTGGAAGAGTGGGTTGGGTGAGGCTGTGTCTGCCCGCAGGGTTCCATTCACACATACACTCAGGCCTTCTTCTCTCTCAGCCAGCTTTGAAAACAAGTCTGAGGCACTGCTGGAATTTTCCCTGTCAAACTCGTCCTACTTCTGGAACAATATTTTCCTTGTCTATTAAACTAACTACATTTTGCAACTTGCAATCCTACCTTTGACGGGAAGTCCTGCTTAAAAGCTAAATCAAAACCTTGGATAAAAACTAAGTAAGTACTTTTTCAATGCATACTAAAATAAATATGCATGGGTATTTACAAAGAGCAATTGGCCCTTGTGTTTAAAGATAGCTGGATTCCTTTGTGACTCAGAGAGAAAGAAAGATACCTGATATTTCTATTTTTCTCTTGTCAATTTCTCAGCAAGTAATAGCATGTCGACCTAGAGTGGGCAAATACTCCAGGAACAAATAAGTTTATTCAGAAGCAAATATATTAATTCATAAGTCATTATGCTCCTTTACACATGAATACCCAAGCCAAAAAGGTGGGAACTTACATGAAAACAGAAGTCAGATTCAGCAATTTGGTATATAAATACACTCCTCCAGCTACAACAGAGCTCTACATAGCTTGCAGCCAGTCCTATAAAAGGTCACTGAGTAAACTCTAAAAAAACCCATGCCTTAAAAGATACTCAACTTCAGTTGTGAGTTTTGACATGATTTTTAAGTTGGCACTCTCCAATAAGTTTTAAGTACTACAAAAGTTTTATAGGTAGGGAAAACCAACTCTCAGTCACCCCGTAGCCCCAGGATCTCCCTTCACCCTTGCTTAGGGGAAAGACCGAATAGCAGGAAAGGAAGTGGCAAGGAAAGCATCAAGCACTGAGCACCTGCAGACACAGAATTTCAGCCTCATGAGCCAGTGCTGCCCATCTGCTGTTGCCCTGTGGGACTTACTGTGGGGTAGGGGTGTGAGCAGAAGACAGTGTATTTCCGAATGATGCCATTCAGCTTGAGAGGAGGGAGCCAGGACACGAAGACGATGGAGGCCGAAGCTGCAGCTGCTTTGACACCAGCGGGAGGACCTGGAACTGGAAAAACAAGATGTGTTAGAGTGGCCCAAGGCACGCACTCAAGTCATCTTAGTGTAACAGAGGAGCAAAGAGGAAAAGTGGAGCGTGACGCTTTGGTAACCATGTCCCTGTGGACCAAGGCGAACGCCCTGTGTTAAGAAGCAGCCTCCACGCTGCCCACACCAGGGGAGAGGGTTCGGAGGGCTTTGCCCCCATCCCTAAGAGGGGAGAGGCTCTACTTCAGAGGGCCTCGAGGCAGAAGCTGCCTCTGATGGTTAAACTTTTGTGAAGTATTACCCCCCAGCCTGCATGCATGAAAATATGTTGGCTGGGGCCAGTGAAAATTGCCAAAACCCATATTATTATAAATTGTCAATTCTGAAGACATAACTCACGCCAAATGATTATTCACTGTATAAATAATACACATGTGAACAGTTTAATGGACACACACAGTAGAGCTGTGAATTTAATGAAGTGGAGAGCAAATGAGCTGTAGTCCCATACAGTTAGCACTGCCTGATGTGACCCAGGTGTAGCTAGTGGCATGCCATATGAGCAGACATATGGCCACACAGCCTCCTTTCCCCCAGCCTTGCCCTCAGCAGCTCAGACCTCTATCTGGAACTGCAGTATCTGAACACATGTCTAGTTCTGTAATTACAGCAGCTACCTATGTAAGCCATCAAAAACTGTCACGGAAAAAGAGAACAAAACTCTCCTCTCTAAAACCACATGGAAAAAACTTTAGCCAGGAAATGCTAAAATCTTGGTACACAATCTTAACTGCATCTCTTCACACGCTTGCATTTTGAGAAATACTTCAATTTCGTGAGCATATGTTATTTTTGAAACACACATTACACTGTACAATGTTCTTCAACTTTGGAAGTGCTCTTATACCAATGTGAAAAAAATCCTGCATGCTAGAATATCACATTACACATAAGATGGTACTTAAGCAAAATAGTAAGGGCTACAATTAACATTAGAATAAATTGTTTTAAAGTTTCCTGAAAAAAACCCCACCTCTTTTGTCAACAGAAAATTATTTTAAAATATTTTTAAAACCATAAAAATAATTTAAAATACATTTTTAATCCTGCATGAAGAGAATACTCATGTTAAATTATTAAAACACATATGTTGTATTAGAAATTACTACATATGGTATTAAAGACGAAATGAAACATTTTGATGGACTCTGTTCTCTGTAGAACTTTTGGTTCATGAAGAATCTAACATTTTTGTCTAATTTCAAGCAAAATAACCTAAATGTTAGAATTGCCAGTAACATTACCATTCCAATGCTTGACCACCTTTCTTTACTTTCACAGAAAACAGTTATTGTGCAATACAGATAGAAAAACCCTTGTCCAGCAAGCTGATCTTCATAGATGGATCCTTAATCTTGGTTCTACCTCATTTAAGTAAGTAGATATTATGGTGGTAAAAAACTTTTCTCTATAAAGAGAAGCCAGACAGTCTGAGGTCTAAATTTGCTTAGCTTTGCGGCTAGCTACTTCAGGTTGTAAAAAACATATAAGGAGAACTTCAATTTTATATATGTACAGGTACTACTGGAAGATGTAAGAAAACTGACAGATAGGCACCACTCAATGCAACATTTCTGAATATGCATTTTCCATTTATAATATGTTGAGAAAGCTAATAAGGCATCAGGTGAGAATTTCATGATTATAATTGCATGCAAACCCAGCCCCTCGCTGCAAAGGAGCTAATTCAGTTAGCAGTTCTATCCAATGCAGAGTAAATATTGATGCTTGACACCATTCAACTTGTTATTTATACTCAGCTCATTAGAAATGCTATTTGCTCCTGCTGCTGAAGAGTGAAAGCCAGCTCTCCAGGGTAATTACTCAACCCATGGGAGGATTCCTTTATGGTTAGTAATGTTTTTTGGAAATCACTGCAAATAGATGTATGAGGTTAAAGTAATTTATTGTTAAATTAGGGTGTGATCTGTAGGGACAGGTTGTGATGGTAATTGGTCATGGCTGTCAACTGCTGAGGGATTAACTCAAAATTCATCTATCATTTTCCAGTCAATGGACATACGCAGAAAATATTACTTGTCATTGGACTGTTGTGTTTCTGTCTAGTATACAGATCAGCAGAAAGAGGGGCTAGAAAGTCAGGAAGTTATATAGTCAAATTTCTGAAGCTCTTCGAATCAAAAAAACCCTCCGCCTCATTTCTTTGCTGGGTTGTGCATGTACAAATGACTGTGTGTGGGGAAGTGTTTACATTTCCTTAGAAAGAATTCTGCAGACTGTCATCTGATGCCTTACAGACCACCACTGTCCTCTGTCCAGCGGGTAAAGTCATTGCTCAAATTCATCCCCTGGACCTAAACAAGATTATTATGAGATAGCTCAGCATTAACTGAAATATTTGTTACTAAACATGGGTTCCTTGAATATCTGAAGAAGTTGTGGTGGGAGAATGCAGTGCCTGCCTTATCTTGGAGACGAAACACCCCAGTCTTGCTATGCTAACTTAAGGTATTTTCTCTCATTGCCTTTCCATCCCATAGCCTTACTAGCTTCAGTCATTATGAGTCAGTAGTATCAGGAGACCTGGGCTGTCTTACTGAATTTTCCATGGATTGTTACTTAGCACACTGATTCCCACAGACCCCAGCAAAGACAAGCTAAATATGCACAATACCATAGTTTCTTTTTCCATGGTCACCAGGAGTAAAACAATGATAAGAAGCTGCAGGACAACCAGGGCTGAGCTCAGAGAAGCCAAGGACTGCTTCTAGCCAACTTTGCAACCTCCCAGGGAGCAGATTTGGCAAATTTAAGATCAAAGATGCCCTCATTCTCCAGCTAGCAAGGCTTTGAAAGACATGGAAATAGCATGCTGCTTTCATGTGGAGGAGAACACTTTGTATTCTTGACAGTGCAAATGAAATGCTATCACAGAGAAGGCAATTATACTGATATGACTAGTCCAGGAAACAGCATTTAGATGTGCCGGATGATGGGGAGGAGCTCCAGGAACTTTCTCATTCCCCTTTTCATAAGCAGAGAGATTATCACCATTTTTCTTCACAGTTCTGAACAGCAGGGAAGCAAATGCACAGAGCATGGTGCATTTAAGAGTGGTATCACCAATATATCAGAAAACTGAACCCTGCTCCATAACAGATTTTTAATTCTGCACCACACAAGACTATCTTACTGACTGTTACATTTATGAAAAAACAAAACAAAATAAACGCCTGACTGTTGCCAGTAGTGCCTTTGTTCATGTAGATATCCCACCTACAATTTAGAGCTGTGCTAGCCAAAATACATTCACATATATTGTCCACCTCTCATTCACTCTGAACTGGCCTCCCCAGTTAATCACTGCCAGTTTCACAAGGGGAACATTTATTATTCTGTACCTTTTTTTGTTAGTCAAAAAGATAAAATTGGAGATCTCTGACAATAGAAAAAAATGCATTAAAGGGTCATTAAGGGCAATTTTCCATCATAGCACCCAGGTGATGAAATGCACAGCCATCCTCACCAGCTGAACAAGCCCAAGCAGAGCTCTGCTCCAAAGAGCACCTAAACGTGCATTTGATTGGATTTATGCTTATTCATTTTAGAATAAATATTAAGCTTTGTCAGATGGTATCTGTACGTGCATCTCTCTTACACCAATCGCCAGGAAGCTTGGTGTCCAGAGAGAGAAAGGAGGGGAGGAAAATGTCTCTGGATTCAGGCAGAGTTTTACAATGAGGCTGGCAGAGGGGTTTAGTGTTATTCCTCCTTCCTCCCTGAAACTAGTCCCTGCTCCTCCCTTGCTGCATCTTTCCCCTTGCTCTGAATGCCGACCTCAGTGGCAGAGGAGAGCTGGAAGGACAGCACTGCTGCACTGAGCAAAGTCTTCTGTGATATACAAACAGCCTTCTGTGCGTAAGAATGCATTTTCTCAAAAGAAACTGATACGAGAGAGAAACATGCATGCCTCTGCATCACAGAAACCCTAGAAGCAACCTCTGCCAGACACTCAGTAAAAAGCAGGGTATGGGATAACATCACAATAAATTCCTAAAAATTGGGCATTTCTGCTTGACTTATTTTTCTGCCAGGAGGAACTTCAAGAAGAGCAGTTTCTTTTTCTGAAGGCTAATGGGGGGGAAAAAAGCTAGACAAAACCCATAGATATGATTACATTGAAAGGACACCTCATTTCCTATTATTTGCTAGAGCTGTTCCCATTTCCTAAGCTGATCAGCAGCAGTGTCTGACCTCTGGTGTCTAAAATCAGTATCAAACATTACAAGAAATTGAAGTGTCAACTCATTTCATGCAGGCTTGCTGCTTCACTCCCTGGGTTACTCTTATTTTGCTACATTGGAGATTTCAAGCCTTCTCGAGAAATTTTGGCCTGATGTCTTTAGCTGAAGACCAACAGAGAAGTCACAGGAGGCCGCAATCTGCCTTTCAACAGCAGCAGTGGAACACGCTGCACCATTGATTTTACGAAGAAAAGTTTCTACTAATGTGAAAGAAATGAAAAAAGAAAAATAAATTAATGGCGTGATATGGCCTCACAGCAATAATGACATGGAGGGCTTGGCAGCCACTTAAAAATATCTCAGATATACAGATTGTATTAGAGGAGGGTGGAGTATCTTGTGTTGTAATTTTAGCCAGAGAAGGTCTGGGAGCAGAGATATAAGGTTTCCAGATCTAAGCTCTGTTCAGATGGCAATTATTTGTATTTCACATGCTGAGAGAGTGTTCAAGCTAACTTAAGGCAGGATCTTTTAGGTGCACTAAAATTAGTCCTACCAAATAATCCTCTTCTGCAGCCTCTTTTCCTTAGAAGATTACAGAAGAAATGTCTGTTCTTTCTGAGGAATGAGGCAGGAAAGTGATTGTCTCCCTGTACTCGGCGCTGGTGAGGCCGCACCTGGAATACTGCGTCCAGTTTTGGGCCCCTCAATACAAGAAAGACATTGAGGTGCTGGAGCGTGTCCAGAGAAGGGCAATGAAGCTGGTGAAGGGTCTGGAGCACAGGCTTTATGAGGAGCGGCTGAGGGAACTGGGGTTGTTTAGTCTGGAGAAGAGGAGGCTGAGGGGAGACCTTATCACTCTCTACAACTACCTGAAAGGAGGTTGTAGTGAGGTGGGTGTTGGTCTCTTCTCCCATGTAGTTAGCGATAGGACAAGAGGAAATGGGCTCAAGCTGTGTCAGGGGAGGTTTAGATTGGATATTGGGAAAAAATGTCTTTACGGAAAGGGTGGTCAAGCATTGGAACAGGCTGCCCAGAGAGGTGGTGGAGTCACCATCCCCGGAGGTGTTCAAAAAACGTGTAGACGTGGCACTTCGGGACATGGTTTAGTAGGCATGGTGGTGTTGGGTTGATGATTGGAATGATGATCGTAGAGGTCCTTTCCAACCTTAGTAATTCCTAGTTTTACTTCAGTAAAAAATAATCCAGCCATCAAGCCAGGAAACATGAAATTAATTACTACTCTACCCTTAACCGGTTTAGTGGTGGACTTTGGTAGTGTTAGGCTAATGGTTGGACTGGATGATCTTAAAGGTCTGTTCCAACCTAAACGATTCTATGATTCTGTGATTTGTGTATGCCATTCTAAACCTTTACTGCCTTTAATAAAAAGTCGTGAAGCTGAAGCAAAACATGAAATCACTGTATTTTCTGGAAACACCTTTTAGTTTAGTTTTCTGGACAAAAAAATTCATAAGTGGAACCACTGTGAGGCATCAGAAAACATCTGAAAAGGTTAGTCATGCTGCCTCAGGGTGAATTATTGCTGAACTGCCAGGAGGATTAAAGATGAGAGATGAGCCTTTGCACAGCAGCGAAACACAGTCAGAGAACGTGCTTCCCACATCTAAGGGCCTGTCTGACCTCAGAAAGGGAGAGAGCTAAGAGCCACGAAGAATTAGGCAGTAGCAAACTAGGAAGAGTTCCCCCCCACCTAGGGTTAAGGGGGAAAAAAAAATTTGGGGCTTCGAATGTTTCAGGAATGTTGCAAACTGGAGACAGGTCACAGGAAATGGGCGGGTGTATGTGTCGGGGGAGGGAGCAATGGGCACAATAACCCTTCAGATAGGAAATACTATTATAAAGCAGCAAGTTACCCATTGCTCTCTCTGGCCAGCACGGCAGAGGGGAGTACTCAACCCACTTTGCAACAAAAGAGATTGCATGACGGTGGATCCTTAACTAGTACAGGGTACTTAGGGAGGCTATGGCGTTCTCATCACCGCAAATTTTGGAGAAAAGGTTAGTAAATATCAGCAATGGCTGAGATGTATCTGATCCTCTTTAGAGCAGGGGAATGGTCTTGGTGAACTGTCAGCAACCTTTCAGGAGCAGTACACCATGTTTCTGTTGTCCACAGTGAGAGACAGAGGTACAGCTGGCACCACTTCTGCCCTCTGACCAATTCCAAAAGCTGAAGAAACCTCACACAGAGACAAGATGTTACCTGTACCCATGCAAGATTTGGTAGCTTGCAGCTCCCATCAAGTTTTTAACTCAACAGAAACCAGTGCATGGCATTCCCGACCAACCATTACGCCTTCTCTGGCATATGTGCTGTGACGTGCTGTCCCAGGAGGCAGGGGTTGTCTCTACAGGTTGGCTTTTCAGGGGTTTCTTGAAGAATGCTCTTTATTGTCCCTCAACACTGGACTGGCTGGCCAGTTTGACACATAAGGAATCAGGCTGCAATGTTGTTCAAAGGCATAGACAAGCAAGTACATTCTTGCTGTCCTCAGGGGTGCTCTGACATGAACTGTATCTCCCCAAGACCAACCCGTCCCTGAGCTCCTGGAGCAGTGTGGGACAACCCCCCTGTTTGCTCGTGGCTTAAGTCCCAGTCCGAAGGCTCTGGGGTGACAGCCTTTGTGTTCAGAGATTATTCAGGGAAAAGCTGCCATGCTGGGATCTACTTGACAAAAAGTAACTTGAAAATGCAGCAGGTGATCTTACAGTTCTCCTATTTTTTTTTAATTTTTCTTTGAAATAAAACCATCTACCTCCAAGCACTGGGTGTCTCAAGAGCATCTGACTCAAGTGCTCCAAAGTAGTTGTTAGAGGACTTTAGGGTGGGATCAGAATGACCTAACATTCACTGTTTAAGACACACAAGTCTATAGCTGAGGAAATTGTCCTTGACAGTTTCAGACTAGGTGTGGTACCTTGAGACAGTTTTAAACAAAGCCTTTATTGCAAGCTGATGCAGGATCTCAGTGATACGTAGGAAGTAGACCTACATTAACCAACATTGCTATATGCCTAAATTTCCTCACATTTCTCAGCTATAAGACATTCACATAATTTTTTTGCTGTTAAGTCAACTTTGATCAAAGTAATGGAAAGTATTAAGCACATGAAAATAGAACAAGGAACTAATAACTCATTTGACAATGTAACAGAAAATTTTAAAAGTCAAATTTTCATTTATACTGCATCCCCTGGATACAGCTACAGTTGGGACCAGGTGACCTTACAACGTATGTAAATTTTAGAATGAGTCCCTTAATGTTTTATTGGAAAAAATTAATAACATTTATCAGGTAATTTTTTTTATTGGCAAAAAAACACCAAATGTTCATCAAGCCAGTTAATCTACTGAACCTACTCTCTTGGCACTTTTGTAAATTTCATTAAAAATAAAAAAAATGACAAATATATTCATATATTCATGAATGACCAGTAAACTGGATAAGTAATAAAAAAAATTCCATTGACTAATTTCCTTGAAAAAACATTGCATAACTCACAGGAGAATTTACCAATTAAATATTATTCAAGTAACTACTATGACTGTGTGCATTTTTATTTCTGCCAAAAAATTCTTGATCCAGATTTTCAAAAGTGTTTAGGGATCTAAAGATGTATTTGTACATCTCATGGGGTTTTCAAGGCATTAAACGGGTTAGGGACAAAACTCCTCCTGAATTTGAAATTCTAATCCTTGAGAAATAGATCAGTACGTGGCATCCTACTGAGGCAACCTGAAGTGATTTCCATAGTTAAAGTTACAAGAAAGTGATTATTGAATCTCATGTGTGTGTGTGTCTGTGTGATTAAAAGTTTCTTAAACTTTCAGCATTAGGACTTAAATTTTCCATGCTTTGGTCTATGAACAAAGGCAAGAGATTTTTGTTCTTCGTTTTGCTTTTGAGGGAAGAGGTGTTTGGAGGAATTTTTTTTTTATATATATACTGAAAAAAACCTTCTTGGAAGCATAACTTGGAAGTTATATAAGATCATCCCAGAATAGTCTCTCCTCCTTTCCCCATTTTCAATCACTTTGAAAGAATTAACTCAAACCCTCTCAAGATTCTCAAATAATATCCTGAAGTATTTGGGGGCGGGGGGGGGGGGGGGGCGGGGGGAAGACAAACGTGCTCAGATCATTATGATTATCTAAAAACTTCTGGCTCACCTGAACTGGAGCCTTGGAAACAATTAGATTGTTTCCAAAGCTGTGGGCACATACGCCTCTCCATGTGCTCCTAACTCAAGACCTCCAGATAGAAATCTCACTCTGTATGTTTGTGCACAATATTTACACTATTTTGAAAGCCTGAGACATACAAACATTTTGTGGAAATGGGAATGGAAAATGTTTTACTCCTTACCATCTTCTTTAGTGCGGGTGAAAATTTGTTCACTTCTCACTCCGTCTCCAGCTCGTGTAAAAGCCAATACCTGAATGCTGTAGTTGGTGTATTTTTCCAGGCCATCAAGCTCTAGTGATGGTTGTGTAGTAGTGACATTCTTTATCTCTCCTAGCTCTATAGAATAAAAAGGAAATTGAGTTATTGCAAAGTTCAGTCTTGTCCCAGCTATTCATGCCTACTGTGGAAATCCTGCGGATTAAAGAGTGTACCAGAGAAGTAATGCTTTGGTATTATAAAACAGCAATGAATTATAATAAATTGAAATAAATTCCGTTGTGTCCTGACTTCTTACCATTCAAAGCAGACCCACTTTTCATTTTCAAACTTTTTTTTAAATTTTTTTAAATATGGGGAAAAGAATTGAAAAATTCTGCAAGTAATAAGATTTTTCATAAAGAATAGATAACAAGAAGAGATTATTGCAAAACATTCCCTAAAGCAAAAATGAGAAAGTCAGTTATCTTCATAAAGATTTTCTGGTTTTGAGAAAGACCATTTCTCATAAGGAAAAACAACAAAAAAGGCCCCTTTATTTTAAAATATGTAGCAAGTGCTGCTGCAAAACACTTGACGGCAGTAATACCAGCTAACAATAGATTTAAACACAGTAAAATCAGATTTACTTGCAGAAAGGTGATGCACTTCATATGAATCTTTGCAGTAAGCTAAGAAATACAACCCATATGCCAAAAAAGCTTTAAACATACTTAGGGCAGAAAATAAAGCTGAACAAATGAAGAAAATCCAGTTTTGAGCACTGCATGAACATCATCTTTTCTCATCACGTTGTAGGACATCACATAGGAGCTTAGATGTGCACTGATAATATTCACATAGGATCTGATCCAAAGACTACAGACATCACTGAAAACATTTAATTTTATGTCTGTCATGTCTACATTTTTATGTATGCTTCTCATATATTTAATCTTTATTTTTAAATGTACAAAGGAATTTGTGGTTTATTTCCAAGTATTTTTTACTCTAACATTACCAGCAGTAACAATGGGCCTCTGGGTTACATTTCCACTCTGAGTTCCCCTTGCCACATAACAGAGGCCAGGATTTGCAAGACAGTTGCATATTAGAGTGAACTGTGATCCTGATGGATGAAAGCAAAAGAAGGGAGACAGCTCATTGCCCTAGAGCTGTGAAAATTCAGCACGGCAAATAAGAATAAAGGCATGTGTATCTCAAACCTACTAATATTTAATTTACAAGAAAGGTTCATATGTAGAATTATCATCATGTGATAAATTGCAGATCAGTAAGGTATCTCATTTCTCCTTTGATCATTTCGCTCATTCTCTGCTCAGGAGTCTATTTCCCTAGGAATTATGCTAAGAGTACAAAACACAAGCACAACAAAAGAAGCTGGCATGAAAATAACAAGCATTTTCCAGAAATGTTTCCTTCTTTTGCCCTCAGCTATAGAGATGAAATGCATCCTGTCAAAAAATAAGCTATAAACTCTCCAGTAGGCAACTAGCTAAGCAAGCAGATAACAAACCAAACTAAAATAAAATACAGGAATGGGCAGCTATGTTCTAGGTTCATACCATCATTCTTTATAAAAGAAACCTGCTGAACTTTGAAACTGAGATGAAATTTGCTCAGGTCATTTTGGGTACTATGGCAGGTCTATGGAGTGTTGCAAATCCACAGTGGAAGCCTTCCCTGAGGGTCCCTCCAAGCAGCTTTGTAATGCCTGCTACCCTGTTAAAGCTCTACGGAAAATGTCTTCCTTCACAGGCAGATGAAGTTTTCTCTAAACCAAAGAGAAAAGGAAGTACAATGCCTTCACAACAGAGAGTAAATGATATAAAGGCCACATATGTCTTGTTACTTGGTAATAGCTTGATTTCTCTCACCTCCGTCCAAGAGATTCGCCCAGTAGATAACCCTGAATCCTTGCAGAATCCCATTCAGGGTTTCTTTCGCCAGTGTTGACCAAGAAATAGAGATAGTTTCTGGTGATGTGGCAGTGGCTTGCACATTCCCTGGAGGGCAACTGGGCACTGGAATAAGACATTCACCATTTTTAACTCAATGAATACAACTCAATGTTTACCCTTTGGCTACCCTTTCAACTTTCATTGCTATCCCACTACCCGTTATTTAATTAGCAGTTATACACTCTTAACAATGCAAAACCTTTATTCTTGCTACAATCCACATGTTTCTGTAAGTGCAGCTGATTTCCCTGGAGTGACTTTTGATGTACTGCTTCCCTACTTGCTGACTAGTCCTTTAATAGTTTTTTTGTTGCTTGTTTTGAAAGAGAAATGTGTCCTAGTGCTGAAATATGCAGAATATTCTGTAAGCAATTTAAATATATTTTTTAAAGTTTGCAGCTGAATTGCCATCTTTCTGGACAATTCTAATGTCCCTTTAAAATTGGTGGGGGGGGAAAGCGGGCACTTCTTTAAAAAATATTGGGAAAAATGTTCATAAAATATTTTCACTGACATTTAGAAAAATTGGAAAAAGTCAGTGAAATCTAAGACATTTTCTGTTGGTCATTTAGTGTCAAAGCAATACAGTACTATTAGTATTTGGCATTGCTTTTAAAGCTCATGACATTTTTAATTCTGAGAGGGACCCAAAATTGAGTAACAACCAAAAAAAGATGTTACCAGGAAAAGTAAGCATGCCAAATTCTGAAGAAAATTATACTATTTATTATAATACAAAATATATGCATGTGTGAGTATACTGCCTTCTGAGGTCTTGCAGTGATCTGTCTAGGCCTAGAAACATTTAGAGTAAACAAAAAACACCAACCTCCCATGAAGCATATGCCTCAAAATCTGTAGCTCTTGAGAACTTTAGATGCATGCTACTCCATTTCCCCAATGTAAAAAGTCAGATTCCTAGCTGGCACTGACTTCAGTACACTGATGCCAATTTACAGTAGCTGAAAATCTGACCTACACTATCCTTTAGGATTACTATTTGCATTCATACTCCTCTAAAACATTGGGCCTTTTTATGCATGTGGAATCTTTCTCTTTTTCCACTAGAGGACTCCCTCTCATTGTTTGAGAAGTACTTTTTATGCAGGTTAAAAAAAAAAAAAATTCCAAATTGTTCCTTGGATTAGACAGGTTGAATTTTGTCTGAAATAACAATGATTTTTCTCTCATTAGTTTGGATATCTCTGAAAAAACCACACGTCTCTCCTTATGCTGACAAGGTAAAGCATGGTGCAGTATAAGAGCTCCAGGTTTCACAGCAGATTCATTTGAAAACAAAAGCAAGCCAACAAAATTAACAGTATCACTTCACCTTTTAGAGTTTCACTTCATAGCATCTCAAAACTATGATGAGATCACTACGAAGCTATGATGAGATCATAAAATTTGCAAATATGTAAACACCAGAGCAATAGGCTTCTTAATGAAGTCAATTTAATTCACAGAACAATATATCACATTAGTAGAGTTATATGAATTTAGCTGGATGATTCTGCATCTCTTGGAATGAAAATTGTACATGCTCATTGCCCAGTCTGTTTCCATCCAGCTGTCTACTGTATTTAACACCTGTAAAGTCTGGTCTTCTATTATCCCCACTATAATAATCACTAATCAAGCAATAAATGTGACAGGGTAAAAAGAAATAAAGAAATAATAATATGTCCCATGATAGCTGTTTGGCTAGGACTTACCATCCTCAAGAGTAGTGGTGATGATTTCCTGAGACGACGGTCCTATTCCAGCCCGGTTGCAAGCCTGGACTACCATGCCATACTGGGTGAATTTTTTCAGGTTATTCAGTGTATAAACTTCACTGTCCCCAGTGGTATCAATACTGATGATGTTGAACTGGAAATTGCCCCCTGCACTGTACTCCCGATAACCTATCTGGTATCCACGAATAATGCCATTTTGCAAGTGCTTCTTTGGAGCCTAAACAGAAAATGAAAGATTACACATTAAGTACATGTCTCCAAAGTCAAGTTGTTCCCCTTAAATTTGAAATATACACAGTCAACATTTTTTTCATACTGAATGCAAGTCTATTTCTAGGTTACAATTCAAAAATACTCCCTGAACATGAAGTAGCAACTTTTTACCATGATATATACATTTCAGGTGCAGGTTGTTCTAATTTGTGCATTCCTGTGCTAAAAGAAAGACCTTCAAATGGTTCATACACAGAAAAATCTCTTAAGGAGATACTCTTGAGTTATAATTCAAATTTATAATGCTTTGTTCTCTTATCAGGTGAATCAATCAAAGTTGAGTTGATAAGGGTATATTTGCATTACAGGCCTACCATTCACTACTAACTGTGTTTTTGCCAGAAGCCCCTACTATTCACTGGCTAAATCTTTAGTAAGGCATTTATTGATCTGTCGAAGGCAGTCACATAAGTTTATTCAGCTACATGCATTAGGAAAATTTTACGCTGTGCTTTGAAATATGCTTCTGTTCATTCAGTGTGTAGTGTGGAAAGATGATTAGATAATGAGTGCTGAAGGCAATAATGAATTGGAAAGCAGGGATTTGCATACTGAATAGCTGCTAAAACAAGGTGTACAATAGCTGGCATTCAAGAATATGGACAGTACAAAATGGTTGGCCATAATTATGTACTGTATTTCTCAGTCACAGTGCAAGATTCCCTGTACCTGACTAATGGAAAATAGAAATTTCTATACTCTGCAATATAAGATATAGTCTAGAGTAAAACAGGGATTGGCAATTGAGGGAAAAAACTGTTATTGACAGAAATACCTACTAAAATTGCACTTAAATAGTACTGGACTAATTTCAATATGTGATAATGTTCCTTTCTGATTTTCTATATATATGAGGTATAATTAGTATAAACATTTTAAGGTACAGCTTATAATCCATGGACAAAAAGCTCTTTCAAATCCTCCAAACCTCTTTCAAATTCCCCCCAGATGCCCACAGGCTCATCCATTCCACTGACCCATAAAAAAGGTCTTTGTGACGCAGTTTATCAGCAATGAGTTAAATTGGCAGAGGCAGCAATTTCTGTTGTTACTATATCCCATTAAATCTCCCGAGGAGCACATTCACAAGAAGAATACTCTTTTCTGCCACAGGACCTGTCTGTTTCGGTGAGTTTATTGTCTGCTGGACTAAAGTCTCACTGGAACTAATAAAACCAGCATGGGATTTGCCTTTCATCCACTAACAACAAATCATTGCTTTGCAAAAAACCAGCACCCTCTCCATATTTAAAATGTGTCACTGGATGGATCTGACTGATGGAATTAACTCTTCAGATGCTTTATTTTTTTGCTCCCTCCTGCCTTCAGAAACAGAAATAAAACTTGAAGCAAGGATATAATCTCCACTGTAGTACTTCAGTTCCTCTGGTACCAATAAGCTCTCTGCAAGCGTGGTGCCATTCGTTCAGATGTAGATAACTGAATTAGGAGATTCAGGTCTTGAGCGCCTTGTAAGGCACACTCCAGGGATTAGAACTGTCTTTTTTGAATCTAAGAGTATAATTGTTTCCTGTTTGGATATTTCTGTGTTTTGTTGTCAAAACCCACCCTGCAACTTCTTTAGAAGCATGTAGGTCTTTTACTTCCAAAACACTTTGTTTGCAAGTGTGTTACCTATTCTGAACAACTGCATGGCTTCATGATCTTCAAATGATTGCAAAAGCTGGGTTTTTTTTAAGCTGGACTGTGGGGTGGAAACTAAGGTCAGATTTTTTTTTTGTTTGAGATTCAGATATCTTCATAAGATAAAGCTGTTTCATTCCATCTGAGAAAAAAATAACTTTATCGCATTTAAATAATTAAATATTCCAGCGTGAATTGTTTCATTAGTTGAAGGATTTCAAATGCTGTTACTAGTCACAGCATTTTGCATAGCTCATACATTTTTATAGGCATTGTCAGTGTTGATGAGAAGGGGCAAAAAGACTGAACTAACATAATCTAAACATTTCAAATTGACTAAAGGACAAACAGTTTGGACAAAGCAGCAAACTCAAACGAGTGTTATTACAGGGAGGACTGCTTTCAGACAATGTTGCAGGTCACTGTCTCTTTTCTAACTGTGTATCAGTGTGGAGGCACCAGTTTCGTCATGCCAGAACATCAGTTCTCTCCATCAGTGTTGGCTCCCATCACAGCTTGTCAAATCCTCAATGGTCTGCATGGAGATTTCTTGCCTCAAACATTAACATGCGCGCTGTTGCACATCTCAAGATCTAAAGCCTCTCCTAGTTAAAGGCTGCAACCGGAACATTCCCATGAGTTACACGGGTGGCTTTTGAACAAAAGCTGTTGCCACAAACACACATTGCACACTTAAATCACAAGCAACACGCATAAACCACATACACTGCATAATATAGTGTATGTATTGTTTTGTCATTGGCATACACTGCCTACTGCCACATATAGCACAGATGCTGTATGTACATACACTATATATCATAAGGCATGCACTGTGTACCAAGAAAAAGTGAGCATTCACCTTGTACATAATAATTACAGAAGCATATAGCACATATATTGGAACACATATATCATACTGTAAAACAGATGGAACATAATGATAAAACTGAATCATACATTTACTAAGCATTGAAATGTTCTCAGAGCAGGACTATAGCCAGAATAGCCTCTTCATGGGGAATTCTGCAATTATATACTTTCTCATTTTAAACTGGAATAAAATAGCAAATTTTGCAGTTTTCTTGAAACATATTTATAATTGTCTTAGGTCAAGGGAATTTTTTTAAATAAAATATCAACATTTTACTTCTTTTTTTTTTCCACTTTGAAACATTATACAATATAAAACAAGCTCAAAGTCACTTCAGAACAAAGAATTGAAATGTTCTGCTCCACAAAACTTCGAATGTTCCTTGTTAGTACTATTTAAATGCTTCATTTTGGATTGACTTTTTGCACAAATAAGTCATTTGATTTGATATATATGCCTTCTCGGGTGTAGATACATTTTTTTGGTAGAAAATTCAGTGAAGAAACATTTGTCTATGACTAAGTGTTCACAGGGAAAAATATTGTTAACCTTGTCAGTAGTCATAGCACATTATGAAAAAGTAAGTTTCAGTCCACGATCTTACTGCGTATCTCCTAAAATCTAATATTTGTAAAATAGGGTATCAATGATTTTTGTGAAGTATGACATTTTATAGTTGTGTGCATCTGTATATGCATAAAGAGGAGAAGGAATATTTCCCATGCCTAAATTTAATGGGCTCATTTACCTTGCGAAGTACTACAAGAAAAAATTATGAGTATTTTCATGCTCTTTTCTAAATGACAATTCCTGTTTCATTCCCATTCTCTCTGCACCATTTTAAACTACCAAAAAATGCTGAGTATTATTTAAAAATTCAGTCTGAAACCCAGTGTTCTATGTGGACACATAGAAATGGGATTAAATAGATCACAGACCTATAAAACTTAAACCTTAAGTAGGATTTTGTAAGAGTGGGCTAAGAGAAACTTTAAAGGAAGATTAATGACTGTAGCAAGCTGCAGAAATAGGACTTAATACAAGATGAAAGATAATTGATGTGTTGTTCTCTGCTCCTTTTGCTGTTATTGACACTGTCTGTATTTAAATGAGGTTTGCCAACTTGAAATAAAACCATGGTTCTCAACACAATCCCTTTTGTAAAATGTCATCATAGGTTTACACGGCAAAAGCTCTACATGCCTCCAAAATAAAAATGACCAGGTTATTGCTGGGTTTATTTTCTGCCTTTTTTGCCTCCATGACAATATGGGATTGATCTCATGGGGTATTTCTTCATTCTTAAGTATTTTGTACTGCACAATGCAATGAGTGCCTTCTCCCCAGCAGTGCATCGTAGGGACCTATCCAAAAGTCAGGATTCAGCATGGGACCGAACCATAGTATGTCTGTGGGACCATCTTAAAGTACCTTGTTGAGTAATGGACTAAAACTGCTCTGGCCAGGAGAAAACTGCAATAATTCAAGAGAAGTGAATGGCTCACTCCTGGTTTGGGACTTCTTAATTAGGGGGACTTCTTAATCAGCTGTTACAAATTGTCATTCAGGAGATAATTCTTCCAGAAAAGGTAGGACTACACAAGCACTAACTTTTCAGGAAAGCAGCTCAGTGACTTCACCTTTGTCTGCACAGCAGCTTTGAGGTCAAGAAAAATAATCAGGTTTCAACTATGTCCAGCACCACAGAGAAACTTAGCACCTGTCAGATGAGCTAAACTACCAGCAGATAAAGCAATGACTGCAAATCAAGGCACAGAGTTTTCAGACTAAGCACACAGGGCCTTGACAGCACAAAGATCACACTGAGCAGAATTTCAGTGAAGTGCCAGTGGTGCCTTGTGCTGTCCATCCTTTCTTTCATAGGCAGATCTCCAGAGTTTCCGCTGCTTGCAAAACAGCGCCTCATGGGATTCTGTGGCATGATGGGGCCATAGGCTACCTCTGGCTAGAGCCAGCAGCGCCTTTCTAGCTCTTTGCTAGAGGACATGCTACCAGAAGCATCTCACTGCCACAGTACCTCTTATGCTGCTTGACCACGTCAGATGCTGCTGGTCAACAAACTGAAAGATTTAACGGATTTAACAGAGACTGGGTCTACGGGACTAATATCTTGAAGGTTCACAGGAGACTGGGTATTCACTGGAGACTGGGTGTGCAGTCTGGCAGCACAGTCCACAGCAAACTCCAAATGTCTATCCAGCATCTGTACAGTGTGTGGCACCAGGTTTACCAGGGTGCACAGTTCTGGGAGCATGGACCCACCTTTCCAGGTCTGGATATATGCTGCATGGGTACAAGCAGACATTTCCAAGGTCACAGGTAGGTCACACCTTAAGCTCACTCCAGTTGTGAAAAACGATCTCTACCCCCAGCTCATGAGACTTGCCAGGGCAATGGAGTATATATCCAATACACAGCTCGTTTCTGTGATCATTTTGTTACAGTAGATACTGATCATTACTCGACAAGTATTCACAAATCAAATTCCAAACATGATCTTGAGAATACAACTCCAGCTACTCTTTTGACATGCTTCTACTCTGCAGACAATACCTAGAGATCAGGACACTAAGTTGCACCTGAAGTGGCCTGAAAGTACAAATTGAACCATATTTTAGACAATGTTATTGAAATATAAGTATGGAATTTTTTTTTTTGTCCTGTAGCTGCCTGCACACATCTGCATCTATAAAATTTAATGGCAAATCTTCAGAATCACAAATGGCAGCTATAAACTCCAGCAGTGAACCAATGGTGCCTACCTTCTCTTGTTACTTTTGAAAATATCCCCCAAAGCGAACTTTAAAAAAGCAAGCAAAGCCTTTCAAATCTGCCTACCCATACATCCATAAAAACAAGTTCATGCACAGAAGCTTGGAGGTTATAGTTGACTAGATCTGATGGCAGTCAAACTGCCTGAGTGCTTTAAAAAGAAACAACCCAGCTTTTCTTTCAGTTGTTGAGAATCATTGCACGGTCTGCATTGCTTCAATAGCTGCTTCCTTTGCTCTACTGGCTGTGTGCTGCATTTAAATCCATGCTTCAGGTATGCCTTTTATAAATATATTGTTGTGTTCCACTCCAACCATCAGGTAAGCTTGTGGTTAGTGACCACAAGCCTTTGGGGTTTGGAAACCATTTGATGAAAACCAACACTGATACAAATTTAAGATGTGGATGATGTCCAAGAATCAGCACTGTATTTGTGACCTGTGCATAAGAGGTCTGATAAAGAACTATTGAAGCTTAATACTGAAATGTCTCATCAAAACAGAATTTTTAATCCACCATTTTTAAACCACCATTGAACTGCTAAAAAAATCTTGACAGCTGGGGTCCCTCTGTACTAGTTGGACATCTCAGTAGTTATATGTCCACCTGCACTGTACGGAGATCATGCACTATAGAAACCTGTCTTTTCAGGAACCAACTCAAAATCAACACAGGATCATGCTGGTTATTTATTGTATAAATAAATAACAAAATAAATAAGCAGCCCACAGTTATTTATATGGTTAATAAGCAGCAGCTCACTGTTACTATCCTGACTTTCTGGATGGTCCATATCATGGTGCAAAATACACATTATCCACATTTGCAGGAGTAATTAACATCACTATAGAAATTAATGACTATTATGCCACCATCCTCCTCATGTTTCAGAATCTTAAATATATGGAATTATCAATAGAATTTGGAAACTGCCATTCATATTAAGATTACATTAATGTAATTAGATAGCTTTATTCTGTCCACTACAATGTACAAGCAATATATAGCACAAAACCATTTAAAACGTGGTTTAAGTACCTCTATATCACACCGAAAGCATTTAAAACATTCTGTCATTGTCAAAACACTGGGCAAAAACTAGAAAAAATTAATTGAGTCACAAGCCATGCCAGATTTTTAAATAATATTAGTTGCTGATATTTTTAAATCAGTTGCTCTGATTCATCAATTCTCATGCACTATACCGAGACACTATATTGCTCTCTCTGTACAGACATGCATTCAGTAAGGCTCTGTCCCAAAGTCCATTGTAATGGGAAAAAACTCCCATGGGTGCCAATGGTTTGGGGAAATTTTGCCCCAAACCACCGTGAAATTCCGTGAGTGCTCATTTTCCAAGCACATAGCCTTATCTCTGAAATCGAAAGGAAGTAGGACATGTTACTGTCATCAGTACAGGCAAGCAGCTGCTGCTATTACTATTGAATGGAAGGTTCTTTCTTTGCATAATGCACCAGTCTTAACGGCCAATATAAGATTTGTCAGCAAAGGTATCTGCAAGGTCTCTCCCAAATAAAGTAACTCATCCACAGTTATAACACTCCCATCAACAGAACCTTTTTGAATGCACCAAAATACTGTCAGAGTCTATAGTCTTGGCTGTGTGTGTTTACCTTCCAGGTGACCCTAATGCTTTGTGAAGATATAGGCTCAAGTTGGACATCCTGAGGTGGACCATCAGGAGCTGCAAAGAGAGGAGAGATGGATCAAAACTGGCCCTCACAGCACCAGAATTCAGCACTTCACATGGTACGTCACCAACTTAACACACCAGCATCACAAAGATTTGGACTGAATCAAAGTCATATAGAAAAATGAAGATACCACTTCATCAAACAAAACCAGAGCCTGGCATCTACCTTATTCAGGTGTTGTCTCTGGCCAACAGTGAAATACAACACATGCCAAAACTTAGCAACCTGGCAAATAAAGTAAGAGTGAGTAATAGTGACTTTTCTTGTTTAGTGATATGCTCACAATGCTGTTTCTGTTTTGTAAATAGGCAAGACGTATTTTCAGTAGTCAGAACCCTGTAGGTGATAGAAAGGCAGCAGAACCCCTTTACAAGCAGGTAGGACTGGAGCTTCTCAGGAGCTGGCCTTCATCATGTCACAACCTTTCCAGTGGGATCCCCTTTGCTCACTAGAGACTGAGCACATTCAGTCAAGTATCAATTATTTTATAAACAAAACCCTGCACACTTTACCTTCTTCCCCTCCCCAGTGTAAGTTTCCCAGCCTGGAAATCAGACAAAAAAAAACCTGCCAGATGGAAAAAGTATGCTGCAGCTCCTGCCTGAGTTAGGAGGAGTTTCGCTTACTTATTGATACGCCGCCAAGGGTGTGCATGATGCTTTAAAGGCAAATGATAAAAGAAGGCCCTGAGTCTAGGGGAATCTACTTGTCAGCTGGGCAGCTACAAAGCAGATCAAGAATTGGCTGGGATTGAACGGAGAGGTGTGAAGTAAATTGCTTGCTCAGCGAGGTAAATCATTGTAAAAGATCTGAAGAAAGGAATGGAGTCATCTTGAGCTGCTGTAGAGAGTTCCCTTGATGCAGAATATGGCCTCAGTAAAAGGTATTAAATTAAGTTTAATAGCATGACAAAGGAAGTAAAGCAATAAAAAGGGTGAGATGGGGCTGTTAGAGGTGGAGCAGCAGTAAATGACAGGTGTGGTGAAAGGAATGCGAACATTTTGCTTTAACTGATGAAAGCAGAGAGACCCAGAATACAGCCTATAATATGTTTAAGTTATTAAATATGACCTATTCTGTGCCATTCTTGACTGTCCTTCATATGGGAAATTTCCAAAGGTTGAAAGACCTTTGTTTTGATTCCCCCGGCATTAACATACAGGAAGGGGAAGACGAAAAAGTCCACTGGCAAAAATGAGGTCTCTATGAAGTTTTTGAATCCTGTCCTTGATACTGTCCCCCTGCTGACAAGCATGAATACCATTTCTCTGGGTACATTATAATGTAGTGGAATTTGAGTGAAACATTTGATCCTAAAAATGGGTTTTAAAATGTGGTCCTTAAAATTTTGATTTTTCTTTGAAAGACCCCCAATGTTTTTGCAGACTCGAGAAGTTAACTGTACCCAGCATACCATGGTGAAATGTTAAATAAGAAGTCATTTATTTTACATACTTAATGTCATACAGCGTTTGTGACAAAGACATAAAGCAAACCCAGATATCCCAGCTTCCTCTATTGATTTCAGTATTAAACAACAGCCATAATGCTTTTGGTTTTCTGACAAGCATTAGTGCAAGTGTGTACTTACAGTCTATTTTCCAACACAGGAGCTAACTGTGGTTGTATGGAGGGAAAAATGTGGTCTGTAAGCTTTGAAATCATGCATTCTTGACTATCCTTTTGCCACAGGGACCCTTTACAGTTTGCTTTGTAACAGCTAGTGCTGTGCGACTCAGGTCACTGTAATGTGTGATACACAATCTGCACCCCCTTGCCAATAGCATGGTTTGAGTTGTTTGGTTTTCATATTGTCTTTCTTGGATCTTTATTCTGCTCCCTTCTCATTACCTTCTCTCTCATTCCCTGCACCCATGCTGTTCTCCATCTCCTATTGTAAAAGCAGAGAACAGAAGTAAACAGTGATCAAAAAACTGATGCTCCTGTACATTGCACACCACCTGAAATCAAAACCCAGGAGACAAACATCACATACTCTGCCTAAACCTGACCTCCTCTCTTCCAATTGCTCCCTAGGTAGATCAGTGACTTTTGAATACAGTTCCACACTGCTGGTCTTGTTCTCCAAATAGATGGCTCCTTAAAAGACAGCGACAAAAGGATCATTTATTCTGAAACTCAGTTACAAAGAACTGAATAAAATGCTATGTTAAGGTTCCACCCTGTTCATGGGGACGCTGTTTTTTTATTTCACGGCCAGCTGCTGATCCTGACAACTTAATTATCAGTCAGGAAAAACTCAGCAAGTAGAAAATATCCCAAGCATGAGAAGAGCGAATGAAAGAGTAGATCCAACACCCACCCCTCTACTTTGAAGTATATGCACAAGGAAGGATGGGCATTTTGGGGATACAGGCTGGAGGAATGGATAGTCTGTTTTCTCTCGTCATTTCACATTTTCATTGAGTAAAGGAAGAGAAAAACCCTGATCAAATGATAAATATCTTGCAAGCAAACCATTCACTGTTAGTAAAGCTGTTACTGAAGGTTTGTAAAAATGTGAATACTCTTCACTCCTTTCCTTCCACTAGGATGAAAAAAGACACCTGGTGCAAAAAGAAATGCAGCTCATGTTGTCACCTGCTTACTCTACTTTGCACTGTGAGCCCTTGTGTCCTGTTCTTATTCAAAAAGTCCCTTGGAACCAAAAATGTGTTCTCCTGACAAGGGGTATATTTTCACTGAAGTAAATTCACCCACAGAGAAAATGAGTGGGAATTACACAGCTGCATTCATATGAGCTGAACTGAAAATCGGTCACTGAGTATTTAAAGTCCAGACCAACATGAAGCTTGAAAAAGTAGTAGGGTTTTCACTGCCAGGACACTGCCATCCAGATACTTGCATTATTATTGTCCTCTCAAAATCCCCAAAGAAGGAAGCATTGCTGACTTAGCATAAGATAATGGGAAAAATAAAATTAGCAAGATAAAAATGTGTTTTCAAATACAAATGAGCAAGCTCCTGTCTGGTCAAGACTTTTCAGACTACCTCCATCCAGTTTCATGGCTGAGGGTGTTGAAGCTGCTCGGGTTACTCTCAGCTGTACATCTTTGTACATTGTATATAATTGCAACGTATACCTGGCAGAAGTATTTATGGCCATTCAGCATTTTGATTCCTAATTGCTGAAACGGAGAGCTGTAGCCCTCTGCTTTTCACCCATAAGTCTTTTCCACTGTCCCATGTAACATGTAGGCCTTGGGACATGGCTGTGCTGTCCTTATCCATCTGCCACGTCTAGTAGCCCTGAGAAATAAAAATAAGATGGCTCTGGAAGGCAGCAATTAGAGTGCGCAAGAGTGGCTCCAGCCATCAAAGTGAAAACGCCCGTGTAGCCCTCCTGGTACAGAAACTTGTAGCAATGCAGAAGAGTACATGGCAACAAAGTACAGGGAGTGACACTAACTAATGATAGCCAACTGATTTATACACTAATCCAAAAACTAAACGGTGGGTGGGGTAGTGGATGGAATACCAAAGGAAGATATGATTCATGTAGATCAATGTTCTCAAATGGGGGTAGCTTAAATTAGTTACTTATACTAATACCTGGGCACCTAAGGAAAGGCACAAGACCCACAGGAGAGGAACCACCACTAAAAATAGGATGCTGTTGACCGAGTTGCCTAACTGTAGATACAGGTGTGCCACTTCCAGTACCCCAGGCTGAAAATTTGGAGCACAATATCTTCTTCGACCACTAGATGCCACTGAACGGCTTTAATTACAGGCTTGCACAATGAAGTTGCAAAAGTCACGATGTTTTATGGGAACAATTCAGTAATTCTTTCTATGCAGCTGCAGCAACATAAGCAGCATTTCAAGTAAAGATTCCTCATGTCAAGGAGCAATAATTGCCAGCACAATTTAGATGCTACAGAACCAGAGCGTACCTGCTTCATCGGTAGTGATGGTGAGCTCATTGCTGGCCTCACTCTTGCCGATACGATTCTTGGCATACATGCGAATGTTGTAAGTTGAGGAAGGGTGGAGGTCAATGATAGTGGCTTGGTTTAGCTGAGGGGAAACATCTTTGGTTCTCTGAACAGAATCCCAAGAGTCTATTTAATAAGAGAATAAAATAAAACAGACAAATAAAAGATGACGTTAACATTGCTAACACAAGCATGCAGTTAAACCGTCTCACAGAGCAAGATACTGCCATTGCTGAATTAACCCAGATAACGCCTGCTGCTACAGGCAAATCAAGTGATCGCCTTCCCTGACAGCACTCCTGACTCCTCCAAGTGTGATGCTGTGAATAATGGGATCTTGGCCCCAGGGTCACCAGCAAGTCTGAGGAAATAGATACTCTGCCTTTTTTTGAAGGGGTGGTGAAAGCAACACAGATTCCCCAGTTTTGTGTGTGTTTATGTATGTACATATTGTTTTTTTATCATTGCTACATTGGAACAACTGTGAAAAAGATGAGAGCTGCTGCCCCATGGAAATCCCCACTCAGAGAGAAGGTTGGTTGTGCTCCAAAAAGGGGGGAAAGGGAGTTAATAAACAGGAATGGAGGGCTCTTAGACTAGCAGAGATCAGGCATTAAGTTTGATCCCAAACTCCAGGAGCTCAGACCGTAGGTGAACAGTAAGCATGAGCTTGGAGTACTTTGCTGGTTTAGACACGGGGCTCAGCACCCTCCAGGACTGATGCTATTTCCCTGACTTGTGTTAGCCTACAGGATCAGTTTAATATAAGGGGAATGTAGAACCCTCTTAGCTGTTTCCATGTATCTGTAAAAGGAGAAGCACATTGTTATTATTCATGCTTACTGTTCATCTTCCTGTTATGTTTTTAATAAATTCTCCAGACATATAGTAGGAAAAAGGATGGAAATTAGCTAAACACAGTAAGCCCTCCTTGTCATCCAAGCGGTCAATTGCTGCAAACAAAATAATAGAATCTATCCATTTAAGGCATCTTGATGCCTTTTATGAGTTGCCATCCTTCATTTCTTTCTTACTGCAGGCAATGTTCCTCCTTTAACCTCTGCAGCATCCTATGGGGGATGTCACTGGAGGCTCTACAGGAGTGTTTTACAGTATGGGTCACTGTAGGCAGGATTGCAGAAAGATCAGCAGATAAGAAAGACTAGTTTGAAAACAGAAAGCTCACTCAGATACAAAATATTTGCACATAATACTATGTAAATGCTTTTATATGAGCTTGCTAAAAGATGCACAAGTTGTCACAATGACATCTGCAGCTTGGCTTGTTACAGAGCCTGTTTGCTTTTCCATGTGGCTTAGCTTACCCAGAAAACATTTAGGAATCAGACATTTAAGTGCCAAATTCACTTGAACATATTTTTTCTTGGTAACTGAGTTTGTCACAGCTTCCTCTGTAGGATACTTTCAGAAGCTCTAAAGGACCTGCAGGCAGTGCTGCCGCAATTTGCTTTCAGTTTCCTTTCTTAAACTTTACAGAATTTCTTAAACTTTACAGAATTTTAACCAGCAGTTACACTCCATTGTGTTAAACGTTATACAAGCACAGAAGGAGACTCTGTCTGTTCCAGTGTACTACGCCAACAGGAAAGGAATTTAAATAAAGACCCACTTGGTATGGAAAATGTGTTAAATTTGACCAGATGAGGAGAATAATTTATTTTAATATAGTCTGTATATTATGAAAGTGCTTAAGTTTTTACTTGGTGGTTTGAAATACTGACCTCTGAGTGGTAGGACTCTGTGGTACATATTAACTGCTGACATAAATAAACAAATCTGAAAAATTCTTGTAACTCTTAGTAGATTAAGTAATGACCTACTATGGGGAGAGAGAGAGAGATGAAAACTCACAGTCTTCTGTACTTCTAAATGTTGGTTTCCAGTGTTTACTTATGACTAATGCATGGACTTCAGGAGTATATTTCAATACGTGTATCTTCTTTTTGGAGGGTAAAATAAACCAACAAAAGAAGTCCCTCCAAACTGAGTCCGTCCAGAGAGAAATGAATCAATTTCTCGCCCAAACTGTTTTCAGTTTTGAAAAATTTAAGTGTTAATAAGAAAAAAGAAGGGGAAAAAAAAGATAATTTTGTTTTTTTCTGGTGAACTCTAAAAATATTTGCTCGCGTCCATGTGGTAAGTAATTGAATGAGGTATTAAGATTGACTATTGGCTCTTCTGGTTTTTATTGTTGTTGCAGGGTGCTCTCAAATCTGCTTACCTAGAAAGACTGAAAAAGCACCGAAAACAAGCAGCAATGGGCTATCAAAAAAAAAAAAAAAATGAGTGGAATTTTTAATATATTCTGTATTTGACTCAGAAAATGCTTACACCCAGGCATTTCTCAGTGTTACATAAAATGGACACTGACACAATGCTCTATGAAAAATTTATGATTTTATGAAAACCAGCAGCTTTCCACCCGTTCCTAAAATACAGGCTGAAGCCTTGGCATTACCCTGCGGAAGAGGGCGCATTTGCTCTTCAAGGCATATTTCGAGGGGGTACGGGGCTGCCCGCTCCCAGGCCCGGGCCGGCGCTGCCATCCGGTGGCCGCTGCCGGTACTGCACCCGACTGCCCCGCCCGCTGCTCCCTTGGAGGGTTTGGGGGACACCACCCTCCACCCCCACCCCCCCACCCCCAGCTCTGCGAAGGCATCTGCGTCCTGAAGGATGCTCAGTTTGCACGTGAGCACAAGGAAGCGCAAAGAGCAGCCCTCGCCCTTTGGATCCGGACATAAGCGGAACTGATGTCCGGTTCCCCCCTCAGCTTTCCCTAATGACAGAAAAAGTAAAAAGGCTGAGGAGAGAGGCACCAAGAAGGACCCGCGTACCTGTTCCTATCCTCAAACCGTTTTGCACACCTCCGATGAAAAAGTCTGATGGCTACACGTCTGTGGATTCAATGAAGGGCCAGCCCTGAGTGCCACAGGTACGTTCCTGTACAGACAGGCGTTGCACCTAAGTACTGGAACAGCCTGAAACGCCGAGCTCCCGCTGTTCGTATCGCCCCTGCATGGCAAGTGGGCCCTACAGATGCCACCCACCCATGTGACAGGTGACTCCATGCTCCTTCTAGAGAGTAACTAATGTGCCTTTTTTGTCTGATGGCACGGCAGGGGTAGACAGGATACATGAGGGCAGCACCGTATAGTGAAGTCCATCCATGATATGCAGTCACCTGCACATTCTCTGAAACTGAAAAGTTCTGCAGTTTTTCTTCTTGAGAAGCCTAGATGATGCATCCTGCTGTAAACCCATTTCTGAGTCCTCAAGGTGAGCAACATAGGTGGCCAGTTCTCACTAAACAGAACTGTGCAGTTTGCAGCTTTACTTTGGCCTTGGCAGGATGTTCCCTGAGCTTACCATCTGGACTGTGAATGTTTTACCTAAGTTTTCTTCCGTCCCTTTAATATCTGGAAAATGAGAGGCTTTCTTAATTCCCTCCTCTTTGTTATAACTTCCCCCAACTACCCTGTGTAAGTTCTTCAGTAACCATCTTTGCTGTTTCATATTCTTGATGATTTAATTAATGACAAAAATCGTGCTCAAGAATTCAAAAACCTGATCCTAGTTTCTCCAAACATTCGGTCTTAGATTCTAAAAAATAACATTTCTGTTGTTCACAGTGAGATGAAGATACTCTGCTCTTTTTAGGACATGATCTCCAGTATTTGTCTTCATATACAAAGAAATATTTTTTCCAGCACCAATTCTGCCATCCGCTACGTTTTCGTTCTTTCAATTTTTTAACCTTATCATTATGTTATATCTTGATGTTTTCATCCAATCTGATGGCACTTCATTTGCTGCCTTGCTATTGATTTATCATGTCATATTACAGAGACATAATTTTGCAATGCAAGTTCACAGTGATTACCACTTAATCTTTGCCTGCATTCTGCATTATCACCTGAAAACACTGAACTAAATCTAACAAAGATGTTTTAGAGATCTGAAGTCCCTTTCCACCACTGCTTCAATCAAAGGAAAGCAGCTCAATCTTCCTAGATGGGGTTATGCTGAATTACATGATTCAGAAATACAAGTGATATTTTAAAGTGAGAAAGGGGCCTACCAGGCAAGAATGACTTTCAAAAACTGTTCTGGAGCCGGTGGGTGGTTGGAAAGGGAAAAGAATCAAAAAGAAAACAAAGCCCCAAAACTTTTAGGTATACGTGTCCCTTGAAGGCATTCTTGCCTAGTCTACAGCCTACATCTCCGAAGCTGTGATTCCTGACCACAGCCTCAGTGGGGAATTTTCACTTGTAATCTTTCAGGTACCATGCTCACCTGTACATTACCAAGTTTGTTTACAAAGCCAATGCAAAAATGGTGACTGATGATTTAACATTCTTTAAAATATTTTCTCTAGTAATGAAAGCATCAAAATGTTTTTGCCTAAGTAAGTAAAGCACAAAGGAAATACACAATGTAGACAAATGAAGAATAGTAAAGATGGGTAGTAGAATAATTTTTTAAAAAAATTTGGCAAATTTTAGAATTTTATGAACAAGTACATTTTTACATCTCAGAACTAAAGGAAGACTATAAATGTATTATAGTTGCTTTGATAAACAGAATGTTTCACTAATAAGCACACATAGAGTATTCCTATTAATGGACTACGTCCCCTTACAAATAGTGCAACAAACTCCAACATAAAATAGTACAATATAATTTCTCGGTGTCTTTTTAATCATACTTGAAATATGAAAACATTGTTCCACTGCAATTTCCTTTCTAGTCCCTTCTCAAATCATGAATCGGTGACAGTGCTTAACAATGTGCCTAATTTTAAGTGTGATCTTACATCACAAACATAGTTCCAACGCACCTTGAATGTTCTTAGATTTCAACAATGAATATTTTTGGGGCTTAATATATACAGGAACAGTAACACTTTCCTGACTTAGGGGGTTGCATTTTTTTTTAAACTATTCACCTCATTCATCTTATTAGATGTTAATTGGTGTGACTACATGGTCACCTAGCAGAAAGGTATTGGCTCGCATTGGCCTGCCAATATGTGCCACTGATCTTAACCTTCAGAGTATTTCCAGTATGTTACTGAAAACTCTGCATGGTGCTTCAGCAAACTATGACACAGCTTTCTTCATCTAGAAATTCTCATAACTTACTCTTTTTCACTGCTAACTTTGCAGGGAAGATGCCATGTACTCATATATCGATAGAAAATATCTTCTAAAAATCAGCACTACAGGAAAAAGTTTGTAAAGGCAGGTATTTTTTCTATGGGGAAAAATAGAAAATGAAAAGGAAAAAAAATCCAAATGGAGAAAAGATAAGAACAGGGACCAAGAATCAGCTAGCAAAACCGTCACACCAGCTATCACCTAGAATGGCTTGTTTTACAACAAAATTTGTTCCTCTTACATGTAAGTTTCTCTGGTAAAAGGGAAAAGACACAATTGCTAAACTTAACGTCCTTACCTCAAAAAAAAAAAGACAACAAATGAAGATAAATCTTGCTGTGGAAGATTAAATAAACCATGGTAAAAATTGCCATCAGGCAGTTTCAATTTATGGATTATCTTTTATGATACAAATTCAGTGATGAATGACTAGCGATGGGGATTACTTCAGAGGAATATTATTTCTTACCCGACTTGTTCTTGCACTCAATATCATAGCCGGTGATTGGGCTGTTTCCATCAAATCCCATGGTCCATCTGAGGGCAATACTGCGTGCTCTCACCTCTCGGATTTCTATTTCAGGAGGGTCGGGAGGCTCTGGGTAAACACACACACACAGTTTTAGTCAGAAGAAAGCCTGTACTCTTAGTAAGATAACATTAACGAGTGTGGCACTGGCATAGCTTACTGGTGGTAAGCTCTCATGGCATTTTCTCTGGTCACTCATTAGTACCCTGAGACAGTTAATCACCTGCTGACGAATGCTCAACAAGGGAGGAAAAGTCACTTTTCAACTAGGAGTCACTGATGTAATCTTGAATACTGACTTCTGTTTAACTTTCTTATATGCAACATAGAGTTGCATTTCCTTAAAAGCACTCCAGATTGGACTACTCATGCTAGAAAAGATTTTTGCCTTGAACACCATGTTTCACTGATACTTCTACAGTTTTTACACAAAAGGTGATGGTATGAATTGTGAATACTAAACTTAAAAGTGCTAAATTTGGTGGGGGGAGGGAGTAAAATTTCTGTCTCTCTGAGTATGTTTAAAAGTCTTCAATTAATAACAGAATAATTTGGTAACAGTCTAAAATTTCCCTAAAGCCTCTTTCTGCCTCTAGAGTTAAGGATGTAAATAAATAGCATTTATACCCATTCTAATGCCCCTTTAAATTGTCACGGCAGTTTAAATGAGCAGTGGTGTAACTGAGAACCTATCCCCAAACTCCACCTGAATTTTTCGACAGGGCTGCTTAGGCATTCACTAAAATCTGCTGTTACTTGAAATCAAGAGTCGGGAGAAAGACATTTGCAAGTCCCAGAAATTTGTTGTGTGCATGCTCAAAGGCATACAAGCACAGGAACAGGCATCGCACAGAAATAAGCAGTGGCTAGTGGCTGAGTCCTGCCTGTGCTCTGCATCTCAAATAGTGTCACCTCAGCCACTCCAGTCCTTGCTGCTGTCTGCCTGAGTGAAACCCTGCGGGAGGGGAACCCCAGCCCCAGGCAACATAGCTTCCTAGAGTTTGCATTGTGCAAACTGATTACAATTTATTTGGACTGATTAAACTTGAAATATTTTGTTTAAAGATCCACAGTAAGTTTAACATTTCTCTAGAGGCAAAGTCAGATCACTTTTTTTTATTTCAGACTAGGGTTTTAAGCACATTTGTTCTTTAAAAACAAATGCAACCCTCTCCCCCCAAAAGTAACCCCCCCATATCCACTGCCCCTACTGAAGATGATAGTTTTAAGTTTCTTTAGTAGATCGTCAGCTAGTGTATTTAAGAAAAAATCTCCTTACTAATTTGTACAGATCTAGAAAGACTCGAGCTTATCCTTTATTTTGATTTAATCTGTGATGCTGGAAAATGAAAGACTGAGCATCTTAATGCAGCTCCCCATTTCTTTGACAATGAGGAATACATTTAATTAGGAATCAGAGCCTCCCTCCCCCAACAGATTTCTGAGGATGGCATACACTTACTGTACTACAATAGCTGTGTTTTTTTCCTTATGTTGTCCTCTTCCTACCTTGCACAGTGAGCTGAATTATTCCACGATCCTCCCCATAAGAATTGATGGCATGGCAGGAAAAGAAGCCAGAATCTTCACGCACAGTTGGCAAAATCTATAGGTGGTTTGAAAAGAAGTGATTGATTGAACAGCACGCAGAGAAAATAAACCAACAGCTTTTCTGTATGGTGCAAGAAAAATTGTACAAACTGTTTTACTTGACAGTAATAAATAGATATTGCATGTTATACACATACATACATATGCATAGTAAAGCATCCAAAATACTGAGACTTATCAAAACTAGCAACACCTGGGCTGAGGAAGCAGGCTATCAGCTCTACATGTGTAGTCAGGAGTTGGAGCACCACCTATTCCTGTAGCTTCTCATTAGGAGTCTTGTTTCCAGTTACTCATAAGTTTGCCAAGTATTTAACAGTTGGCTGAAATTTTCCATACAAAATGGTGCTTCCTGCTGCCTCTGAATTTTTCCAGTTATTTCTGAAAATAACTCAAGTGGCTGAAGTCTGTGTGGAGGAAATAAAGGTTCAAACACTGGTGGTGAACCCTGTAGTATTCAGCATGGTGCCTCATAATAAAATTTTGGGTGGTCATTCTTTTCAATTTGTTATTTAATAACAGAAAGTTATACATAATCTTTACGTATATGATCATAAAGATATTTTTCTACAGGACCACTGCTTCATTCAACGTACAATAGGGAGAGTATTTTTTTAAATGAGCAGATATTCCAAATACCATTTTCTTATTGTTCAGTGTGCTGCTCCACACTTTATTTACTGCACACAGTTCAAACTGTGCCCTGAAGACAGACTTATCCATTTTCTCACAGCCTCTTCTGTGGCATTCACCTATGCTATACCCATTTCAGAAACATTAGTGAATTTATTTTCATAAACCCTGACATCATGAAGAGTATTACCACCATTTTGTATGGGGAATTAAGGAACCAGACATATGATAACGTTTGTGGCTGCTTGACAAGTTGCCACATATTAGCTGAGCCATGGTAACTCCACGTGCTCTTTATTCCTCAGCAAAGCCAAGGTAATATGAGCACAACTCTCATTCACCACTGGTTAAGATAAATGGATTAATTTCTCACTTGCTACAAGGATATTGGAGAGTTATCATCCGAGATGTGGCAACTTGTCAAGCTGTGTTAAGTTGCGTGTGTGGCTGAGCTTTAAGGTAGGAAAACAAAATTTTTCAGAGCCCAATTTGATACATCTAGGGCCTTCTTTTCCCCCCTCGGAGTCCTTAGCAATAAATAGCATTTCATGTGTTCATAACAGCTTCCATTGAGTTAAGCTGCAGCTATGAGGGCTTAGTACTTCTGCAAATCAGACCCCAAGGGCTCAAGGCAAGTACCTAGAAAACAAAGAACACACAATTATTGGCCACCTGTGAAAAGTTTGGTTTCAATGATCAGCCTTGCATCACAGTGTCTTTCATTACTCAACCCTAATTCAACTCCAGAGAAAATCCAAGTCATGCCTGACTGAGGTAGGGGTCCTGCAGAAAAAATAAAAGCTGAGTATACAACTACAGATCACATCATCATGCACACATGCAAAAGCACTGAGTTAAAAGCTTGAGAGACAACCTTAATCCTGACATTTTCTATTTTGGGGACATTTTAACTCTCATAAGTCAAAGGTTTTGTATGTAACATACATATGGATGTAGAATGCCACTAACGTACACAACTGCTTCAGAAGAGAATTCTCCAAGCAGGTTTCCAGCCTTCCAAAAAGAAATGTTGTTGTGCATCCAGGCATTATCTCATTAAAGTCAATAAGATGAATGAGGACAGAGAGGTGTAGGGGTCTATCCTGTAATTATTAGTAACACAAATTCTAATATGAACAAAGTCACACATAGAACTTACTCTTCCTCACAGAAATCAATGACAAAGCTCCCTCACAGAGAGCAAAACCAGATTTTTACTGGATATCATCCAACACAATTTTTGGCTAGTAAAGAAAGAGATATACCTTAAGAGTTACACTAGAATATAGGCAATCACCAGAGAGCTCAAGAATTATTTCCTTGAGCCTGGTAAAAATGTTTTTAAGAATATGACTGAAAAATGGAAAAATCAAGATTTTTTACTGAGAATCTATATGATTTTTAAAAAAAAAAAATTAGATTTCATAAAGGCACATGTAAAAATATAGAGAAATGGACTGATGATGTGCTCATTAGTTGTTGGTAAATTTTAAATTTGAGTGGAAAAAGCTGTATCCTGGTATTGAGGGCAATGTCATAGCCCCACCCATTGTAGGTGACACCAAAACAGCAGGAGTTTCCTGTGCCGCCATGGCATCTTGGGGAAACTTACATCCCCAAAACAGCAGTGCCACTCATGCAGTCCCTCAATCTAATCCAGGTCAGCCATTTAGGATTTAATGGAGTCCACACACTGATCTGTCAGGCAAGTCAAGTTGTATGATTTCCACACCACCAGACAGCTGCCTGTCACAGAAGCAGAAGTGAAGATGCAGACTATGACCGTTTGTTAGGTGGCTTAGTGACTTCTGCTGCTGTGTACAGTAAGTGCCAAACACAGCAGCAGTAGAAGTACTACTTACGTATCTACATGTGCCTGCTTCCATCTCACTTTGAATCCGATGACTAACCTGACTTTGTAAAATGGTCTCACAAGCCCCACAAAGTGAAAGGGAGGGAGAAAAAGTACTTTAAGATGACAGTATTTTTATCCAAAAACAACTTAATGATTTTGGTGAAGGTAAGCCTGACACACGTCAGAGCTAGGGGTCAGATATTCACTCAGCGCCTATCAGCAGTGTAGTCAAAACTGAGCGGTGCTGCCCCAGGAGAGGCAGGCTAAGGCATGAGCCGTGTCGCTCCTGAGACAGAAAGGACGGTGGGGGAGCTGCGACCCAGGCTCACTGTCTTGTTGCCTCTGGAGCATGGGAAGATGGAGACTAATTTTTCTCGGGGGTGGGATGCCGAGGTTTTGCTACCCCCCCTCTTGCTGCCAGCTCTCCAGGGCTGTGCCACGGGTGGAGCGAGTGGTGGGGCTCTGACCTGTAGGGCAGAGGTAGCTGTGCATCCCTATCAAAACCAAATCAAGCAACACTCTCACACATGTAGGTGAGTCGTGTGTCACTTTGTTTTATTACCTGCAGAGTAGAGATCACTTCATCTCCAACTTCCTTGGTGGAAACGAGGTAACGGGACATTTCAGGGTTAATGATTCGGTCTTCTTTTTCCCAGCGGACTATGATGGGTTTCTCTCCATGTGCCGTGCAGCTCATCTCCTTCTTTTGACCTTGCGTTGCCAAGGTGGTATTTGGATAGGAAGTTATCATAGCTGGAACTGAAGCCAGACAAAACAAAAAAAGATTGTTCTTCAGTGAGCTGACTACTCTGATGATACAGGGTTGGCCCTTCAATCTGTGTCTCATTCAGCTTGTCCATATTTGACCATATGGCCAAAAACATGAGAAATTATTTTACTTTCATTCCTGTGTAAGAGAATTTTCTTAAGATTGACAACGGGCCTCAAAGGGAATGTAGCAGAGAGGAGCTGGGACTGGACAGTGGGGCTGTAGAGACAAGAAGATGTGAATCCAAAGGAAGCCTGGCTCCATTTGTTTTGCTGCTCACAGGACAACTTGTAACATAATTAAAATATTCACAGTACATAAAGGTACTGTAAGTAATAAGCATTCAGATATGGGCCCAATAAAGAACTGATAAATATTTCTTATTCCTTCTGATAAGCTACTGTTTTATCTGCTGACAGATATATGCTCTACCATTTTGTTTGACAGCAATGACCTATCAAAATGAGGGCTCAATTAAACCAGGAGTGGTACAAATTAAAAGAAAGGCTGTGCACCAAAGAGCTTACAGTCCACGTATGTGCTGAGTGCATAGTTAAACTGTACTGAACTGAAAGTATAATTAAACTGACAATAAACCTAGCTAGATTTCAGTTTTTATTGCATTCAGAAGGTATTTGCAGAACAGTTTGGACATAATTGTCAACTTCATTAATCATTCAGGACTGAAAAAAAATTTAATGTTGAAAAAAGTACTCTCTTGCTAGCAAGCATAGGCTTAAACCCCTAGTATTTTCACATTTTGGAATAAAATTTTTCTGGAAATAGGAAAAAAGAATCCCCAGAGTGTTTTACTGCAAACCCCTTCAAACATGGCATTTTTGAAACCAGATGGTCTCTTTGGTGTCCTCAGTAGCCTGTTGTTTCCTTTGCATATGATTTGTCCACCAATGAATAGCATCTGGGCATTTGTGAGTAGGAAGAATCAAAGCTCATGAGCCTGTCTTTCAGTTCTGGTCCTTTCCTTGCTTGGGAGAAGCTGGAAAGCCCTGGACAGCACGCAGAACTGCTCTCTTCTGAACGAATCTGTCCACTCCTTTCAAAGCGTATGAGGTGGCAGTATAGAGTCCCTTCTCTAAGCCCTTGCCCTCCAGGGCTGCCTCCTGCAATAGCCCCACTATCCTTGTTCTTATGCATGAACACCTGCCTCTTCTTATCAGAACAACTCACTCATTCCACCTGAACTTCTCTGGGTCTCTATTTTAAGACAATTACATTGGCACAGGACCTGATTTGAGGCCTTCCCGGTCTTTCCTCCCGCACAGATTGCATCTGTTGCTACCGGACAGCAAAAAAACCCCTTATTTGAATGAATTACTGTAATTGCTATTCTGAAATGTTAATGCTTGGTGGCATGACCTTTTCACATGCCAGAGCTGTTGATGCTTGGATATGACAATATGTCAGGATGCAGCCTTTTCTGTTCAAAGGCTTCCTGAACCAAAACAAACCAATTTGAAAATTAACAGGGCTGTGGAGCTGTGGGTTAGAGTTACAAACGGGATCTAATTACAGGAAGAACTCTTAGAAAGGTCTCATGTGAGACATGAGGCTCTTTAGGCACTGATATGCATTAGTGATGAAGTACATCTTGTTTAACTATTTGGATATTAGGTACCGATTAGTTTTGTCAAAGAGGAGCATTCAAAGAAAAGAAATGATGAATAACCATAATAGAAAATTAGGACAAGTCTGATTCCATCTTCCAGAGAATGAAAATAGCTTCAGTTTTATCTGGAGTCTGTCCAAGTGCTAGTACACACAAGGAGGTTACTTTCAGAAAGCTACTTTTTGTGGCCATCTGCTTGTTGCTTCCAAGCACAGAAGCTAGTGTGTTAGGCCTACACAGCTGCAGGCCTGTGGGCCCTGTATGTGCACTTCAACATATCTGCCCTCATCTGCAACACCTGAAATAGACCAATATATCCTTTTATGCATTTTGTTCATCAATAAGAGACCAAATTCAAATGAGCGGCAGGCTATTAAGGAGTCCACATGACCGTCATTAGCTTGTGCCACCACCCTTCTTCTTCCATAATTTCCCAAGCCTCTCACATGTCCCTTCCTTCTTCATTTGCCGCACCTCTCCACATCTCTCTCTTTTCCCCTCAATCCAACATGCTCCAGTCCCCTTCGTTTCTCCTTCTCCTCTTCCTGCTGCAACCTCCTCAGGTTCTCACATGTTCCCTAACCCCTACAGCAACTTTTTCCTTCTCCAACCTCATTTCCTGTCCCTAATTAAATCATGCCAACCTCCCAAGTCACCTAAGTGATTCTATCTACAGCTGCAGTCCTCCTTCCCGTCAGTATCTCCTACTTCAAGTTTCTCTGGTGGCGGAGGGAGCATGTGCTTAGCCCACCTGGGAGCTGAGGGGTGGTTTGTGCTTCCCCACCAGGCACCCGGGCTCCCGGGCAGGAGGGCTCAGTATTTGGAGCAGGTGAGCCTTGCACTGGCAGGTCTACCCTCCTCCTGCTTCATGGGTAGGAGCACACAGTGTGCACGCACAGAAAACAGGACATTTGGATTTGGATTTAAATTCTATGGACCTCGAGGAGCCTCCTTCCTCAGAGACTCCTTCCTCACTTTCAGGTCTCCTAAACAGCTGTCTACCAAGAGTCCCCTGATGGGTGACAGTGCCAGACCAAACACCACTATCTTGCTTGCTTTTTAAAAAACAGAGGCTAGCTTATGAAACTCAAAATGTTTTCCAACAACCTTTCTTAATCAGAGCATCATAAAAACATGTAAAGAAAGATGACTTTATTGCTCAGATACAGCTTTATCCCTGCTTATCCTTCCCTTCTTCTCACGTAATCTTCCACATGGATTCCTTATTGCCATAGCGATGCCTCGCAGCTAAATGTCTCCCCTTCCTCCAAAGCTGACTTTTTACTCTTCACAATTTATCTCCAATGATCCTAAACCATAAGCTCTTCTTTTTATCTTCCTCTACGTCAAAAGATTTCTGGTAACAAAGCCATGTTCCCAAGGATATTTTAGGCAATGTAGTTCTTCATCCTCCAACTATCTTTAATCAAATTACTGATGCAAATAACTGAGATAAATATGCTGGCTCTTTACTGACAAAATAATCTAGAAAAGTGTAAATAAGCAAACTAAATCTGTACTATATATGCATGAGATACTCTCTCAGGATGTCTTAAAAAAAAGTGAAGGCATTTAGAAATATATCAAGATGATTTAGATGCCATATTAAGTGTGTGTATCCTTTGTATCTCTTCAAATATACATTATATACACACACATATAATGATATGTATTTATATAAGAGAATTTTGGAAGGGAAGGGCATGTTGCTGTGCATGTTCAAGGAATGAATAGCACCACGTTCCAGGATTTTGGATTAGGCTTCCCTTTGGGACAAATTAATCCAATTCTCTATCCTCTGGGGTTCTCCACATCTTTCTCTGAAGCATGCCATGTGGTGCTGGGCATTGTTAAAGGTCTATTGGTCAAAACTGGACAAAATAGAAGCTCCAGTTCATAGATTATGGTGATTTCCATTTTCAAGGTATGCATATGGCTGCCAGCAACATTAATCTAGGAGATTTCTCTATTTAAAGTTGGGCTTCTGTTTGGAAAGTTGATTTGTTTCCTTCTTTCCCAGCTCAACCCATTGTTTTCCCCTTTCTTCGTGGCAACCCAGAAAGAGTAATCTCATTGCTTTATAGTATTAACAATTTTATCAATAAAAATCAAAGTGCAAAATTCAGTAGTTGAGGTTACTCTTAAGAATCATGGAACCGGTTCAGACAAAACAAGAACCTTTTGTCCCACTCCTGAAGAAAACTGAACCTGAACCTTTCCTGAGATTCAATAAAAATGACTTAATCTGACTTTCTTTTCTCTGCTACTGCTGGGTGTTTCATCAGGAACTGACTGCAAATAAAAATGAAAACATTTAATTATCTTGACAAAGACTAGTCTCATTATCCAGAATAAGGAGGCTATAGTAAGTTAGGTGAAGCTTGAGCAAAGTAACAGAAACTTTTGAATCCATTTAGAATAAACCTTCACAAATTACTAGAAAACCAAAATTCACATTCATTTTAAAAATTTAGTGGGGGGATAACTATTTTTTCTTTCTTTTAGGTCATAGATGGAAATAGCCACGTGGGAAGAAAGCAAATTAAAAGGCTCCCTATCTTTTAATTTGTAATTAAACACTAAATACCCTTGCAGCATCCTTAAATGATTCTAAGACTGACTGAAGTTCTCAGTATGTTTAAGAACTATCTCTATCTGTAGTCTCCAAATGGTATTTTTCTAGCAACCTGGCTGTGGTGAGAAGAGAGAAATACAACACAGCCAACGCCACAGTTGATGGGGAGATGCCATGTGATGCTGTACAATGTGTTTTGAGCTATATTGAAAGACTGCTGATCATAGCCAAACATTAATGTAGATTCAAGTTGCTCTTGAGAAAGAGGATGGAAAAGATGCAGCAGATAAACAAATCTAATGATATAATGATCTGGAGCTAACTGAACACAGTGAGAATTTGAGAGTGTGCTCAGTAACACACATGTCCTGGACTCTTGTCAGTGATGTGACTCCTGGCATATCAACATGTCTCAGCATGTCTCCACTTCTCTTGGTCTGAAGATCTCTGCTCTGGCAGACTGTTCTTCCACATAACTTGGCTCCTTCACTGGAGCATGCTCGAACTGGCCAGTCTGGGGAAACGTCTGTCACAATAGTGGGATTCATCTTGCAAGCATCTATTGCAAGCTAGGCATTGCAGACTTCCTCAATGGAAAGAAAGATGCTTATAGAGTGTTGTTCACCTAACCAGATGAACTGTGTCCTCAAAAGCCTCTTCTTTATACTGATCATTCAGGAACCTGCAATGCCTTGCTCAGTTGCAGATGTGCACACCAGTGCTGTAATGAGGGAAGATGAACGGTTTTCTTGTTGCAGCTTCTAGAAGAGAGCACTATGTCCCTTTGATGCGGTTTAAACATCGTGATTGAGATAAGAGAAAACTGCATTGAAGTTGAAGTGAATATATGTTGAAAAATTGAATTAAAATGACAGTTTATCATTTAAGCCAAATTCAGTATGTCCTCTCATGCTGGTCAACCACAGTAAGAATACTCTTCTGTCCATGACAGATGAGATTTTTCTACCTCAAAACCAAATTCCCTCTTCCTCAATCCACTTTTGCTCAGACAAAGAAAATACATTACTTACATTTAAGGGAAACTAGCTCTCACACTGTAATTAGCTGATTTCTATTTTTTAATTTATTTTCAAATTCAGTAGGCTTCCAGGAGTCAGTGACTGCATTGCTAAAATTCTTCTCTTAACTTCAGTTTTCCCGTTCTGATAAATGACAATTTTGCTTACTTATGTAGAATATCTCCAGAATTCAAATGGTGTCCTGAATCTAGCAGAGAATTTTAAATCAATAAGACTGCTCAAATGCTTCAATTTAAGCACACAGTTTCTTGGTAAAACTGTGACCTCTCCAGCAGGTGAAAATAATGCTTTTAGTCCTCATCCTCAAGAGATGCCCAAGACGAGAAAACAAACTGCATGTCTCAAAGGGTGAAAGAAATGTTAACACAAAAATAAGCATTCCATTTTTATGAATACAAGTTATTTTCACAAAAATAATGGACATATAATTAATGACAACTATTTTCTCCCAATTTTCATTAATTTTGAAAATGAACTTGATATTTGTGACCATATTCATCAGTTGTGAGCCCCCTCAAAGACATGTTCTTTTAGGATAAATATTTTAAAAATTCAATTTAAAATATTTAATTATTTCATGAAAGTGAATTTTGAATGCAATATTTTACTGTATTGCTTGGAATTAGTAAAGAATTTGTTGTGTAAGCAATGCAACTCTCAAATAGAAACAACACTGGGTGAATTACCTAACTAATTAATATGGCATGAATTTCAAATTAAAAAAGCAAATGTTTTGAAATTAATTGCACTGAAATTGAGGTTCCAGACTAGGAAAAATAATTTCAAACACATAAACCTGAGACATTTGAGAAGTAAAAATTTGATGAATTAATATGACTCAATTATTTACTCAGCTTTAGTTTCAGTCTACAGTGTATATGAAATAAATTCAGAGAATTTATTGATAAATACATTGCTGAAAATACTTTTAAAACAAAGCAAAACAAATCAGATTACCTTCTACTCCCACCCTGCCCTACAAGGAAGGCTAGCAGCTTTTTGTACGCTTCCATTAATAACTGTGAGATGAATGGATTTTTGGGCAATAGGCAAGAGCTTCATAAGCAGTTCAATTAGGAAAATAATTTTCTGACAGAACAGTGTGAAAAACAGTACTGCCGTGCAAAAACAGACTGTGCACAGCAGAAACTGCATCTTTATGTTTTTATTTAGTGAAGTGACTTCCATGAGAATTATGATATATAAATAATAGAGAGAAACTAAACACAGACATGACCAGTCCATGTCCCGGCTACCTAAGTTTGTGCTACAAATCCCATATCAAAACAAGAGACTCAGTGGTATGTAAAAACTGCATTACTAGGATATTAGGACATCCATACAAGGTAATCTTTAAAAAAAATTCTAAATATAAATGAATCACTGAGTGGGAATGAATAAGGATTCTGTACACCCTAAAATACCATTTCAGCTAGCTAGTCTATAGATATAAATGAAGTTACTTTGATTATAACTATTACTCAAACATGTGTTTCCAACATAAAACAGGCCTTGTTTGATACTAAGCTTTAATAAGAATGACAATGATGTCTTGAGTACTTGGCAGCTTCACCAGTGCCTCATGATCTGATTGAATATGTCAGGGTAAAGGCTGTGAACATTTAGGGTTCATACCTTATTCACTCAGAAGTGGTTTCAGGTCACATTACACGAAAAGAAGTTGATTTATTTTGCATGACAACTATGAATTTTAACCAAAAGACACATTAATAAAATAAAAAAAGGTCTTTTCTCTCAAATCGCAAAGGCAATTCTTTCCTCTTCCTGAGATCTTTTCTTGCATTATTTTTATGTTTGCACAGTGCAAACTGCTGTCTTCAAATGATACACGAGACCAGCAGCTGCTTGTATTTCTCAGTCTTTCCTTTGACATGGTTCTGAAATGAAAGTGACTTTCTTTTGCTTTGCCATGCAGCTTCAATTCCCATTTTGTCTAACTGCACTTCCTAATAACTAAGAGAAAGAAAATGGGAAATGATAAGCTGACAGCTTTGTTCCCTGCAGTTAGTTATAGTAAAAGCCTATGGAAATTTGTGACAAACTATGGTAACCTACATGAGGCACTGGAAAATCAGTTTCATTCAAAGCTTGGCTAATTGTCAAAACAAAAATAAGTGATCAAAGATCTATAAAAAATTATGTTAGCATGTATATAATTGTGATTTATGAAGACTTAGACAAAGACCATTTTCCTTCACAAGAAATTAATGGACAATGTTAGTATTACCATCATTGCCATTGCTGAAAAGTACAGATGCCTAAAAATTTATTAGAAAAGTGTATCCATTAAGTATAAATTTATTGGGCCACTTTCTATTCCAAATCAATTATGATCTTTCATCACCTTGTATAAAAGTCAGGCTGGAAAGAGCAGGAATGTTAAATAGTTAAAACTAGCAATATATAATTTTAGATAACTTCTCCAATGCTTTGATCTTAAATTGAATTCAGTCTGCCATCAAGATGGCATCAAGTTTTAATGTAAAATGAGAGGGTTACTGCTATCATAATTGTAAAGTACAGTGTTCTAATTTTTTGTGACTTACTGAATGCAAATCAGTAAAACCCAGACTAGAATCACATGGGAGAATGCTCATTTTCTTACAAGTTGCTACGCTTTAAACTTTCCATTTGTGCCCTTTCGTTAAAAATACCTGAACAGTTTACAGGTTTAAAAGAAAAAAAAAAAAAAAAAAAGGCAGAAAGTCACTGGAAAACACAAGCTTTAATCAGGATATATTTTATGACCCAGCAATTCCCATGGGTCTTTTAGATTTTGGAGGCTGTGAAGTGACATGTGTAAATGTCCCTCCCAGGGGAAGAGAAGCAAGCACTAATTGAGGTATTGACAGGTTTAAATGAAGCAGAAACACACTAAGAAACTCTGGCTACAACAAAAATGAGTACTGGTGAGCAGTGCATGCTGGGACATTAATGGTTTTCATTCACTGCTCATTCATGCAAGTAAGTATACTTTTAAGCACAGTGACTTGGGTCTATAACAGCTCGGTTCTGAGCTAAAAAGCCATGAAATACTATCTGTGATGTATAAGAGAGCTCTGGTAGAACTAGTCTTGTCTAGCCTTTCAGAGTGAATTACATTTTTTAGTCTAGATACATGCAAATAGACCAACAACATCTGATACTCTGATGATGGAAACAGAACTGAAATGTATTAAAATCAGCAAGATACAACTCTCTCTATATTTATGTAGGCATTCTCTATGCAAGTAAATTAACACAAACAACATAAATATATATATTCTGCATATTAATACTAACAGAAAGGCATTATTGCATTGTATATATATACACAAAAGCATTCACCTGTGCATGGAAGTAGAACACATTCACAGAACCTGTCAGTGGCACTCATCTCAACCTAACTTCAGGTAGCTAAAAATTAGTCATCCAAGCCTTCAGCTAGTCAAATGAGGACTTCTGTAGCAGTCCTTGGGAAGAAACAAGACCTCCCAGAGGGCCATTCATCTTGCCTTAAAGATGATGAATGATGATGAATCTTGTTGATGATAAAAGGAGCTCAGGGTAAGCTTAGACTTTTACAACCAACCTTTAGAAGTCTAGCTTAAAGTCAGATGAATCCAGTGCTAAGGGTCTAATCTTAAATCCTACATTCTCTTAACTGAGGAGATTCAAGACGTCAACAAATACTACTATCTCAGGAAAGACAGGAAAGGAGATTCAGCTGGGGAGAATAAGATCCTGATAAAAAGCTCTGAAGACATTTATTTTAATGGACATCAATCTGGTTTCTCCAGTCAAAATCCTAATATTTGCCCCTTGTCACAGAGACCATCTGGGGATGGTTTGGGAATGGTCTGACCATCTATGGAGTATTAGCTCTGCTTGTTGCTGAAAATCAATAAACTTGATTCCTAATCTATTCTATCTTTTATTTTCCACTATAAGGTCTATTTTCTACTTTGGCTGCTCAGCATGCAAGCAGCTTCTGCAGGGAAAACAGATCTCTTAAGTTGGTCAGAAAAAGGAGAACATTTCTAGAAGAATGGGGAACCATCTTAAAGGCTGCACAGTCTAGGAAAAACTGCTAGGTAACTTGTGTACTTAACAATTTTTTTAATGCATGCATTATGGAAGGAGGGAAATACTAGTAAAGAAAACAAGGAAGGCTTAGTTAAACACAATATTTATAAAGTAAAGATATTCAGTATAATAATTCTGTGAGTTACATTTACGCATAAATAAGCAGCAGCTCTTACAGCAGAAAATCAGAAAAGAAAATTCTCACTTACCTTGATTAAATCTAAAATTAGGACCATCCTGGGGGATTTTTTTGTGCCTTTTAAATTCATTACTGTCATGTCGCTGCAGTGTTTTATCAAATCTAAAGACTAGGCCTTTCCACTGAGTATTTTGGGACTGTTACACTGAACAACTAATAAAGCTTCCAGACAAAAGCAATGGCTGACCATTTGGCTCCAGTACCCAAATGCCTAAGGCCAGAGGAAGTGGACCCTAATTTGAACCAGGGTTATGGCTATTTTGGTTTATTCAAAGCAGCCAATATGCTCATCTAGCTGTGAGCCAGAGAATAGCTGAAAAGAAGTTTTAAAGCCAAATTTTACACTACTGTTCCTGACTGACAGTGTCCTGCTATATAACCAGGGTCCTCCTATATAACTGGGGTCAAGGTGTATGTGTGTTTGTGCTTGCATACATGCATATGCACATGTGTGTGAGTAAGAGAGGGGAAAAAATATGTTTTCCATGGCATCAAATAAGGAGAATTATTTCATTACCTGGAAAAGAATACAAAGCAACCCTCATTACCTTCTTCCCTTGACCTTCAGCTGTCCTGTGGATTTCTATTTTCAATACACTCTTAAAAATTTTTCGATTTCTCTGGAGACCGTTTTTACCCCTTGGCCAAGGAAAGGCATCGTAAATACTAGTGTTTCAGGCAGAAGTAAATTATAGCCATCCATCTCATGAACAAAGCACATGGCACAGGGCTGCAGATCTCTTTCCTCCAAAGTACCTCCCCACAGCACGAATGTTATAAGGAGTTCAAAGGACTTTTTTTTCCTTTAAATTGTGTTTCAAGTGAATAGGAACTCCAATTCCCACTTCCACATACAGAATGAACACCCAAAAGCAGAGGCCAAAATGACAGTGGTGATAATGTAACCACCAGCAAAGGTGGAAGTCTTGCTTCTAGGAACGGTTTGGCATATTGTATACAATGGATGTTAAATATGATAAATGAAACAGCTAGTTACAGGGTCAATATGAAAATACTTTGATGTTTGATTTTTTTTTTAACCAGATTGTCAAATGTTTCTTTTTTAATCACATCCTTTAAACACACACACACACACAATCTGTGCTTAGATCTAAACTTGCTACCTAAATTATTAAATTATCTTTATACAAAGAGTTTGACTTTAGGAACTCCAGGAGTTTGAAGTGCTGATTTGGTAATTCTGGGGTTTGTTTTCATTTTTTAAAGTTATATTCCATTATAAAAGGAATAATCACTTACAATGGAATATTGTGGGCTTATGCACTATATAACAACCTTATTAACTGGATACACAAGGAGGTCATTTTTTATACTCAGGTTTTATTGGGGTGGTCTAGCTCTTTCTATGATGCATTTTAGAGTTTCTTGTAAGCTGGTGTGAAGCTTTTCAGAACCACTCCTGTTGGGACTTTGGACTGTCATTTTTTTGTCAGAGAACAGCTAATTTCTTCGACCCAAAACTTTTTATGAGAATGTGGTCTCTGACAAAAGGAATTGCTGAAAAGGGTTTATTAGCTCAGCATTCAATTACTGGTGAAAAGATGAGAAGAAGAGACTACAAGCACTCAGAGTAAGCAATATAGTCAATGATCACTGCCTATTTGAGAACACAACCTTGCATCTAAATGCCTCAGTCTCTTCCCATTTTCTGTTTTTCTAGCGTGACAAACATTTCACTGTATATACAGGCTTGGACAAAGTCAACACCACAAAGTAAACCAAGACAGACTAAAACTATTAGCTCATCACCTTCAATTACTACAATTAATATTTGATTTTATTTGCAAAATGAAGTATTTCCTATAACAGACTGAGAAATACTCATCCCACTATAGCTTATAACTTGACTGTAAGGACATCGAGATGTAGGAATGACCAAGCAAGACTTTGAAATTCACTTCTCTGCATCACATCTAACCACTGTTTCTTGGGAAACCCTCTGCCTTTTTATGACTACACAGAAAGAAAGGGTTTGTTGGTCCCTGGTTATAGTGCAGCACTGCCCAGTAGACTGGCTGGGTGGCTCAGGCTTGGAGAGGAGCAATCAGGGCTTTCATGTTCCCAGCTGTGATAGTAGGATACCCTGCATTTCCTTGGCTCCAGACAGGTAATCTGAAAATGGTGAAAACTCAGGCTGAAATGGGGGTCTCAGGATTTCCCAGCCCCCTGTGATGAAGCTGAGGACCCTGCGTGTGCCTGTGATTTGACACTATGGGTGGGATCAAGCTCTTAGCTCCACAGATCCTGGTTCAGCTTTTACTACCATCTTCCTGAGACATCTGGGAGGACTCATGGTCAGCCATGGCTGGTCTGGTCCCTCAGAGCCTGGTTCCTGGGCAATAATTTATGTGTGAAATCTACTGGTGGGGAGCCAATGGATGGAACTTTCTGAATATTTCTAAGCATTTATTTTCAACTGTTGTCTGGGCAAATATCTAAAATTTTATTTTTCTGTCCACAAAAACATTGGAAATTATACAGAGAAATGAAATAATAATTTCCAGCAAGCCATCATTCATAATTATCATTACCCTATGACATGGAACTCTTCTGTTTATTTTATTAATAAACAAATGCAAGAGGCATCAGCTGTTGTGCAAGCTTCCCTTCTTGTTAATCTGTCTCTGTTATGAAACTGGATTCAGAACACCAAACATTTTTTAGACAGTAATGTTAGTTCATTCACCATAAATCCAGACAGATTTCAAATACTGTGTAAGAGGCAAAAGACACTGCTTTCCATTATCAGCTTCACAGGCTCTTCAACTCCTTGTGTAACCTGACTAATTAGACACATTGCCAATGGCTTAATCACTAAATTTTTTTTTTTAATTGTAGAAACCTTCTATTAAGCAATAGTTAGAGCTACTTATCTTATAAAGACTATGATATAAATACAGAAACGGTACAGTTTGTTTTAAAACTTGGTACTACTGCTGTACTTACTCCAGGAGCTTTCACCAAATGAGATCTAGTTAGAGGTGATGTAAAACACTGAAAGCAGGAGAAGAAAAGATTTATATTACAGTTCTGAACTTGTCCAAAAATCAGACCAACAGGTTTACAAAAATCTTCAAAATGCAAATTCTGACAGAAAAGGAAAAAAATTATGAAAATTTATGAAAATTCTCAAAACTGAATCTTTTTTTCAGCCAAAAAATACTAGTACAATCACTCAAATTCATGAAGCTTAATTCACTCTAAGGGACATGGATTTCCTAGTGGTCACCTGGGAATACATTCCTGACTCTTTAATTCATTCCATGAGGAACTGAAAGAATAGTTTTGCCAAATAAAATACAATGCAAAAAGTTATGGTATTATTGAATCAGAAGCAAAAAATCTCTTACCATGAAGTAAAGTTATCACTAATTTCTAGTCAGCTTCTTGTTTAATGAATTTCCCCATGGATGAATGCTTCTAGGTTTCTTACCAAAAACAGACTGTATGATTGATCTAGTGTTGTATAGCCATGCTACTTCTCCTCTGCAAATAACTACTTGAATCCAGCTTTTTTTTTTTTTTTTTGGTAGCTGCTTGTAATGAAAAATTTATCATATTACCTAAGATCCTGTAAAAAACATTCTGAGATTTTATCTTGAGAAGCTATTGCGCTTCTGCTCTCTGTTAACTGATGCCAAATCTGGCTGTTCTTTGAAATTTGGCATAAAGCATAAAAAATCCCTTGTTAAAGAAGTGCTACACCTTTGTCCCATATTATTTCACTGATAACTCACGGTTGAAAGATGCTGAAAAATTACTTTTTCACTTTCCTTACTAGTAAGATAAATTAAAATAATAACAATATCAGCATGACGCCAAACTAATAACCAAATGTGAATGTTCTAAAAAGGTAGATGCTGCCACTGTTAAAGCAGCTACAACTACAACTCTAAACTGGGACAAAACCACCAGATTCCCACATCATCTCAACTACTTATGCAAGTAAAAGGGTGATAAAAGCAGATTGCTTCTCCACCCCAATTTATTTTCGTTTCTGCATAGAAGGGGGTCACTGATCACATTGGACACCTTCAGGTTATTTGTGGACAACATTTTTTTTTCCTCAATTCCTAGGAAAGAAAATGGGGGACTTCAACCAGGCTGCTTTGTCCAAGTCTCCAGATCCAGCAATTGGCTCAAACAGTTTGTTCCATCTTCCATTAGTATTGAATCCTGCAACTTGAATGGCAGAAGTCTATTTTGAAGACTAAGTATTCAGACTCTACTGGTGGCAGACTTTAAAAATATGTAAAAATTAAAGTATATAGAGAACTGTAAGACATCCTCTCTGGATTAATCTTAGAATCATAGAATCATAGAATCGTTTAGGTTGGAAAAGACCTTTAAGATCATCCAGTCCAAACATTAACCTACACTACCAAATCCACTCTAAACCAATCAAGGGTTGACTAGACTAAACCATGTCCCAAAGTGCCCATCTACCAGTTTTTTGAACACTTCCAGGGATGGTGACTCCACCACCTCTCTGGGCAGCCTGTTCCAATTCTTGACCACACTTTGCGTAAAGACATTTTTCCTAATTTCCAACCTAAACCTCCCCTGGTGCAGCTTGAGCCCATTTCTTCTCGTCCTATCGCTAACTACTTGGGAGAAGAGACCAACACCCACCTCACTACAACCTCCTTTCAGGTAGTTGTAGAGAGCGATAAGGTCTCCCCTCAGCCTCCTCTTTTCCAGGCTAAACAACCCCAGTTCCCTCAGCCGCTCCTCATAAGGCCTGTGCTCCAGACCCTTCACCAGCTTTGTTGCCCTTCTCTGGACACGCTCCAGCACCTCAATGTCTTTCTTGTAATCTTACATGGATTAAGAAAGAAACTTATTTTAAATGGTAAATTCAAGCACCCAAAATTTCAGGAAACAACTGAAATTTCCAAACAGTCTCCTATTTGTTGTTATCATGTTTGATGATACATTCTTTAATTACACAAACATTGTTTTCCCACAAGATAAGGTCTCTTTTAGTACAGCGGGTACATGGTGCTCAGGGTTATGCAGTTAGTGAATGATGCTACCTCTATTCTGCCTTATTTTTGATCATGCACTTGGTTAGAAAATAGTAACTGAAATGAAGCAAGAAAGAAGACTGGTCTTTTTGGCTAGGCTTGCTGAATGCCACATAGAATACTTTCATTTTACTCTATTTTCTGTGGCAAAATTAAGGTTTCCTAGAAGGTTACTTCCCACTTTCTTTGACAGATGTTGTTATGTCCCTTCCTTTATTTCTAGGTGTTCAAGTGGCTTTGCAAAATTGCTGAACATCCCTGAATGCAATTGAAGTCTTCCTAAAATATGCCCTGATTATCTAGACAGTGAATTATTTCTACAGATAATACGTGACATATTTTTGCTGTCTTTTGAGGTAGTTACACAGCTAGAAAAGAAAAGATACAAACTCATATTTAACAAAGGTTTTCCAAGGATAACTTGGAAACTTCTTAAAGTTGTGTGGTTCCTGAAATGTTCCTGTATTTAGGTGTACTTGACTCAGTTGTTCTGTATGAGTGGCATCAACCAAGAGACAGAGTGCCCAGAACTAGTCTTACAACAAAGAGCTTATTAAGAAGCTGAACTCTAGTGAACTGTGAAGAAAAAATATAAATGCAATCATATCTGCAGCACTGAAGAAAGCAAAAACCTTCTCAGCCCTGTGCCAGTTAAATACATTTTTAATACTGCTGCTAAAAAATAATAACCCTTTGATTTTCTTTCCAAAAGCTTGCGAAGTTGCTGGCAGCTCCAGTAACTCTTCCAGTTTCTATTGTCAGCTCTGCCAGTCTCTCATAAATGTCACTAGTCTCTTACACCTCTGTCTCCAGAGCTCATGTTCCTTGCCTCAGATTTTGCCAGAATAAATCCCTGTAATATTACACAGTTCCCCCGCCCCCTTCTAAGTTTACCCTTCTGTCTGAGCAGGCCCCTGTTGTGTTTTTTAATTAGATGGTGTCCTTTGCACAGAATGGGACTTTGAGGCAAAGAGGTGAAAAAAGGGTCACTGGTGATTTGCTGCACGTATCAGGGCTGAGCTAGCTGGTAACTGCGAGACAGTAAACCTGAATAATTAGTTTTGTAGGGAACACTGGAATATTTGGTACTCCAGGTGAAAACAGGAATCTGAATCATTATCTTAATCTTATCGAAACCTCTCAGAAAGCATTAAAACAGGTCATCTGTCAAGAATTCCCATGTCATTATTACTGGTAAGAAAAGATGTAATTCAAGAGCAGCCTCTGAGATGGTTTTCTCTTTTGGGATCACCTAGAACCACAGAGTATGAACATGTAAACTGAGATGTTGCTTTAGAGTCTAGTCTTTCAACTTTAAATTTTCTAAAATATTTGCATGTCAGCTATCTTGGAATTGCTTCAGGGAGGCTGGTTTGCTTGTATGTATTTTTCATATAAAGTAGCATCAGTATCAGGAGCACGTACTTTTTGAAATTCAATGGTTAAGGAAAGATGATGGAAGAATAAAGTTTGGGTAGCACCCTTCATCTACATTGTTACTGATGGCTAATTACTGTGTGACTAAAGCAGTATTATTGTTATCACCAGAGCATCTAAAAACCCAGTCTTGTGGATTAAAAAAAGCACAGCTCTGGAAGATGATGATATTGACAGCTCTTCTAGGGAGCTGTTTGTCAGCAGGTCCCACATAACCCTACGGAGGAGGCAGCATTAGGGAGGAAGAGCTCCTGGCAGCCCTGTAACAAGCATCTTGTGCAGCCCAGGGAAAACTGTTCAACCTTTCCGTGCCTGGCGAACCCAGAGCTCTTGGCAATTGTGCACAGCTTACTTCCAGAAGGAGAATAATCACATTTCTCAGTTCAGTAAAAGAAAAGCAGGAAAATAAAAAATACATAGCTCAATAAATTGTCACTTTCATACTTCAGAAGGAAAACTTTAAAAGATGGTAAAAACTTTAAACAAAAGTTTATTTATTACAAAATAAACATCCAAAAAAGATTTTGGATCCACAGGTAACAAAAAGGAGGAGTTCAGTCTTTCTTATTGAACTGGGCTGTGCAGCGGCAAAGCCAGGAAGGGTTTAGCAGTTAAGTGCTGTGGGACACCCACTGGCCTCGCTGCCTCGAATAATGGGAGCAGCTCTGTTCCTGTGACCATCAACAGCAAAAGCCATGTGCCGACCACGGGCTTGAAATTGTTGCTATATCACCGCCTTGTTGCAGGGGTGTAAGTGAGATCGCTCATACTTTTAGAGCTCGAAAGGCCACGTGGGTGAAATTCTGGTGCTGTAGAAGGCCAGAGGAGCTTTGTCACTGACTTTTGCTTGACCAAGGTTTCGTTTGCTAAAGTAAGAGTTTTACTGGCAACTCTCCTACAATCTTACTATCCAGTCCTCATATACAAGCTAAAAGGGAGATGCTAAATGAGAACTAAATTGCAGATTATTAAAAAAATTAATTCTTTTCTGTTTATGCTTAATAAAAACAAGAAAAAAATCTCACAAGGTCCTTAATACTGCCTATTACTATGCATATCCTCAATTCATGACTAACACATTTTAATTCAGTCACAGGGTATGCTTTAAACAATTCAGTGCTGCATTATGTGCTGCACTTGAGATGTTCAAGATCTTAATTGTTTGTTCTCTTCAGTATCCCTCACCCAAGAAGCTAATGAAAAATTCGGTCATGATGGTATTCTTTATGACATGCATAACTGTGACACATGATAATTTCACAATCATTTCAAGACACCATGTGGTTTCTTTTGACATTTTGTGACAGGCTGTGTTATCAAGCACAATTGTTTGCACAGGAAACAACTGTAACACGTGGTCCTTGGGACATTATGTTATCTCCTGATAATGATGTCATTAACATGTGTATACTATAATTAATGACTACAAGAGAGATTCATTTGAGTACAGCTTATGAATCCATTTCATCTAAAAAGGGAAAGAAAACCTATAATCATTTGGGCTCAGATCCTGAAAGCTACTTACTTGCAACCTGCTGCAGCTACACTGGGTGACCCATTAATTGAGGCATATTAACTAAGAAGCATTTATTTCTCAGTTAGATTACAGAAGCTTGGATTAGAATCATTATCATAATGATTGTTCTCATAGAGATCAATGAAAGAAACAGGAACCTAGCAGCGTTCCAAAACCCTTTGTCACCCTATCTCCTACCAACGGTAGCCAGGAAACAATTACAGTTCATCAGTCTACATAGCTAACATAATGAAGCTGAAGACACGTAGGTAGCAAACGCACTGCAGTTAATACCACCCCCCTTTCTTCTATAAGCCACAAGACAGAAAAAACACACTGCTTTCATCCTTGTCTGTGCCACATAGAAAGCAAACTGACTTAAAGGCAGTTCAGACACATGAAACTTTCTTATATAAGTTTAATAGTTTCTATCCCTCACTGTTACAATGGGCATCTTCTTGACAAGCTAAAACAGAGTCTTATTTTTGTCATCATATTTTTGCCAACATATTTGACTGTTTGATGTCCTGATGTTTGTCATACCATGGTTTTAGTATAATGTCTGTTGTGCTTTCACTGCAAACTCAATTCTGCTTTTCACTGCTTATAGTTTCCTGAAAAAAAAGACATATTTACACCCCCCAAAAATTTGTTTTCACTCCTCTCCCTTAAAGCTAGCAAAATTCCACAGAGACTTTTTTGTTTTATTCAAAATTTCGGAAGGCTGTGTTTGGGCACACAAAATATCTTCACGGAAATACTTGCATTCAGAAACAGCCACAAAAAAAAAACGCTGAGAGTGAATGAAATTTCCAACCTGCCACAGACATAGTCCTCAGGAAAACTGCCTATGATGTGTCTAAAGAGATTAAAATGAGACTGGATCCCTGTGAAGACGTTTGAAAATAGACTGCTTGCAGAAGCTACAGCTGATGAAAGCTGGATCATGCTGAATCCTCCAGATAGATTAAAACAGGACAGGAGGGAGATGGGGAACTGTGAGCAGACCTGCTCCTCCCAGCAGCACCCAAAGCACAAATTTTGAATGAGGTTCAAAGATGCACAAAGCACTAACTAGGCTTTTCCAGAATAGGGTAGGTGGGATATGTTCCTGCAAAACAAAATCAACAAACTGTTTTTTTGAGAGATACCACTGCCTTCTGTTGGTTCCTTCTTTCTTCTTGTGGCACTGGAGGAGAGCAGTTTGGGAGACCCAAGCATACTTCTCCTGTCAAACTGCTTCATAAGTATACAAGGTCAATCTCTTTGACTTTCCTGTTGTCTCTTACTTATTGTTTCTATAGAGTGAGTGTATGGATTATATGAGTATAGTGCATAAATAATGATTTATATGCATCATTAACTTTGCACTGTGGCTTGAAATACTGAATACGTACATATGTAGTAGCCCTTCTTACTCTGCAACTCCAGAATAATCATCACTGTATCTACTTCATTGTGCACTACTCTAACTTAAAGTGAATAAAATAACAATATGCATTTTCATGACATAAACTACAAAATATTTAAAAAGTCAAGAAATGCAAAATCAGAATTTCTGGAACAGTAGATTAGAGCACTATTAACACCAATTGACGTGAGAGACATAATAAAGGAGTTAACATTCAGAAATCATTCTCTCTACCTCATAAAGTTGTTATATCTGTGTTTGTACATGTGTGTTCCATACCTGGACTGTTGTTTTCCAAAAATGTTGTTGTGATTATATTAAAAATAAGTATGATTGTTCCTCCTAAACAAAGATCCTGATTCAGAACCAAGTGTGCTTTTTCTTCTGTGCAAATCATAAGAATTGGAAAGTTCTCAGTCTTGGTCTACAGGAATCTTTTATAAGCCAAAGTTGACAATTCACATATTATTCATTTAAGGTTTTAATTGCGGTATTTTTTTATAATTATTGATTATAACATCCTTTATAACAACACATTAAAAGAAAATGCTTCCAAAAGGAGAAATAAAATCTATATACCCATACAAAACTAGTGGAGCTGTAGAAGCAATCAAGGAATATATATTAAGTATCTCTATTGCAAATAGATCACAGGATTAATTCTGGAAAAGCAAAAACAAATTAAAATTTTCACATAGTCAAAACAGGGATGTCAGACTTTACTGTAAATTTAGAACCCTGACTTGACTCAACAGTTTGAGGCAAATGTGCTGATAGAAGATTATGTCCAGCAGATAAGATCTATACCTTTTAAATGCTATGCAGATTGTCTTAGTATTTAATACTGCATAAAAACTAGCTGAAAAAAATAATTTTCCTGAAAATACCCAATAGAAACAATATGTCAAGTGGTTCTATGAAGTTAATTTTATATTCGTTATTCATATTTGTGTATGTGCACGCATACATATGTATATGTGGAGAGAATGCATGCATATATATGACTGCAAGAGTCACCCACATTTAAAAATTTATTCACCCTCATACTTTGAGTAATCATGTTGGCCTTTTCCACACAAAGTCCTCTGTGGATTTATAAATGTGGATTTTTTTCCCCCACTGACCTCCACAGGGCCACAGGGACATAAAAGTGGGTTTCCAGTGTATTAAGAAACAAAAGGAAAGAAAGAGAAAAAAAAAGACCTTTAAAGGAGTTGTATGAATAAATCCAATTTAAAGCAAACAGGCAATTTTTGCTGGGAAAACATCACATGGTACACACAGAGCATGCCAGACAAAAGCCATTACATGACTTGCACAAAGGCTCTGAAAAGTCCTCACTCTCACTTACTATCTTGCTGAAATATACGATGATGTCAATTAAATGGATACAGAGTCCGTATCTTAAACTTCTCTGGAGTACAAGCATTAAAGAACCAACCCCCTCCAGATCGTTTTCTCAACAGTGACAAATATGTCTGCCTAGGTATCCAATGGTACTTGGGGAAAACCACTCACTAACTTTATGGGGAGAGACAAAAAAGAGCACAGATCCCTCCTGACTTGAACCAGTTAGATGGTTTATAACACTTCATATAGCATGACTCTCCCTTTTGCCTTTTCTGGGTGCGAAAGCATAAAAGTACATTACTCTGGTGTAAGAGTATAACTCCTCAAGGTTGCTCGCATTTCAGCATATATGTAATGTTCCCTGGGTTAGCTTACATCACACTGCATGAGAAACAGGTTAATGCACTGGTAAGTCAAGCTGTCTTGGTATAAGCAAGCTGGAAGTATGTGATATATCCCTTCAAAGTACTCTAACTCCTGTGTGTTCCAGGCAAAGCATCCCTGGATGGCTCCAAGTTAAATCCTTGGTGCTTTCAAGCTGCTACATTTCACACATAGAGCTTACCCAATTAAACGCAGGAGCTGAAACAAAATTTGTTTAATTTTGCTTTGGGTTTCATCTGTCCATTCATGTGTTCCCTGCTTTTGAAAGTAATTTTAACTAAGCTGCTCAACTCTTGCTCCAGAAAACGTGTCCATGTGAGAGATTTACAGTAATACAGCTAAGTAATGTTACTGTTAGATTATGCTAGAATGATCAGCAAAAGCAGAAATAATCTTGAATATGGACAAGATCTAAGGAACTTACTGGGAATTGCAGAAGATAGCATGCATGTATATTGGTGTATGCATATTAGCACTAAATGTACAGTTTAATTGTAGCATTTGAAGAATTCACTGTGTATCAGCAAAGCCACAGTAACTGCCCAGGTCCACATGCCTACCCCACAGCAAATGGGAAGAAATTCAACCTCTTTACTTGTTGAGTAATGACTTTGCATATCCCACATGCTAGGCAGACTCATGGACACCTACCACAGCTGGGCAGAGGCCAAGCCACCTGCTCATCCATGCTCACTGGATTGTACATTTGAGCCCCCTCTTCCAGAAGTGAGGCTGATTTATTCTGCTACTGTACCTTAACAGGTGAAATAACTAGACAGCAATGGTTAAAAGCAGATCACAGCCAAAGAAGCAGCCCTAGTCATCCCAGCCGAGCTAAGCAGTGGATTAGTGCCAGACTCACTCCTTCTGGCCAGGTTGTTCTCTACTTCCTCAGTTCTTGAACACATCTTTAAGTGTTTTGGGAGGTCTACCAGTTTCACACCAAAGGGCCTAAGTCCAAAAAGAGAGGGTGTAAGCACCTCTGTGCAATGAGTTATTCTGGTGGGAATTCCAAAACAAAGTAGATCCAGAAAGGCAAGGGACACTATAAGCAACCAAAAGTCAGAAGTCCTGGTTTGCATCTGTCTCTCCACTGGCGAGTTCCCTGAAATATGTCTGGGAACAGACACAGAGGCTAAATGGAATCGGCAAAATTCCTGAGGGCACCCAGGATTGCTACATGCTCCTGTAATGGTCTTCCTCACCATTGAGCTGCAAGCCCATTTTCCTTAAAAGCTAGGAACTTCATTTAACTATTATTTAAATCTTAGAGATTTAGCAAATGGTAATTGGATTTTCAACAACAATATGCAACCACTTATGAAAAGTCTGTTCTTCCTTATTTCAACTTGGCAAGTCACCACTTAAAAATCTGATAGCAGGAGATTTTCCTTGATGAAAGTATGAGTTTATGGCTCTAAGTGCATGGCAAAGAGCCAGCCTGTACCAGTTGTAAATGCAACAGTTATGCTGCATTGCAAAGTAAGACAAAAACAGCAGAACACTGCTTTCTTATGGAACACTTACAGTAATAGGCACTCATTTTAAAAGCCAGTTTTGAGACAAGACCACAGAAGTGAAATCCTGCTGCACTATTGTGTATATACATGTGTGCAATTATCAAAATCAATGACTAGTAATTAGAAGTCAGGAAAAATAACCCTCTAACAGATGGTCTTTCTACCGCTCTGAAGATTTGCAACAAAATGTACTTATGTAATAGCTCTGTTGAGGTATTCTTTTTTCTGTCTCTTTTACTCTCATTTCATGGTCACCCGTTTATATCAGCTAACTTTTCCTTTGTGAGGAAAAAGAAATAAGAGAACAGGATTGTTTCTCAGGTATTTATCTCTCAGTATGACACGCCAGTTAGTAGAAAAAGGTTCTTGTTAGGTCACTGACGATATGATTTACGAGTTTATTTTAACTAATACAAGAAAAGTTCAGAATGGGGAAACGGAACTGAAAGAACTTGCAGTGCTGACTGAAAGCCAGACTACTGACATGTTTACTATTCATTTCCAAAGACTTCCTGGAGCTTGATTACATACAATTACAAAGTATGGCATATGATACATATGCACTTTTTTTTTAAAAGTTTAAGCCAAATTTTAAAACACCACCACCAAAACCCCAAACCCAAACCAACTCCTAGCAACATATGCTTAAATTCCTAAATAGCCAGCTGCTTTGCTAAGCATCCTTCAGCATGTCACTCATTACATGAAAGACAATTGTATACATACTGTTTTTATAAATCAGGGTTCTGCTTTAAGAATGAAGAAATGGCCTTAGGAATATAATATTTAGGGATTAAATTTAATGCAAAAAAAATAACAGGAATGTCACAGACAAGAAGTATTGTGTTTAACAAAGGCAGGATTCCCATCATAGCTCTAAATTTTTTTCTGCTAAAAAGCTAGACATGTAATTGTTTTTTGCTACAAAGATTTGAAGTCAGTCACCTCCATCCAATCAACCAAAGATCAGTCATTTCATGTGTCTCTCTGAAAGCTGTATTACAGCTAAGTAAATAGCATAAGAAGTACATTCAGGAAAACCCTATACCATCTGACCACATCTGGATAGGTTGTGTTCCTTTTTGCATTCTTTCTTTTAGGTGAGCATCAAACAACACATTTATGTGAGTGCCCATGTGTTCATGCACATGTGCACAGTACTGGTAACTGAAGCCATTAACTTACATAGATCGAACAGAGAAAGAGATCTCATTGGACTTTTACAGCACAATGGCATCATATGATATTTTGAAAAATTAAGCATAGAAACTTTCAGCAGAATAAGTTTCAATTGCAAAAGCAGGGAGTTTAAACAACGTCTTTGCCAATACCTGCCCACACTGGGCCCCTTCCTCGATCGCCTGAGAACACATCAGCTTGCATGAGGGAATACATCAGGTGAAGACTCACAGCTACCACAGCTAAAACAATTTCACAACAGCAATCGCATGGACCTACTTGTACTTGCATAGATGGCTCTGTTCTAATGTTCTGATAAATGCAGACAGTGGGCAACTTTCATAAACATCTAAATTCTTAATGGATACTGTTGCTTACTCTTTTGCAAAGTCAGCAGGAAGGTTTGCACATTTCTAAACAAGATGGTAATTTTAATGGAAAATGCCGTTTCACAAGTCAAGAACTGTAGTTGGATCTATAGCATTTATTCCCTTCCTGAAGAATCATTTACCTTTTCTGAACTTGGTTGCTTGTTCACCTACATCCTTAGAGTTACATGACACTGCTTTCCCAGAGGCTACCAGGAATTTGCCAGATGGAAGATAAGCACTGAATAAACAATGACAGAGAAGGTAAAATGAATGTCACAAAGGTGTACATACTGCCTGGACAACACAATTCCTACATGATCAAATATTCTAACTCAGTATGGGAAAGAAAACAAAAAAATGAATGTAAGACTAATTATTCTGTGGCCTGATAGAGACAGTTAAAAAAAAAAAAATTAGATTGGGTTAGATTAATCATAAGTAATTAGGCCAACAGTAAGAGCTCATTCTTTCATTAGCTCCTGGTTTGACAGACCAAATCGATTCATTCCTTAACCCTGCAGGATCCTAATAAGATTTATCTAAAAATGGAGCCATGTTTCTTTAGTTATCTATACTATGAAGACACACAGAAATCAATTGCTGTGGCCATAAGTGGACACTTCCTTTTTTTCCCAGGAAACATAAAAGCGACAGATTAAGATACGTTCAAGCACCACATAACCTAACAAATATCTGAATGAACAACATGGATGGAAGCTCACATGCTGATGCAGAGGTTGAATCTGAATGGTTAGGAATGCAATCCAAGGTGAAGGAAACCTGTCTGCCACAAAGCAAATACATCTAGACTGAGAAAGAAAATCTGCATTTGCGAATCCTTCCTTTGGATTATACCTGACACGCACAGCAGAAAGGGGTATAGGAAACAATGCCTTGCTTTCTCGTATATACAGCATCTTCAGCTTGTAGACAGCTCTTCTTCCTACCTTGCATTTTCTGTTCTTTTGTATGCCTCCCAGATGTAAATATAATTTTTGGTTTTATGTTGATTATCACAGGATCTATACACAACTTTTCTACTGAGTACCATCGTAGGATTTTCAGAGGGTTATGAACAAAGCTACCATGTAATTCTTGAAAAACCATTTTGAAGAGAAAAAGAAAGTACCTCAATAAATGACACTTTATATTTGAAGGCAAAATTGCTTGCTTTAAAAAAAGCTTGAAATTGCACTGATGGAAGTAGTTGTATAAGACTGTCTTTGGCTAATAGCAACATTTGATATTATATTTTAAAAGAAATAAACTCTTCTTATCCAAAGCATAAAATATTTGCATATAAACTATCTTTTTTACATTTTTCTTTTACTACAGGAGAATTATACAGAAAAATGTATGCAACTTATTTGGTGTCTCTGTCGCTTGATCCTCAAATGTAGTTTATATCCTAAACATTTTTTAAGATATTATAAAATTTATTTTTTATTATAACTCAACGGCTCTTTTTTATGCAAAAGTTTGGTTTTTACATCAAATTAAAGCTAGAGAAAAATAATCAGCCATAATAAATAAACAAATAGTCATAAAGAATCATAATGCAGGTCATATGACAGTAGTCAATACTAAAAAACAGCGAATAAGCTTTTGAAACATAGGTCTTGTGCTGAAAAAGACTGTGCTGAAAATATTCAAAGTGTAGAGGAACCCCTAATATGTGAGAAGAAATATTGTAATTTAAGACTCTGTCCACTATTTTTGCTCTTCAGATAGCATTCTGCAAATCCTAAACTCATATGAGAATAATAATGGGGACCTGTGAAATGGAGAGATAGGAGAATGCATGTGGGATGGAAAAGGATTTTATAAAAAGGAGGAAGTCATGGCAGAGAAGTGAGGTTCGCAGAATGGCGACAGTGAGGAAGAGGAAGAAGCACCAGTGGGTGTGAATGGAAAATTATGTGAGACAGGAGAATACTCTTTGAGCCTGAGGCTTTGTCCTGCTGGAACACGATTACTTTGTAAATGAGATGTACCTTAAAGCTGGCATGATGAGACACAGAGAAGAGATGAGGGGAAAGGAAAAGGGAAAAGAGAAAGGGAAAAACACTGTACTGTAACAGCTAGCTTTTCTGAAGTGGAAATAGTCATGTGTACTGCACATACCTGCTAGATTAATTTACATCCCACTATTGCTTTACAATGCTCTCTTGATTTAAGTTTATTTGATCTTTGTTAGTGAGTTGTAGGCCCAACTCTTGATGACATTGCAAATATAAAAATAAGCAACAGTAGATCATGCATGCACTTCCTTCACTAGAAGCCAACATTAAACTCAGCAAACACACGGCATACAGCCCCCACCCTACAAATGAAATGAATACATTCACAGCAGCATCTATATTTTAAAATGTTACTCAGGAAAATTATTTGGCTTAACAAAACAGAAGCATGAAAATACAGGGAGCTATATACACTATAAGGATTAAATGCCCCTTAAGGTAAATAGTCAAGAAAAATTATACTGTGTACCTATATATCAGGTTTTTACATCAATCAAGCACTGCATTTGAAATCAATTTGACTCTAGATAAACCAGTAGACAACACTACTGAATTATGGGCATGGCTAGTGTTTAGTCATTACTCCTCTACCACATGGATTAAAGGAAAAGAAGAAATAACCTATCAGAACAATGTCCTAACACTATTTGTATTAAGACACAGTTTTTTGCAGCTGGCTTTGAGATTTAGAACCATTTCATAATTTGCATAGTTTAATATTTTAAGAAAACATTAGAAATTTTTTTTTAAAAGAATCTTTTTTGTTTAGGCGTGGTGTGCTCTGATGAGAATTTCTGAGATAAATGTTCAAATTTAATTACCATGTCTACTCATTTCTCTCCCATTTTCCAGTTCCAGATTCATAAGGTAAAGGTCACCACAGCCTCTAAATGCCATTGCATCCAGCTCCAACCACTTAGTGCTTCTGAACAGATGCTCTTGAGTGTGTCTTGCAAAGCTGTTCTCCCCGAAGGAGTCAGCTGAGCAGCTGTGGGTCAAGCAGTGACTTGTACCCTCGGATGGTCTCTGCCCGCTCTCCCAAATGAGGCTTGGAGCCAGCACAGAGCCCGGGAGGGGCACAGTGGCAGGGCTAGGAGCACGGCACCCAGCCTCTTTGTAGTCGAAGGTGGAAAGGAAGACAACAACGAACAACAGAGTTTTGAAGATGTTCCACCTGTCCTATCAAACTAGGAGGAGGAGTAATGTGTACTAAACTAAACCTGGTAGATGAATAACGAGTAACTCCAAGATGAGTAATCCTGAAATTCTGGCTGTCAAGTGTCCTATGCTTACTGGCATGTTTTCCTTAAAAGGTTATTGAGACATACTGTGTCTCATTTCATGTGAAGGCGAGCCTAAATCTGAATAGTTATGTTTTAAATTCTCTTTCAAGAAAACGAGCTTCCAAATTATCACCAAGAATAATTTCCAGAATATTTCCTCCCAGGTAAGAGCCTCCCAGGATTACCATTTATTATATTCTAGCACAGTAGGGCTTGTAACGTTGTGCCAAATACAGTATACTGAAATTTGTGGGCTTATTTTCTCAATGAAGGTTCTTATGAAGGGATTATCTATTTAGCTTGTATCAATCACTGCAACACCACCATCCCAACTGGAGGAGGAGAGCAGAGCAGACATTATTTTCAAGTCTTGTTTCAGCAGTGTTCAGAGACATGCGAGCTGCAATCCTTGATCTGAAATGATCTCTGTTGCTCAGAAGTCTGCTGACCACAGCTGGCCAAACCTGGACATGCTGTTCATTGCACTCTGAGAGCCATGTAAAACCTTCTCTGAATAAACTAGTAATTTAGCAGGACACAAGAGGTATTAAGATTGAAAAAGGAGGACACACTGTTAAAATATCTGTGGTTTGGCTGTGTTTAAGTATTATTAATGTGTTCAGTCAAGGGAGAAAATAAAACAGCAGCTGGAGTAGATACCTTGTGAATCCTGATGCTTATAAGGCTTTCTAGAAAAGTGAAGATGTGAAGGTATTCAGAAGATGAAATCATCACAACTTTGTTAAATGGGTCATTTTTCAGGAAAGTCTCAATATTCTGTATCCACTGTGAAAATTTCAACAGAAAGAAAACTTCTGAAAATAAACCTCACCCATGCTTCCTTTTGAATGTTGCTATTTGGGCAACATAAAGCGGAGAGAGACAACTATTCTGAAAAAAAGAATAAATATGATACTGTTGATACAAATGGAAAAGATGCAGCAGAGCCTATGTGCACTTGCTAGCTAGCTAGCTGGAGAGAAATCTGTTTCACCTTCCTGCTAGAAACATTGCTGTGCAGCCAGCCTTGAAGAAAAGAAAAAGGGTTGCTATATTCTTTTTCTCCTTGCACCCAATTAGAAAAACATTTTTTTTAAAAGAAGAGGTAAGTCCTTACCTCCCCTCTTTTCCTTAAATGAGAGTATTTCAAAGATTTGCATACAAAAGCACTTGAGTATTTGTACTGCAGTACATCTGGCAATTATCTTACAAGAGAAAGCGTGCGTTTTAGCCAATTGCCACAGGCTTGGCATTACTGAGAGAAGTAGAAAGCATTTGAATGTACAGAAGAGAAGGGATATTCCAGCTTTCTACCAGCTACCTTGAACATACTTCACGTTTAATTTCACCCTGTTGCCACAGGCACTGTGTTGTTATGACAGCTGATCTGCCATTGAATAGCTGTAAAGGAAAATCAACAAAGGATCGCTTCGGCGATTTTCAGTGCAATTTATTGGAGCTTGTATCTTGCGGCTGCTGCCGCCTGTCGGGGTAATGACACATGATGGGTGATTAAAGTGCAAGTCCCTAAATCAAAGCCGTGCCAATGGTCTGAAGAAGCAGAAAACAGCATTCAGACCCTGTTCATTTCTCATAGTGGGAGGACCTCATTAGGAAAAAAATGGGCTGTTTTACTAACAAGAGAAAGTACTTGTGTCTAGGGAGAATTTTTATGCTTCCAAGATTTACCGTAGCCTTCTTACAGCATCTTGTAGACTGAGCATTTAATGAAAACAAATAAGTAATTAAAACAGATAGAGAGTGTTACAATCCATCGCCACTGACTTGGAATTTATACTGAGCCGTATTGTAGTTTGTTCACATCCTCATATTTAACACAGTTTTTGCCTTTGTTTGCCAAGAAATAGGTGGTGAAAGACAGCTGCCTGTCATGAGGGTTAGGGCAAAGGTAGGCAAGGGCAGCTCACCAGCTCATGAGAAAGGACACGTTGGGATACAAGAGTAGTTTCAGTTCACTGAAATTATTTTTGGTTTTCTTTCCATTTACCTTACTCTTTCATTCTGATGAGATATGCAAGTAATCCAGCTAGAGATTTTTACCATTTCTGGACAAATTTGTCCATTGGACAAAAATGCATTCTACTCAAGATAACTGCAAAATAAGTATGAAGAAGCAAATAAATGAAAAAGCCCTTTTTTTAAGGGTGGCAGAATGTCAGGAGAAGAAAACAGTAAAACAGAGTACATAATCAGACCAGGGGACTTTGTTTTGTTTTGCCACAAAATACTATTTACAGACCATGGGACTGTGAAAAATGGAGCAAGGAGAGATTAAGAAATATCAAAATAACTGGGCTCAGGTGAATTTGACATAGCATGATTGCTGTTCTTCCTATAAACATTTTTGAAGGTGTTAGAGATGGTGATTTTTATCTTCCTTTACAAAATAGCATGGATAATCTATCTTTGCAAATGCAGAACAGGCAATCTCACCCTTACTGACATCTTGTGGGATATATGCATTTTTAATGAGAAATTGGACATAAACAAAAGGATAGCATCTGTTTATAAATGCTATTCTTTTCATACACGAGGAAAAGTAGCAATCGGACAGATCTCAACATTCGTATATTCTCAACAAGGAATTATTTTCCTAAAGACTAAAACGAGCATTTAGAGGCACCCTGGTGAAGAGAGCACAGCGAGTCCTCCATCACAGCTTGCTGGCTTTACTGCAGGTGTTGTAGCAAAGCAAACTCATTTGACTGGCCACACGGGAAGTGTGCCTTTATCCTGCCCAGATAAAGTTTCACGGAGGAAGCCAGGCATAGACTTCTATCCATTTTAATAAACAAATGCTGCAGTGCTTCAGCCATATGGTGGAACAACTTTTAGCTAGCAGTGGAGGAAACAGCTTCTCTAGATTAAAATCCCTTTTCAAAAGCATCTTTTGGGCTTGTTTGTGTTTATAACTACTATTATAATTTATTTCTTTGGAAGTACTAACTAGTTATGTGATCGGGGCCTCTTTGTTCCATGAGTTGTCTGAAGATGGAAAGAAACAAATCTTGCCTGGAAGAGGTCATGGTCAGCATGGACGAGAGGCACTAAAGGAGGCACAGGCAGCAGAGGCACAGGGTAGTGAATTACCACAGCCAAAACCCAGGATAGCTGAAGAAACAGGGCACTAGACTCACTTTTACACTGTGACCAGGCTCCCTTTCCCAAACAGCCTCTTCTTCTGCTGTTCCATCAGCTCTTGTCATAGATAACAATTTTAGAAGTTTTTTAAAGAATGTTTCAGTGGTGAAACTTAGCATTAAAAGCTAGGATTAGTATGTTCCTGCTGGAAGGAGGTGTGACTGACTGACGGCTTTAGGTTTATGTATTAAACACATATAATGCAAATAGTTAAGAAGCATATTTGAGAGGAAAGTGAATGAAGCAACTCTCTTTTCTTGGCAGACAGGAATTGTTGGAAATGTTTTGGTGATCAGATTAAATCTTCTCAGTCTCCACAATGACATGAAAATAGTGACGGATTTAGGAAAGGGCAGAGCTAACATGCCTGCATGCCTGCCTCCGACAGATTTGTTACATAGGAACACACATACCTTAATGAATGCTTGCTTTTCAGGAGGGAATTTTTTCACAATACTGTTCTATCATGTTATATATAGCCCCTAAAGTGGAATTAGGAAGTGTGACGTTTATTCAAATGAAGGGAGGCAGGCAGTCCATTTTAAGCAGACATCTATTCCCTTGTGACTCCCAGGCAACCTTTAAATAATTTTAGTTCTTCCCTTCATGTTAAAGGCTCATTATCTTTTACAGAAATTCTTTAGAAGTCTTCTCAACCCAAGCACCAGGAGTTATTTCTCAAGACAGCAGCAGATTCCTTATTCCAGATCTCTCTCATGATTTTCTAATATTGTATGTCTTGGTGAATAAGGAATTTGAGAACTACTTATCCTTGGTTCAGAAGAAGAGAAGAAAATCACTGATCATGATTTTTATGTCTATTTCTTGAAAAGAAAATGAGAAGGATAATAGCTGCTAAGTGAAGATTCTCTGCTTTCACGGCTGCCATTCTAGCCCTGTAGTTCCTGATTCAGCATCAATTCTGGCAGCTCGCTCTTTTCACATTTTTGCCAGTATTCCTGAAGCCTCTTTCTTTTCCTCTCATCTTTTTTCTTTGCACTCCCTCCTCATACAATCTCCCTTCAACCAAGAAGTTGGACGAGCTTCTCTGACATAAAGGTGTCACGCAACACCGAGGCACTAAATAAATGTGTATCTGGAATTCCTACCATTTCCTTCTTAGTATTAAGAGTCTTGTTAAGCAAGCCAAGTTGGTTTATATATAAAACAACGAATGACAAGATATAGTACCAGACAGAATAAAGGCAGGTCCAGGCCCTCACTTTGGAGTCACTCCACCTGACCAGGTGCAAGTGTCATGTGCCATAATCACACCACCAGAACAGGCGATCCAGCTATAACTGAAGCCCACCATGGCACACTTTCCCAAAGCAGTTTGTCCTTAATGTGTGCTTGATTAAAGCTAAAGCTGTGTCTCTTCTACACACGCACCAACACGCTAATGGCGTTTGCTCCAACAGCTGTGCTGGGAGCAGTACGTGTGTTAGTGTGGATGTGTGAGGATGTACAGACATACTTGCCTGCTATCTCAGAGCCGGAGGGGTTTTCATTAGATTCAAACAGCAACTGACTCTCCAGGGAAGCTCCTGCTCTTATTTGATAAGGGATGCTCTTTTATCACACATGAAACTGCATGCAGTGATCAGACAGCCAGTGTGCATAGCTGCCAACCAGAGGAAAGCTGTTTTTCTGTAGCATATTACAGCAGCGTATTGCTACTACTGTTGAAGATTGGCCCAAAAATGGTCAGTTATGGAAACCATAGAAGCTGAAACTTCTACTGATCCACAGAAAAAGTATGCAATTAATATACTTGCTTAAGAGGTTGGGATATCAGAAGACGAAGCCATTGTGGTAAATCAGAGTGGAGAGGACATCTGAGGTACTGGGGCTTGCAAATCTAACAAAGTTGACACTCTTCCTTTCAAAGAACTTAGTTCTTCATTCTCAGACATTACAACAAACAAACAAGACCCCTAAACCTAAACATTAGTGGTATAAAGTATAGCTCTCCAATGGAGAATAAGTTGGATTTTCCTTCCTTTCAGGAAAAAAAAAAAACACCCAACTTTTTACTTTCAAGGGCATACCTTTTCCAAGCTAATTGACATCTCAAAACTTCAAAGCACTCAGTCAATCTTCAAAAATCCTATGAACATGAAAGTGCATGACTTGGTGACCTCCTTCAATACTGGTCTAATAGGTCATCCAGGAACATTTGGCATGCTGAAGTGTCAATAGTTTCTTTTTTCTCTGGTGGGAAATTATATTCTCTCTACAGCATGTTTGAAGGAGTTATAGCTAACATACACCTAAAAACTGGATTGCTTTTGCTCTTGTGCCTAGAAAGTACAGATAGGTTGAGGTTATGTACGCACTCCAGATTCAACAGAATTAGAGGCATTTTCTGAAAGTTATCTGCCAGTGGCTAAGTCAAAATGACTACTGTGGCTGTATCTATAATCTTATAGTATGTTATAGCATCTTGTGGTATCTACTGTAATTGTACCTATAGTACCTATCTATGGTATCTTAAGAATTGATTAAGGGACTTTTAAATCCGTACTTTCTTCAACTGCTGAGATTTGTAACAGTTGCTGAGGGTATTTCTCCTTTGTTATTGTTTTTTTACCTTTGACCAAAAATTTTCTTACTTCCCTTTCATTACTCAGCTGTAGCTCATAGACATGATACAGATTTTTGAAATGAGATGTTAATCTTTTTCATCTTGAAGTCCCGTTTTCTCCCTCTACTAAACAATGTTTATTATTAACCATACTAACTTCCAAGTGCTACCACATGCAGCTGAATACCAACATTAAATTAAAACCAACAAAAACAACCTCTCCCCTCCCTCCCCAGTTCCCCTCCCTCCAAACTAAGGATGCAGTAGACAAGCCTTTTTCACTCAGTGGTAATATCTGGATCACAGAGAAGTGTTTTAGTTCTTACTTTTAACAGTGAGGTACATGGACTTGCTGACGTCTGCTCCCACATCATTGCTGACCTTGCAGAGGTAGTATCCACTGTCTTCTTCCAGCACATGTTTAATCAGCAAGGAGCCATTTGTGAGAAGCTGGATACGACCGTTCAATGCAATTGGCTGGAACTGAGGAACGCCGGCACCTAAAGCAGGACCCCCATGGAAATAGGTTAGTGAGCAAGGAAAGCATCTCATTTTTTTCAAAATAAGGCAGAAACTATAGTTTCCTGTTCTTAGAGGCTCAATTCAATTAAAATACTAATGGCTTCTGACATCATCAGAACAAACAGAATGGTTCTTTGCCAAAATTGAATTCATTCAATGGAAAGAAGACAGACACTTGGAATGTAAGAGTAGCAATAATTTGCCCATGTTAGAGGTAAAGGGGTAAAGGGGCAAAAGGAGCATGAAGCAGGAGTGGAAGAACCAGAAAGGGAGAGAGAAAATGAAGATTTTCAGACCGCTCATGGGTAAAAAGGCACATTTGTTGTACATTTAGAGGCTGATAAATTATTGACAATTACAGCTGAACAGTCATACAAGTATGCATCCCTAATGCATACACCAAATGAATTTCTTATGACTAAGAGGGATGTCTGTTGTAGTAAACATGGCATACTCAAGGGACCTCTAGCACCTTGTTTACGAAACTCTGGATAACGTGGAAAACCACATTAGTAACTGTGTTGCTTGTTTACTCCTACAGCTGACTGACTGATGACACATTAAATCTCTGTTCTGCCATGTTTGTAGCCGGTAATTATTCGGATTGTGAAAAAAAAAATACAAAGAAAGAAACAAAAAGCTCAGACCACTAATCAGGCATGAGGTGCCATGTTTGGCGGTAATGTAAAAATGGAAGATCCATAAAAAGACAGGAAGCCAAAGATTTCTTTATCAACTTTGGTTTTAAGAAAGAACCTACTTTTCCTTGGAAATAAGATACTGGGTGATTTAGGGAATAGGGAACAGGATACTGCCATACTGTCAGCGTGACATACTGTCCAGAGGCCCACCACAAGTTCAGGTTCCACCAGCATTAGGGACTGTCTAAGTGTATATTAAGATATGGGTTTCATAACAAAGGCTTTTACAACCTACTTTGGCAGCAGGAGATGGGATTTTTCAGGGGAATCATAAGGTAGTCTTCTTCAATGGAATTCTCTTATACCACTTTCTGTACACGAAGTTAATATCTGTCAGCATTAATTGCTATACACAGTTGGCTGAGTCAGCCCAGGAGGAAATATGATGAATGAATACTATGGGGAATGATTTAGTGTAAAATAGAAAGCTATAACTACCTATGAACACAACATCTAGAATACTAAAAAAGACCAGACATGCATTCTAAAAATCCTTCTAGTCCTAGAGGAGTTTGCTTTCAGGACTTACAGTTACACTGAAGGTCTGGTGGCCAATACTGTGAACTTAGGAATGTTAAAGGCGTAATGTTTTCACAAAAATCAGTTGCCATTGTTGGTTTTTCAACTATTTCAGTCACATGCATATCCCACTTCCCCCTTTGTCTACTTTTCTTTTCTTTAATAAGCCATTTTTCCTGTCATTTTAGTTGGAAGGCACATTTATGCTTCACTAACTCTACCTGCCCAAGTAGACACATGCAAGCACTCACTTCTTATATTTCTTCACATGAAAAATTCTGGGGACAATTGGGTGTTCACAGAAGGGAAAGGGCTGAAACTCCTGAGGATATCTACAACTGGGTAAAATTTTGCATAACAGTTTGCAAAGGCTTCTTACTCTTGTCATGCACTGTTACAGCTATTACAGCCAAAATCCTTCCTGAGCAGTGACAGCAGCTTATCCCACACAACTGGATGGATGAATCTGCAAGACTACATGCTCGTGAATCACAGAATCACAGTCTGCTTGAGGTTGGAAGGTGCCTCTGGAGGTCATGTCATCCAACCCTCTTGCTCAGGCAGGGCCACCTAAAGCTGGTTGCCCAGGACCATGTCCAGATGGTTTTTGAATATCTCCAAGGATGAGACTCCACAGGGTCTTTGGGCAACCTGTGCCAGTGCTCAGTCACCCTCACAGTAAGAAAGTATTTCCTTATACTCACATGGAGCCTCCTGTGTTTCAGTGTTTGCCCATTGCCTCTTTAAGTCTGAAGGACTTAAACAAGAGATTCTTGCTGATTACGGGGTGTCTGTATTGATCACTGCTCTTCTTTAGAGACAGCAAGTCCATTTCCATTACCTGTCTACCCTTATGTACAAAAAAATGAACCCTCTTTTTCCATTTTTCACTGACGCAAGAAGTCAATGACACTAACTTGCCTGCAAGTGTACAGATGCCCTTTCTACTCTGTTGTGGTACCTACAGATGAGCTATGATCTGATTGCTTTACTCCTGCTGGCCTTACCTCAGTCATTATTTCAGAATTTGGCGCAAACCTTGCTCACAAAATAATTATATAACATATCTCTTTAAAGGAAAATGTAGCATATATCCCATAAACTTGTACAGCACCTTAGTTAGACAAAGTATTGAAAGTGCAGTCATCCATTAGCAAAATACATGCTTTTGCAAAAATATTGACCTTTTCACCTAGAGTTATTTTGGCCAAAAAATAAAACTGCAGTTTGATGGCTTTGACTGCCTCATATATCTACTAAAACTTTATTTGACTTAAAAACTTCAGAGCTTTTAATGGAAAACCTTAAAAACAGTCACTTGATGGCACAGCGTCACTAAAATCAAACCACTATCTCCTTCTCTTTTATTAAGATGTGCCGCTTATCAACTCACAGTTAATTACAACTCAGATAGCTTGGCTTGGCCTCCTCCTTCAGCACAAAACCACAACAAAAGAGAATTACTGCTTTGTGACCTATATTCATAATTAAAACCCCATACACCATTGAGATTAAGGACATTTGAATCTCTGCACCCTTCTTGCCACAAACCAGAATGTATCAATAAAAGCAAAAATAGTCTGTAATATGAACATCTCTCTTTCCCCACCCTTTTTCTTCAAATATAATTTGGACTTAGATCCTAAGCAAACCAAAAATGACATGGAACATTAATAAAGATTTCTTCTCAACAGCACCTAGTTTTGCTTTTTAACGAGTTAACTCATGTAGATTGAATACAGAGTTTGGAGAGTTTGTTTTCTTGCTAAAACCAACCAGAAGACAACTGGCCAGAAGACACAATCTAGCAGGCAGCACATTTTAATTAAAGAGCAGTCAATTTCCTTTGGTTACTGAGGGTCAAGTGAGGGCAGTTTTAATGCTCTGTTACATGAGAAGAAAATGTTAAAGCATTATGTAAAGCACATACTGAATTAGTGCTTATGCTAATGCTACCTGACCTTTCTTCTTTGCTGAAAAGATATGACTGGCCATGTTATCACGGATTTTGAAGGGGGAAAAAAATCAGCCAAATTCTGCCGGTGAACCTTGTTCTGAGGTTGTTTCAACTAAAGCAGTACCTCTTTTCTCTCAGCCATCCATTTCATCACATGCCCACTGAGGCCATAGCTAACACAGGCACATATTCACAGCTCCAGGACGTCTCTTAAGGCAGACCAAAAGTCCATCTAGCTCAGCCTTGTGTCTACGACAATGGCCAGCACTATGTGCTTAGGGAAATGATAAAAGAACAGTATAAACGTGACTGATGCTTCCCTTATTGCACCCTGCCAACCTCTGACGATATGAATATTAAACCAGCAACTTACAGGTGAGTAAGCTGTTACTAAACCAGAATTATTCTGTGCCCAGTGATCACAGGAGGAGACCTACCTTTTGAATACTTCCAGACAATGGTAGGAACAGGATAACCCTCTGCAGAGCAGTTGAGAATTACAGCTTTTCCATAGATCCCATCCTGATCGCTGGGCTGAACCACAAACCTCGGGGGCACTGTGGGAGGAAGCAAAAGGAGCCATGAGAATTTGTGCAACTTATAAGGTAGCTCAAAATGGCAGACCGGTCAAATAAGGAGGCATAACATTTCATAGCAGAAAGCAAAAATTAAAACCAGCTTTTTGACAATCCAGTGACATAAAGTTGGTTTTACATGATTATCTACTTTCTGTGCACAATCATAGAATCATAGAATCGTTTAGGTTGGAAAAGACCTTTAAGATCATCCAGTCCAACCATGGACCTAACATTACCAAGTCCACCACTAAACCAATTAATCTGAATGTATTTCTTACCAGGCACAACAAAAGCACAACAAAAGCACTGGTCTTGACAGGATACAAAAATAAGTTAATAAAAATCTCTCCATAGGAGAGGTTATAAGATAGAGTAACAGATAAATCAAACTGTCATGGTCAGAAAATAAATGCTTTCTACCAAAGGGGCACGTTTGACAGGTGTCTAAGAACAACTGAAGTTTTCTGTGTTTGTTTTTTATAACAGTGAACTACTAAGCTTTAGAAAAAGAATTAAATTACGTGGTGTAAATAAACTCAAAAAATAACAGCTTTTAATACCAATCAAATCACTTCATATTAAAATGAGGGCGTTCAAACCATGAATTCTGATGGGACTTTTCTTTCCAAACAGCCATAAAAAAGGTTCGACACAATTTGCTTGCACTAAGTTGAAGAGGAAAATTCTTACTGGAATAGATGTATGTACATCGATGTATACATATTATTGGACTTATTCTAAGGAAGCATAAAACCACTGCAATGAGTCTTCCAGACATAGACAAGTACGTTTATATTTATACATAAATAAAGTAAGAGATGCTAATCTAAAGGAAAAGCTCTACATGTCCCAAATACAGATACACAGTGAAGAAAACAACTTGTGACAATGCTAGACCTACAGTTTACCATGAAGGCCCAATACTGAATGTCAATGTCTCAATAAAACCTGCAGATTTGACAAAAGATTGAAAGAAAAGCTGAAAACTGTGAAGAACAGTGCAAGAGCCACAAAAGTTATCGAAAATAAAAGGTGCTTAATGATAGTATTCATTTCAGTTAAAGTCACAGAATTTCATTGATGTCCTGTTCTTTGCTTCAGAGCATGAAGAAGTAACTACCTGAGAAAAAAAGTAAATTATTTGTGCCCTTATCCCACATTATTCTTTTTGTCCTTTCTTACAGTGCTACAGAGAAAACATAGTAAGGTGATTGAGCCTGTGACAGATCTTTTTCCCTCTCAATTTGAGTACAGAAACACACTGAGATCTAATGCAGTAAAGGAGAAATCCTAATAGTTCTTGCTTTCCTCACCCCACCACAATGTATGCACATGGGGACACACACACAACTCATGGGTTCACAGGTCCGCAGGTCCAGCCAGTGCTGAGTTTGTCTGAAAGTTGGGGGAGGCAGAACAGAGGGCCCAGCCAGCCCTCCTCTCTCTGATGCGACCCATCTTCCCAAACCCCCATCAGGCCCTGCCACCTGCCTCTCCAGAAGTGCCAGAAATTAAGAAAGGAAGTGTGGGAGAGGGCTGTAGCATGAGGAAATGTAAGGCAGCACAGAAGAGGATCATCAGTACAGTGACTATTTGCCCTGGGACCCAAAACAGCTTGTAATGGCCATGAATACAGTACTACTAATACATCAAACAACTGTACCACAGAAGCACAGCAGAAGAGCCAATGATATATCACTTTAAAGTTTTTCAGTATATACATTCTCATAGTTTATGCAAATAGCACTTCCCATTATACCAGAGGGTGCCAAGTTTTCCTTAATGAGAAACTTCAGCTGCCAGTGTTGGTAGGGACAAGACCGCTAAAAGTTGGATGTATCTAGAGATACTCCCTCCAGGTGCAGAGAACCCACCTCACAACAGCTTGAGCCCTCCTCTCTGTGCCCCCATAAGCCAGATTCCCCTCCAGGTTTCTCTTTCCACCTTCATAGCTATCTATACGGTTTTTTAAAAGATAAGAACAGTCTTCTGGAGAGCAAACAATCCCTTTAACTGGACCTCTCACTCCTTGAATCTTAGAGCTATAATGCAAAGCTGTTTATTGCGTAACTACGTACGAAGAAGCTCTACTTCTGTTTGGAACATGGCTAGAAGAAACAGAAGGAACTAACAGCAATAAAGGCAAGAAACACCTTTGTACTAGGAGATGTATTTACTGCTGTCAAACATTTCAGCTTTCCAAACGGCTGCCACACTGACAACCATAAATCATATGTTATGCTAATTCATGATAGGTAAGCATCAAACACAAAATCCCAGCAACAGCAGCCCTGGGCAATCACCCACCCTGTTCTAATTATCTGTTCACAGAAGACATTTGCTTCAGTAGCTCTTTTCTCACTCTTCTGTGTTCATTTTATCACCAAACATAAAAGGATTCCCAAGTACTTATTTTCCAAAGCAGGTGAAAAGTACAATTAGTTGCACAAATAGGTTTGATTTTATACAACTCGCCACGGTGGCATCAGCTTGTTTCACCTCAGTAAGTAAATTTGTATTCACAACTTCTGAAAAATCAATTATAAGCTGTTTATTCATAAAGAGGGTAGACCGAAAAAACAACCCCAAACACAAAAACACCTCAGTTGTATCAGTCTTATAGGTGAATGATTACAAATGATGTAATGGAGTGACTGATAATTACTGGCCTCCTCTACCACTGAAAAGTGTGAAGAGTATAATGTCTTTTAAAATCTCAATACCATACAAAATTTTTGTAACTTCTTTGTTTAATTTCCCTTCTCTTTGAAAAACATTTTCTTTATGTTCTTCATTTTCTATGGATGACACTGGCAAGAAGTGCTAATTTTTCAGGAAATAATTTATTATATTAAATGGGTAGGCATATGCAGAAAGTTCTGGAAAAGTTAAGCAAGATTGCCTAGGATGGAATAAAGCCAATCAGCCTTTAAAATACTATTTGTATTAAAGTTATCTGTTAAAATAAATTTTTTGTCTAGTCCCTTTGGACATATATAGAGAAAAATGGATGGATGCCAAGTGTAAATGTTGTTTGAGAATTTTTATGGAAATGCATCCTTCCACATCTTTAATGAACTCATGTAGATTCTCTCCATGTGTTGTGCCTTTAATGCTGACAAGCTCTGAACAGGGCTTTTTATCATATTGATTTCACTGTATTTTGGGAATATATATATATAACATAAGTTTTTTCCTCAGATATTCTTAGTATTCTCATTTTTAATCATTACTTTTAATACAGAATGATACCAGAACGGTAGCTGTGGGAATTAAATTTTGCTGTACAAGCTCCAGAACCAGGTCTATGATTAGCAATCAAACAGTTTCCTTGTACTGCTCCATAAACAAGCATGTTTCAACCTTACTTGGCAAAAACTCTGCCCACGCCCAGTAATAGAAACAATTTCTATACTCAGTAAAACTTTGGCCTTCCTTTAGGACTACTTACAAAAATGCCAACTGCTGCTCTGATTTTGAAGGCATGAACCCTTGACACTTAGTCTTAAGACTGCCAACAGAAATCAGAAAAGATGCTAGAGCAAAACAAAATTACCTATTCAGAGACCTTTCAATTGTTTCTGTATTGCTGTCTAGGTAAAACCAGAGGATTTTTCTTCTTACAAAATGATTAAAAATTAAACAGAGGAGACCTTTACATTTTTCTTCCTCATTGATACTTTGCTTCTCAAATTTATTTCAAATTAATAATTTGTTCAGTGCTATGTGCTACCATATTTTGGAAGACAATCCAGTTAACTACTTGATCTAGATTTTGATACTTAGCTTTAGATTATACAGCTATATTCACTTTTTCATTATCTTTCAGAAATTCATTAGTCCTTAAAGAAAATTTGCTTAGTAAGAATTTAAGCAAGTTAATTTGTCTGATATGCTTAAGTAGAGTTAATGGAGAAAAGAAAGCCATTAGTTCTCTCCTCTAGTTGTAAAGGTGTGGGCCTCCTCTGCCCCTTTAGAAGTGAAACACTCTGAAATAGCTCATGAATATGACTGAACAGTTCTACTTTTCTTATCACCCTTGTTTCAGCAGTGCAGTCCCTTGAGCCCGTAAAAGAGGGCATTTAAAATCGCTTTAACAGTGAGTTTCTGTTAGGCTCACTCATTTAATGCAGCCCACGGATCTGTGATGAGAAATGAGCTGTTGAATTGTTTAGTGTAAGAGCAGTAAGTTGACAGATGCAAACTATTTAACGGCTGAACTCAAAGGACCTAAAAAAGGTGTTTTCAGTCAATATTATGACTAGCAGTCTCAGACTCTCACAAAGGGAAAACAAAGGATGAGAGCAATCAGAATAGGATGTTGAAGATAACATGAATGTCATAGTGCCATTTTAAGGGAAGGAAAATGCTTTTATTATCTCCTTGTATGAAACAATCCTGATGAGATGATAAAATATGTGTTGGTACCCTAAGAAGATACTGTTTACCAGTGCCATCACTGCTCACAATGACGGACTTTACAAGCTACTAACTAAAATTAATTTATGAGTGCATGCTAACATTCCTTGATTTAATTTTGCTTTATGTAAATCCAAGAATCCTTTCTGACTGTGCTTTATGCCAGGGACCAGATGAGAAACTCGCACACTCTTTCCTGGACTTCAAATCTATGCAAGTGCTTCTGGCTCCCAAGTAGAGCGATTAGTACATCACACTGGAGAGCAATTCTGAAGGCTCCTAACACGAGCTCCTCCGGTGGCCTACTGGAGTGAGTTAAGAAATAATCTATGGCATTGGCCCAGAAGACAATGTTTCATTTTTACACAGAATATTTGTACTTTACATTTAGATCATACTGTCAAAATGATGGAAGAAATTTAATCAGCCAAAGCAACCATTGATGTATTAATGAATGAGATCATTAAACACTGTACTTTAGCAAAGATGAACAGTTATTAAATTTGGTCATTGGACCTAAGGGGTCGATTTAGCTAGTTTAGTGAAACCATTTGCTATGCAGTTCAAGCAAAAAGATGTACTTTTGCAAAATGAGACAGTGCCTAGTGGTTTGTGTTGATCAGGTTTGTCTAATGAGAACATTAAATAGGAAGTGAATCATTCAAGAGTAATCTTCAAAGCCACAGTGTAAACACCAGCAAAGAAAGTAAATGCGTTTTGACACCAGCTGCGACCATAAATCTTCTCTGCCTGCTTTTCTATCACAAACTGCATTTGCTGCATCACACCAGCCCCACCACCAAACATCAGAGAGCAGACAGATACTCACTTCCTATCTGGAAGATTCAAGGCTCAGGGACTCCTCATTGGGTGCCTAACTATCTAATGATATTCAACATTCCTGGCAAGTGCAAAATGAAAACACATTTACACTTAATGCACTAAATGCATTAAGGGGGTTTATTAGGTATTTAAAGACCTTATCTCAATTTTAACTTATGATATGTTCACTAACAAGAATTTTAAAATCATAATTTTTGCAGCCACTACTATCTTTGAATTCTCTTTTCTGGTATCTGAAAAATGTTGAACTCATAATACATTTATGAGCTTTTTCTTTTTGGTTACCGATTAAAATCCTTTTCCCTGCTTTTTATTTCATAATTACTTCATTCCCATTTTAGGAAACCCTACAGAAATGAATAACACATGATAAAGTGTATATAGATTTTTAATCACTCTTTAGAAGACAGCCCTAATGAGTAAAGCCTTAATTAATTCCACATGATGATATAACTAGTTGACAGAGAAGGTATTTTCCTCAATTCCTGTGGAGGGCTTTCATGACAGGATCCTATTCTTTCCTTTTTCTTAATAGCATGCCTAGCAAACCAAGAGTGCGACAAGAAATAAAATAATCAAAATAATAATGCTTTATGAGTTTTTGAGAAACCCTTCTAGCCTGCAATTTTTTGATGCAGCAGGCTAGGATCTAGTGGAGCACAAGATTTTAAGAAGGAAAGCCTTGTTTTCACTCACCTGGACTGCCTACCTGCAGTCCCTAGATGCAGTGAAGATGGCAGTCTTCTCCTAGTGGCTAATTAATGAGCTTTTAAAAGATATTCCATAAACATTAGGACTAATCAAGCCTACTTTTCTGTTGATTTGTATCTTGTGGTTGAGTACAGACTCCAGTTGGAACATTTCTTGTGTTTGCAGAAGGGCTTGCCTGAGTAGATTCTCTGGTGTCTAGTATTACACTCTGTATACGTGTTTCTAATTCATTAAGTTTTTAGGCTTTCAGCTCCACTGGAGGCATTTTCCCCTCTTCCTACTTGTCTGAAATTGGCTAATAAATTGTGGAGAGAATTACTGACAGATCTACATTGAGAGCATGTGACTCTGTCTCGTTTCTCAGGTCCTCACCAAGAAACCCATGGCAGAGAGAACTGAGACTACCCTAGGGTCTTCTTACACAGGGCTGCACAGGTGCTCAAAAGCTTTCTCCTCTCACTTGCTTTCTCTGAGCAGGTGCCTTCCATCTCCTATGTGATGCTCTTCAAGGAAGCTCTGTGGAAGCTGGTCATCTTCCTCTGATATTTAAGGCAGCAAAATCCAGCCAGGGAAAAAAAATCTCAAGTTGTGAAGCCAAAGAATTTATGTGGCTGTATAGATTCTGCAGAAGTTTGTGTACTCACTAGTAGTTCAGAAGTAGAAATAAGCAGTTCACCTGTGTTTCTTCATTCATCTTAGGAATGGATTGCAAATAGATGCTACTTTCAAGTCTACCCGTGTTTTAAAGTGATATGGGCTCCCACTTATTTTGGAAACATGATAGCCTTCATCTTTGTAAGTCTACTTTTAAAATGAATATTGTATAGATAAGAAATGCAGTATAGATAAGAAAAAAGGAACTTTGTGGTGAACAGTCGTATTTCCCTTTACTTTTGTCTCCCATTCACTGTCTACTCTCATATCAAAACACACACACTTCACATAAGATATTCTCAGAACACATCCCCTGACATTTAGGAAAGCCAACATTTAAGTTTAAAGCACACTGCTGAGAAGCCATCACATGATGTGGATTAGAAACAAGAGGAGTTTAAGCACCATTTCTTCTCCCTTTATTTGGAGAAAAACTGCTTAGTTGATTTAGAAAAATATTATGTTTCATATATGGCACCTATGAACAAAAAGATGAGGAGGGATCAGAAAGCTTGAAGAAGAATCAGCAGGGAAGCAAGTCTTTATTTAAATGTGTTTAGGCCAGGTTAGATGCAGATGAGTAGGGACCAACAGTGACCCTCTGATGGCTGTCTGTCTTCTGACCTGTGTAGAATGAGACAGTTGAAGCAGTTCAATATGAGGCAAAGATGTCAGTCCAGGGTTTCCACAGAAAATTCAGGTCAAACATATTATATTTTCCTCTTTCCCTCTGAGTGAGAACTATTATCCCCGATGCATACACAAAACTGATTCAGGCATTACCATTTAAATTGACATAGAGAGAGAGAAGAGAGGAGAGAAGAGAGGCTTAAAGGAGGCTGCTGCAGAGCACTAGCTGAGCAGAAAGATAAGCAAGAGGGGAAGAATGAAGTAGCTCTCATAACCTCCTAAAAAGTTGCAGAACTAGGACTCCAGAGGCTCCAAGGCTCTAAGTAAAACAGAGTGAAAAGCTACCCTCTACCATGCCCATGGGTTTATAAGGATGCCCTTCAGGTACATGCACCCAACAGCTGTCATGGCACCTCTGGGGCAAAGCCCTCCACAGGAGGTGCAATTAGAGCAGCAGCACACCAAGGGGAAAATGGAGGTGTTGGTGTCAGCAGCATGAAAGGGGTGCAAGAGCAAGCTGCCCAGAACTCCTCCCCTGGACAAGAAGGGAAAACGAATTACTGCCAAACAAGGCGGCAGGAGGCAGATGTGTCCAGGGAACAGAGGTCAGGCCAGCCAGGGGCTTGCCAAAAGACGAACTGCCCACCAACAGCAGGAGACAGGGACACTGCAGTCCTGGCAAGGCAGGGAGAGCGGGGATGCCATTAGGAGAAGGCAGGGCTTGCCCCAATCAGTGGGGTGCAGCACAGAAATCCCTACACATGGGCTCGCTTGAGCTGTTACAGCCTCATGGATCTTGGTGCTGAAAAAAGGATAGACAGTATATGCAGAGAGCCAGTTTTCAGTGGTACTACCTATGTCGACTTTTGTCTTTTTTTCTGGAGATCATCCGACCATCCCTGTTTTGATGAAATGCTTATAGGAGCCCATACAGAGTTGCTAAATGATTCATTCCTATCACTTCAAGCACTAAGTACAACTGCAAATCAGGTGCGATCTCACCTGTTACTAAATGCAGCATTTCTGCATAGGGCAGACATAGCCCTATGGGTTACTAACAGACAGTGTGCTGGCTGTTCTGATGGGAGGTTGTCAACTTTCCCTTCTCCAGGAAAAGAGAAGGTGAAGAAAATCTTTTACTATTAGAACAATGGATAGGGTTAAAAGCTAACAGAACAGCTTAGGAAAAGAATAATTTAATGCATGTAGTTAATTAAACTACTTAATTGAAGAATTACTGGATATATGGGGAAAGTAATAGACATCTGTACTGAATAATACAAGATTAGAAGCAGTGATTTTTTATTTTAAATCATTAAAGTAATATTCATATCAAAACTAGTGAAAAGGCAATGGACCTATTTGCTGCTGAGTTTTGGTAATATTAGCATTTAAAAAATAAGCGTACTCATTATGTAAGTGGAAAACTAGGGAATAATCCATTAAGGGTAGTCCTAGGACAATGGGAAGATTTGACTTAGAAGGAAGAGCTGTTCAGGAAGTTTTGCTTCAAATGAATTTTTGAGGAAGAAAAAAAGCCTGGAAAAAATGGCAAAAAAACCTGAGTGGTTTTAAGATTGGCCTTTGTAAACTTAGGGAAGGGGATGTAAGATGTAGTGATCTGCAAGAGGCAGAAATAACCAGGGTCACCTGCAGTATTACAGTCTATGCCCTTTTTGTCTGAGGAGTCTTAGCTTGATGGCTTGATAGCAAGAGGGAAATGGTGGAGAGGGAAGAGTATAACTGTCTTATTTTTAAAAAATGAAAATTTAAAGCACTTGAAAAACTTTCAGAAAGAAAAGGAAGCAATTTAGCATTGTTGAAGTTTTGCACAGTAAGTTTGAAAGTGGATCACAAGGCATAATCTCTAGGGAACTTGGCTAAGGTGTGACTTGAAAGGTCAAAGTTATTGAAGGCGAGGTATCTCTCTAAAAGGTCTTTTCCACTGAAACTATATTCACCTCTATTTCAAGGCAAAATGTTGTGAAGTCAGCATGAGCAAATTAATCACGATAATTGCATAATAAACACAAATGAGAAAAAGAACAGCATAGTAACAGGGGAGAGTTTTTTCTCTCTGAAGTCACCACCAATGCTTTGGCTTTTTACTAACATAATGTTACATAAGAGGCTGATCGAAATAAAAAATGGAGATAGTCAGACTAAAACAATAACAGAGAGGAATTTGGTACCATTTCAAAGGCTTGATCTCAATGAATGGGTTTGTGCCTCACAAGATTTTCCAGGAAGTCAGTCCTGTGGCTCCCCCATCCACCCTGTGCACTCTGGTGTTGCTGGTTAGTTTTGAGACTTTTAAATAGAAAATTTCAGATTAGTTTCTGTGTTTCATTGCTCTGTGTGCTCTCTGTTATGAAGAGAGGGATTACCATATTTTCCTCTTTTTCATACTTCCCATCAAACAGATGTCATTACAAAATACTGATGAATTCTGCTTAATTGGTGCCCTTCAAACTAATTACATCTACTTACCTCTCACGATTAATTGGCTTTGGTGCTCCACAGCTGCTGCATCATTTCTAGCTATACAGGTATAATTCCCATTGTGCATCAGGGAAAGATTAGAAATCCTTAAGGAGCTGGTGAAGTCAATGTTGTCAATCGTCACCCCGAGGCTGGCTGGGATTGGCCTGCCGTCCTTCTGCCAGGTGATTGTGATGGGCAAATCCCCGGAGACCACCACGCAGGGAATGAAGACCCGCTGCCCGATGGAGAACCGCGGGAACTCAAAAGGCTGAATAAAAGGCGGAACTGAAACAAAAGAGGAAAGAGGAGCTATTGCAGTTACAGTTGCATTTCTGAAAATAACATAATGGAACAGATGTGCAGTGCTGAATACACAAAATCAACACCTTCAACAGACATAGAGCATTGTTGAGCTAAAAAAATCACATCTTTTGCAAATAGCTTTTTCTTTCCTTGACTACCCAAAGCATAAGCAGAGATCACAAGCAGTGAAATCCACCGGACACCACTGGCAGATTCCTGCAAGAGTATTGAGCACCTCTTCAAGAAATCACACTGCTACCTCGTGACTCACCAGGACTTTCTTTCAGCAGCAGGATTGCCTGGACAGTCCAGGAAGAGCTCAGCAGCTTTTAGGATCAAGTGCTAGAGCCTTGCTGTGGGTCACACAATAAACCTGGAAGAGGCTCCAGCTTTGTCTCTGGGACATGATGAAAGGGAAGCTTCTCAAACTACTCCTCGCACTTATTTCTTAGTGTTTCAAGTCACAATTCCCAATAAGGTTGGGTAGAGGTATGAAGTGAAAGGCATATACAGTACTTGTAGGACAGCCAACTAAGTTAAAACTGATTTCTAAACAGAAGACCAGTACAAGGCATTTAATTCCTGCTACGCATATTTTGCTTGGCAAATCTTTTTTTCTTTCTTTTCTTTTTTTACTTATTATTCTGTGGCTGAACCAAAAATCATGAAAGAAATGCTCTCATTTTCTATCATAGAGAAGAATTCCACTTCTTAGAAAACATTTTGTTTTCAGGTATTTTTAATAAAAACAAAGGAAACAGTGGGTTGGATTCAATAAACAAAGCGGGAATTAATGGGGCTGCCTCACTTTCTCTGGGTTGTTGTTGGCACATTTACTAACAATTTGGCAAATTGAGACTCAGATACCTACCCAGACGAAGGAACGGAAATCTCCTCCCCTTCTCAGGGGAGCACTCTAACAGCCAGGGCATTTATCTAAGCTAGGTTTCTATCTATCACTCCTGAAAAGACTATAAAACCAACTTTGCAAGCAGTGCTCAAATACTCATTTATCAAAAGAGAAAGTTCCTAGAGGTTATGTACCTTAAATGTAGGAGTGCATTTTCCTATTCTTGCCTGAGAGGTTACTTATATATACTCTGTAGTACATTTGAACATCTTTAACAGGAAAGACTGAAGGATACCCACAGCAGAACATTTATACTGTTATACATTAGCTAGCTTCAGAAGAAAATGGAGATGGTGGCTTTATCTAAATGTATTTCTTTTGTCCTTTCTCCCTTTAGCAAATCTAAGGCCGTGTTTTCCCCAGAACTGAAGCAAGAAAGAAGCAGAAAACCTCTTCAGAGTGGCTGCAATGTGTACCAGCCCATTGACTTCCCCAGCAGCATTTTTGCCAGTGTCCTATTTCTGGGATGCAGAGATATAAGTATTTGTGACCATTCCTACAGTAGTTCACTGCATTTCTTTAGATCATTGCATATGTTTGCTGCTCTTTCATCAGGAGTGAGAAAGTTTATCATTAAGGAAGTGATACCAAACCCCTCAAAGGGCAAAGGTGTTGTTCAAAGGCATGTTCAAATGCATATCACGGTGCACAAATCAGACATTAATTCCGCTGTTTCTGGTATAGCCGTGATGCTGTTTGATGAGGAGAAGTTGTGACCATGCACAGCTGCCACAGAGAGGTAACATCAGGCGCAGGGTACCACAACTCATCCTTACAGGCTTTCCCTGACTTCTTCCAAGAGCAGCTCGGTGTCTGCAGTTGTGAGAAGTGCCGCTGCAATCAGTTTTTCTCACACACTGTAATGCCTTTTCCTGACTGCCATCTCTCAAATTGCTAAAACCTGTCCTGTTGTGTTTTGAAAATCTGGTAGATCAGGCATACAGAAAAAAGAAACTCAGTATAAATTACTGTGTTTATTTGAACTTTGAGTGTTGGAAATTAACTGCTTTTTCACTTGGGGATGCACTGTCACAAAGTGAGGCAAAATGTCTGCTTGCCTCTTCTAACCACCTTAGCGCAGCTAATGCATTCACATGAGATATTTCAGATTCTTTGTACATCAGCAGAAAAAGGCCAAATTTCTTGTAGCATTTATTGACAAGCAATTTATAATATAAGTGGGAATGAGAAATTTTTAGAATGAGACTGTCAAAAGGTTTTGACATAACCTTTCCCCTTGATGAGTGCAAATATCTGCTAAATGCCAAGTGCCCCTTTACTGTATTGGCTAGCACATTTCTGCCCAAACCCTTCTCTTAGTCTCAGGCATCATTACTGAAAGATATGCTAAAATTCACAACAGGGTGGCAAATTGCTTCTGTATTTTCTGCTGAGTGTGTAACAAATTTGAACCAATCTTTCATGGACAAAATGATATCAAAAGTCAGACAACATATTGCTCAAGGATTATTATGTGCATCTTCACTCTCCATCTCCCTGATGAAGAAACAGGGAGCAAGATCATTAGGTCACATTGAAGTATTTTTCAGAAAATATTGATTTGCAAGGCTGCATTTACCAACTCTAAAATTTAAGTAGCAGCCTGCAGAGCATTTCAGAAATTGGCTGAAATATTTATAGACAGCATATTTTCCCTCTACTCAGGTTTTTAAGATACAGAGGAAACCAACATTTATTTCTGCTTCATAAAATATAATGTATATTCAACCTGCAGCAGCTTGCAGTCCTGACAAGGAGCTTATTTTAAAAACCAGTGTGTAATTTAAAACCAGTACTTAAAAAAAGTAAATAGTCTAGCGATAACTTTGAAGTATTGAAGAACGTTTTTCAGCTACAGTATTTACCAGTTTGGGCTGATAAATGCAGTTCCTGGTGACCTAACATAGCAGATACATTTTCTTCCTGCTAGTTTGAAGAAGGAAACAATCACAAAAAATCACTTATTAAAAACACAGAATAACACATACCTGAAGTCAGGCAAATAATTTCTCAAATACAAATGGTACCATATATATATCTCTACATGTCTGCAGTAAATAGTTGACATATATCCCTGACAGAAGAAAATAGCAAGCTTGATTAACTAGTATGTGGGTTATTTTTTTGGTAAACTAAAGCTGTATCATTGCCAAACAGCACTAAAAAACTAAGAGGGATGTGTACTACTAACTCTGAGAGAGAAAAGTTACAGTAGGGCAGATGTATTTAAAATACTTCAAGGTATGTTGAAGTATTTTCCCTCCCTATATGTAGCTTTAGTTTGACCATGTTTCAGAGCTTGTATTTGACTTTTTTGTTAAATTATGCTATTTTATATATGTTACATGTTAACTACATAGAGAGAGGGTTGTGCGTGTATGTGTGCTTGTGTACATGGAAGGGATGTTTCTTCCTCTACCCACAATGGGAAAAAGAGTGAAAATCTCTGCTTCATGCAATGAAGTGCAATGTCTCGGGAATGCTTTATTGATGAGTGCTTGAATTAAGTGTCTATTTAAGAAGAGGAGCATGGGCCAGCCTCATTAGTGCTAAAGCAGGAAGATTTAAATTATGGTTTTTGTGCCCTAGCAAGGTCTTCTGTACCTCTGGGAGATTACTGCAAAGGAGGGCAAGGAGGGCTTCCGTGCTGCTCTCCATTAACAGAGGAACATCCTTAATTTCTTGCCCTCCATTCAATGGGAGTTATGTTGGAAGAAACTGGTGAGATGATCCACTAAAACAGAGTATCCTGCAGGTAGCCTGTCTCCTGCAGCAGCCTTGTGAACATGTTGTTCCTCTCCTGTGGCTCTGCATAGTAAAATGAAAGTCACCCTCTGCTTTATCATTAGAAACAGTCCCCTGATGGATTTTCTTGCAAGAACGCTGTTGCAGGAGTTGTGCCCACAGTATAAAATACCTTTGGCAATGAATACTCACAACACAGGTCCATTGGCTGATGCAAAGTAATAACCACAAAACTACATAGCCTCTTAAGGCAGCCGTGCGACCCTAGATTTCATGCACAGGGAGTGCAAAAGCCAAAACTGGTTTGTCTCTGCACAAACCCCAGCTACAGTCTAATAATTTGTAAGTTTTCTCAGCCATCGATTGTTTCTCCTAAACAGCTCCATCCCTTGTGGGTGATGGACTGAGCAATTGCACAGTCACTGAAGCACTGGATTTTTCTGCTTCTTACTTGCATGTATTGAGTCTTACCAGTAGGGCATGTTATTCATCGAACTCTCCATTAATGGCATTTACTGAGCCAAGCCTCATACCCTCCTCCCTTGTTGTGTGCTAACATGTCCTGTCTTGAAAACAGGGAATACTGTTCTTTGGGCCTTTCTAAGTATATGGATTGGGGGGGAAGAGAAAAAAAAAAAAAAGAACCAAACTAATCCCTGTAATGCCTCTGCTGTTGCACAACATTTCCCTCTACTTATAGGTTCATTAGTTACCAAAATTAGCCCTGTATTCAAATATTTTCAAAATCTCACCACAATAAGCTGTGGTATTTTATCAGGAACTGTCGCTGAGTGTGGCAGAGCAATTGCTATGGTGTGTATTTCCCAGGGGAGCTTACGAGAGAGATTTCACCCTTCGCCTTAGTCCCCACTTCCCTTTCCTGCAATGCTACACTGGTAGCTCACAGGTTCCCTGATGCTGTTCTGAGAGCTCCTCCAAAATAAGAGAGGATGTAAAATATTGTGTAGAAATCAAGAGTACTTTTATGTCATGTTTCATCCATCTATTGAACCACGTCCTTTCAGCCTCCACTGTGAGGGGAAAAGTGCATGCCCTTATCACATGAAGCACCCTCCAAATCTAAGATGGTGGGAAGCTCAGTTCCCTGCCCAAGGGGATGCATTTGCTGTTTATTTTTTTAAAAGAGAAAATCTTCTTGATTTGAAGATCAGACAGCAGCTGCAAGAGTATATTAATGCAACAAGCAGTTACCTTTAATGTTGAAGTGCCGCCTGATAAAAAGCCTTACTTGTAGGTTACGTATCCAGAAGTGCTTACTAGTTGTTTTTACTATGCTTTTGGAACCTGGTCCAGAGCTATTGCCTTTGTTTAGCCCCTACATGATCTAAAGTGATCTTTGTCCTCAGGTAACACTGTGAAAAGTTGAAACCAACTAAATCACTAGAGCCAAAAGTTCTGGATTTAGATGAGAGAGGACTTTAACAGAATGATCTCTGGCTCTGAAAATCATTCCTGTGAGTAGTTTGACTGATTTCACACTAGCTTCCCTTTACCTTTATCCCAGGACTGTACATAAGCAGCTGATTTTATATCACTCTTCTGTTTCCACAGGGTTAATACTGTCTTTTTTTTGCATGCTATGTATTATACACATTGATTTGAAAATAGGCCAGCATACTCCAGACCTGCACTATCATGTGCACGCACAGTCTCGCTTTCTGTATGTACTTACTATATGTGCTGACACATACACTGCTAATAGCTCACATTAACTTGAGGCAGTAAAGAGCTTAAAATTTTGGGAGCAATGTTAACAAATATATGAGAAAGTATTTCAAATATAATTGACAAAATACATACAAGAAAGAGAAAGAACATGCCTTCTTCCAAAACCAATTTAAATAAAGCTGCGTTGCAAGAGAGGGAAGAGGGCTAGCTATTGATAATCCCAAGCATAACATACAGATAGTCTTGAACTCCTTAGTTGAGGCTCTTATTCAAGTATTAAGGCTCATTTTATATTGTGCACATAATTCATAAATAAAAACATCCATACACCAACTTAAATTATGTTTGAAAGATACAACACTGTGCACAAAACCAGTGAGATTTATTTTAGATTTAAGTGAAAAGTTGTATATTTGTACATACTAATTCCTTATCATGAAGACTAGAGTAGTAATGAAACAACTTTAACATATGTATTTGGGTGAACATTTGATGCAGTGTCATAGGTGAAGTCATTAGGAGTGCAGTATATTAGAAGTGTACTGCTACAAAATAAGACACTTAATTGCAGCATCCACATGAAGCTTGTGAGCTTTTAAAGAATGGAAGTCAGATATTTTAATGCGAGGCTAACCTTGAGTTGTATGTTGAATGGCAAAAATTTTACACAGACCTGTCAAGTCTCCCATATTGAATATCAGACTCTTTTAGTCTTTTCTTCAGGTACTTCTATGGGTTAAATGCTGGGGTTCTCACATGGGAGGTATCACTACCAAAGTGCACGTTGCCTTAAATCAGACAGCTGCCACTACTTGCTCCTCAAAACAAGTCCCCATGCCCATTATGTGACCTGAGAATGACTGTTAAGTGGATTTTTGCAGGATCTTTTGCTCAACTGGACATTCTCATCCATTCTCACCACAGGACCCTTGCGTGATTCCTGCATATGACAACTCCAGTCACTTTGAGAGATCTGAATATTTCTTCCTGAATAAGTTGCAACAAGCTTGGAGGGTTCCAAAAAGATATTGCATGGGGGAGTGAAAGAAAGGCAGAAAGTGATATAATTAAAGTATCTGAAGGACATCAAGGCCAGAATCTTTCTGTCACAAATTATTGGCAAGGTTCAGTCAGTAGGACAGATAAGAATTTACATCTTAGATATGTGCATGAAGCTGAATTCACACTTGCCATAATCCATGCCACAGACTGAAGCATAAACAGTTTACCAGATTGTTTGATGACAGCATACACCATGGTCTAAGAACCCCTGAAAGATTTCCCCTGACGTTTTTTTCCTTTTGTGCCTGCATATTTTTCCACTATCTAAACCAGCCCTCCCTGAAACGATCTGCAATGCAAATCCACCAGTAGCATTTTATGTATTAGAAAAAGCTAGATACTTCCCAGGAAAGATGAGGAGAATCTATTCAAATAGTTTCAACATGAAGTTATTTAGAAATAGCCCCAGTTTGGTTTGCTTGTTTTCTAAAAAGAAACAGGCTGGTACAATTTCTTTTATGTGGTTCACAACAGGTGAAGTGCTATCACTTTGGCATAAGCAATGAGAAGCCTTACATATCTCATTGATTTAGAAGCTCTACAGTCCTTTTGAACACCGCACTTTTTATTTTAATGATGTTGCACCCTTCCTTCTCAGGGGCTTCTTTTTCAATTAATTTATGCTGGAGAAATGTGAATAGCAGCAGGCTGTTTACATGAGAAGTGTGTCCCATGAGACTGATGAAAAGAAAATCATCACTTGCTACTGATGGCTTTTACTGTAGCTGAGAAAACTATTACTATAAATTACATAATAAAAAAAAATGGAGATAATGACTCGCTCCTGTTTTTAAAATGCTTTGAGATCTACTAAAATGCTGCAGAAGAGATGCTGCTATTATTATTTAACCATCTTTCCACTTGAAGGGTTGTTTTTCAATGGAAATATGAAACTTACAGATGGGGTGGGTAATATAACCTCTTTCTTTGTTTGGCAACACTTCTCATTACAAGACTTTTTTCATTTGCTTGCAATTTGACTTTTGTTTGGATAGTATTTTTCCAGGCCAGGTGTCTGCCTCAGGCTGAGTCTTTTCAGCTGGAAAGTTTCAGCTACAACTGTTTGGCCATTTCCAAGAACAAGGCGGGAGGGTGGAAAAATAGGGATGCAGTATATATTGATCCTACCACAAAAGCAAAAAGAAAAAAAAGGCATTGTGAGAATCTGAGAAGTCCCACCTGCCCCATGGTTAGCAGCACGGATTTCAAGTTCAGCCGGTGATGGCACTAGCATCAGGTATTCCTGCTGTCCCTATGAAAAGTCATCACAAGGGTGCTCAAATTTTGCAGTCTGAGCAAAAACAAGTAAATAAATAGACAAAACCCCCACAGTTATCACATCTGGAGAAGACATTTTCCAGTGACTAACAGCTAAGAGCTCCCAGGGTTTGAGCAGCACTAAACACATCCTAGCACTACCTTCAGTGGCTGAGTTAGTTCCAGCTATGTGGGGCAGGCACAGTCTGGTGAGATGTCAGAAATTAAAGCAGACAGATTTGTCTCTCTAGCACTTGTACAGCTGCCTGTGCTGTGCAGGAAGCAAGAAAAAAGTTATTTTGGTGCTGAAAGAAAGGAGATGTGGAGGCCACAGGACCAGAGCTGGGAGCCAGCCTGCATTGCTAGGCATGCAGATAGCCGCAGCAAGCAATGGAGCAGAAGCTCAAAGTGGTGTCCAGGATAACAAAAGGGAATTATAGAATTGGATTTAGGGACAGTGCGGGGGGAAGTCAGAAGTTGGGAGCAGGCTTGCAGTGGGATTGCAGAGGTGACGGGTTGGTAAAGTGGAGTTGGGAAACTGGTTGGGGATGTGAGACCGGGACAAGGAAGCAGTGGGGTGACGTACAGCACTGACAGTGGATTAAGACCCACATGAAGGGGAGACAGACTGAAACCCAGTGGAGATGGAGAAAATGAAGACTGGAAGAAAGAGAAGACTGTAACTGGAGGCTGGGAGGAAGGTTGGGAGCTCTGAAGGGGGAGACTAGTTTTGAGTCATGAGAACAAAGCACTGAGGAAATGAGGACTGAGATGGGAAAGAGGTGGAGGACAGACTGATTTTGGAACCCAGAGCAGAAAGGCCAGGACTTGGGCAAAGATGAGCTGAAGAAGACTGAGGAGGACAGGTCATACTTAGAAGGAATGAATACAAAACCCTACATCTGCAGAATATTATTCTCCTTAGGATGCCTGACTTCAATAATCCTCTGCCATCAGCAGATGTATATGAAACCCACTGCCAAACCACTAGAACTCGGCCAAATGCAAAGTACAGAACTAGTACTGCTAAGAATAATTCTATTCTTGGCAAGGACCTATGTGGTGTCCTTAGCAAGGCTAATCTCAATGATTACTTCTGAGGATGTCAGTAACTACTGCTTCTACTTTGCAGGAGGGGGAGGAAAGGGGGTTCAGTTTACTTTAGAAAAAAGCTAAAAAGAAAATTGCATTTAACCAGGCCAAAGCAAAACATGTTGAAAGGGTACTATTACAGTTGCAAAGGCAAGTGGTTGACAGGTATAAAATACCAGAAATTAAGTATGTAAGTACAGTTGTAGTCTCCCCCCACAGTTAGGTATGCATTACAGCATGGGTAGAACTGCATTTGTCAGAACTCAGAACTGGCCAATTCATTTGTCTAAATATAAAAAAATAATGCCAAGATGGCTTGATTTCCAAAAAGCTCCGTTAGGACTCAGGCACAGTTCCAACAGAGCTATGTCTGCCAAGCAGAAACCTGCGTATTTTCCTGCCAGCTTATCCACTCAGCTCCCAGGAGCCAGCTTATGGGACTGCTAGCTTCCAAGATCCAGATTTTGGGACAGAGACAAGGAACAGGCAAAGTATGGGGGGATGGGTGGGGTGGCCTGCCACATCTCTGTGGGACAGAGTTATTTGGAGTCTGCAGACCTTTGGGGCAGGTGGCTATGCAGACAAGGGCACCAGTTATTCCTAAAAAAATGGGACAATTGATTTCATGTGGTGTCTAATTGATTCCTCTGATCAGCAATGCAAAGAAGTAGCTGGCCTAAGGTCGAATAGCACATTAGTGCCCGGCTCCCAAGCTTTGCCTTCCTGACAGCCTGCCAGGTGGGAGGCTGCACAGCAAGGCTCTATAAAGCCCACTCTTGGGTTCTTTGGCAGCGAGTATTTCATTTTGAAGTTACTGTCAAGAAACTTTCTGTTCTATCTGAGATCTTACAGTGATTTCCAAAGAATGTCCTCAAGATTTTGCTTTCATTTGGATGTTTGTAAATCTCAAAATACTGTACAGAATGGGCAGCCCTCTTGTATTTAATTACATGCTCATGCTCTTGCATATCTTTATTTGGATGCTGCTTTTGGCAAGTCCACATTCAAGACAGAACTAGGATACTTCATGTACTGGCGAGTTTGGAAAGTGGGTAGTAAATGTGGTAGAGGACTGCAGATGAGAAAGGCCAGTTGTATGCATAATGCAGATAAATGCTGCCCTGTAAAGCCAAATTCTGTATTCACCTTTGCCACAGATCTCTCAGATAAAGCTAATGAAATTACTTAAATCTGTCTTTCCTAGGGGTTGCTAAGCTGGGTGACATGACTGATCTACAGAAGGAAAAAGAACTCTCAGAAGCAACTTCATTTCAATGGGAGCACAGCTTTGAACATATAAATGCTATATAACAGCAGGTGAACCGGAAAAAAATCAAGCTGTAGGCGTCTGAAATTGAACATACAAAAATTTGTGGATACTTTTAAGTCCAGTCTGTGCCTCAGTTGCCATTTGCCAAAACACTCCTGATCATCCAGGTGGGTTTTGAAAATGAACACATTGTTTCTGAAACGCTTTGACACCGCAGAGATTATCATCTCAGAAAAGCTCATGAGGAAATTGATAATTATGTCTTCAGAACAGAACATGGAGGAAACAAAATACCAAGTAACAGCTCATTAAGTATCATCTATTCTGAATCACCCTTCAGATGACTGGTTTGAGGTCACCCAGGAAGCCTGTAGCAGAAATGAGAACAAACCAAAGGACCCATGATGTTGAAGATGGGCAATAATTCTCCCTTTGTTTCTCTGCAGAAGAAATAAATATACTGATGGTATGAGAAGCTGAACTATAAATAAGGAGATTTAGGCACTGATATTTACCCCCCTTATACTGTCATATTTCAGAGTACTTTAAACCTCTAATAAGCAAGCTGGGCCATATTTTGTATTTCTCAGAATCAAACATAAGTGCCTGAAAACTCATCACATAATTTCAGAACCTATACAATAAAAAGACAGCAAACATTAATACTTTGAAGCAACAGGCCACTTTTGACTCTCTGCTAATATGTTAGACAAAATCACTATGTAGTTATGGAAGAAAACAAGGCACAGCAATATAAAAAACCACTGTGGCAATGCTGACTTCCAGCTACAACAGCAGAACCTTGAGAATTGTTCAAGTCTGCCATATAAAGCTCACCTTTGACATTTTCGGCTTAGCAGACGAGGACAGGATATTAACCTTTTTTTAAATAACAATGTCAAGGCCAGGGCATGCTGAAGTAGCTAGGGCACTTTGCAGCCAACTTTGGCAACTCCAGATCAACAGGTATGAGCCACACTGACAGGTCTGCTTTGCATGTGCCACAGGTCACTTTTCACACCGCAGCTTGCACTGCTCCGATGCATCTGCCTTACAGAGCACATGCATGATAAGGCTGCATCAGAGGTGCAGGGCAGCTCAGCCCACTGGCACTCTTCAAATGTGCCACATGTTTATGCAAGTTATTCAGAGTACATGCAGTCACTGTTTGAGATTTCTGACCAGCCAATGGCCCTGGCAGCTGAATATGCAGAAACACAGTAGAATACCTTCAAGGAAGTCAAATCACTGATAAAAGCTACAGTTCAATCAAAATTGATAGAGCTGGCAATCTGTTTTCTGGGGGAGGAATTGTCAAGTTTGAAGTTGTAACCTACTGGAAGAAAAAACAGTATTGCACCTGAGGTACCAGCTAGCATGATCTAAATGCCCGAGCTGTAAGGATAGACTGCTGGATTTTTTTTTTGTGTGTGGCTACATTCATTTTCATAGTCATTTGAAGAACGGTATCATTTAAGAGGCAGCACTGCCCATCAGATTTACCATAGTGAAGTGTTAGTGCAGCAGCAACACAATTACTAATTTGGCATTCAGTTCCTAAACTGCGTCAACAGATCTCAGATATTACTGTAATGTCGAGCAACGTACCACATACATGAAAAGAAATGGTGAAATTAGCTTTTTATGCCACAGTGTGTGACCAGTGCCCCTGATGGTCTCAGGTGTACGAGATGCCATGCCTTTCAGAGTCCACATTACTACTGGCTTAAAGCTAATCCCCTAACCTCTTGAAAAAATTAGCAGTTACATCACTCCAGACTGCAAACAAGAAAGGGCTAAACAAACAGAACAGAAAAGAGTTAAAAGATCAGATGTCTGTAACAAAGTCATTTTACCTTAGTGTTCTCCTCTGTATCTTGCCTGAGAACAGATACAGAAATCAACCTTTCTTCCTTTCTCTCCTCTCCCCCCACAAAAAAAAGCCCAGGAAAGGTTTCTAAGAACTTCAGGAACAGTGAAATTATACCTCAGTTCTTCCTACAGGTTCACATGAAATGCACTATTTAGTGGCCCCATTGCTCAAAACTAGGTGCTACTGCAATCAGATTTTCTGTCTTTTGTGTCCTTGTGAATAGGTCTTAACGTTGCCAATATCAGAATAGTCAGAACACAATGCTAAAAAAATCCTATTCTTATCTGTTGCCCAAGTCTTTCAGGTCTATCTGAACATCCTTGTTTGGTACTATTCAAATAGATTTTAAGCATCCTATTAGAATTTCAAGTCACATTTATTTACAGTGCTACCTTTCTAAGCATCAAGAACACCCAGAAAAGCACACTTAATAAGAGGAAAGCAAGGTTAATGCTTCTAGTTCCTGTCTCTGCTTATTGGCAGAAACACATACATTAAAATTCTCATATTTTTTAAAAGCTGGAAAGTCACTGGCTAATGAAAATGTGAACTTTGTCTTCCAGCAGAGAAACAGTCACCAGTGAAACTCAGGTGACAAAAAATTAATCTACTGCCTTAGCTGTTGTAGCGAAAACTGCTAATAGAAAGCTTGCTTCTGCAAGGCTTCCACTTAGAAAGCAATACTTTGCTAGCTGAATGAAGGAGGTTAAAAGTCAAGAGAGAATACGACACAGTAACTGATTAGCATCTATGTCATCATTAAAAATAAACACAAATCTGGATTAACCTCCCTTAAGTGCTCATTATCTAACTGCTAGCACAGTCCTATGTGTGCAATTCTGTTTCTATAAAAGACAGCCATTAGCTTGGCTCTAGTTTTCCGAGCTGACCTCACCTTTTACTGTCACGTGCACACTCTGGCTGGTGGACAGCTGGGGTTGAACGAGGACATTGCACGTGTATTCGCCCTCATCTACTTCCTTCTGCACATCTGAAAGCTTCAATGTCCCATTGTTCTCAAATGCCACTTGGCGATGGTTAAACGGTAGCAGGTTAGAGTTCTTGTACCACTTGATGGAGTAATATGGGTAGCCGATCACTCGGCAGTGGATGTAGGTGTCCCGTCCAGCTATTGCTGTGATGTTCTTCATTGGTCGAATGCTTGCTGGCCCTAGAAAGGTAAAACAAAAAACTCTTGAAAACAATTTAAAGGCACATTTGCTTGAGAAAACATGCATATAATTTTTTCTGAATATACAATGTTAACGACATTTACAGATGCGGCTCGCACACTTCTTAGCATTTGACAGTTTTTGCTTTTAAGAGCTACTTAAGTAGATTCCCTAATCTTTATATGCTCTAGTTTTTCCTCACCCTGCAGTGTACATACTAATTATGTGAGGGTATGTGTTTGCATTATCCAACACTTGCCTGATAAGATCTTTGCTGCATTACAAATTAAAAGGCCGAGGATGATTTAATTAATGTGAAACACTAAAACTGATACAAAGTTAGAATCATGTTACACATGAGAACACTGACAAAGTTAGCTTTTATTCTTTGGATGTATAGAAAGCATAATACCATGAGGACTGGTATTATGCTAGGTAGAGCTGAAAGTGCAAGCTAAAGTACTGTATACATGAATAATTACAATGAATATTGGACGAGTAAAGGAGGAAAGGAAAAGGGAAAAAAAACATGCACAGCAGGACTAAAGTAAAGAAACGGTGAACTAATACTGATGAGTATAGGAAAAATAGACTATAGAACACAAGCCAAAGGGTTCTTCCAACATTTAACCATACCACACACTTTCTAGATGGGGCTGAAGAGGCAGGGTGGGAAAAGAGAGGGTGGAAGAAAAGGAGAGGAAAAACAGCAAGTTGGTTTTGGCATTCCAAGACTCATTTCATCACATGCAACAATCTTCTTCTCCACTACAATGAGTTATGTGTGTTTTTTTGAGGAGCTGATTTGACAAGCACCTCTTACGTTTATTCGAGCCTGGTACAGGACGACTCCAGCAGAGTTGTTGGCAGTACAGCGATAAACTCCACCATCTCGGACCTGAGTGTTAGAGATATTCAGGTAACTGACCACGTTGCCTTCGGAGGTGATAATCTGGCTGATACGATGGCTGCCATCCTTCACAATGGGATCTTCATCCAGTGTCCAAGTGATTGTAGGCAGAGGAGTCCCCTTCACGTTGCACATAAGGGAGACTGGCTCTCCCGGACTCACCACTTTCTCACTGAAGGCAGAAATTATTTTGGGAGTTCCATCTGCCAAGGGAAAGAAAAGCAGGAAAATAGTACTTACATGGTGTAAAACCTGTTCCCTCTATCCTGGAGCCTGTCACATGAGCCAAGATCTCTTTTAGAAGCGATATAAACAACTGTGTTCCAGGATGTAGCTCTAATTATTGAGAGAAGGAAACAAAGTTTGGTAGTAGAGCACTTAAATGATCTTTGCTTACTGCAGGTTTCTTTTTCATCTTCTGAGAAACCTGGTACTGACTCTGCTGGAGGAAAAGCACTTGAATAGATGGACCAGGGCTCTGCACAGCTAGATGAACTGCCAGGTTCTTGTGGAAAAGTGATAAAGCCATACACAGTTCATCACAAAAGACGTACAGCAAAACCTCAACACATTTGGAATTTTTCTTCTCCTCGTAGATTTCGGCTCCTTGGAAAGCTAAGGATAAATCCTGTTGGCAAGAGCCAGGCATAACTTGCATAGGCTAATTTCACACAGCTGTGCCAATGCAGTTTAGTCCTGACCCGCAATACCGCATTTAGAAAAGTATTCAATGAAGCTTTTCTGAATACAGATTGCCAGTAACAGCAGTGATGCCAATTTCTTTCTGTGGTCATTTTGTGCTACAGATAAATATTCCTCTGAAATGAGAGCATTCAAACGCCTTCTCTTGTGATCTGGGTCACAATTTACTCAGCCTCTACCAGGCAAGTGAATAAAGAGAATGGATGGAGACAGAAACTGTGAAATTTTAAGTAGGGAGCTGGATTAAATAACCACCTACCCAGAGAGTTCAGTGGGGTAACATTTAGGAGTGCCGACACTGCTATTAGTAGGAAGTTCTTTCTGAGATCATGCAATGCATGTTTGTTCTCCTTTGAAAATCATACTTTCAAAGCTGTATCTAGAAGGAATTTTGGTGTAACTGGGAGCAAAAGGCCACACACCAAAAGCACTATGCAGAACACAGGAAGCAATCCAGTCCAAAGTTCGGACAACAGTGCTGTAGGCTACCGTTTGGTTTTAAAGAGCCACATTGCAAGTAAGCTAACTAACTTCAATGTTCCTACAGTATTAGTGCCTGCAAGAAACAGAAGGAAAAGGCACCTCATGACCCAGAGAGGGGCCAGAGACACCTTGTACACGAAGCCCTTTAAAGACAACTCCTTTCAGTGTTGCACAGGATGGAGGGTGTCAGGAGAGGACTGACAAGTCTCATGATCTGTATGATGTGCTATTTGTTTGTGCACACTATATACTGCCTCTTCATGTACACTCTGCTATGTGTTACCTATATGTTTGGGAGGCTTGAACCAAGATGACTCCCCTGGAGATCACAATTCTTACACTGCAATTTCAGTGCAACCATGCCTAGGAAACTGAGGGAAATAGCATGATGTATGCAACACTCCCCACGAAACATGCTGAGTCATAGCAGAACTAAAAACAGGGCTGCAAAATTCCCTTGCTTGACCCATAGTCAAAAACATTAGGCACTGCCACTCTGATGCTGCTGAAAGACCTCAGCACCTCCGAAGGAGAATTTGATTTGATCTGATTTCATAATTTGCTCCTCTTCCCCCCTCTCACCCTCATTTCTGTCCCATCGGTTGTGTGATAGAGTTCTAGTTTATTCATTTATTTTCATCTCTGACTCTCTTCCTTTCCTTTGCTGTGTATTAGATACTGTCATCCCTCAGAAAACAAAACAAAACAACAAAAAAAGCTTTTTTTATCCTGAAAGAAAGTTGACACACGTCCAATAAATCTGTGAGTGTGCACACTATGTACCTCTGCCACCTCTCCTCCTCTGTTTTTTTTTTAATTCAAGTGACAGGCTTTTTTTTTTTTTAAGATGAAAGCAGACATTATTTTCCCAGTGAGACCTGAGTGTCTTTGAAATCTTTCCTGCTGTTGCTCTCTGATAACCTGCACTCTCTCAACATCATGATAGATTATCAATATGCTCTTCAGGCTTTCTTAGTCACAGGAGATGGTTGCCGAGGTAACTCGGTCCAGGCAGGTAATCTCTTCTTTTTCTATAAAGACTCTAAAAATAGTGTCCATGCCACTACTGCACTGCAGCCTCATTAGTGAGCTGGCTCTGTACAAATTGATTACTTTTGTCACTTGATTATCATGTGGAACATTGTGTCAGTTAGTTAAGATGATGTCCAAGCCTTCAGCCAATACACCCAACCAGAAAAGCCATGCCCAGGAGGAGATGTTTGGAGTTGAATAGAGACATCTTCTTTCATGTCCTGCTGAAACCTAATGTGAAAAATCAGCACTGCCACCCCCACCCACCCCACCCAAAAAAACCCAACAAAAAACCAAAACCAAAAACCAACTAAACAAAACCACTGGAAGGAAGGCTCAGGAGGGGCTTTTGTTTTCAAATCAGTTTTTTCATTCCATTAGTTTTTGCTCAGAGTGGGGCACAATAAACCCCACTGATAGTTCATGAGTACCATCTTCTCCTGTCTAGGGTCCACTATCCCTCACTTTACAACAATGACACCAAAGATGACATACATATTATGGAGAACAGAATTGTTAAACAGGTAGTGACTGACCTTCTAGTACCACCTGAACATAGTCTTGAGCAGACATCTTGTCCTTGCGCACAAAGCACTGGTAAGCTCCACCATCACTCTTGGCCATGCCATCCATAATAAGGTTCTCCCGGTTGACACCAGTGATCCGGACATTGTTACCAGGGTTGATGATTTCACCATTACGATACCAGGAGAGCTCCTGGTCCTCAGTTCCTGTCACACTACAGGACAAGGACACTTGACTACCAACACTGCTTTTTACTTTCCGTGGGCTAATGGTGGCTTTTAGTGGTTCTGAAGATTTAAATCAAAATAAGGGAGAGGGAAAGGGAGATAGAGAACATTAAGTATGCACATACATTTATCTGCAAGAAAAAAATTAATTCTCAATTAAGGAGAACAATAAAAATCATAGCCATACCCTTCTGAAAAAAAAAAACCCACACAACAGATGACTGAGTTTGCTCTTAAACAAGCATTTTGGCCACCAACACCCATGACACAAAACATAGATCTATAGGGATAACCTACTTAACATGTGATATAATCCTCTAGACCATGCCTAAATGAACAGTAGGTACAGATCTACCGAGTAACACTGTTGGTGCTGAGGGCCTAACAATGGCACTACACAGGTTTTGGGAGGGTAGGATGTTACTTCAGATTAGTTCAGTGTTGACATTTGAACAGATGAATTAGGTGCATTCCTGAAGCTCATCTCCTGGTTTAATTTTCTGCAAAAGGAACCCAGTTCACATATTTCAAAACCACTCCCTGATGTGAACAAGTGCAGTAAATGTCAATAACCAGGAGATTAGCTTTTAAGAGTGGAAGATCCATACTAAAATGTTAATACAGGTGCACGTATAGACATCTGTAGGATCTCTCCACTTGTAAGTGTTTCTGTGTGTGGGCTTACTAAATTTTCTCCTTCAGCATGGGAAGACTACAGTATTTTTAAATCAGCCTTAAAAAACAGTAGGACATAGGTAATGCAAGTTTTATACTGTAAAAAAAAAAAAAAAAAGAATGAATAGTGTTGGAAAAAAGTCATAAATGTAAATACAAAGGTAACAATCTTTATCCTGCCACCTCAGAGTTACCAGCATTACTGAATGCAGATCTCATCTCATGCTTTGCGTATTTTGATTTGACTTGCTAATAAAGATAAGGGACTGCTATCAACAGCAATACCATCTCTGATACTAATTACATACCAACATATTTATTTCTTTACCAGCTTGCATACATGCATACACACGCATGTATACATATGCTTATACGTAAAAATTTCCTCAGCTTACTCATTCACTTTACAGAACATTTTATAACACACATATGGAATAAATCTTTAGTGGCCCACTGGGAACAGAGGCCTGGAAAAAAATGCACAGGTTGGTGGCCTCAGTCATTCTGCATCACAGATGTGTATGTAACAGACCTTTCCTCTACAATGGTCCAGAGCTACAGCTAATCTGTGCTCATATGCATGTTACAAGTCACTGAACATCTCCATGTTTCCTATCCAAAAGACCACAAAGGCTCAAAACTGCCAATGACCCATTAAACAAAACAGACACGCTCAAGTGCACCACCAACTTCTCAGAGCCATGATGATGCAAGAAAATGAACCACACCCCTCCATTGCAGAGGGGGGTAAAACTCCTTCACCCAGCTGTTGTTTCCTGCCAACCTGATCCAGGAGATACCTGCTGACTGTTTGACCACTGGGTCCCTAAGTGAAATGTATCACCAGGCACCGGGGATACTTTTGGTATCACTAGCAATACCACTACATCATGTCTCTGGAAGTTTTGGCTTTGTATCATACAATACAGACTGAATTCAACTAATTTTTATTAATACATTTAGAAGCAAAACTCCTCTGTTATAATTCACTAATTACTGATCTCTGATCTTGGTTTTATTTTGCCCAAATACATTATGTGTAATTATTTGTGAAGACATTTTTATGGCCTGAACTGTTCACAAACTTCTCCCTTTTCAGTTTGCTAGTCATGCCGTATAGGTGGAAATGTTAGTTCACAAAGCATTATTTCTATTCCAGGAAATAATTTTTTTTCTAACAATAGAAGAATAACACTTTTCCAGTGCAGTGCTTCTAAGTAATAATTATCTTTGCAGAATTTGTGAAACATTCAGAATATTCACACATGAATACTCAACTGAGAGGAGGTATGAGTACTCAATATTACCGAACAGCATGAGTCATGGCAATGAGAGTTTGGCAGCTTTATTCATGAGAACATTTGCAATTTCTTTTTAAGCATCCAATTCAAGCTTCTAAATTACATATCCTCCATGTGATAAATTATATAGCTACATTATAAATTGCATCTATTTGCACTTGTGATCACTCAATTGTCCAATGAACTCATCTCCACAGAGCCTACTTTCTATTGTTCCACAACTTTGAGAAGTTTAAGCATTGCTAAGGTAAAGTACTAAAACACAAGGCACAGCAAGATACGGCAACATCTTCCCTGATGCAAACACCCAGGCAAGAAGTGGCCTGAGAGCTTAACTCAGACCAGGACTTACGTTTTACATACAGTCGCCCTATCATCTCGGCAGTCCCATAGTTGTTCCACACCTCGCAGATGTAGTTGCCTGAGTCCGAGGGACGCGTGTTCTCGATCAGCAGACCTGTAACTGTCTGCCGAAACCTGCTGTCAGGCTCCCAGGGAACGCTGTCCTTCAGCCAACGATACTTTGGTGCGGGGTGCCCTGATGCTTTGCAAGGCAGCTCCACTCGCTGTCCTGCCATGGCTTTACGGTGGTCAAACCCATCTAGAATAGATGGAGCTGAATTCGCTGGATCTGAAAGAACAAAGAGCAGTTTTCAACAGGATCATTAAAATTCTGTCTTTCACGAAGGAATATGCCAATATTTTTTCTCCTGCATTTTTTGACTCACTAGCACGGTATTTTATGTACTACAGTTTGCTACTGTGACCCAGCCATCAGCCTGTAATATTTCAGTAGTGGTGGCTGGGATCCAGCAGCATGTACTACTGAAGCATCTCATGACGACTTGGAAATCCTCTCACTGGATCTTTTCCAGGTGGCAATCATTTCTGTGGTCATCCTTCATGCCCCCTATCAGAGGAATGGAGAGCCAGAAATGTGTTGCCTTAACAATTACCACTGTTATCCCTGCACTATTCGACTAGAATGAAGCTAACATATTCTCCATGCTTCTCAGTGGTTTGAAGGCTTTGAATTAAAGGAGTGATTTATTCCCTTGTCAGGAGAGAAATGGGCAAAGACACAGGAATTTCTATCTGCAGTGTAACTGACAGACGAGCCTTTTTTTCTTCTCTGGAAAAAGAACTTAACGTGACAAGACTAACATACAACTTAATACTCCAACTTTCTGTGCTCAGCTTACTGAGAAAAGCAGCGCTCAGATCAACACGCTTGTGTAGCATCTGGCATATATTTATGTATCTCACAGAAGTCTGGCAGAGTGCCTTCACCAGAGGTGCATGTACTCCACCAGAAATAGTATTCTGTTTGTGATTTCAGCTTTTTAAATTTGAAAACTTCTGGAGGAAGAGGCTGACATGATTTACAGTTTTGTGCAGCATGCAGCATGATGAAAGCCCATCCTGGAGTTATTGCAACATAAATACTGAACAATAAATCAACAAATATTCATCTAAGTATTTTCTCATCACATGCTCCCACTTTGCTAAGACTTCTGTCTCACAAAAAAACCCCACATGCTGATCAACTACTTTTACTGCTATCTGACACACTGATCTCTTTTTGGGTATAACTATGTCATAGTTGCCTGGGTCTAGGTGTGATTGCAACCATTTTGACATTTGCAAGTGGTCTTTGACTTAGCTAGCTCAGGCACTGCTCACAGGGCAGCTGTAGCAGGTTCCTGTTAGGAGTTGGAGAGATTAAAGGAGCAGTTCATGCTGAATTTAAGCTACTCAAGCAACAGTGTAATCAGTACCTGAGCTAGTTAGTTTACAACTAAGATATATCTTCATGAACTGCAGCCACACCTGGGAGGGTACGCTTGAGATCAAATAGCTAGAGGCACTATGCAAGTTATACTGTTAATCCAGAAACTAAAATTGTGATGGTAAACAGATGGGCTAAGTAAATTTTATGTGAATATCTAGATAAACCTAAATGCCAAGTTCAATGAAAGATGACCACAGAGGTTTTTCTGCTCTCTAGGTGCCAGCAAAAGGTTGAGCCATTGAAGGCAAAACCACATTCAATTTATAGCAACTTACTGTCTGTCTCATTAGAAACGTGTCAGCCAGCAGTTAAACAAATGATATTGCATGCATCAGTAGCCTCAAGGTCCATATTTGGCATCAGGATGGGTTATACTTTTGAGCTCGCCATGCTGTTTACGTCTGGCTTAGTGAAAGCACAATCTGCCAGGATGCTATTGGGAAGGCCAATGTCAATTTGACTAATTGATTAGCCAGCTCCTTTCTAGCCTTTTGGGTCATCGGGCATCTATGTTTTCAGTGCATAGATTCTTTTGTGCAGCCTGAGGAATTAACAAAAATGTAAGCATGCAAGAAATTCCAGCTCTGGCTTTTAGGAAGGTTACATCTACACAAAATCAATCAACTGAAAGTAATAATGAAATCATAAAAAGATAAACTGACTTTTAAAGGTATTATCTGTGCGTTCCTACTCAAAACTCACAGTAGCTTCATATCTTCTCCATAAGCTTTTAACTCCAAAAGACAGATGCCATGGGAGGCAACAGCCCCCTTCTGCAGCTACCTTTTCTCACCCTTCAAGAACAGCACACCAGCCCTTGGGTCCTCTACCCCAGGTTCACTTTGCTTCACTTTTTCCCTTCTCAAACTGAACCTTGGCAGCCTGGAGTCCCATCCGCAGAACAAAACTAGGATTTGCCTAGGTACTAGAGAAGCCTTGAGCTGGTTCTTATAGAGGAGGTATTTAAAATATATTCAGAGATACACAAAATATTATTGCAGTGACCTGCTTTCTTGCACTCTGTACTTAATATTTAAATGGGTGGTAAAAACATCTCTTTGGGATGTCCCTGGAACAGACTCCTGTTTAGAGCTCCTACACTGCATGTATTCCAGTTAAGGGGGGGGGGGGGGGGGGGGGGAGCACATAAGAAATCCCAGGGTTCATTTGCAATCACCTGCAATGAGGCAAATAGCTAAGTAACATAACCCAATTCCAACATGTGGTATGAACTCTTTTGAATGATTATTTTACTGTGCTTTAACAGTCAGCTGCAAATGACTTCTAGCAAGGACAATGGTGGAAAAACTGAGGCAAAATACTGTTCTGAAATATTCTATTACTCTTTGAAGGACAGAGCAAGAAACTTGTTATGCTTTCAAAATCATAAGGACTTTTTTGGAGGGTGAGGGTTAAAAATGGTAAAGGTTTTGAGAGCTGGGATTCATGGCTGGACAAAATTATTTTTGGAAAAGCATACTATAATGCGCATTAGAGGAAAATTCTGTAGCATTAAACCCAAGGCCTTGGTTTTAATTTTATTTAGAAAGACCACATGATTTCAAGGAGATGTTCTTACTCCAAATGAAATTTGGAACTTTTCTTTGGTCATAGGCATACTAATTATTCAGATGTGTATTTGCTATTATATGCACGTTAACCTTCTCACTCTTTCAAACAATAAAGAAGCTTAACTTGTATTAAAAATGTGGCCAAGAGACTATGATCAATATCCACCACAAACTATTTCATCCCCAAATAAGCAAAGAACATTTATGGATGTAAAAGGCAGGCAAAAATGTAGGTCTCGTGCAAGCAGACTTTTCACAACTATGTTCATGGATTCTCTGATCTCCGTTCTTAAAGGACTCACTATTTTAAAATATAAATTCCAGTAAAGAAAAAAAAAAAAAACTGTTAGAGAAATGTTAAGAGACAAATTCTGCCCATAATTGCTGCACTTGTTCAGTAGACTAACAGGACTGGAAATCAGAGCCCACTATAGCTCTAATAGAGAATAATTAACACCCCTGAATTAAAAAAGCCAGCTACTGCACACAGGTAAAATTTCCTATTTTGATTTGGTCTGTGGAGGGGAATGGAAAAGGGAACTCCAGACCGAACACATCTTTTAGGGTGCTTGTCCTGGATTACAAACAAGACAGAGCTTTCATTTTTTCCCTTTTGTTCAGTGAAATAACTGGAAATTTTCCTGTGGTAACCAAGATACAAGCTTGATTTTATTTATGTTACCACTGGCTCAGCCTTAGCATGATTTCATACGGAAGTAGACCATATTATGGAGCCAGCTAGAAGGATAGGACCCTGCCTATCCTTATTAAGACCAAAGCAGGCAGATTGTTGTGCAGGCAAACTACTTCTTCATCTGGCTGGGAAAAGCAGAGGCAAGAGTTTTACTCACAGGGGACACACAAAGGAAGAAACTACTGGATCTGACTGGTAAGTGATTCTAACCTGAACAATCACACTGTTTTTTTTTTATATTTAAGTATTGACTTGTGTGTTCAGAGGGCTCCAGAATCCTTCAGCAATGACCATTTTTGAGGAGGGCACGAAGTATGCTACTAATGCAAAACCTTGAGTCCACCTCTGTCTCCCTTAGGGCTCTCAAACAAAGGGTGAAGAGCTGAGACCTAATCACTAGATTTTTTTGCCAACAAAAAGACGAAAAGATAAGAGGACAAGGTCAAAAGAAGAATGACCCCACTAACTGTTAGATTGTGAAGGTCACCATATCCTGGCTGATCTTTAGGTTTAGGATCTTTAGGGCAAGTTAGTAACAGTGAAAAGGAGAAAAAACTCTGTGGGGCTTTCAGTGGGATGGTGGGCATGTCTTCTGTAAGGCAAGGATACAGGGGGAAAGAAGAGAGAGAGTCTGGGATACAGTCAGCCAACTCTATGGATGTGGGAATACAGTTGCAGATTTGCTCAAATGCAAACACAGGGTGCAGTTACAGGCACCCAGCAAATGAGGGAGAGGAAGGGGAGATGGAGAAGAGCTAATCCTATACAGAGATGTTTGAGAGCCAGTTCCAAACCCAGGCCTGGGGTATGCTCCTCCTTCTCACCTCACCCACAACCGGCATCTCCTCTCACTGAGACTAAATGGGGACAAGGTGGGATTGGAGCAGCACCGTATTGACAGCACTGAGTGTTTGGAGGGGGCGTGTGGGGAGCCCAACAGTCTGACACACACACAACAATCAGGAGAGGATTTGTAATTATGATGAAAAGTTAAAATACCCCATCTACCTTCTCATTTTCCTAGCTGCTGCACAAAGCCATTTGCCCTGGGACTCAGCTCTGCCCATGGACAGCCACCAGCTAACCACTCCTGTCTGCCTGCAGCACCCTGGGTGGCCTGGGACAGGTCATGTACCCCTTCTGGCTGGAGATCCCTCCTGGAAGCAGGGGAACTCACTGTTTTCCTTGGGGAAGGAGTATGATGAATGAAAAGGAAGGCTGAAATGCCCCTCAGCTAACCTGAGACTCCTGCTGTGGAAATATCCACAGCTGAGCTAAATGTCCTGAGCTCCTGCTATGGTTAACAGAGAGAAACAGGCACCATGGGGCAATTCATCTCACCCCAAAGTGGGCAGCTCAAGTAGGTCTGGTACACTGCCCCTAAGTGTTCCTCTTTTTCGGTTACAAAGGGAAGTTAAAGTGACGAGACACTTTCACTGTGCATGTCTACTTTTAAGGGATGAATCCCATCCACAGTCCTTTTATAAAGTAACTCTAAACCTACTAATAATCACTGTACTAAATGCCAGTGCACAGGCTTTCTGGAAATATCTAATAGGAGGTGAAAAACAGAAGAAAGGATTTTAAAACGGGACATTTTATTTTGCAGCAGCAGCTTACAGCTGACCACTTCTACCTTCCATTTGATAGACGGCTTGGTGGTTAGTGCATACGGGCACAAGAACCTGCCTTGCCAGTTTAGCACACAGAGAGAGGCATATACAATACTTAATTTAACATTATATATAAAGGAGCACCTGATACAAAAAGTCTTGCACTGTTGCTTTGTCGTGTTTCTCCAGTGTATCTGTGCCTTGTGATACATCGGTAGTTGTACAGTCCATCTTCATTCTGTACATCTAAAATATACAAGGCTCCCGTGGATGTGATGAGAAATCTAGGTCCTGAAAGACACAAGAATTTGCAGCATTTAAAATACCTGCAGGTTGTTACTGCATTCTGCTTGCTTACACTGGGGGATGGACGACACATGGGATGGAGGGTCCTGAAGGTTTTTTTTGCCAGAGTCTAGAAGCTGCCAATTATAATTTTACTAAGTACTCACTACAAACACATATCAAGATATTAATTAATGTGCACTTCTTATAAAAAAGGTAAGGATCTGTAAGAAAAATGTGAGGAGTGGAGGAAAGAAACGTGTCATGTTCTATATGACAATCAACAAACAATAGCCAAGAGGCATCTGAAATAAAATACAGGGTAAAGAACCAATGCAGAATTTAATCCAGTTTAATTCAATATTGTAGAGCGATATGATGGCAATTCACCAGCAGAGCTGTATGTGTGAGAAAGACGGTCTGGGACGGCATGCATAATAAAACAATATTAGCCAAAATGTCATTTGCTGTCCAGGTACACCAGAAAATTGAGAAAAATGCTCATAAAAAGTAAAACTCATGGGATCAGTGAAAGCAAGAGAAACTTGCAAAAGGAGGAAGTTTTTACCCCAAGAACATGGGAGGTATTTAATAAAGGATTCCAGCCGTAAGAGCCATGTACTGCACAGCCTTGCTCCACAGCTGGCTTCAGGTGTGATGGGAAAGCAAGGACAGCAAAACCAGCCTTGCTGATGTTGCCTACACCGCTGACCCCAGTGATGTTGTACACACCTGCACTAGCTGCAAGCTAGACAGCACGAGTGTCAGAACAGTCCCACCACACCCTGTCCATGTTTCCTGTGGGTTAATGCACTCCAGACCTGAGCAGGGCGGGCTGAGCTCTTTGCAGCTCAGTACTTCCATGGCCAAGCTACTGGCAGATGAGTTATTACATGATCGGATCTGCTGTGGACTTTTTTTTTTTTTACTAATATTGCAGTCTGTGATTAAAGAAGCACAAAGGGAGACAGAGTCTGTCTAAAAGAAGGGCTTAAATAAACAGCACAGGACATGTTAATATCCAAAGTTTTTTGTGGGTTTTTTTTTTTTTAATTCTGCACAGAAAGGTTTATTTTAGGAAGAAAATTAGGTCCAGCAAAGTGAATGCCCCCTAAAACTGAACAAGACTGACATGTTCATGGTCAGCATTTCTCCCAGTGTTCATTCAAATTGAAAATAATATAGTAGAAATTCCCTTCAAATACGTATTTTTTATTACTAACTCTAGAATATGTGGAAATCATCATGGTATATATGTACACATGTGCAGTTTTGATCATTTGACACCTGCACAGCTGCCTCTGTTCTGTTGCAAACGCATGTTGTAAAAACAAGGACACAAAAAAGCTAATGTCTACATGGTACATGTTTACTCTAAAGCTTTTCCCATATTACAAGAAACGGAAGTTATGTGGTTAGAATGCATTGCAAATTTGGGCCTTACCTGGCCACGTTTTCCAATTAAAAAATACCTCAGTCTAAGTTATATATGTTTTTCTAAAACTTTTAAACGGGAGAAAATGTTGATATCTTTTCTCTTTTATGTCTGCTATTTTTTCTCTAGTAGGTAGTAGCTTTTACAATATACATATCTGTACCTATGTATTATAAAATACACCTGGCTCCCAAAGTAGGGGAGAGAATACACAAAGATGAAACCCATTATGAACTAATATTCAGTAATATGTGGTAAGAAATAGTTCCTTTTCTTCAGAGCTCTATTTGAGAAATGACTTTTTAATAATTAAGTGTAGTCAGGGTGCTTGCTCACAAATGCATCAGTGGGAAAGCAATCCAGCAGAGAAAAGACAGAAAGGAAATGGTATCATTACAGAGGGCAATCTCCTTTTAAACCACAATCTAAGAGAAATGAGAAAAAAAATTTTAACAACTGTTTAATGTCACAGGACAGGACTGTCCCTTAGAGAAGAGAATATTCAATAAAACAACATCAGCCCAACTCTCTCATCCTTGTATGCATACTGAATTATAGCCACACTGGCGACTTGTCTTGGCTGACCCTCTTCTCCTGAAAGTCAAGGCACAAGCATGGAAGCAGACAGGTCACCATTTTGGCAGAGCATAAACCACACTGCACATGTCCTTCTGAAGTACCTTGTTTGTTCAAATAACACGTGCCATTACTAAGAAGTATATTAACAAAATAAATCCCCAAAATGGAGGCATAGAAGACACAGAGCTACTTGCTTGCTACTGAAGGAGAAGAGTTGGGCAAGGGAAGGTGTGAAAGAGGAGGTAGGACTGGATGGCAAGAGCACCCTCCTCAGCCATGAGCAACACCATATTCCAGCCTAGGGGGTTTGCATGCTAGGGAGGTTCTTTCTTATACAGAGGCCATATTGACTTCATATGCCTCTGAAAATGTATTTGCTTGCATACAGAAGGCTTGTGTTTCAACTTATAAACAAATGTACTGTTTTGTGTCATAGGAAAAGCACCTGAGTAGGTAATATCTTAGTTTCACAGCCAGCTGTCTGAAATATGGCATTGAAAAGGTTACATGAAAAAAGCAAAGCTATCTTGCATCTTATATTGTAATATGTTAGTTGTAATGTTTGGAAGAAATGATATAGGCAGTTAATAAGTTAAACCAATAAAATATGTTTTACTTAGCTTCTCAATTACTAATAAGTTATTTATTTGCTAGTCACAAAATAGCTTGGCTTGACCAAACATGCTAACGAGGTTTTCTACAAATACCAGGCAGCTAACAGCTACCTACTAGCAACCAGAAAGCATAGTCTGCAAGTGTGTAGGCAATCACCTAGTGAACGCCCTTAACAATCACAGGGTTGTTCTTTACCTGCTGTCAGTCATACAGTCCAGCTCGAAAGCCACCGCAAGGGGAATCCTACCACCTCTTTAGGGAAGCAGGCTCATAGCGATTCACGCAGAAGAAGTACTTCCTGTTGGTCAGAGAATACTTCTTTTTTTTTTTTTTTTTCCAGTTGATTCTCACATTGTAACTCCTAGATATAATGTGATGTCCTGTGCTGAGTATTTCTTCCTTTTCCTTTCACAGTCCCCAATTACTCTAGACATAAACACTTGTCCAGTTCCAACCTATCTCCTCATCACATAGGTACTCAACATCTGTACCCTTTAACAAGGTTTACCTTTACCCCTAACTCTAGGTTAGAAGGCTATTTAGAATTTTGGTGTGAAAACCATGGGCAGTTTTACTTGTGTGTCACATGCAGATTCTGCACTACTGAAATATTCATAAAGCAAACCTACCTTTGCCAAGAAATATGTTATAAGGACTACAGGTAATTAAAGCACACTTGTCTTCCTTAGTCTGCAGGCAGCATAAAATGACAGCTTCAGGAGATGGGAATCACATTTAAGGACTTTACTTGGGGTTAATGATGGGCATGCAGCAAAGGCAATCTCTTCTTGCTTCTGTTTCCAGCTGTGTGAGCATTAACCAGCTCTGTATTTCAGACAGCACAGCCAGTCCAGACATGTGCTTGCCCACAGCAATGCCACTTGGCTGGCAGGGCTGCCAGGCTGCTGAACCAGCACTGCGTATACCATGCAGACATGTCCTCTGCAGCCTGATCAAGACTTAGATCAGACTTTTCAAGCTGGGATGTAACTCTGTTGCCAGACTACACGGTGTAGATGTTGGTGGAGATGCTGCTCAGCTGCTATCACGTCACAGGACCAGGAACACATAAAAAGGTGCTAATGGAATGTTTGTGACCATTTTGGTCGCTCCAGTAAATCTGCACGTGCTGTGCATTTGTGTTAAGCAAGTGGAACCTAAACAGCTGAGAGGCAGAAATGTGTTCCTTGTACAAGGGCTTCATGTAGCTTGCTTTTTCTGGGATCCAGTTTCACCTTTGCTAACTATACATAATTCCATTTCTACAAAGAGTCACACTATTGGAGACTACTAGTATGCAGAAGTTTAAGACCATACAAATGTGTCTAAAGTTTAGAAATTAATTCCTTTCTCTATGCTTTTCTAAAGCTTTCACTATTTTCAGATCCTCTGCACAATTTTGAGATATGGTCTGTACAGGCCATCATTAATAATTAAATTTGTCTCACTTCTTAGGATAAGCATGAAGCAACTGTCACAGAAATTAAGTTAGAAAATCAAATTAAGAGCTTCCCTTAAAACCGCCAAAAGCTCACTTCCTCAGTATTTCTACCTTATACACGTTATTGCTGCTAATACTTGCATTGGAACTGCAACTGGGGAAACATGTTGAGTGGCTACTGCCAGGTAGAAGAATATATATAGATTTGGGGGCTATTTCCAGATCTCATAGTACTGACTTATATTTGCAAGTGAAGCCTGCCTTCCTCAGTCCTAGAGTTTCCTCAGATGCAGTTATACGTCTGGGTCAATGAGAGTGGGTAAACTTATCAAAAGCCTGCCACTAAATAAAAGAGGTTTGTGAAAGCTGTGCAGAGCCAAGTAATTGTTCAGTGTTACCTTGCTATATTTTCTAGAGAAGTTATGAACATACTTGAGCTATCTAACACTGCTTAGATCATTTGCCTGTTGGAAATTACTCAGGCAGTCGTATAAAACAACCTTAATTTAAAACATTATCTAGAGACTTTTGCCTCATCCTCTTTAAAGGCAACTAAAAGTAAATAGTTATTGCCACACATCAGATGTTATCCCACAGTATACATTTCTCACCAACATACATTGTGTATAATTGCAGGGCTAAAGCTGTTCCTTTTCCTCTCTTCCTCTTAATATATTTTGCGTACTTATGTAATGCTTTAATAACCAACCCCTCCTTCTACTGTAAAAATGCAAGACAGAAAAGATGACAGAAAAATAAAAGGAGAAATGCATGTAATTTCTGTCATCTTCTAAACGGAGAGCATTTTCATTAAAACTGACAGGCTGTCAGCTGTGACAAAGCCAAAGTGTTGAGTGTTCTGCCTTCTGTACTTCAAAAAGTGTTTAGAAATGCACCAGGATGGGGATCGACAAGCTCTTATTGCCCTGTTGATCTAGGGGAGTGCTTTCTTCTTGAGGTGCATTTCATTTAATCACTCTTGCTTTGCTGTAACAAAGTCTAATTTTTTTGACTCACCTACCTAATATGCCAAATAAGGATTTATTTTAATGAAACATCCTTTCAGATAAACTGAAGCTTTTTGTTTGTTTGGCTTTCAGCAGGTTTCAAGGGAGGAAGGCAGAGAAGCCTCCTTCAAAACAATTAAAAAGAACGCTGTCAAAATATAGCTCATAATTCACATTTATTATTCCTCCTCAGTAGTGTTTGTATTAATGCCTTGAAAACTTGATTATAATAATTTCAGCATCTGATTTTCAGAGACATTGAAAGCTTACATCTTTTTTGCTTTCAATGCTTGGTGCCTTTGAAAACCTGGCCCAATATATGTAGTATGTATTTCATTCAGAGTTCAAAAGATGTTAGGAACCCCTACCTTTTGCCTTAGTGAGGTGGGCAAGCATAGTAACATATTACTATTTAAAATTTAAATGTTTTACAGTGAAGCTTACTAAGATACGTGGATCGATGTACACAAGTCAGTGGAAAAAGAGGGAATAGGACCCATAATTCTTTCTCTAACTTCCCATCTGTCATTAATATATAACTTTGCCTCACTGCGAGACTGAAAAAAAAAAAAAATAGATCCAAGGACTAGAAAGACTGTTAGAGTCATTTATTGTCACCTTTCATGATTCACCCATTAACTCCTGCATCAAGTCCATATCTGGAAGTTAAGCTATAGTTTTTATAAAAAGACATTAGTCATGATTAAAGATTTCATGTAAGTGGAGAGCATGAGATACCCCTGGGTAAAATACTCTCACTTTTGAAAATTAGTGTATTGTTTGTGGTCTATCTGGCTTTGACCCCAGCTATTGGATCTTACTGTGCTTTCATTAAAGATTTCTTCTGCAGTCAGTAATCTTCTGCTCATTTAAGTGCTAACAGAACATGAGGAAATTACCTCTTAAACCATCTTTCGCCTTAATTAGTTATACAGATTGAACTTCCTAAATCATTTACTATGAATTATTCATATCTTGAAATAGTCCTGTAGCTTTTGCCCAACACCTTAACAAATTTTTGAAGTTCTTTCTCAAGTCTGGATCAAGCACATAAGTTCAGTAATGGTTCTGGTGATAGTGAATGCAAAACGTCACCACTCTCTCTATACAAGTTTTTCTTCCACTTATTCATCAAGGAATTACAGTAGTCCTATTATCAATGCTAACTAGCTTCAGTTATTAATTGAAAATTGTGATCTCCTTTTCAGTCATAGATTTAGGGAATAGGTTTCCCCCATTCTGTAGATATAACCTGTTGTCTGTCTGTCTTGACACTAGAATTGGCTGTATGAAAAACTACATGTTAAAATCAAATTGCCGCCTTTCAGTACTTAAAGGGGGACTATAGGAAGGATGGGGACGATCTTTTTAGCAAGGCCTATTGTGACAACACAAGAAGTAATGGATTTAGACTAAAGAAGAATAGATTTAGACTGGATATAAGGAAGAAATTTTTTACAATGAGGGTGCCGAAGCACTGGAACAGGTTGCCCAGAGAGGCAGTGGAGGCCCCATCCCTGGCAACATTGCAGGTCAGGTTGGACGGGGCTCTGAGCAACCTGATCTGGTTAAAGCTGTCCCTGCTCACTGCAGGGGGGTTGGGCTAGATGACCTCTAAAGGTCCCTTCCAACCCAAAGCATTCTATGATTCTATGATAAATCAGACCTCTATCACACAGTCCAATTTCCCTACACAACTCATCAAGCCATATCATCATTTGCCATTACACCAACATTTGAACAGTTTGCCTACTGTATTGACATGTGTTTCCTTAAGTTTAATTCATTAACTGAAACTTTATGTTTTCATCTGAGATTACCAAACCACTTCTTTTGAAGATACGGATTTCAAAGTAGCAAGACCCTGAAGAGAACAAATGGGGAAGAGGGGGAGGAAACTGGGTCATACCTAAGCTTGACCAACCTGAATTAAGGGCCCCAAATCCCATGACATTTTAGAAACACACCCCCCATTTTACTATCTGCTGACTAGTGCCCTAAATAACCTAGTGACTTCATTAAAGTTGAGCTGCATTAGCAAATCGTGTGTTCATTTCTCTAAGTGAGAAAGAGGTCACATTAACAATTATGAAATTGCTCTTATGTAAGTTTTTTAATGCTTTCCATTAGACTGTATAATATCAGAGATTAAAGTAAAATTTTACAGGGCTGAGTAATAAGTTAAAATAATTCTGTTTAGGTTTCCTATGTGAAATTGTTCTCATGTATAATTCATAAGAAAATGTGAACACTTTCCTATCAAATTAGTGCATAATATTCTTGTATGAAAATGAGAATATTTTAAAACTGTAACATTAATTATTCTTTTATCATGCTTTTTTCCCCCAGTATGCTGTTAGTCTTTAAATGGGGGTAATGTTATCCTCAAGATGGTTTAAAAAATCATATTTGATTTTCACTTTGTTGGAAACACATCTAACAGCATTATGTTATTGCAATCTAAATTGGGTTGATAGACATTAAGAGAACAGATGGCTGTTCTAATCATGTGCCAAATGATAATATAGAACAAATAAACTTTTATCAGCTATACTTGTCACCTCCGCTGGATAGAACTGCTTCTGCTAAGCAAGTTTCTAGCATCACCTGTGCAAGCAAGGGGAGGAACGTCCCCACAGAGCCAGAGTAACCTATAACTCAGTTTTATAGCACTGCTACAACATCATTCTCAAAGCAAAACAATCTGCTGCTCTGGGCATGGAAAATGTGCTAGAAGCAGCCATGCTTAAACTGTGCCCTGAAGCCACAGTCCTGAAAATGCTTTTGATACACAAACCAAAGATTAGATGAGGAAAGAGGTGCGCAGGGAAAGAGGGAGGTAAGGATTTCACTTTTCCAAGCACCTCTCACATAATGTACTCAACCTACATGAGACACCTGGGGTGTTGCTCACAGTAGGTGGTGCAGATGGTCAAAACATGACTACGCTCCTCTGAGCAGCACAGCCTCTCCCCAGGGAGGTAGCCAAGCCCACAGGCCCTGCTAGCAGACCTTACAGAGGATAAAACTGATTTATTTAGCTCCTCATATTCCCTCAGCTCTAGGGTCTATAAATTGCACCTTTGGAGTGCGTTGCCTACTGCCCCTCTCCCTGTCTGGGACACAACCTGCAGCTGACTTCCAGGAGAACGGGAGCAGGAGGGAAGCCACAGCACTGTTCTAAAGCCCAGGGGCAATGAACTTCTTTAATCAATTACAGTGAAATTAGCCATCCCTTTTGTTACTACCTTCACCCTTCAGGCAGGCCTGTTGAAGAAGCAAATATATATTTTCATTACATGGTCTGGTCTTTGTTTTGATAACTGGAGAGGCAACCATGAGCATGACTCAGTGTCTGGGAGAAAAAATTCAGTGGCCAAGCTTCGCAGGTGTCACCATAGTATGATGCTACTCATGAGGAATTAAGGTCTTTGGTCTTCCTATTTTTTCCTGACACAAGGAAAGAGATAAGCATAAAAGCTGTAGGAAGTTGTCTGAGGCAAAGGAGGCTGCTGCCGTATTTGAGCTATTGTTCTAGGCTCCTCAAAGCTCACAGAGGTGTACGTCTATTGTAAGACTGAGCTTTCAGGTCTGAAGTTTTCTTCCGTTCCAGGGCAGCCAGAGTTTTCCCTTTTCCTTCTGTTTTTGTTTGTTTGTTTGTATGTTTTCCCAGAATTAAATTTGAGAATTTATAAAACAAGCCAGCAGCCTCACATGAGGTAGTTTTCTATTTTATGCAGGCACATAATCTGTTTTGAGTTCAGTAAAAAATAACCGAGGTTATCTCTCTGCAAAGAGTCACGGATGTTTATAAACATTTCCAATCCTATGGCCTGACAAGTTTCCTGTTGTAACATAGATGGATTCTTATCTTTGCAAAATTTGTGTAGAACTGATAGCTCAAAACTAAGACAGATCTTTTTTCTTACACTATCACTCTTCAACGCCTCACCTTCTCTACCTCAGTCAGGTCCCTCCTCAGGAAACATCTAATTTGGTGGCAGCTCAGTCTGAATCAGGGGATGCAAGTAAATCTGTTACTGATCAGTCACCCTGCCCCTCGGCCAGTGGAGGTCAGAGCTGCTCAAAGTGTGGGAGGTCCAATTCAACCATCATCACCGTCTCTCTCAAATGCCAGGAGAGGAAAAGAGCAAGGTCGTGAAATATTTTCCACTTGATGCTTGAAAGTAGAAAAGCTTAAAGAGGAAAACAGATAACATAGAATTACTATTATTTTGGCTCCTATATCACTAAGGAATATTAGGGACCAACCATGTCTTTCTGCTTCTCTCCAAAGAAAACAGATTTAGTGAAATCTAGATACCGTGGTGTTTACTTCTCCATTCCAAAATGGTTTACTGTCTCTTATAACTTGAGATTTTGCCATAGCTACAGGTTCCAGACTTCTCTTAATGTTTTCGATGCAATATTACTATGCTAAGACGACAAACCTGCGTATTTCTTGCATATAGAACCATAAGGTGAATAATATTAAAATGAGAGAGGAAGGAAGAAAGAAACAAAGAGAAAGAAAAAAGAAAAAAGAAAGCAAAAAAAGCAAAAAGGAGAAAGACGGGGGTGGGGGAAACGAAGCTAAGCTCCACGTTTGGCTTTGTAAATTGAGCTGAGGGAGATTATTTGCTGAGTCAATTACAGCATTACCATAGGAACAAGAGTTGTGGTGCCGTGTTGGGTTCACATTCAGACAGGATGAGGCCTGAACATAATGCTCAAAAATCAAACAGGTCCTAAAAGCTGGTGGTATCTGTATTTATGGTTTTAGCTGCTTTAAATTCAACTGTAACATGAGTTCATTTGTGTTTCTGTAATCATAGAATAAGGAAAGACATATGAGTATTAGTGCTATTATATGTGCAGTGCTATCATTTTCTGAATAAGTTTGGATACTAAGATAATGGCCATTCTGAAAAACAGATTGTTAGACAAATTACACAAATCAGAACACATTTCATTGCCCTCTCCATGTTTCTGGGACTGCAAAAATGTATTTCATGCCAATTGTCCATACCAATTCCACTTATATTATGTATGCAATATTCAAGATTTATAAAGGAGGAATAAACATGCCCTTTTTTTTAAAAGCATAAATAGATGCAGAAGTTGTATTTTTGTGTACACAGACTAGGTTATGTTAATTGTTACTACTTTATGATTGGATAGTGTAAGTGTGACTGATCACATAATGTTTATATTTCATTGTTCACCCTCTTAATCTTTTATGAATATATTAGGCATGTGCAGCTACAGTTCTCTACCTGCTGTTGTTAACTGTCAGTCCTCCAGGATATTAAATAAAACTGCCATAATCTTTAATACCGCAGTTTTAGATGATTTGGGTCCTTGCACACTTTGCTGTAGAAGCTGCTTTCATTATTTCAGCTAGAAAGAAAGCAGACAATTTTAAATCACTAGCTAGTTTTAGGGGCTCTGATTAAAGAGGATTCGGCTTTACCCATGATATATGGAGCTGTCTAGAGGATTAAAATTTCTTGTCTCAGGCTTTTGCTGGTGCATCCCAAGTAAATAAATAGCCTGCAGCTGACCAGTGGCTTAGCACAGATAAACTTATGCTTTCCTCTTTAGAACATCAAGGAATATAACCCATCTCTCCTTCTATCTGCATGTAAATTTAAACACAAGCTTGTTAAGTAAAGGGAGAACCTCCATCTCCTTTGGCCTGAACAGCAGTTGGTTTATGTCAGCATCATCAAGTGTGCACCTTAATAGTTTATAGCTTGGAAGTCATTGTATATGCAGAATACGTACTGTTATGGACAATATGATCAGAATAAATCACAGCCTCACATACACAGAATTGCAAGTGCCATCAGCAGCAGAATTATTTTGACTAACTGCAAATAATCTATATTCTGCTATATTAATTAGAGCAGCTGCAGCTCTGTGGCCCCACAAGTTTAACCACATTTATTCTGCAGGTAACTGTGAAGGTAATGAAGCATCTCAACCTGAAGGATAAGTTTTATGAAAAATTTAGAAGAATAACCGCTTCCCTTCATGAAAAAATCTACTCAAAGATTCACAAGATATCTGAGTATTCAGGATTTTTATTTAAGGTATATGCAGTAACTAACAGACAAAGCCTCATATAGTACCTTCTAATGTAGTATTTTCACCTGATGACTTATTCTGAGAATGTAAAATTAGGGAAACCTAAACAGGTTAATTTGGTTTTAGGGTAATGACTTGGGAAGGAGTTATTCTCTTCCTTGCTCAATTTGAAAAATTAAACCAATGTTGTTTGGTTAAAAAAATATTCAAAATATTCACTGTGGGAGGAAGTAGCTCCATTAGGAATTAGAGCTAAATTAAATAATTTCCCCTGGAGACTCTTGGCCAGTCCCCTGGGGACAGAGTCCAGTGTTCAGTGAATAATTTTTAAAAGGAAGGAAAAAGCAATTAATGACATTCATTTCTATCTTTTTAAACAAGACGATAGTGGTAAGTCTATGGAGTCACTTTTCAACAGATCTTTAAAAACCAAAATATTTTTTAAAATTGCCCCTACCATTAGCTACATACTGCTTTTCCTCTAGAAACTTGCCCTCTCCCATACACACTGATTTCCACTCTGAACATACCCAGCTGTGGAATATGATGGGAACCTACTTCTGTCACTGGTTTACCCTTCCACACAAGACAGGTGAGGCACAGAATTCCATTTCATACCTTTTGTGTTTTTAACTTCTTTCAGCTCTGACTACCACTCATACATGCACTATCTTTTAAAAATAGTCTCCTGACAAGCTTGTCCCATCTTTTAGGACTTGATACATATTTTCCTTGGTATAGAAACATACAGAACCTTCATTGAGTTCCTATACAGCATAGCATCAGGCCAATTGATGATGCAGTGTTTTAAACAAAAGAGAGAGAGTATCAGGATGACAGTAGTAAGAGCAGAAGTATGTAAAGACTGTTCAATACTGTATAATGAAACAAAAGAACTCCTACGGACCCTGATCCAATGAAATTACTCCACAAAGGAATATTAGAAAAATAGCAACTAGGTATTATACAAGGTAAGTCACATGTCTAATCAATTTCGCTTGAAGAAAAAAACCCACACACTGATTTTAAATTTAAATAACTGCAAGCAATTCTTGAAAATCTGATTGCAAGCTGTATTGCATCTGCATACAGGGATTTAGCATAGCATGCATGCAGATCTCACTTTTTGCGGGTTACAAAGTTTTATAATTCTTACAACATTTCAATAATCAGAAACACTTTGAATGTGAGTTATATTATAATGCTGTAAGTAGATACGGTTATCAAGTTGTCTATTTTCTGTGCTTTGTTAAGTTAGGCTCTTTGCTGACATCTTTGGCAAACTAACTTTTTAACAATAGAAAGGGTTCAGTAAATACAACTTTTCAGCATGGATTAAATTCACACCTTGATTTATGCTGAGCATCAACTCAAGATTGTGGGGTTTTTCAATCCAACTTAATTTCAAATATATATGTGAGATAAAACTAGGAAGGATGTGTAGTTCCAGACGTTCTCATAAAGATTACTTTGATTCTTTACTATTACTTTCCTTAGACTGGCAGCACAAAGAAAAATATCATTACAAGCACAACAAGCATCATTCATTTAGAATAAATGTAAGTATTTTAGGGTTTTTTTATTGCCTTCTCTGAACTGCTCAGAGAATTGTGACTTGGAAGCCTGTCTAGATATCAGGACCCTTATGCAAATATGTCCAAATAAATTTCTCAGGTAATTTCCATCATTTGCCTATTTTTATTTGATTGGGAAATTGAGTCACAGTAAAGCTAATTGATTTGCCTAACCTTATCTTGTGGCAGATTTAGGAATCCTGTATCCCAGTCCTGGCCTTTGAGCATAAAAACATCCTTTCTTACTCCTCATTTTACATGCTGTGCCTGAAGACCTGCCAGAGAGTATTCAACCCTTTGTGCAGGTACACAACGAGGACACAGTTTGAATATGTAAAGCTCTGTGTACGAGCTAAATGTTGCTACTATTCCACTATTTCAGCTGTCAGAGTGTTCACAAGCACACTGTACCTGTTTTGTTTGCACTGTTGCTCATTCTGTATGAAGATCTCCAAATAAATTGTTTTGAAAATATAGCCTTTTGCCAGACTAAAGTTTCAGGCAAGCCTATGTTAAACATTCTTCTGCTTTTCATGAGTTTTTCCTGTACTTAAAGATACAATTAGTTCTACAAATGATGAAAAGCATCTATTTTGTTAACTCTTACAGCTCTATTTTAGGGTTGCATGGCACCATTTATTAAGCAACAAGAGCCACTATAATGTGTTTTCTTGTATCTTTCAAATGAGTGTTAAGAAAACAGAGGTGTGTTAGAATAAACTACTGCAAACTCATATTCTAAATATTAGACTTTAGGCTGAAAGTCACACAAAGCATTTTGTCCACTTCCAAAACTTATTTTTGAAGAAGCATAGCATTAGATTAAAAAAACCCAACAAAATAAAAATGTCAAAGCAGACAGAGACAGGCATTGCCTGGACCCTAAGCAGTCCTCCTGAGCAGGCATTCTCTCTTTGTCTCCACAGGCCATTAAAGAACATGTTGAGTCACAGAGTGACCTTGCTTGTCAGCATCATATGGCATTAGCACAGATGGCCTTGACCATGCTAATAACATTTATACATGAAGATCCATATAATTGACATTTCTTGCATTCCCAGAAAATGCATGCAGCATAAAGTTGCCCAAACAGGATTGACCTGACAGAAATGCCTACACACGTACAGCACGTTCAGTCCATCCAAGATGTGCAGAATCTAAAGTACACTCTTTGCACCAATGATCAGTGTAGTACTACTGTTGTAGCTTACACAGTGTAAGTCAGACACATCCATGACCCCTTGCACAACTGTAGATGTAGAGCAACAATGGCCAACTGCATGCATGGAATTTGTCTTTAAAGGATTAGCACATGGGGATAAAATACACGTTTATGTAGAGGAGCATTATGAAACCTGTGACCCATATATGTATGTCTCATTTAAGCCATCGGAACATGGCTTAAAAGGGATTTAAAGTCATGTACCAGTGGTCTGTTGTTCTTACTTGTGCATCATAGTTGCCTGAAAAGAGATGTGACTCTCTGTACACAGTGCTTTAAGTGCATGAGGTCTAAAAGTACTCTTTTTTGGACAAATTCATCTAATGTAAGGATATTCATCCAATTTGCTTCAATGTAGTTCTTTTTCCTGAGAAAACACAGTGCAGTTTTGGGGACTTCACATTTTACGTAAGCATTCAAAAAATGCTAGTGTCACTTAGATAAGAACATTTAAAAATAATTATCCCTATTTTTCAAAACCAGACAGCAAAAAACTAATGAAGAAGACGCTCTGAACTAAAACTATTTTTCTTCTCTTTTCTTGATATTCAACTTTAATCTGGGTATACTCTTTTATGCAGCCAATGGCTTAGGGATGTGAACAGTCATAAATGAATCTTATAAAAAAAAATTAATGTAGCAAAATCTGACAGCTGTATGGCATTTATTCTAAGCAAATTCTGCATTGGTTCAATCTCTTGAGCAACTGTTATTTGGGTCAACATTATTGCTTTCATAGTTCACAGTCTTTATCTCCCAGGAGAAAGCTGATTTTTCTTCACTCCAGTTCTCTTAGGCAGAGTATATCACTGACCCTAGGGTTTGCATTCTATACCACGTCCACTGTCAAGACACAGCATCTCCCTCCCTAGAGCATTTCCCTTAAAGAGGTGGAACATATATGCAATCCCTGTAAATTGAGACTTGCTGACTTGACATTCTTTCTAGAGCAAGGGGAGCATTGTACAAAGCACAGCACGTTGTAAAGAACACAGAGGATAGGAGAAAAATAAAATAAATAATATCCAAAAGATCCAAAAGTCAATATACTGTGTTTCATTTCTTTTTCTTTCTGACAGTAGCATTGGCCCCAGAGCCTAGTAAGGAGCAGTTCAATAATAACGATCTAAGGCTGGTCTTCAATAGAGACTCAACAGCTGACAGCTCTTCTGTTCAAATTGACAAGAGCACAAAGAAAGGCTTGAATAATTAATTGTAAATGGTTGGATGTGATCTGATTGTGTGACCAACCTGTTACATTGACTCGCTTTGACCTAATCTTTCAAAATGAGATATTAAAGCTGAAACTCTTCTGCACTTTTTTCCTATTATCTGGCTAGCTCTTCTTCTGTGGCATAGTCTGCAGAGTATACCCATGAGATGATAGGTGTTAAAGGAGAGACCTATTTCACTTGTGTGGCTAGGACTCTGTCCTGCAAACCTGCCTGGTCTCTATAAAAAGTACTTGTAAATTCTACTGTACAAATGCAGCCACCAAAAAAACCAGGGGTGGGGAAAGAAAGTGGCATTACCAAAGGTAATAGCTATTCACTAATTAATTTCTTCCTACCTTAAAAAAAAAAAAAAGCTAAATGAAAAGCTAAGCTTTCTCACTTAATTTCTGAGATACTTTTTAGCTAACTTTTCCTCGAATAATTTCCCATTTAAACAGAAGCTGCAAATACCTGAACATGCAGAGGCAAGCTACGTGATTAACACCATTTCAAACATAATCTGCACTTACTTTTTCTAGGGACCTAATATGTTAAAATGCATGACTTCAACATAGCATCTTTTAGCTCAGGTGCTGCTTCTTCTGCATCAGCAACACTCAAGTATCAGTAGCACAATAAACCTTTGTTTAACCACCATTCACCATACTTGGGTGACAGATATAGTAGTGTCGTGGTTTAGCCCCAGCCAGCAACTAAGCACCACACAGCCCCTTGCTCACTCCCCCTACCCTGATGGGATGGGGGAGAGAATCGGAGGAGTAAGAGTGAGAAACACTCCTGGGTTGAGATAAGAACAGTTTAATAATTGAAATAAAGTAAAATAGTAATGATGATAATAACAATATAATAACAATAATAATAATAATATACAAAGCAAGTGATGCACAATGCAATTGCTCACCACCTGCCGACCGATACCCAGACAGTTCCCGAGCAGTGATCGCTGCTCCCCAGCCAACCCCCCCCAGTTTCTATACTGAGCATGACATCACACGGTATGGAATAGCCCTTTGGTCAGTTTGGATCAACTATTCTGGCTGTGCCCCCTCCCAGTTTCTTGTGTACCTGGCAGAGCATGGGAAGCTGAAAAGTCCTTGACTAGCATAAGCAGTACTCAGCAACAACTAAAAACATCAGCGTGTTATCAACGTTCTTCTCCTACTAAATCCAAAACACAGCACTATGCCTGCTACTAGGAAGAAAATTAACTCTATCCCAGCCAAAACCAGGACAAGTAGGTACCCAGTAATTTCTGGTTGCTAAAGTTCATGTAGATCTTTTAATATGAGAAGGAGAAATGGCTATTTTAGGCTGCCCAAGGTCTGAGAATGTGTAGTCAAATGCCAATTGTGTTTTGAATGAGTATTTGCTATAGTTAACTGGTAAACACTTGCTACACTGTACCTTGGGAAACTGAGATTTTTTCAGTGATGAAAAATAAATATTTTCTGTAAGACCCAGGCTTGTCTGTCTTCTTATTCAGACAAAATTCTCACAGAGTTTTACTGTGTATGGGAAGGCTGACTGACTGAGGAGTGCATATTTTAAATCTTGTTTGATAGCTTCTCTTCTAAACAACAGACACCACTTATATGAAAGACAATACGGTTGTTCAGGACAGTCCTGTATTTGTCTCACTGTATTATAGTCCCAGCTTAACACTGCGCCATAGCACGTAGTGTACAGAATTGAAATAGTCTCCAGTGCTTAATTATAAAAAAAACCCTGTCTCTTTTTAAAATATGACTCATGTTTAAGGCCAATACTAGCTCTTAAAAGACAATTAGTTTTGAAGAAGAAACTGGAATACACGGAAGTAGAACATACCTTTAATAAGATGATAAAAATTTAAATTACCTTAATTCTTCCTCACATTTAAAATAATATTCTTTGGAGAGGCATCACCTGTTTCTTACCAGACTGTACCCTGTGGTACATATTAGAATTGCTGAAGAAAAGTATTTTCCAAACTTTTAGGAGCAATACTTGCTTAGACTATAACCTTGGTTAAATATTTATACATTAATCTTTAGTTTTATGTAAGAAAGTATCCCATATATGCATGTGTGCACATGCATGTCCTCATGCAGGTGATAAATAATAGAAGGTCCCTCTTTATGATAAATTATAGATGAGATGTATAATATATGAACTAAAGTTAACAACGGGAAAAATCATTCACACACAAGAAGCTGGGGGGCGGAATTCAGTGAAGTCCCACTACCTGCCAGAGAGAGGTGGCAAACAATTAAGATTTTAGTTCAGAGAAATAGACCTGAAGATTCCATAACTATGCAGCTTTCTCTGCTCTGTTTGTGGAAACATTTTCTATCAAAGCACCTGGAAAAAAAGAACTATGAGAAAAGTAAATCTCTCTTCACTGAGATAATGTTGAAAATTTGGCAGGATTCAAGGAAGAGCTGCAAGAATGATTCAAGAGCTGGAATCCCAGTTTTACAGTGGTAGTCTTAAGAGCCAAAGAGCTTAGGTTATGAAAATGAAGCTTATAAAGAGACATGACAACACCCTGAAGGATGAGAGGGAAGAGTTTTAAATTAGCAGGTCAAGACATAACAGCATACCCTATCAGAAAGTGAAAACTAAATTGACTGAGAATAGGGTATTCACAAAAAATACCACAGTTCATGCAGAAATTACAAAACAGGTATAGGAACTCTACAGTAAATTCCAGCCAGAAACGTGGAAGGTCAAAACAGTTTAAAAGATTGTTTAGAAAAAAAGCAGAACATTTGTCTTTCCTATGAGAATTTGCAGATGTGTAGGAATTAGACACTTTGCTGTGACAGAATTAGAGTGAACTGCAACTGAAACTCTGGCCACATCATCTCCCCCTAAGCAGCCCGGCCCCTTTACTTATGTGCCTGGAAGGCACTAGGGGCACCATTACAGGGGGCTTTCTCCGGAGGCATCCGCTTCCTTATGTGAAGCCAGCAAATAATTTGAAGACACTTGCTTTTGGTTTATAATTTGAATTAATCAAAATTTTATAATGGAATTACCTCTCTGCACATTGCTGGACACATCTGTCCCCTTCTGTGCTAAAAAGAAATTCCTAGAATGCATGAGCAACCATTTCTCTAACTTCATCATTACTTCTGGGTTCCTGACCAGATTGAATGTATTGCGTTCACAAAAGAATATCAGCACAACCTGTGCTAAAATAAAGAGGCAGGGGCTTGAAAGCAGCAGCACCTTTCAAGAAGTGAATAGAGCATATAGCAAAAATGCACACAGTGGTAAACTTGGTCGCACAGAACAAGGATTAGTCTCAACAGTTACTGATAGCCTGATCCAAGCATAATGTGAACCAACCATCAACCAAATTTCTTCTGAGACTTGGAAGGGTGGGAGTGAGAAATTTGTGTTGATTTTAGATCCAGATCTTCTTCAGCCTTACTTCTAATTTCTGTAATTTCTGTTTTCAGCCTGGATTAGGACCTAAACTATGTTAGAAAATTTGTAGAGGTACTTATGATTTCCTACTGCTCATTCTTTAAGAATTATGAAAGCATAGATTTTCTTCTATTTTTCAACTTAAAGGTCATTTTCATGGTACCTTAAAAGTCATATTTTGCTCATTTTTTCCCATTGGTCCACTTCACATTTTTGTGGAGAAGTGATCACAAGATGTCTCTTTAAGAACATGTGCAAAAACACAATAAAAAAATACTTTGTGCTTAATTTCTTTTCTCAGAAAACTTCATTGATGTTTTCTGTGAATATTAATTCCAAGCATTGGCCCTGGGTGTGGGAAAGCTGTATTTTGAAACTATGAAATCACTCATTTATTTTTCGTCCTTGTTATTGTGTAACAAACCTGAGAATGAAAATATTTGGTAATACAGTTTCCAGCCCAGGATTTTTCAATGCTTCCAGAGATTAAAATTAGACTGAAATTAAGAATTGAACATGTGGGCATTCAACTGCAGTCTTTGGGCTTGAAGTAATTTCTATTAGATCTAGGGAAGTCAGGAACAGGATCAGTTCTCATTAACAATGCCAGGTATGCACACTGCAATCTTGTGCCCATAGTATCCACTTTATAAAAATGTCATAATCCCAAAGGGGAGGCATAAGTGTGCTACTGTCTTTCTCAAATTTACTTACAAAGGCTGACAGGAGAATACATTCCATGAACCACCCTCCTCCACCTTGTCTGTGTTCCTTCCCCTTGGTTTTAAGAGCAGCGTTATTTTTCCGTTCAATTTGAGGAGGACAAGAGCATTACTCAGGAAAACAAAGAGAAAGCTGAATGTGGAGCAGGTTACTAACTATATAATTACCTTTTTTCTTTTTTTTTTTTGAAACAAGGTAGAGGTCCATCAGTTTAAAGGGATGGAGAAAGAGAGGGATATGGATTTATTAATGGATGATAGGACAACTATGAGTTACCAGTAAGACATAGCCATGAAAGCACCTAATAGCATTCTAAGATTAAACAGGTAAGGAGTTTTGGTGGACACAGAGAAGCAGTAGTACCACTAAATAAGATGCAGGCAAGAGCTCATTTAGTATATCATCTGTAATCCAGGTTGGTTTTGTTCAGAAAGGACATATCAAATACGATTGCAAAAATCAGCTATATAAATGCTTACAGAAAGAGAGAACCTATTCTTTTAGAGAGGACTTTAAAAAGTTGATTTATTTATGCTACTAAAATAAAGGTAGTAATAAATGTGTCAATAATAATATTACTGTAAATAACAAAATAAATACGCTTGGGTGTATATACCAGGGAAAGAGAGAGAAGAATTATTCAATTTAAAGAGCATTACTGGAATGAGATTTCATGGCTTTGAATTATCCATTAATAAAACTTAGTCTAGACATTTGGAGAAGATTAGGAGAAGATTGGGAGAAGATGGAGAGCATCCCAAACAGAGCAGTAGGGAAATCTACTTGTTTCAAGACGGAGCCTGAGACAGAGATGGAAGTGACTGTGTAACATGATCTGGGAGTTCAGAAAGCTTCTGAAGTAAAGCTTTGGGCATTAAATTCAGGCAAAAAAATGGTATTTGTCAATGTTTCTCAGCACATATTGTATCAGATTTTGTTGATCCTATGATTCAGATCTTCTGATCATTAATTGTAGGGTCCAGGAAGATTTCTTCCCCCAGACTCCTCTTTGATGTATCTAGTGTCTTCTGAGCACAGAGTAGGTTGCTTCCCTTTGCAGCAAGGTGATGGGCAGAAAACAACATTCTAAGGGGAAAGGCTTAGAAAAACCTAAAGTGCTTAGTTAGCATCTGTTGTTTGCATGCTCAGGATTAAAGACAGTCTCCTAGTTTGGGAACAATAAAGAATTATAATACCAACTAGACTGGCAAGGTCCTCTGGGCTTTTTACTTTTCTCTGCATCACTTGGAAGTTTTTTATGAGAGTGCCATCCTGCCACTGGAGGGTTGTAGGCTATCACTTTTTCATCCCTCCTCTTCATTGTGTCATACTGTTTTGGGTTGGGTTTTGGGGTTTTTTTTTGTGGTTTTGTTTTTTTTTTTTTTTTTTTTTCGGGGGGGAAGTAATTTTAGATTCTGTATACCAGAAGTTTTAAGATCATTTTAGGGAGTGCTTTTTGTTTTGTGGTTTTTTTTGGGGGGATTAAGAATAGATGTTCTGTGAACTCTTCAGTATTCTGTCGTTATGTTCATGGAACTGATGACCCACGTCATTCTTTTCCTAAATTCTAATGGAAGCCACAGTTAGTTTTTGCTTTTATGTCCCCATTTCAACTGAGTTTCTGACCATGGAAGGTTTCACAGCTGGGAATAAAACAAAAGATCAATTTTCTTTTTCTTGTGAGGCTTTTTTTTCCCCTTTCCAGTTCTGTGCAAGGAATTACAAGGACAAAACCCTTTTGGAACTTGGTTGAAGAGTTTCACTTTCTAACAGAAAAATTGAATGTCTAATTTGACATAGTTCTTGCATTTATTTGCAGTAAGTTAACAGTGATGCTCACTGAAAACAGAAAATTAAACCATCTGGTACTTCTTGCAAATAAGTATAAGATCTTCACATGAAGATTATACTGTGAGGTGTATGTACAAGGAGGATTATAATGAATATCTCTATTCATGTACTACATCATGCTTTGCAAAACTACAGGGTTTGTAAAGCCACCAAAGGAGCCTGTACACAGTGAAAACCTTTGTTTTCTTTTCCAATTTACAGCTTGGATACTGTGGCTATTTTTGTCACAGTGTCGCTGAAAAAAATAGCCACTGGAATATTTCCACTGGACAGGTGTTAGGCTCACTGTTCTTAGTGTAGTTTTCTTGATTTCCAGACACCTTTAAGGAGCAGTTGGAATAAAGCATACTAATCACAAGTTATACATATGTAAAGGAGACTAAGATGCAGGACTGTCCTTTAAGAAACATAATCAATAGACAAAACAATTTGCCCTTCAAACTGTTCTAAAAATAGAAATTTGGAGAGTAATATTACTATTTTTATATCTACCAGTAACAACATCAACAAAACCACCAATAAGCTAATGTAAATTTCCCAACTTTGAAGATCTGTCACATAAAATGAACATGCACTGATGTGGTGTGTTTACTGTTGTAGGGGACAGTGAAGAAACGTGGAAAGTGAAACACAAGGATTTACTATTTATTTTGTATCACAGGGTGGAAGGAAAATTCTGGGCAAGTACAGAAGCAGCTAGATTCCCATGAGGCAGTAATAACATGGTGTAATGTAGCATAGGTCTTAGAGGTATGGTAATGTAAGAACAACTTAAACTAGCTGAAGATTTGCCTTTAGGGTAACAGGGAATAATTTGGTAAATGGTTATTTGTACAAGTTTGGTCAGCAAGAAAACTCTAAGGGTTTTTCCTTCTCTGATTTTCGTTAAAGTTCTGTCTGTATAAAACATGTCACCAGAGAACAGTACCCAAACCACTGACTGAAGTCAATGGGCGCAATAACTTGCTCATGACCATAAGACCCTATGTTTCAGGCTATTAAGAAATAAAATTAATGGAAAACAAAACCAGTATTGTTTAAAAAAAAAATATATCTTTACCATCAGAGAAAGTTAAAACATATTTCCAGTCTATTCACAATTCTTCTATTAACACCCATTGATTAGGAATAACTAATGTCACTGCGTCTGCTGGAAATGCAGGTGAACATGAGATGAAGTAGAAGTCAAGGCATCTCGTCACCAACACATAAATGTGAACCTCAAGAAAACAGAAATACAACAAAACAGAGGCTTGTTCTTCAAGTTGTCTTGGAGCTGCAGAGACATAGAGCATGTATAAAAACAGACTGTAAAATATCATATTTATCCAGTCAAACCAATAACAGAAAGTGTTGGCATGGGTGATTCTGAAGTTTCCTAAGGGATTCTTGGACAACATATGTTGGTATGTTGTTTTTGTCTTGCACCCAAAAATATTCACAATCAGTCCCCTGAAAACTGAAATCTACAGTGGACCCTCCCTATTTAGCTTTTGAGAAAAAGGCAATCTGCTAGGGGTCTTTCCTCTGGAAGACACTCTTCAACTCTCAGAACGAGCAGAACAAAGCTGTGAACTATGAAAATGGGTGACCATAGAAAGATCTAAATCCTGTGAGGTGCTAGTCAAAATTAATATGTAATGTCCCAGCAGTCCATCATCTAAATAAGTTGCGGACAATAATGACTCACAAAGCTAGGTCATCTCCTACTGATTTTTAAAGAAAGAAAATGGTCTCAACAGTTCACAGGTGAGTGAGTAATCTACCTGATTCAATGGCAATACTCCAATTTGCTAATCACTGCTACTTGGAAAATTCTTTACCTTCTATACATCAGAAATGAAAATGTTATTACATGTTGTATAAAATAACATAGCTCCTTTGTGCTGAGACCCTTATAGTACTGTTCCCCAAACTATTTCCTACAGGTAATACAGTACCTGAAAGTCTCTCTAATGTTGCTCTTGGCAACAGGGAACTTTAGAAAGTTAAAACTAGGACTGTGAGAGCAAAGCATGCTATGAAATAGTCATAATGCATACAATTAAGTTGATCTCCTGTTGAGCATTATGACTTCTAAAAACCTTGTTTTGAGTATTACAAGTCATCTTGTAGTGGATGCATTCAGAAATCATTAATATTTTAAGTATTCTTGACCTTGGATCTTCTGGAGAAGTCACTGACCTAGTTTGGTTTGGTTTTTCAGCTACTCCAATAAGTTTTGCTCAGAAAGTAACTGAATGGAAAAAAAGAAAAAGCTCTTCCCAGATCTCTTAAGAGGGAATAGAGAGGGTGTGGATCCTACTTTAAAGGGTTATGGCCATCCACGAGCTCCACCACTTGCCTCTAGAGGAGAAGGACACAAAAAATCGTGCAAACTTTGCATCCACAGGCAGGAAGCAGAAACTGGAGTCTGTTCCTCAACACCCTCTGCTGGGTAATATTGCATTGATTGTGTCTTCCTTAATATTGTTCATGAATTAGGATTTAGCACGTTTTAGGACTTACCACAGTGTAACTATAAATGAAAATGGGTCCTAGAAGAATCTATAAGTAGCATCCAAATCTCAAGTGAAAATTAAATTATAATTATTCCTTGTCTGTATCAGTCTTGTTCCTTAAATCTGACTTTTTGTTTGTCTTTCTTCTGGATACTGTGCTTATCTTGACTAAGTATGCAGTTCTGCGCTTTGAACTTACTGGGAGGGGGAAAAGCATATTGGCATCTACAAAGTGATTGACTGTGAAGCCTGATCATTTGCTAAGCATTATTAAAAGCTCCCTGAAATCACTCCAGTGCATTGCCCTTTACAAGCCATCAGCCATCAATTCAGACCGTCAAATGTGATTACCAGCACTCTTCCTGAAGCTACTTCCAAGCCATTAGTCTGATCGAAAAGCTGTGTCTTTTTTTTTTTCCCAAGTGCATGTAAATCTACCATACTAGTGCTTCTGTGTTTATGTGGTGTTTCATTACACTTCTGAATAGCATTTATGGTGTTAAACCTCCAAGAGAAGGCAGAATTTGTTAAATTTTCAGAAATCATCCTTATTTAAGGAAACTTTTTCAAAGATAAGCTCACATGTACATCTCTCTTCTATGTACATCTATCCATTATGTATTTCAAATGTACTTGTTCTGCTAGTATGTGCAAAAGAGATTTACTGTCTGTTGCTGGGAAAAGTACGATTAGACTGGAATCAAACTGTGTTACCAGTATCTACCAAACATCCTCTTTTATGGAGTACATTGTGACTTCTTTTGCACTTCTGTCTGACCAGGAGCAGATGAGATGAATCCTAAACAACATTCATTCAGGGCCGTATGAAATATTTGTAGAGAAGTTGTAAACACTTTATGTTTGCCACACTTTGACTCTGGGAAATCAAACTCAGCATGTGTATGATTTTCTACACAGAGTTGTAATTGAACCTAGATGTTGACTCTCCTTCCAGGTCACCTTCACTCCAAGAACACGCAAGATTACAAAGACAAACAGCTCACACAGGAATATTGACAAGTATTGAGCTGAGGTAATCAGGACTGGCCACCAAACATAAAATCTGTTTTCTGGTTTCTTAGTTTTCAAGCTAGTTACTCACTTGAACAGTCTCACCAGGGGCATGGTAGAGTCTCTGTCACTGGAAGTTTACAAGATGCTATTGGACAGGATGCTAGATAATCTCAGCTAGGTTCCCTTTCCCACAAAAGGTTGGACCATATGATGTTTTGAGGTCCCTTCCAACCTGGGCTATTCTATGAAGCAATCTCTACATGCTGATATTTCTCAGTACAAGCCATTTTGAGTCTGCTAGGGAAAAAAAAAAAAAAAAAAAGAATAGAGAAGGACAGGTTGTCTTTATGTGGTCCTCCCTCTTCAAGAGTGGTAATGAAATATCACACCTGTGCTCCTCCCTCTCACAGTTCTTTGGAATCAAAATGGCCATTATCAGCACAGCTTCAGGGCAGATTAGAGCACTCTATTCTTCAAAAAGCATATTTCATTTAATCACACAATTCATATATATTTCAGATGCACACACATTTATCAGGTTGTTAGAGCTTGCATTTGTTCATCATCCTGTATCAAATATGACCAATGAGCAATCCCGCTGTACTCATGGTCCAGACTCAAAAAGATGCTTGGGAAACCTTGACCTGTGTGCTGCTATCTAGATGCTGATGTATGAATACATGACTTTGAAGAGTGGAGTATTACAATTACCATGGAAACTGTTTAAGCCCATCTCTTCTAAAGTCATGGAGGTATGGATTTAGGTGTCTGACAAGGCTACCCAGGCTTGTATATGCCACTGGATGACTCTCCAGCATGCACTGACAGATACATTCACAAAGTCAGGGGGGAGGGAAAGCTGAACAAGCCCCACTTGCTTAGTTTACTCTGACTAAAAATGTAGGAAATGGAACACTTCATGAATATTCTTATAGAAATTCAGCTCTCAGCTATGTTACCATCTCCTCGTATTGTACAGTTGAGCAAATGACCAACTTTTCATTTATTTGGGTGGGCAATGTCTTTCATGTGTTTTTTCATTCTATAATTGGAACATAATATGCCAAGATTATTTATCTTCACCTGATTGAGAAACCAGAACAAATCCTCACAAAATGAAGAGGTCCTGTAGCAACAACAGCAGAAGAAATCATTATAAATGCAAGACAGCAAGATAGACAGGTAACTAGAAGATGCACTATTCCCTGCAAATAATTTATAACAAATCATTTATTTATCCAATTTCACTGTTTTTTTCTGCTCACAATGCATTAGCAAGATCCCACAGTCCTAGAATTGACTCACTTGAAATTATTCATTATTTTTCCCCTTTAAAGATAAAAAGGTTTCTCTAATTTCTTTTTCAAAGAGATTTTTACCAGGTTTGAAAATGATATAGAATTAGATTTAAACTAGACAACTTTATTTGAGCTTTGGAGTGCTGAAAACTTATCTAGATCTTAATTTTGTGGCATAATTATTCTTAGCTGTATTTTTCTAAGGATACTTTTCCAAACTATACGCTTCAGTAACCCTATGTAAGTATTTAAGATTTATTCTACTCTGATTTTAAGCAAATCAGATATTTAAGTAGCACATATCTCTAAGTCATGGTAAAAATATTGATCAGTGGCTTTCCTCTATATTTGTCTCTCAATTTAAAGTTCTTCTATTTCTCTCCTCTCTACTCATTAGTTTACACTTTGCCACAGACCACATCCTATGTATCTGTGGGCACAGTGGGTCACTTTAAAGAGCAATCTCTTTGCCTTCACTTTCAGGCATGGCTTTCCTTGGGCTGGCTGAGCTCTAGCTCTGGGGTGCCAGCAGAACATTCTTCCAGCATGGTCAAAGGTGTCTGAGATGCAGCCTCAGCTTTTAAAAACACAGTTGGAAATAATCTCCCTCAAACATGAAGTTGAATGTCAGAGACATTTTTCCCTGTTAATGTGGCCTTTTGCATTTGTTTTGACCAGAAGCTTCTCTTCTTTACTGAATTCCTTTTCTACTGAGAACAATCATTGCTTCTGCATGTAAACTTTTCCTTGCACAAAGGAATGCCTCTGAGAAACCCAACAGTGTGGTATCTTCCATTCTGTTCTACAGCACAGAGGTTTTCCTAAAATGCAGTATTTCAAATAAGCATGAATTGCTTTGGGGATCATTTGGAATGACTGTGGACATTAACTGCAGTTCAATGCTGCTATTCTGACATCTGGACATAGTTTCATATTTGGGCAGTGTGCCACAGGTGTCTAAATCAAGCAGAAGACCTACTTTTCTTCAGCTGACTGCACGGAGAGCCACGTTTCACCAGCCATGTATTGGTAACTTTCTTCAGCTGCTTAGTGTCAGTACCTAAGTTATATGCTTGTAGCTACAACACCTGAATTAGGCATTGGCATAAGGCAGTATGAATATGTATCCTGAAATTTAGTATTTAAGAGCTCATTTATTTAAACACATCCCTTTGTGTGAACAGTTATCACAGCTGGACGGTGTCATGGAGCACAAAACAGGCAACGCAGAGCTTGAAACAAAAGGATCCTGCACTCCAAAGATTATCCTGAGGACTACACAGCAAAAAATAACAAGGACTGAGGACCTTTAGCAAATGCTTAATTGGTAATTTCTTTTGTGAAGTAGTGTTAAAAGTTGTTGCAATATTAATAATTCCAGTTTCCCAACAACAGAATATCTTTAATCACGCCTGTAGCATAAAATGCTACTTTTAAAATTTTGACTTTCTATCAGTATTAGAATACATATTAAATGACGTAAAACTCATTATATATTGCAATATATATAAAAGGTACAAAACCATACATATCAGCCATCTTGTCCATTCAGATAACAGACAGCATATTCAGAATATTTTGTTATGTGTTTTTTCATTTTTTTAATCTACTCTCAGTGCTTCCTTTTTCCTACTACGTATACTAAGCTACATATATTTTACAAGATACATATTTGCCAAACGTAATGTCTTTTCCTCAGAAATGCTGCTCATAAAGAGAACATGCATGAAGCACATATTAAATTGACATATGCTACCAAAGGGAAAGAGAAGAGGAGGTCATCTGAATTTTTACAGTCCTCCATAATTTTTTCAGTTATTAGGTACCAAGACGATATAGGTTTATAAATAAACTAACCATTGCTACAACAATTAAAACACAAGGACCACATTTTTTAGAACTGGTACCCAAAAATCACTTATTTTTGTGTCATCAAAGGACTGTCAAGTAGGACAGCTGTTTTAAAAGCTGCATCCTGAAAAACAGCATCAAAGAAATGTAGCATGACTTGCTTTTACCTCCCACTACCAAAATTACTATCATATTCCAAGTAAACTAACTTGCAGCCAGAGACTAAAAATCACAGAAAAAATCCACAGTCTTAGCACTGCAAATTGTTAAACAGGAATGTATAAGAAATGTGATACTGTGGGAATTTCAGAAGTTTAACATTTTAATTAGAGAAGTTTTAATTTTTGGTACAAATATTTCTGAAACCATTGCACTGGTAGGAAGACTAAAGTATTAACATGGCACAGCTAGACGATCAATTTTGCTATTGAGACTAAAAATAAATGAGTTAATTGATTACATTTTGGAAAAGGATCAAGCTAGTCTTTATACTGTTTTAATACTATATGTCCATAGAAATATCATATTTCCACCCATGTAAGAATTTATGGGGAAATGGAAGAATTTGCTATTTCAGTGCTTAACAGCTGGAATGATCTTCCTGTAGTTTTAAAACCAAAGGCTATATAGTAGTTCTAAACTTTACATCTTTTCTACCATTTTGATGCATGTCTGCATATATTTTCCTCCACAGTGAGTTTTCAAACTACTAGTAGAGTTTAGACATGTTATTAAAATTAAATTTTCTTTTATACAGAAGGATTTATACCACAGGGCACCTCAGGCTATGCTAAGAATATGTAGTAGGGGGCATGCTATTTTACACTTCAAGGTCCTAATCGAGCTTCTTTGCCAAGGAAAGACCACTGGGGGCAGTTTGAAGGTGACAATTACAGGCACTTGGTTATCACCTTGATTTGGAGTCAGTGCCACCAGGGCATGCACCTGGACACAGGAGCTGAGAAACACTCTTGTCTGTATTGGGTTTGCATGGCAAGGTTTTGGTAGCAGACAGACTACAGGGGTGGCTGCTGTGAGAAGCTGCTAGAAGCTTCCCCTGTGTCCGATAGAGCCAATGCCAGCTAGCTCCAAGATGGACCCACCACTGGCCAAGCCCAAGCCCATTAGCGATGGTGGTAGCACCTCTGGGATAACATATATACGAAGGGAAAAAAAAAAACCAACCAAACAAAAAACCTAGGGGACACAAACTGCAGCTGGAATGACGAGTGAGAATATGCAGAGGAACAACTCTACAGACACCCAGGTCAGTGCAGAAGGAGGGGGAGGAGGTGGTCCAGGCACCAGAGCAGAGATTGCCTTGCAGCCCCTGGTGAAGACCATGGTGAGGCAGCTGTGCCCCTGCAGCCCATGGAGGTCCATGGTAGAGCAGATATCCACCTGCAGCCCGGGGAGGATCCCACACCAGAGCAGGTGGATGCCTGAAGGAGGCTGTGACCCTGTGGGAAGCCCACGCTGGAGCAGGTTTGCTGGCAGGACTTGTGACCCCATGGGGGACTCACGCTGGAGCAGTCTGCTCCTGAAGGGCTGCACCCCGTGGAAAGGACCCACGTTGGAGCAGTTCATGAAGAACTACAGCCTGTGGGAAGGACCCACATTGGAGAAGTTCATGGAGGACTCTCTTCCATGGGAGGGACCCCACACTGGAACAGGGGAAGAGTGTGAGGCATCCTCCCCTGAGGAGAAATGAGCAGCAGAGACAAAGAGTGATGAACTGACCGCAACCCCCATTCCCCGTCCCCCTGCACCACTCGGGGGGAGGAGGTAGAGAAAAATCAGGAGTGAAGTTGAGCCCAGGAAGAAGGGAGGGGTGAGGGGAAGGTGTTTTAAGATTTGGTTTTATTTCTCATTACCCTACTCAGTTTTGATTGGCAATGAATTAAACTGATTTTCCCCGAGTCGAGTCCGTTTTGCCCATGACAGTAATTGCTGAGTGATCTCCCTGTCCTTATCTCGAACCATGAGCTTTTTATTATATTTTCTCTCCCCTGTCCAGTTGAGAAGGGGAGTGATAGAGTGGCATTGGTGAGCACCTGGCATCCAGCCAGGGTCAACCCACCACATTGTCATCACACAGTTCAGACATAACCTGAGAGTGTTTTCAAAAGCCAACACAATACAGATAGCTGAATTTCATCATTAAGCTGCAATAAACTAGTCCCTGTGTGAGCCACAGACTGGAAGAACTACCTTATGTGTGCCTGTGGACAGCTGTGAGAAGGTCTTGGTGCAATGCAGATGAGATGTCTGTATAAAAACGCTACATGGAGCATTTAATTTCTACATAAACCTAATCAGTCATTTACCTTTCAAAACTTTTGCCACCTTAAGAAAAGTCTTTCTTTCTAAGCCCAACTTTGGCATTACAAAGAAAATTCAGAGGAATTTGAGATGTGTGAGATGCATAAAACCTAAATCCTTGAAAGAGTCCTATAGCAGAGCCCACCAATACATGGAGACAGCACTGTTCAGCCCAGAGCTGCCTGAAAAGTGAAGTGACTGGGAAAAAAATTTCTCAGCAGCTCAGACGCAGCAATGGGAAAGCATCATGCTGTGTATGTATATGGTCTTCTAAGGGAAAACACATCAACCCTAAGGATTCCCTAAGGACAAGAGTAACACTTCTCCAGAGCTGTGCAGTGGTGTGAAAGTGGCTCTGGTTTTTATGTTTTGGTACAGGGTTCAAACGCCTGAACCAAGTGTAAGACCTTGGACTTCACCTGAAGATCCTGAGAGAGTCAGGAGAAATACTGTTCACTCTTCACTGCTATGAAATGGAAGGTAACTCTGGCCATGTACACAATGAAATTCAGATGTTTAGAGAACTTCACAGGTGAAAATTAGGGATCTTGGACAGGTAATGTAACTAGAGAATCAATCAAGGCAACTTTGCTCTACTTTCATTTTAGTCACCAAAATGTCTAAAAGAAAACCAGGACAACAAGGATTATATGGGGCTCAGGGGACAGAGGGGTTATTTGTCTAAGACCTTGACAAAAGTGCAACTTTCTGGCTTGAAATACACACGTATAAGTTGCATGTTTCATATTTAAGGAACATCAGAGGTATATTTCAGAGCTGGGGCTGAAACACCAACCAACTAAATTTCAGAACTAGCATTCCCACAGTCCATCTGCCTAGTCCATCGCACATAAAAGTATTACTTATATTCTAAGATATCTGGAATTCCACTCCCTTTGAACTAGTAGCTGCGTAATTTTGCTGAACCTAGAGATGAAGTTTTGTTAAATGGTTAAGGATTTTAAATTAGACTCAGCATATGTGAACACAGTAGGTGGTTGGCTTGTGTACAAGAGCTGAATTGCGTGCTGGCCAAAGCACAGAAAAAGCAAACTCTGGACTACATGCATGCCAGTTTAGGCAACTATATATTTGTGTGTGTATGTGTGTGTATAAATAATACAGTCCTGAGGTCTTTTCTGCTCTAGCTAAGCTCCCCCTTTTCTCCAATGTGAGTTCTACCACAGGGAGGACTTTGGGATACACTCATTTGCAATTCAGTCATTCACTGTGTTGTAAGATACCCTAAAAAGGGTTGCTTTATTAGGCTATTTATACTATCTGGGTGTGTAAAGCTGCATAGCTTCCTTTCTCGCACAACACATTTTTTGCAAACTTTTAGGTTCATACCACATTTCCATGATGAAAACAAGTCCTCTAAGCATGTACAAGGCTACACAAGACTGCATCTACTTAAATGTAACACTGTACATGGCATTCCCTGTAATCTCATTCATAATTCTAGCTGACATAACTAGTGTTCCTAGGTTGATGTATTTCTGATTAATGAGGCATTAGTTCTATATCAGGTAGCAATTTCAGAATAGTCTATTTCCAATGAGTTATGAATATGACTTGATTATTACCATTTGACCTACTCTTGTGTTGAGATGATTTGTGGCTGCATTTTCCCAGAGGACCGACCAAATGTCATTGCCTTGAAATACCACTGTTATGTTCCAGTAATTAAATGAAGATAAAAAAAAATTGCATGGTAGGCATGGAATCTGTGCATGGTATTCAGCAAACTGAAATATTTGTACACTTACTTACATACGAACTTCCTTAACATGAATGAAAATGAGCTACATAAAAGTTCTGCAAGTGTTGACCTAATACAAAACACAGCTGCTTCTATATTCCAGACATTTGGAAACATCAGGTTCTCTCCCTTACCCCATTTACACCAGCCTCATGGCATTTAAAGAATAATGCAGTCATCAGGTACAGTCAACATGGGCTCACAAAGGGAAAGTCCTGTTTAACTAATTTGATATCCTTCTGTGATAAGGTCACCCACCTAGCGGATGTAGTTTTTCTGGATTTTAGTAAAGCTTTTGATACTGTCCCTCACAGCATTCTTCTGGACAAGTTGTCCCGCTGTGGGATGAACAGGTTCACAGTGTGCTGGGTGAAGAACTGGCTGAAGAGCAGTGCTCAAAAGGTTGTAGTGAATGAGGCCACATCTGGCTGGAGACCAGTCACCAGCAGTGTTCCTCAAGGGTTAGATTCTAGGGCCGGTTCTGTTCAATGTATTTATCAACGATCTGAATGAAGGAGTTGAATGCACCATTAGCGAGTTTGCTGATGATACCAAACTGGCAGGTGCTGTTGACTCTCTTGAGGGACGAGAGGCCTTGCAGAGGGATCTAGATAGATTGGAGCATCGGGCTATGATTAACGGGGTGAAATTTAACAAGTCAAAATGCCGGATTCTGCACTAGGATGGAGTAACACTGGGCACAGGTATAAACTGGGAGAGGCGTGGCTGGAGGGCAGCCCTGCAGAAAGGGATCTGGGGGTGCTGGCCGACAGCAGGTTCAATGTGAGTTAGCAGCGTGCCCTGGCATCCACAAGGGCAAACTGCATCCTGGGGTGCATCAAACACAGCATAACCAGCTGGTCAAAAGAGGTGATTATCCTGCTGTATTCAGCATTGGTGCGGCCTCACCTGGAGTACTGTGTGCAGTTCTGGGCACCACCATTTAAGAAGGATGTGAAGGTCCTTGAATGTATCCGGAGGAGGCCAACAAAGCTGGTGGAAAGGCCAGAAGGCATGTCCTCTGAGGAGCAGCTAAGGACTTGGGGCTTGTCTAGTTTGGAGAAAAGCGAGGCTGCGGGGTGACCTCATTGCTCTCTACAGCTTCCTGAGGAGGGCAAGTGGAGAGGGAGGTGCCTAGCTCTTCTCCCTGGTATCCAGTGATAGGATATATGGGAATGGTTCAAAGCTGCATCGGGGAGGTTTAGACTGGACATTAGGAACCATTTCTTTACCGAGAGGGTGGTCAGTCACTGGAACAGGCTTCCTAGAGAGGTGGTCAATGCCCCAAGCCTTTCAGTGTTTAAGAGGCATTTGGACAATGCCCTTAATAACATGCTTTAAGTTTTGGTCAGCCCTGAATTGGTCAGGCAGTTGACTAGATGATTGTTGTAGGTCCCTTTCAACTGAAATAGTCTATTCTATTCTAAGTCTATGAAATGACCATGGCCACATGTAAATTTGAAAAAAAAAAAAACAAACCAACAACATAACCCTTTAACCTTTAAATGGCAATCAGACACAGATAATTTCTCATCCTGAGACCAACTAAACACTTTCAGTTTTACCAAATTATAACTTTGCTAAAAGGTCTCTGATAAAGGTTGAAGTGAGCAACAATATACTTATCTAAACCCTGGGAAGGAGTTCTTTCAGCATCTCCCACCTCTTGCTAGCTGTGACATAAAATAATTGCCACAATTTTAAATTTATATTCATCCTCCTAATGACTTCCTCCTTTTTTCTGATGATAAGACGAATGGATTTGTTATTATTTATTTATTATACAAGAATAAAATGACCATTAATATCCCTTATGCAGATAATCAGAAGTATATAGGCTTGAAAAGCACAGAAATAGAAGTCTTACATGGTTTGGTCAATTAATGAGATGACCAAGCAATAATACTAATAGTAATCTTGAATTTTCTGTATAATGCCAAGGTGATAACATTGTGAAAAATAATAGTTGCACATACATTGTCATATGACATCTGTAAAAAGGAAGTAATTCTTCTTTTAAAAACAATGACAGAAATGAAGGACTTCCTTATTTAAAATTCTCTTTGCCCTGTGACTTGCTGTGTAACTTGTCACACTTTGTTCAGACTTACCTTTTTCAAAACAGTATCAGAATTTGAGTGTTAACTTGGCTGCTACTTAACTTCCCTTTCCCCCAGTTTGTTTACTCCACAACAAAAGTCCATCCTTTTCTAAAGGCTTCTTCTCTTCACTGCTTTGTTTATTCTGAAGCAGAAGGGCATCAAACTAAAACCTGCCATCCCAATTTCAGAAAAAATCAAAATGTGAACCTGCAAGCTAGAAAGGAACAGTTGCATCGAACACCACCAGACAGAGCAGGAAAACCATAATCCCAATTTAAATTCAAAAGTCCACAGGGGCAGATCACATCTTTTCAAATTTGTTTGTGACAAGGGGGTCCTGATTTGTGAGTGGAGCTTCTTGATGCCCTGCAAATCACTGTCTGCACTGCATAGGACTCTCCAATCCTGGAAAGAGTCCTTGCAGACTGTGTGATTAGTTGCTGGTGGAGGAAAATCATACACGTGATGCTGGCCTGCAGGCCAGTGGCAGAGAGTAGCTTGCATTCTCTGGATTTCCAGTCTAAATTTCTCCTCCCTAGGTGTTTTTCTGTATGTATTTTGCTCCACTTATATAAAGTCTTTTGTTAAACCTGGAACATCAAGTAGTGCAATAAGAAGGTGACTGCAGCATGTGCTCTCCAATAAATGCAGTTAGCCTAACCTAAAGTTAGGCTACTTTCCACAAACACATAGACAAGTAGTTTTTCTTTTTGTAGCAAGGACCATGCAGTTTCACACGCATTTAACAGTTTTGCTTCATGTGCTCTGAAGGCCTGGCTCTGATTTTTTGTTGTACATTAAAATACAGGAACCAGATGCAGCCTCCTACCCATCACCTGCACTGTCCACAACCTAAGCAAAATGTCACTGTTTTCAGATGGGGAGCATGCCCTGAGGGCAGCCAAGCACACCACCAAAATTAGGGAAACAGGGAAAGCGATAAGCTTCGGCATGAGACAAGACAATGAGTAAAGAGTGCTGTCATTTAATAAGGTCTGTTCTCAGTAATTACAGCGACACAATTTGATCAGCAAGGACTAAGTATCTTCATCTGAAAGGGATCGGATGAAATTAGTGCTGATGTAATAAGTACCATTTGTCACTATTAGGGAGAGAGGTGTTGACAGGTCCCTGCCGTTGCCGTGGCAACATGGCAGCACCGTTTCTCCCGGTGTGGGCTTCAACTCCGGCAAGTTACGCAAGTCTGGGAGGCAAAGGATGTGCCGCCACAGTAACCCAGTTACCCTCTTCTCCAACTTGGGTCACGCAGGATTGCCTAACAATACTGATGCTGGTATTCCTGGGGTTCAGTCTGGGGCAGTGGTCCGGACCATGATGGTCAACTCAGGTGTGCCATTCCCTAGCCTCAAGCCTGCCTCATTTTCCCTGCTATCAGTGACCTCGAAGCCGCATCCTTGGGGATGCTCCCTCTGGATCACACTGGCTCTGGCACCTTGCCACCAGCCCTCTTGCAGCTGGCTTCCACACAGGCCCTGCAGCAAGCAGGAAGTTCCTGCATTTTCTGGTTATTTTGACAGCATCCCTACACACCTGCTAGGTTGGCCAATTTCTCCCACACAACCTTAATGCAAGATTTAGAAGAGCTGAAGGCTTCATTTTGGCCAAACTAGACCTGAAAGGTGTCCTTTCCAGATGACTGCTTTCCACCAGGCAGCCCCATAAACAAAATTTTCATTTTAAGCAGAAGCACAGCTCTCTCCGACAGTAAAACTCCAGTCACATGCAGCCAGTTTATTCACAGGTAGATTACATGTTGTTACAATATTTTCCACTGACACATTCCATGATGTGAAATAAAAGGCAAGATTTGCTCCCAGCAGAGTAAAATAGTGTGAAATACCACATGAAAGAAAAAGAGAGATTCTCTTGAACAGATACTCATAATCAATGCACATAGCCAAAACACGATCTTAATTACTATCAGTGGGTGGAAGTTTCCTGAATGTTAAATTACCTGCACCAATTACGAACTACCGAGTAACCTGTTTACAGCTTCCTGAAATTATCATCACATAATTTGGCAATCTGCCATATTTTATTTCATTAAAAACTTAATGTACCATAACATAATAGCCATAATAAAGCTGTCAAGGGCCACTCATTGCTACCTACTTAGATATCATCTGTTTATTATCTCTCAAAAACAACAGCCAAACAGAAGGGAAGCCTGGAGACTAACAGGTCACATGAGAAACGAGGAATAGTTCCGTCTTTCTGCTGCACAGCCCCCAAATCTGTATCTACCCCATTTGCCTCACAGTCAAAATTATGCACAGAAAATACCTAATAACCTGAAGTCCTAACCCGCTTGCTAAGGTACGATGCATTTAGATGGGACAAGACATAACTTGCCAGAACCCAGTAATAATTACTAGTATCTTACGCAATATATAACATTAACAATGCCAATGGCTTCTATCATGATTTTCAAGCTATCATTTGGAAGAAGTGCTTCTTCTGCCAGGATACCTTTAAAATTAAATATTGAAACATTTGAAGAAATTGCAGTAGCTGGAACTGATGCAAAATCAAAAAATTAGTGACTATCACAAAATGCAAAGCTATCGGATAACTAGTTAATCCCTCCAATTAGACCCCCACAGCATCAGCCAAAACAGGGTGAGGTTGTAGCTGTGCTCTTAGCAGGCACTGCGTTCTCAGAGTTTTCATCATTCAGATGGAGTGTAAGTCTAGAAACACAAGTATTTAAGAGTCATCTGTAAACCAAACAGTTCTACTTAGAGCAAAAGTGTTGATTTTCTTCAACAGCTACCTGTTCAAGTACTGACATGCACCACGCCTCCTTAAGTTTTGAAGCAGATGAAGTGCTAAGAGATGTAGGCTTTTGGAAGAAACAGGTGCATATTGCTACGTACAGGTGTAGGTGGAACAACAGTACCAACAACAGCAACGAGGAGCAAGACAACAGCACTAACAGAGCTGAGATACTAGCAAAAAAACCCTGGCACTTGGTGAATTTAATGCACTAATCTCCCCTGTGTTACCAACAAATGCTGAAGTAGTTTAACATATGTATAGACTTACTGAGTAGCACATTAGTATATTTTGCCCACTTGGGATTTTTTTTTTTTTGGCTTATATATCAAGAAAATAGATAAAATTATGTTATGTTTTTGTGCATCACTAAGTTATTGAAATCACAATGACAGAGCATTTTATTTGCAAAACATTTGATGACAATTTCACAAATGGGGCAAATAAACCAAGACACAATGCATTAAGTTTTCAAGTAGTGAGGGATAAATTAACACTATGTTTCAGTGCTCATAGACAGCTAAAAGAAGCATTAGTTGATATTGTTTAGGTAATTCACAGTTTTAATCTTCGAGCTTTCAAGTAAGGGAAGAACTGCTGGATATATTCTATTTACAGACATTATTTCTCTGAGTTTTAGCTTAATGTATCAAACAGAAGACAATCAACACATATATATGTACTGAAGAAATCTGAAGGGATCCTGTTGTAAAATAAAATGTTTTCAGAAAAAAAAACACTTTTCATTAAAACAATTCTGCTGACATCATTTTACCCCTGGGTTGGACATTAACCATAAGCGTGATTTACAATGAGCATTTCTTCTGGTTACAAGTGCGGCATAGCTACACTAGTACACATTTCCAGTGGTAAGCAGGCAAACTCATACATTTTCCTCAGTTTCAGGCTAGGATCAACTGCTTATGCCATCCCATCTTTAACATGGAATATTAGATAAAAATGAAAAACAAATACTAATTTAACTTTCAAATTCATATCCAGATATATTCTCTCAGCCAAAACTCATTACAACAGTTATACCAAAACCTCCATGGTATTTCACATGCACTATCAGATCTACCAGTCATTTCTTGGAACACAGGTGCAGGTTTTCCCACTTTGCCTCTAGGTGCAACCACAAAGTGCAAAGGAAGGGGAAAGAGCAAGGCTGTTATCCTCTATTTGAAACACCCCACAGAGAGACTACACAACTAGCAGTAGCGAAAATCAAGACTTTTAAGTCCTACAGCTGAATTAGGAAACAAAAGTTGAAAAGCAAAGTTCATGTTTTGTGCTACACTAAGATGTAGGCTAAAATGACGGTAGAAGGAACCTTAAATCCCAGTTCTCAACCAGAGTTACTGGCATTACTGCAACAACCTCAGTCCAGTTGAATGGGTTTGAAATAAGAAAATTTGTCTAGTTACACTAGCGGGAATTAGACAATGATGCTACTTTATCACAGCTGAATCTAGTTACTAGCTTACAGTTTTGACCTAAAATACATGTCAAACCTGAAACTTAACTGACTCATATTAAGGGCTGGAATTCTGTCATTTGTTTTATCTTATTCCTGCCTCTGCCTAAATGGACCTGTTGTGGTCAATCTGTTACTGCACCTATAAAACGTATCTTTACCTGGTCTCCATGTTTGGTGAAAAAGATTCTCTGCTTACTACGAGTGTATCTGCACCACTCAGTATTCTGCCCTGTACCTGAACTCATCCAGATGTTGGAAAGAATGCTGAGCAAAAGAAGGATGGTAAATTAGTCCCAGCCAAGTGCCAAGCTCAGAAGGCTATAACACTTCCAGTATCTGGACAGGCTCACCCATCCCCATACATCACAGAACTGGGCAATACAAGTTGTGATATTAGCAGTATTACTAGTGGCAGATCATGCCAGAGAGCTGGCACTGGAGTCCATGCATTCCTCCTGTGTCATTCACTACATCCATCAAAGATCTTCATGAAAGATGATTTACTAGCTGTATGGGAAGGCATGCAGGCCTGCAAATGCCCACGTGCCATCAGATATGCATGACCATTGCTGCCCCAACCTTAATTTCTGTGCTTTTTATTTATTAAGGTAATAATACCATGAATAACTGGACTCCTTGATAGGTTTTCATCACAACACTTTTTCAAGATCTGTTTTATTATTTTCAGCTAACTTTTTTTTTTAACAAATTATTTTTAACCAACTTATTAAAATGCATCCTCAGAGACAGTTCAGGACGTCCTTCATGCTGCTATCATTGGAAGGGATGTGCTATCATTACTGCCTGAAATTTCTGAAAAGGTTTCAAAAAAAAAACCACAAAAGCACATCAACACTTATGAACATGCTTTGGCAATAATTTCAGCTTTTACAAAGGCTTAATTTAATTTGAAAATTGTACTTAAAGGGAAAAGGCTCAAAATAGTAGCTGCTCACAGCACAGCAGATGGTCCAGACAATAAAAAAGGCAGAACTATTTGAGGAATGAGTTGTTCACTGATACGGATAGAGCCAGTTAGCAACTGTGCAATGAAAATGGTATTTCAGTGGAATAAACTAATTTGTAAAACAAACTTCAAAAGCTTGTTAGGGATTAATCTTTACTATTTTTCCTCCTTAACAAAGGTGTTCTGAACCTGTCCAAGTGGCCCATTTTTAAGCAGAAATTTGTGTTTCGAAATGCTAGGTTGTTTTAAAATCTAAGATAGCTATAGTAATTTATTTAAATATTGTGGGGGGAAAACTTGGGATGACGCACGCACAGACCAGCCCAGTGTAGATTCAGATATATATCCTACAGCTACCTTACTGCAGGATGAGAGAAGAAATTTTAAACTGTAGTTTTTCTAGGACATAAAAATTATTTCCTATTTCAAATGAATGTTTCGTGTAGCTAAGGAAAGGGGAAAAATGATCATGACTAAGAGCAAAATACCTAACTGGAAAATTACAGTTAAATATTGAGGTTACCTGATTAATAACTTGGGGCTTTTTTAACATACAAAGCTATAATCTATGTCAGTAAGTCCTTTAGAAAGCCACCTCAAGGTGGAAACATTTAAGTGATATCTTAAATTTGCAATAGTTGTAGAGTTTACTTATTAAATAATGATATAATCTGTATATATTGGGTTTCCAACTCTTTCCATTAATTTAACTAGTAATTTCTCTCCTGAACATTTACCATATTATCTCTTGCAGTTAAAATAAAGAAAATGTGTTATTTAACCTGAAATACCTTTGGTCACCTTACAGTACACTTCCATTCAGTTCACACAATAGTTCTTTAAAGATTATTCAGAATAAAGTGGAAGTTGAAGGGACTTCCTTGTGTAACCCATCACTGGCTTCTGCTTTAGTAAGAAAACACAACATATAATCTTTTTTATAGGCTGAGGAAGCACCACACAGATCTCTTTCGCCTCCACATTGCTTTGTCTTGAAAGACTGTTTCAGAACCTTGCTCCTGTGCTGATGCTTGGAAGCTTTCTTCCAGTTTCCAGGCTAAGTGTGTTTGGGATCAATTTATATTGATGCTTTCCTTTAGCTTAAAGAGCTTTTCACTCTCCCTGACATTTTCACATTACTCTCTTTAGAGAAGGCAATGGTATTTCCTCCTTCCCTGACATATTTATTCTAATTAATTAAACCAACTACACTTTTATAGCACTGTTTCGTACGAAATTTTCTTCATCCCTAAGTCCTGTCAGTAGGCCTTCTCTACACTTACTTCAATGTGAATTTATCTCTGTTCATGACCAGCCATGAAGAAAATACTCTGAATGAAATTGTACATTGCCTCACAAAACAATACTAATGGTTCCATCTCTCTTTTAGAAACACAACCCCTACCAACAATTCTCTGTGCTTTGGATGATACTTTCCTGACTTTGTGAATGGCTAGCAACTTATTTGATGTGTGGAAGTCACAGGATTTCTGGAGTTAAAAAAACCCTATCTGTCTTTACTAGAACATTATCCCCTATGGAGCTGAATGGCCTTGTCCCATCAGAAGCCTAGAAATTGTCTTCACTTCTCTCTAAGGACTGCCTGTTAGTCACTGAAAAGCATTTATACTCCCTCTGTAGGTCCAAATCCTGTGACACAAAACTCACCAATTTCCATGATTTCAAAGGAAACTTCAGCGTTCCATGGCTCCTAAGCTTTAGCTAGCAGTTAAAACACACAATAATTCTTGCTGCTAATGAGAAAGCAATCACAGGGACAAAGAATTTCAGTGCTTCCACATTAACAGTTACCATTATATGCTAATCACATTTTAATTGCTAACCAACAGCTACCAAAAAAGAACAGGCTACAAAAGCAGAAAATAAAATTCATGAAGCAGAAGTTTCAGTTCATCACTTCTTTCATGTTTAATTTGCATCTGTGTGAAATACATTAGGTTACGGAAGGCTCAGAGCCCTTGGGTCAGGTAATTCTATAAAAAATTGGTCTGAGAAATACTTCACTTTCAGGCAGAAATTCACCTCTCTGTACTTTAGAAAGCCAGTGAAACCCCCTCTTCCTCAGTAATCCTACAGGGGAAAGATGTTTTCAGGAGAACAAAACAAAATAAAATATAAAACAGCAACCCCATCCTTTCTACCCAGTTGCAAATTATTTCTACCCTAATGCAGATTACATGTATTACACGTGAACACTTGAAAGCTCCTCTGGCCCACAGAAGGCCTTGGAAAGATTTTTCATTTCATGCACATCCATCCTGTTAGCAAGCTCAGAAACCTTCTTTCTGTTTAAGTGTTGAGAAAGAAGTGGTGGAGAGTGGTAATTAGTGGAGAGACATGTGGGGAGCAAAGTCCTCTGGTCCCTTGGGAGAGGGAAAATACACTTCAGGGCAGAGGAGCCTGCAGGAGGAGGCTCGAGGAAGGTGGTGGAGAGCAGATGTTAACCTCATTGTAGGTGCTGAGGGCACGTGGCCAGTTGGCTCCTCATTGCCAACTACCTTAAAGCTGAGTAAGTAGAATAACTCAGGTATTCTATAGGAAACAGGAGCAGATTGGTAAAAGGGAATCCCCATCAGTACATTTCTCTACCTTTGACCCCTAATTTTGCATTTTGTTATATGCATCTAGTATGTATTCTTCCAACAGAAGAGAGATTTTCTAAGTCTCATTGCTTTTGCCAGTAGTGATTGAAAGACTTCATTTATATTAACAGTGTGATTTTTTATTTCAGTTCTGAAGAATTTCCATATCTAACTGCTGCAACAGTTAGTAGTGCTAAAAATCACCTTCAAAGATACTTGTTTGGGGAGAGACAGCAGTTGAGCTATGAACTTTTTGCTGTGTTTCTAAATGTTCTACAATCTTTCAAAATACAGCTTAGTAGAAAAACTGAAACTAAATCAACAGGAAAAATAACAAAACCTTAAGTTATTTAAGTTATTCTGATATGAAAGCACATCCTGTAGAAATATTGCTCTCTCTATGAAGCATAGATACAACACCTCTGCCTTGTAACCTCCCTCTGGCAATTGTCAGCAAATGGACATCTCACTCATTAATTAGGTGGGGTTTGAGTAAGTTTTCTAGCTTCTACAAAAGAAAAAGGAATTTTGCCCTCATCAGCAATGGACACATTATGACCAAGCAACAAAATTACAGAAAACAATTTATCACATATATGACTGGGAGAGAAACATGTACTATCAGTTATCAGAGGTCAAGCCACAGCCTAGGAGGGGGATGCTCCCTTCATCTTTCATTGACAAGGTGTTTGCAAAACCAGCCTCACACTCGTATTTACATGTTACATTTCTATGGCATTTCCAGGTTCAGTTGTGCTGGAAGAGGACGTTCTCTGTCCTCTGTTAAAGAACTATTTTTTAATTTCACTTGCAAGCCGTCCATCTCTCTCTCTTTAATTTTTACTGGCATCTAGTGGTACAGTACTGTTTTTGTTAAAAATGCAGATTCTTTACTGGTCAAAACAGGAATTGTCCAGTAATAAAATGCAGCTTCTGGACACTAGAGGGTTAAGAGAGCTGGAGTTAAGCCTGAGTTTATAGGTCTGATGGTGTCACTAGGCAACAACTAACTTGCTGCAGCCAGCTCTTTTCAACCTCCTTGCTTCCTAATGAAGGCTGGTCTGCAGGCTGGTTTTGAAACAATAATAATGCAAAGCATATTTATTTCTTCTTCTTTTCACTTCCCACCAAACCCTAAACCAACAAAAACCCAAAATCAAAGAGCGATGCTGCACTTGCAGGTGCGCCGTGCTGGAAGCAGTTAAAAACAGATTTTGTAAGGTGGGGATGATTGTGGAGCTCCTATGTTTTAGCCATGTTTCAAGAATAGGGCTCTAGCTATAAGTCAAAGAGATAAAGAGAAAGGGGAAAAAAAAAAAAAAGAAAGAAAATGTCATTTAAGTATTCTGTGCAGTTTTGAGCTTGTAATTGCAAGACAGTACTTTTCCGAAGACCCTTCAAAATACAATTCAAAGTACTTCATGCCTTTTTAAATTGGAAATTTGGTCATGTTATGTTTCTGTGGCTTGAATGATTGTGTCTTGCATTCTTACCTGTTCTAAGGGATTAAAATGTGAGCCTGATTTAAACAGCTAATTCTTTACAGTTGTCTTGAAGACATTGTATTATTTTCAGTAACACAGAAATATTAAAGACATTGTGACAAACTGAAGCAATTCTCATGATAGATTGTTCTGCAAATCATTTGTCTAACTACATGAAATTCCTACAAACAAGGAAAGAACAAATGACCCTTAAATTCCATGGTAATTTTGCAAAATTTGAATACAATGCAATGAAAATAAGTCAGTCCTATGTAATCATCAAGGCATATTTTGTTTTCTGCATTTAAACAAAATAATATCACGTCTTTTATTCATGTGGTCCAAGAGATTACATGCTCTTGCATTCAATACTTCCAGTTCTTTATCTTAAACCTGAATTCTGCTGTCAGAAATTCTGCACCCCAGCATCTATACAACCCTAAGATTTTTGCCATGCTAAAGTATTTATTCTATTTAAAGACAGGTCCTTGTACATTTGGTAGGCTTAGTATCTCACAGCAAATAGAGAAATATGAGCATATTGCGTTACATTGTCAGAACCGCAGCCCTGTGTAGTTATGAATACTCACAAACTGACCTGTGCCCTACTAGCTTGCGATTGCGGCACATTTTCCCCAGAGGCAAAATTTGGACACATTAAAGCTAATTTGACAGTTCATGTGAAACTGGTCACTGTTGTCCTGCCTAAGATACAGCACGATTCTCTTTGGTTTTTACAAAGCATATTATAGATTTAATTAATATGGCTACTCTCAGAACAGAGATTGAAAGCTATTTCCACTGAGGTCTTAATTCTGCCCACTGTTCAGTGTTTCCTGCAGGGTTTGCATTTCAGAGTAAGCTCAGCACTGCTGGGTCTTTACTGCAAGAAGGCTTTCATTTTTTGCAGACAATAAGCCTTATTTCCTCCTTTGAAATAACTTTTTAGCTGGTCTATTTTCATGCACACTGTCTTTCAGATTTAAAGCCCTCCCTTCTTATGCTGCACAAGCAGCAAGTTCTTAATCTTCATCTGCTCCATACAGCAATATGTGCCCATGCACTCACTACAGCCTAGAAAAGCCTTACAAAGCCATAACAAAGGAGTAAGGAAGCAGCTGCCATGTTCAAGTAACACTAGGTTCTGTGTTTGTGGAGCTGAAATTAATTTCAGCCCCAAAGAAACATGTATTCCCAGTTTGATGATCTCTCTTTACAGCAAGAAAGCAAGTAATCAGGGTCACAGAGAATGAATAGTTACACTAACTTAGTAATGAGCAGGTTACACACAGCCCTTCAATCTCTTTTTAAAGTCAAGCAAGTCAAATCAGTAGGTTCTAGATCATTCATCCACCTAAAAATCCTGGATAACTCCTTGAGCACCATCTAGAAAATAAATCTAAGCTTTCCTCAGAGGTGCAGTTTGTAGTCAAGGCACCTTGCCTCATGCTGGAGGCAGGACACTGATTTTCACAGCAGCAGAAAGCCTCTCAGTGGCCAACAATGAATTTATGCCCAAGGAGACTATATTGTAAGAATACAATGCAGTACAGCTACAATATCATAAACTTGGAGGTGCTAAAGCTGTGCTTTGCCAAGGAATGGCAACATCCCACATGCCCACGCTGGATGAAAAGGTACTTGCTCTAGCAAGGACTACGTTGGAGACCATGGAGACCCACTGTGTTTCAGTTTCAGGTCGTTCACCCCCACTTGGACCTCCAGTTCAGACAGCCATTAGGAAACCATAGAGTTAGCCTCAGGGTAAGTAATTTACAGTCAAAACAACATCACCATATCAACAGCTAAGCTCTCCATTTTCCTCATAACATTCACCTACCCCATGAGAAGGAGAGATGCAACCCCTCACACCTCATATACTGACTGTACACAGCATGCAAAAACTGTCCTGGTTTAAGGAAGGAACTAACCTTCTCAGACAGAAAGTTCATAACATACGTGTAAATCTCTTATTGAGCACTTGTGCTTGAATAGCAAATGTTGCAAAGAAGGATGATAGGATTTTTTAACCACCTGCAGTGTACGGCGTCTGTGACTGTTCCTACTTACTATCACAGGGCTGACAACTTACCAGGTACAGCATCATCCCTCTGTGGGAAGGAAGGATGGATCAGAGGGAGTGTGCCACAGGCCATTTCATTTTTGTCCCCAGCTCCATTAGGAAACAACTGACTTTTCTTCCCAGCATGCTCCTTTTATCTTGTCTTACTTCTGAGTGATTTCCCCCCCATTACCACTTCCCTCCTCAACTTTAGCACTGGCTCTGAATGCTGATGAGACACTGTGTGTCACCCCAGGTAGTTACTTAGGTACTTCAGGTATGACAAATACCTGACCTGCAAACATTCAGGGATCTGTTATCTGAAACAGCCCAGGTGTTACGTTGGTGCTGTCTGGATCACAAAAAAATCTACACACATGCACACAAACAAACACAGCTCTTGTGCAGAGGGTGGAAAGGAACAAAAACAAAACCACAGATTTTAATAGAACAAAGACTAAGGAAAGATATTTGCTTTTAAAATGCAACATCTCTTTCTTGCTTCTCAGAGATCTACAGGAATTAAGGATAAATAGCAACTTAAATGTATTTTTTTTTTTATTTGCAACATTGAAAGCTTCAATTTTCTTTCATTGAGGGGGAACAATGTTTTTCTTTCCAGTAGGAAGAAAATTGTTCTGTGATTATAATGACATCATGCTGCCTCTCACAGATTGTTGGAAGTCTAAGAGCTTGAGAAAGAGGAAGGGCACATGAAGCACAGTACAGCCTTTCAGCTGTTTAAGTAAAAATTCCTATGCATATGCATGTACAAAAAGTAAGGAGTAAATGAACTTTTTTATCTTTAACTCTAACTCTCTTTCCCTTAGCCAAAACACTAATGAAAACTGGGACTGGAAGAAATGTATGTGTGTCTTAGTTTGATTTTCCTCTGTAAAGTAGCGATAAGCCAAAACAAGAATCCAAATACCTTTGGAGGAAAACAAAGATCACAATAATGTTCAAAATTTACAGTGTAATTTCAGCACCATATTTTTGTCACATTTTATATTAAAAAGTATTTGATTGTTTACAGTGCAAGTTATGTTATAATGAGTGAGAACTGTTTTCATGTCACTTGGAGAATTAAAATACTAAAGTGACAAAGCATGAATTTGTTTCCTACAATTTGAGTCTGTGTCCTGGAAAATTAGAATTCTTATATTCAGCCGTGCTTCATGGTTGAGCAATAATATTAGTAAAGTCTATTGCCATTTTAGGGTCTTTGGGACCAGGACCATAATGCTTATGTATTTTGGGTCCCCTTTAGACTTTAAAGGACTGGCCATTCATAAACTATGCTAAAGAATAGTTGCTGGATGCTGCCAATCATCATGTCGGAGCGTGCAGGGAGACAACTTGCAGGTTAACTGCAGTAGCGTACTGACCCTCCTCGTTCATTCCTGCCTCCTCCCCTGCTGCATCAAGGCCTGATTCAGGACTCTCCGAGTTCATCTGCCCCTTCCTTCTACCACTACTCACTTCTAGTGATTCACATCCCTCATCTTTAGGGCAACATAATTCAATTCTGCTTGCTTTACTGACATGCCAAAAGCTTCCTCCAAGCTATGCCAATACACAAACGAGTGACTGCTTTGAGCTCTTTTTCCTGGGAGTCTAACAGTCTTGTCATTCTCAAACGTGGAGCATAAAACTCCCTTACAAAAGACTGAAGCGAAACCTCAGCCACCAAGGAATTTCTGGCTATCATTACTCAAAACAACACTGCAGAAATCAGTGTATTGCTTCTTTGCACATCGCTGTTATTTGGGAAATGCTTTTATTACAGAGAAATGGAATAGTACACACATATTTCATGAAACTCTGCTTATGCAGTACCGAAAAGGTTGCTTTCATCTCTGAAATTTTAACACTTGTAAGAAAAAGAATTTTGTCAGGTAGTAGTCAAAATATTAGCCTGTCACTTGTGGCTAAAGGAAAATAGACCCACAGAGATTTCCCCAGAGTATGGTAAGGTTATTATTGGCCCAAAAGTGATTTTACAGGACTCATAATGCAAAGACATACTATGGCCTTTTTTATTCTGATTTTTATCACAAGTTTTACAACTTCACATGTTGTCCTAGTAAGAATTCCAGATACACTGTAAGACACTGTCTGAGCTCACCTTCATTTTCTAGCTCCTCCCTGTCCAAACTCAGAAATCTGCCAAGGAAAATCTGAGCATTATGAATTGCAATGCCAATATATCAGTCTAATGTTCAGAGTACGAATGAAGATGAAGAGTAGTCACTGATAACATATTATCAGCAGTTTGGACCTCTTTATATTCAAAAGCCTTGCACACCTCAGTGAATCACAACTGAGCTGGTATCACCAGGAGAGAGCAGTAACCCGTCAAATCACCAAGAAGTGACTTAACTGTGACACATGAGAAACCATACAATCCAGAAACAGACTGGGACAGACACAAAAACTGGAAAAACTGGAAAAACTGGCACTGCATTTCCCCCACCTGGTAAATCACGTGCAAACAGGAAGCTATGGCTCCAGCAGCTGTTTGAGATCCCAAGTCCCACTCCAGTGAGGTACAATATCCAATTCCTGAGGCAGCTGAGACTTAGGTGAGCACTGAAAACCTGAATTAGGAGGGAAAGTCAGACCTTTCTCACCAGGCACGGGTGTGAGGACACCAGTCATCTGGTATTGCATCTGGTGCAACTGGTTCTTATAAGAGCAGCCCAGGCTGTAATCAAACCCTGAACTTGCAAATCTAACATTCAAAGTGCTGTTGGGCTTCTGCATAGAAGGTTACAAATACCTTTTCAGTACCGCTTCTGGCTGCCATGGCTGTTGGGGTTGACTGATTTAGTGCTTAGTTTGCTCGCCTTTCAAGGGCAAGTTTTCACCGAATTAGTGGTGGTGGAAAACATAAGATTTATTTAGTTCCTGCTCTCAGGACCTGATGAAAATGAACAGGGAGAGACATTGTTTGAACATGTGAACTCATTACAGGCACTAATGTAAATACATATTTTAAAATGGTATTTCTGCAATCTGTTCTATAGATATCCATATTCAGAACATGGCCATCTGCAAAGTGTGTGATAAAAAATTCCTGGAGCTGTTTCTTGATGGTCCTGACAGGCATGAAATTCTGTAATAAACCAGAGAGAACATACCTGTGGACACTCAAAGTATTAAATTATATTACCTTTTCTGTTCGCTGTTGCCAGCACAGGAATTAAAAAAAAAAAAAAAAAAAAATCACCTCGAGAAGATATTCCCAGCAATCACTACCACCAGTCTTTTCTTATCTGCAGCTCAGACTGTGGCATCCAATGGACTGAGATCAGTAAGTCCACTGAGATTTGCCTTCAGAATCCCTTCACATCTATTCCTAAAATCAAATTATTAAAAGCAGATCTGGCCTTCTGTGACTTCTTGCTGAACCACTGCCGAATAATTTCAATTTGGTACAAATTTTTAAAAACACAATGGCTTTTCTCTTTCCCCAGAGTGTACCATTGATTTCAAAATAAAACAGAATCTATACTGATATGCAGATACCAAAGGGAAAATGTAGAAAAATCAAAGTACATGTTTTAAAAACTGTATCTAGCCAAGCCTAGTTCAACTAAGTGCAATTACTCAACTCATAAAACTACCCAAATTCACTATATTTCTAAGTTTTTCATTGTAAACTACCATATCAAAGTTCAAATTCCAATCAAGATCATTAAACCTACTCCCTTTAAAGCTGGGAAATTATTTGCTACACATGCAAAGGGTTCTTTTTGGTGCTTTTTAAAGCTCCTGTAGTCAGTTTGCCATAATTACAGGATGAATAAGGATAAACACATAGGAAGGCACCCCTCCTTGCAAATCAGCTGGAAGCCAGTTGTTATGCTCTAAAACATTTCCATGCTTCTGCTCTGGCAATGTTTAAGCATTTGTAAACATCCCAAAATGCTATGTGGGAAGGGAAGTGATAGCAGATACAGGGAACAGAGAATAACAATTTCAGTCAAAGAACTAGTGAAAAGAAGTTGGGGATTGGACTAGATGATCTTTAAAGGTCCCTTCCAACCCAAACCATTCGATGAGCCTATGGAAATGGCATGATTGTACACATAGGAGAGATCCTTGGAAATTTTTGACCTTTTTCACTCCCAGCTGTGGCTATAACTCGGTCATTATAACTTGGCAGATTAAAAACTGAATGTCTTCTTCCTCTCTTCTCAAAAAAGTGGGGTTTTTTGATAAAAATAATAATAAAATAAATTTTCCAGTAGTATTTTGAACATAAACCAATGTTATATACAATTAATATATTGAGCTAATATTGAACTTGATAATTCTATGTTTTTTTGCTAGTTGTACACTCTATTCATATTAACCATTACTGGGTTCCAATTTTCTCCTCTAGCATCAAGACCATATGAGCCTGTCTTCCACAAGCTTTAATTAAGACATATATCATCAGAGGGCTTTCCAAACAAACAAAACACAAAACAAGTAGAATCAGATGAAAGATAAATTACGTGCTAGGTTTACTTTATTTTGTTGTTGTTTTATTCCCATCATTGGATTAGTCAGGAGCATTGAAGTACAGAGACCATGTCCAGCTCCTCTGACAGTCTGGTTAACAAGCAGTTAAGAAGAAAAGTATGTTATACATGAAGTGGAAAGTATACCCAGTCCCAGAGTTGACAATTTGTTACGTGAGTAGCAAAACTAATGAAACCAATTTTCTTACTTGTGCTGGCTTCTCTGGAGCATAACAAAGCATCAGTATTGACTGAAGCTCTTCCCACCATTGGGGTATTCACAGCAACCGTCTCCCATTCAGCTCCTTGGGAGTCTAATGAGAGTTGAACCCATGGTGTTTTCATCCCCTCAGCAGGAACACTGGGTGTCACTTCTGCCCCTGTTTGTGTTTCCTCAAAACTTGTAGGAATGTATGACATTCCTGAAGTCATTTGTATTTGACACATGTAGCAGAACCTGTTGGTGAGCAGGTTCCAAAGCTGCTGGGCCTGGGAGGAAGAGCTAGGGTGATACAGGCACAGTTGGAAATACCAGCAACACCACCAGATAAGTCTTGTTTTCTTTGAAAACTAGTCTTTAAAAGTATTGCCTTGTATTTTATGTAGACAGGGCTGAGTTTTCTTCCTGGTGAGAGAAATTTATTTAATAGTACAAGCTAAGTTTAGAAAACAATAGCAAACTATATTAAGTATGCTATCTCTGCCCTACCTGTTTATATCCAGACATTTGACAACATGAATATAATATGCATCTGTGCATGAATTATGAACTACATTTACATTAATTAAAGACCTGGTCATACATGTGGTATAGTAATCATGGATAAAAATGACCATCTGCCTGTTATATTTAGAACAGGAAAAATCTATTACAACTTTATTCATTTTAACTGTGTTCTGCCGCGCATTTACATTATATACATTGAGGTGAATAACATAAAAAAATAAGTACCAAATCAAGGATCTTCTTCATGTCATAGTTTCAGTCCTACTATTTTAAATACAACAAAAATATCTGAAAAATCATAAATGAAAATTCTTATAATCTGTGTATCTGTAATCTATTTGATGTCAATAGTGGCACATATGAAAGCTGATTTCCACACTTTATGATAAAGTTAGCCACATTGCGTGTCTCTGACAATCAGTCTGTTATTTGCACAATCCATGTCCTTCTGTGTTCTCAAAGTCATCAACTGAAAACTGGAGCTGGAATAGGGCATTTTCATTTAGTTTGCATTTGTTAGAGGTACAGTAATAACTGCATAAAGCAGACGAGTGACATTCCAAACCAGCTCTGACATTTCAAGTTTGTTCTTGTCCCCTAATGTTAAAGCACCACAACTGTTTTGCCAGTTTATTTCAATTTTATAGTGTTTCTTTTTTAAAAAAAAAATTATAACACACAAGCTGTTTTGCCCTGTGACCTTTCTCTTCAGAGTGGTCACTGAAACATCAAGCAATGAATATACCATACCTTCATCTTCTTCTTGAGGATGCAAGCACTTTTGAGAAGGTGAAGGGGAAACATTAGAAAACCTTGGCTCTGTCCTGTCATGTTGTCTTAGTGTGACATGAAATTCTGTGACATGTGACATTAAAAAAGGTCACTTTGACAACCTGAGTACTAGAATGCCAGCATATTTTTCACTACCACTGGCAGATGAATGGCAAATTATGCAATGTCTGCAACTAACAATAAAAATATTTTCTTCTTTTTTGCATTTTATGGAGTTTTATGGCTCCATGGAGCTTTAAAATGTTATGGAGCTTCTCCAGGATCTCTCCAGTTTTCTCATATCTTCACTGTAGAATTTTCTGTTGCAATGAGGTTTGTTTTGTTTATTTTTAAGGGCTTTATTTACTGTGTGAATGGTTACCCTATTCCTGCTTACTACATTGGATAGGAAAAGAAACAAAATTGCATTATTAGTACTATGTTTCAAATTTAAAGGAGGAAGAAATCCAAGAAAAAGATGTAAGACAGGCCCAAATCTTGCCTTTGAAGAACGATCAGCATTTTTGTAGATCAGCTGTGAGCCTCCAGGTTCATTCTGATATAGAATCATAGAATCATAGAATCGTTCAGGTTGGAAAAGACCTTTAAGATCATCCAGTCCAAACATTAACCTACACTACCAAGTCCACTCTAAACCAATCAAGGGTAGACTAGACTAAACCATGTCCCAAAGTGCCACATCTACCCATTTTTTTAACGCTTCCAGGGATGGTGACTCCACCACCTCTCTGGGCAGCCTGTTCCAATGCTTGACTACCCTTTCCATAAAGACATTTTTCCTAATATCCAATCTAAATCTCCCCTGGCACAGCTTGAGCCCATTTCCTCTCGTTCTATCGCTAACTACATGGGAGAAGAGACCAACACCCACCTCACTACAACCTCCTTTCAGGTAGTTGTAGAGAGCAATAAGGTCTCCCCTCAGCCTCCTCTTCTCCAGGCTAAACAACCCCAGTTCCCTCAGCCGCTCCTCATAAGGCCTGTGCTCCAGACCCTTCACCAGCTTTGTTGCCCTTCTCTGGACACGCTCCAGCACCTCAATGTCTTTCTTGTAGTGAGGGGCCCAAAACTGGACACAGTATTCCAGGTGCAGCCTCACCAGTGCCGAGTACAGGGAGACAATCACCTCCCTGCTCCTGCTGGCCACACTCTTCCTGATACAAGCCAGGATGCTGTTGGCCTTCTTGGCCTCCTGGGCACACTGCTGGCTCATATTCAGCCAGCTGTCGACCAACACCCCCATATGACCGATATCACAGCATTCAAACCCCCTTGAATTTAAGTTTTAGCACATTCTTAAAGACTGAAGTGACAGTTCTTAACCTACACCTAAAACCCATGGTGGAGATAGAACAGGAGATAAACCTGATGAATCTTTGCTGGAGACCAGAAAAGGCCTCTGTTTTTCTTGATTTTTTTTTTTTTTAACATAATCTCAGTTGCTTAGTAATGTATGACTTTAAAAAAAAAGACTGTGGTTCATATTTATACTCTGGTTTCCTTGTATTTATCGTGACACCTACCCAGGTCATTGTAGTATGTGTTCTGTCAGCTTTTTAAATTTTAAGCATTGTTCTCATGGGTGTATTACTTGTCCATTCTATTATACTTCACACAGTTGGGTTGCTGGGGTTTTGAATTGTCTTTTCAGCCTGCCAAGTGTGTTTTTAAAAGAGAAAGGCAAAAAAATGTGTTTTGTGAATGTTCTTCTTCTCTTATAAACAAAAAACATCGAATTTGGAAAAATGTGAGTTTGCAATTTAATGAAACAAGACAGGGAGAGACCTCCATCAATACTGTAAAAATGAAAAAACAATTCTTTTCCCCTGGGCTTTTTTTTTTTTTTTTTCTAAATAATGTAATATATCTCGGGTGTTGTGTAAGCATGGTGGATCACTAATAATCTCTCTAGTCAGAGAATAGCAATCTGAAGTGCTGATATACAGATGGTGTTTGTTTACTAAGTTGGCTATTGATATGCGTTTCCAGATGGTGATCTATCACGACTTTTCTTAAGAGCATAGGTAGATCTTGAAGAAATTTGGTCTGTTTAAATTGCATAGATTTCTTGGAAGGCAACAGTTCTTTACAACAGTTAAAACTCATGGCTCTAGAGCATTGGGCAAGTGATTTTTTATGCACATAGAAAAGATTCTAACTTTTATCAGAGGCTATAATGCTGTGTTGTTTAATCTCTCTTGATTTAAAACTTTTCAGATGGAGGAAGTTTTAAAAAATTATATAGAAAGGGAAATCTTTTAGAGTCAAAGAGAAGGGATGAATTTTGGTTTTTTTCTTAAATACTCATAATGGAACTGGGCTTTGAATTACTTCCTCAATTCCACTAAATCTGCATGTGTCATATTACATAAAACCAGAGTTTTCATAATCACAGTTGTTAATTCACTGTCTGAGGGACTATGGCATACAGTGTAGTATATACTGAAACATCAGAAAATCCAAGATCACAACAGGCTGGAATCAGTAGTATGAAAGCATACATTAAAGTATTCTGAAAAGCTAAATTCTGGGAAAACACCATTCTCCTCTTCTAATGCTATTAGAAGAGCTTCTGCAGATCTGTACTCCCAGATGGATCTTGAAAGATGGACAGCAGCTGATAAAGAATTCCGTTAGCATGTGGCAGGAAGCTTGTGTGTCTTACCATTACATTCCCATCCTGGGGGTCACCTATATGTGGGTCCTACACCCCACAGATGCGTCTGTTCACATGATGAAGGAGAAGGCCAAGGACCTGCTGATTAACGGGACAGCAGAAAACAGGCTGGGATGAGACCAGTGCACAGTTCTATTCCCAGCAGTGGCGGGGCTCAGAGTAAAAAAGGACAGTATGAAGTGGGCAATGGGAATGATCCAATACCATCTTTGCAGGCAACTTACATTGAGTAAAGCCAGAAGCCAGAAAATAAGCTAGCTAGTGACATAGAACTGCAACATGTATAAGACTTGTTCCAACTTAACTTCTAACAAGATAATCTTAACCAAACCACAAAATCAGGGCTACATTGTTATCCTTCTTGACCCCACAGCTCTGTCCAAACCAGTCAGCCTTGCTCCTGTTCCTGTAACGTTGTGTTTCTTCAATTCCATGGCTCCATGCTCTCCTTCCCTTCCTACATTTCTAATATCTTTTTCAGTCTGTCCTTTGATAATCTTCCTCTTCACCCAAATTCCCAAATTCCAGGTTCCCATAATTGCATGTAATAATTATTGCAGTTACTTTTCTTTGGTCTTGGCAAACATAGCTTCACCTTTCTCATATCTAACCAGAGTGCTGCTGGGAGAAATCTTTTCCTTGTCTGCTGCTTTGGCTGTGTCACTTTTTTCTTTTTGTTCTTTCACTGGCTTCCCCTTTCTCAACCATATGAAAGAGAAGTTACTTGTCATTTCCATCAAGGCACTTTATTTCCCATCCACATGTTCCCCATCACCTCTCACTCCACCTCAGAAGGGTGATTTTGCCCTACAGTGCCAACTCCCTGCACCTCTCGCAAGCTCACACCTGGGAGGATTTCCTCAGCCATCTACAAACACCAGCCTCCTTCAGCCTTCCTCCTAAGGCTCCTTTCTGCTCTGATGCCCTTTGAAACATAGCAGCAGTTAGCTTCTGCTGCACACTGCACCTACCATGTTGACCAGTACTGTCTCGCTGCTTCCTTGTTCCCCCATCTATCTGCAACCATCTGCTCTGCCTTGTCTTACGCGGCTATTGTGCTGCTCTGTGTTTGTGCAGACCCTCAGAGAAGCAAGGATTTTAAGGAGAGGTAATATCTTTTATTAGATCAACTGAAACAAATGGAAGAAACAGGCAAGGTTTTGGGTACTTCTTCAGTTCTATTGATTTTTTTCATTTGGTCTAAAAAAAACCCCCCACTTTCTCTCTTTAGAAATATTACCTCTCCTATACCCTTAAAGACAGACAGATGAAACACTACCACTGTAACTGTATAGGTGTATACAGAAAGTGAATATTCCCTTAGGTTACAAATCCCACAAAGCCAACAAAATGAGTGTTCATATCTGGAAAAAAATTGTGAAGTTTGCATCTGAGGAAAAAGTAGAGGTTGGGGCGGAGTGGTAATTACTGGCCATTTTTTACATTCTTATTTAGAGAAACTTCTATTGTGGGCCAGGTCACGTGCTACCTTCAGTTTCTGAACAGAATTAACATTATTAGAGAGGATGAATTTGGACCCTGCAATAGGACACAACTGTAACAGTTTATCCACAAGGGGAGGTCAGGATATTTTCAGCAATTCTGGTATTCATACCTTAGGCTCCATGTTGCTGCTGATCCCAGTGAAGGTTTTGGTATGGGATAGGAAAAATGGCTGCAAGGAAATTTCCTTCAAAGTTATGGAGTTGCCATATTTTTACAGCCAAGAATGAATTTACCATGACATACAAAATGTACTATCTTAGAAGATGCAGGAATTGTTGAAGGTTGACAAATAAAGAGTCTGAACAGCTTAGATGACCTTAGTACCATTGAAATTAATACTGTAGCCATGGCTCACTACTTGCTGTTTGGGACAGTTAGAGTATGCAATTGCTGAATAGTTACTATACAAAATGAAAAATACCTTTGATATTTTTATTTTTCTCAGAATGGCAACCATTTCTCAGCACCCTACTAGAGACTATGCCAATCTTGCTTATTTACTACCTACAAGATATGTTGCTTGAGAGTTACATAAATTAACACTTTAATTATTACTTTAAATGTACTATTGTAATTTTTCCATCAGGAAAAAAACATGCTATTTAACTATACCCACAGATGGCAGGCAAGAGGAGAGATAAACCCAAAGAAACTCTTCCTGCACAAGGGGAAATAAGATCTATAGATTTTCAAGTGGGAAAGCAGTTATCAGCAGTTTGCTTAGCAGGTTCTGGATTGCTATTTTATTCCATTATTTGAAAACAGTTAGTGACAATAAAATAAGGGCACAGTTGCACAATTGCACCTCTCCTATGAAGAAAGGCCTAGAGGGTTGTGTTTGTTGAGCCTGAAGAAGAAAAGGCTCTGGAGAAACCTTATTGTGGCCTTTCAATAGATAAAGGGGGCTTATAAGAAAGCTGGAGAGAGACTTTTTACCAAGGCCTCTAGTAACAGGACAAGAGGCAGCAGTTTTAAACTGAAAGAGGGTAGACTTAGACTGGACATAAGGAAGACATTTTCTACGAGAAGGGTGGTGAGATAGTGGAACAGGCTGTCCCATCCCTGAAGGTGTTCAAGATCAGATTGGATGGGTCTTTGAGGAACCTGATCTAGTGAAATATGTCCCTGCCCATGGCAGAGGGGTTGGAACTAGATGATCTTTAAAGTCCCTTCCAACCCAAACCATTCTACGATTCTATGATTCTGTAACTGGCATTGTAATTTTGCCATGAACTTTACAGGAAGTCCATAAAACCCAAAAGATGTTGAACAATAACTCTGTCCAGTTTTCACACCACAAACATATCTCAAAGCTGTGCACAAGCTGATTATCAGACATTAGCATGAATGAAGGGTTGCATAATATTTGACATGCTCAAAATCAAAGTATAGTTATTTTTATTGTTATTAAACATCTTAACTGATTTTTCAGAGATGTACAACTGCGAAAAACACTGATGCTCAGCTACCATTCAAGCCAATGAATGTAACAATTTCACTGCATCCCTTGTGTTCAGAAAGCAAACTGAGTGAAGAGTTTGTACTGAGATATCTCCTGGAAGGGACATTTCTGAAAGAATTAAGCCAAATGGCTATACAAACCCCAAAAGGAAAAAGCTTACTGAATTGCAGAGTCTGTTCTTCATGTTTATATTCAGCCCAATTCACCAGTGCATTTTTTTCCATTCCTTAGACTTTCACCAAGACAATTCATAATTGTTAACATAACTGCCTAAAGCCTTTTAGGTGTAAATCAGTAAGCAATGAAGTGAGGTGGAAAAGTAGCTTCCCTCTGACAGATGCATGCTTGAAAATGAGGTGATAATAGGTAAAATGGTATTAAGAAGACTAATGACATACAATAACAAGCCTGTCTAATTGTGAAGATTTAATTAAAGCAGAGCTGCTGTGATGCTGATGTAATTATTAAGAGAATATCTGGCTTTCTGTGTCAGATCAAGCTGCTGTTTCAAAATAATATAATCTAGACCTTTAAAAGGTCTAGAACATAGCAAGTCATATAAATATTTTAATCTACTTAATTACTTTGGTTTGAGAGTATATTAATGGAGCTAGGGAAAAAAATGTTTTTTCTGAGATGCTTCAGAAGTACATTATATGTTAAGCCCTTGCCATTCTGCAACACAGTGTCTGAAATTTTTATAAACAAGATTGTATGAATGATAAAAAAGCTGGATGAATGACAAACTGCAAAACACACAACATTTTATTGTAAGGTTATGTGGCTTGTTACAACTCTAAAGGTGCTCTCAGCTCTTTCCCACTGAATTATGTTTGCAACTGCAGCTAGCAACATATGCTATTTGGCCAATATGTGTTAGACACTAGAACTCGACTTCCAGGAGACTAATGTATGAAGCAGATTTCTCCTTAGGCTCCTTGCATTATCAGTGAAAAACTACTTCAGTTAGTAATTTAGAGCAGGGGAGCAGCTTATCTTAAGAAACCCTGACCTAGAAACTTAACTAGCTGGTATGAATTCCTCATTGTTCCTATTTCCAGTCTGGTCCCAATGTCCAATCTATCCTGGGGGCTCAAATATAAGTTGTGGGTTCGGAAGGATACATACATGGCTGGCTTCAATTGCCAGAAAATTTTGCTTGAAAACAGCTAGCTAATTCAAATGAAGCATTTTTCTTGCATCTGCTATCACCTTGATACATTTTCATGCTGTCTTGTACGCCTACTTCAGCACTTACACTTTCTCCTTATTATTCCCTTTTCAATATCCATTTACTGCCTTGGTTTCCACTTCATAGTGACCTTAATAACTGCTATGCTCAAGGAACTCAGTCAGCATCTCTCCTTGGAAAATGTTAGAATGTGCAAGATCTACTTGCTGTAATGTGACTCAGAAGTCCTAACATGACCCTTTCCTTTCCCTCCACTGATTTCTTCATTCATAAGGAGTAAATTTTTGCACCCTGTCTAACCCCATCAATACCTTTATGCCGGGGAGGATTGTGACTATCTATTAAATCCAAGTTTAAGATTGTTCTGAAAAAAGGACCCAACTGTTGTGCAGGAATGATGCAGACAGACAGTTCTGCATGCCTCCACAACAGGAGAGCCCAAGTGTACTTGGTATCTTACTATAGGAACAAAAATGTCATGTCATCTGGACAGATCAGTGGTGGAAAAGCAACCATACTACAACGCAACCCACCACATAATTTTCTCTGTTTAATACTCTTAAAAATGATACACTCACCTTGAGGTTGCTCTATAGATGGACTAGCAGCCAACAATATGGACAGAAAGCAGAATCATGGGCAACACGTCTGTGCCCACACTCAAGACTGCTACTCACCTTGTACGGCAGGGATATCTTCTCTGTCTTGCTTTGCAGTATTGCCATTGAGTGGCCCAAAGCCTCTAAGGGCAAAATAGAGCTTGATAAAAGCATCACAGCTAGGCTGATTTAAAATATCCCAAATGCAACTACTTGAGAGAAAATATAAATTCTATCACTGTCTAATTCAAATTAAGCAAAATTCACCAGTGGAAGGAAAGCTTCTTTTCCCTTGTCCCTGTACAAAGCAATAACAAAAATTAACAGCAGATGGTATGTGAACTATTAGTCATTTGGATAGTCATTCAAAGTCTATTTTATTCCTTTCACATATAATTTTAATTCTTTTTCCTTCCAATCACAGTTATATCTTTTCTAGTTATTTCAGCATTTCCGATTCCAGCTAATAACCAGAGATTAACATATAGCTGTGGGACCGAATTTTACAGAAGGTTTGGTTCAAATTTGATGCTATGAATACCATATTTATAACCAAGGAGGGAAAGGGACAAAACCAACATTTTACATAGGCCAGAGAAATAATTTAGAAGTGGTTTTCTGTCTTTAGAGTTACAGGCTTGAAGTGGTAGCCTACAGGCAATAGGATTTACACCTCCTCACCATTAGATTGTCCAATGATTCCACCACAACAAACTGCTTTGATAATTTCTGTTTACTCTGGGTTTTGGATTAATTGATCCAACACATTAGAAAAAACATCCCTCTAAGGTTTCCTCCATTTTCAGCTTGTCAAATATTGTTCTGCCTTTGTGCACTGTCTTTCAGATGTACTCTCCTCACCCTTTCAACATTTTACATGACCTGTACATCCCAATTTATTCTAGTACCGTGTTATGTCTTGTTTTCAGCATCAACATCAGTAATGATAATTCCAAAGAGAGCATGATTTAAAGGCTTCTCTTGAGCATGAAAATATTGCACAAATTAAGTTTCATGAGTTTCAGAAAACCAGTGGAAAGTATTCTTTATTATTTACAGAAATAGTTTTCAACAGTTGAATTAAATAGAAATGACAAATAAGGAGTCTTTAATTCCTCATGTTTTACAAAAATCTTACTCTTGCACTGCTTAATGTATTTTAAACATGTGCACTCTAAAGTTGAGTGAAATCTCAATCTATTCAGCCCCAAACTGTCTTTCTCTACCTTGCTTTCCTCCTTTCTAAATCACTTGTTCTTCTGAAAACAGATCTGAGAGGCTTTGCTCTCAGTACATGCATTTTTTTATAAAAACCTCATTCCAGTTCTTCCTAGCTTGTTAAAGTCATGCAAATATCTATTTGTGGTAGCCTTTGAGCTCTAGTGGTGGCCATGTTTGTTCCGTTCATACTGTCCCACGTTAAATGCCACCACAACTGATAGTGCAGGTTTGCTTTTGGAATTAACAAAAGATTAGGAACTGACATTGACAAAGATCCTCCTGTAAGAAATTGGCTTGATAAGTCCTAGTTCAGGAAGGACTGAAAATTGTTGAGTAAAGATCAGCCAGAATGATGATGTTTTGAAATTGTTGAAAGGCTAGACAACATGGGCTGAGGGCAGTTCCTGTTTCCTGGTTGTTCTGCCAATAGCATGAGATTGGATACCAAAGACTTGCTCTAACACTGCCCTAGGACACTTGACACAGGTGGAGTATCGGGGTAGGGGAGAAGGAGAAGTAGCTGTTTGCTTTCCTGGGGTCCATAGGTGGGCTGATGAAGAAATATACTTTGTAGTTTAAACTAAATACTGATTTCTTCTCTCTAAGTACTTCTCTGCTGATCAAAGCCAGAATCCATATTCTTTCCAGATCAAAAATATGGTTGAAAATATTGGAAGGTATCAAAATTCCCAGAAGACACAACTGGTAAACTGCGAAGCCACAAGGGGCTTGTGGATTCGCAAAGACTTTACAACTCATTTGACGTCAGAGGGCATCACAAATTCCAGGATATCTGTAATGGGAGGCAATTTTTTTTTTTTTTCTCCCTTAAGAGTTGAGGAGGAGAGTCAGTCATGACTTGCTTAAGCAAAAGGAAAAGGGGGAACTCTTAGAAAACTTCTGGGCTTACTTCTTTTGTATTTGCAAAAGGAAGCTATCTTAAAGTATTTCTCCTTCTAGGTAAAATCACAACGAAATTTAAAATTTCAGAAAGAAATCATAATGAAAAAATACCTTTCTGTTTCAAAAGACTGAAAAAGTATTTCTGTCACTTTATGTCCCTCTTCCAAATGTAATAAGTTGTGTTTCAAGGAAAAGAAAGGAAAGAATCTCTTCCATAGAGTCTGCAAGTGCCCTCACCCCAGAAGCTGTTAAAGAGAGCAGAACAGCTATATAAGATAGATGCATGATGAAACAACTCTCAGGATCAGTTGCGATTTAAGTAGTTTCTCTATGTAAATCTAGGCATCTGCCTATCTCAGGCAACACTTTCACAGAAAAAATGGAAATAGGGAGATAGAAATAAATCTGGACATGGAAAAAGAAGATGAGAGATGCAGAATAACCTAGTGGAGAAATTGTAGTTGTGCCTTTTTTTTGTTATGTGAAGCAAACTGCTTGGTTTTACCAGAAGATAACTTTCCCAAAAATAACTTTTATGTTATATGTGATACCAAATTTGTTCCACTGCACTCTTCATCTGTAAAACAAGTGACATAAACAGGATGTGCTTATACTGGCAATGACTTCTATTTGCAAGGTAAAAATATGGCACCATTGAAATAAATGACAGAACTCCCAATAAATTTAAAAGGACAAGTCTTCATCAAAATTTTTACTGTTTCTCAGTATTCAGCTGTAGTTAAGCAAATGGCTTGATCCTGCAAATTTTTATGTGGACGAGTGACTATACTCGCTACAAGATCTCTCACAGCTGTGTCACAGTCCCATTTTTAGTGTTAGGAAACAAGTAGGCAAATGGCAGCTTGGGGCAATATTACTATGGTAGCAGACCATCCTACTCCTTTGTTTTACTTCTGAGCTTTGCAGTCTTAGTGCACTGACTGACATTTGACCTGGAAGAATGCCCTGATCCAAAGGGCAGCCCCAGAGGGATCTTGTGTAAAAACAATGTTATTGTGTTCACAAACTGCAAAGGAGAAGAGAAATCTGCATACATTCACAGCTTTCAATTATGTCTCCAGGACTGAGAGTCAATTTGGATCTTTCCCAAGTGGCCAACTGAAGGCAAAATTCAAATTTAGATTCCTGTGAAACTTATGGATGACCCACACCCTGGCAAATGCTAGGTACTGCTTAATTGGGCCATAACATAGCTCATTAAATTATTGCTGTCTACAGTGCACCGGTCTTTTACTTCTATGTAACAGAAATACTTTGGGTTTGTTGTCCTTCTTCTAGCCCTATGGTAAATCACCTCTTCTATTCAGAAGACATGACCAAGGTAAGATTTACAGCTCTCATAGTTTATCAGTAAATTAAACTTTAGACCAGTCTTGATTCCAGGGATCTGTTATTCATTTCTGCACATTTTTTGAAGGACTAGAGCCAGAACAGAGACTCCAAATTTTAAAAAACCCATACTTATAAAGATATCAGATGCATTAAAGAAAGAGTTTACACAAGGTCTGGTTTTCATCCACAGTTGTTCTATGTACTGGTGACTACATTGTATGTTACTGCATTAAATCCAGTTAATGGAAAGAAAATAATGTATTGACGAGTATAAACCACTCTTAGAATTCAAGAAATTCAAACTGTAGCTTTAAGAGCTGAAATTATTTCCTTACATTACTCTAAAGAGACCTGTGTCCTAGACTCCTGAGCATCCTGGTTGCCTTCTGCTGCAGGATTTCCACTTCTCCACATGCAGCTGTATTCCAGCTGTGACCTCACCACCACCAGCCAGAGGAGGACAGTAGCTTCCCTCACTCTTCTGGTCATGATCCTACTAACATAACTCAATATTTGTTTTTCCTCATTCACAATGGAATTTCAATTTGGAGTTCAAGGTCTTTTTGTTAGGAAAGAGTGCATTTCATTATGTCTACTTCAGTAAGTACTCCATGGTTAAAAAGTTGCATAGTATAAAACCTTTTTCATACTTCCTTTTCATTAATTTATGATTTTTCTTTTTTTATTATTGGAGATGATTTAAAAACATAATTATTGTTAATGCTAGTGCCACTCTGGCACAAAGCCAGTGTTGTGAAGCTCTGCTTCAACAGAGCCTGTACAAACACTGAACAAAAAATAGTGTCCATAAAAGAATTTTCTTGGACTTCAGGATTGTGCTTCACAGTACCAATCTTTCAGTCTAAATTACTCTGGACCTCCAATAGGACTATTCTGCTGTGGGTTTGGGACAGCTAACATGAAACCATGAAAAGCTGCAGTAATTTCCACATCTGGAAGAATAACTTAGCAGCGTAGTCATTTGATAGTCATTGCTGTATACAACACAGTTGTATTACACTTCCCTGTTATTAACTGTCTTTTTTTCCCTAACGCCCAACCTGAATCTCCCAAGGTGCAACTTGTGGCCCTTGTCCCTTGCTGGGGGGAGTTTTTCTCTGTCATCTTTATAACTACCCTTAGAGCTGCAGGTTGTTATTAGATCACCCCTTAACTTCAGAAAGTTATGCAGATGAGGTCTAACAAGCACTCAGCAGAGGGGAACAGTCACTTTGCTCGATCTGCTGGCTGCTCCTGTTCACACACTCAGGATGCAGTTGCTCCTCTTTCCTGCTAGGGCACGCTGTGGCTTCATGTCCAGCTTGCTGCTCATTCCACCTTCAAAGCCTTTCCTGCAAAGCTGCTGCCCAGCCAAGCAGTCCCCAGCCTGTGCCCTGCCATGACGTTGGTCCGTTGCAGGGGGAGGACTTTGCATTTGTCCTTGTTGAATTTCATAATGTTCCTCCTGGCCCACCACTGTAGCCTGTCTGTGTCCCTTTGTATGGCAGCCCTGCCCTTGAGTATATTGGTCCCAGTTTGGTGTCATCTGCAGATGGGATGAGAGAGCACTCCCTTGCCTCTTCCAGGTCACTGATAAAAATGTTAACCTGAACAGGTCCCAGCACAGACTCCTGTTGTACTCCATTTTCCACTAACCTTCAGTTAGAGTACAAACCATTAATTAACTATGACCGCCTGAGCCCAGCCATCCGACCTGTTGCAATCCATGCAGTTGCGCATGCATCCAGACCATTATGTCCTGACTTGGATACAAGAACATTTTCTCAAACATTGCTGAAAACTTTGATAAAGTGGAAGATAAATGACGTTTGACACTCTCTCCTCACCCACAAATCTAGTCATTTTTTCACGGAAGGCAATCAGGTTGGTCGCGAAAGATTGGATTGACTAGGTGTCAATTCATGCTGGCCATTCTCAATCACCTTCTTCTCACTTCTTGTGCCCAGATATGTATTCTAAGAGGATTCACTGATTTTCTGTAATTTAATGGACTTAGACCCTATAACATTATCTTTAACATAAGCTCTTTGCTTTTAGACACAAAGTTTATAGTGTCAGTTCATGGGTCATTTGTACCACTAGGAATCTGTTGATTTCAACCAAGTTACTCCTCATTTAGGAAAAATATTTTAATAACAGAGTAGTGCAGCACTGGACCAGGTTGCCCAAGAAGGTTATGAAATCCCAACATTCAATTATCAGCCATTTACAGATTTATTCCTTTGGAAAAGTGTTCTTAGGGTTCTCTGTGGTAAGCACAATAAAAATAATTTCAGTTCTTTTATAAGTCTGTAAGATTCCCTTTTATGGCATAGAAAATCTCAGTGTTCAAAAATCCTTTTGTAGAAAATTAATTCGCAATTAGAATTTATCCCCATATTGCCATACAAGATTGCACTTAGGAAGACAAATAAAACAGAATGAACTATAAATTTCCCTCCTCATTATGAATGATCAGAATCCTTCAAAGGCATTATGCCTGATATAAATATGTGAAATATGGTCTTTCACTAGTGAATTTAAGTAAGTTTGGTTCAATAAAAAGTGAGCTGAAAAGCTCTTTGTGATCATGGAAGATCTCAAGTCCTGCTATGAGAGAGAAAATGGCCAAGATGGGAAAAAAAAGTAACAGCACTTCTTGAGCGGTATGGCTGACCACCCCGAGTTCTGAATGGATCAGAAGGAAGCCATACAAAGACAAGCATATTTCACACTTATTTATACTTCTGCCTTTCTTCTCCTTTTTATTTCCCCAAATGAAGGGAAATAAAACATGCTACAGAAGCATTTTCATTAACAAAAAATAATTATAGCCTCTAAAACATTTTTAAATTGAGGTAATTGCTTTGTATGACCTGCTGCTAACTGTGATTCTGCTCATGTTTTGCTAATTTTTTTCCTCAAAATATTTTGTTACTCCATTATGGGGTTTTTTTGGTTCAACAAACATGTCAAAAATTTGAAGCGGTGTTATTTTATAAATATTGTAGCCTGCAGTCTGATAAAATTAATGTAACAATTTGTACTGCTGGATTTTAAATTTCTTCTGTACTATATTGTTTCCTATTATTAGTGTTCCATCCCTGGCTGCATCACACCATTTTGAAAGCTCTGTTCACCTAAAAACGAAATACAAGTTTTCCTTTTCTGTAATTTAATGGACTTAGATGCTGTACTGTCAGCTTTAACATAAATTTTTGCTTTTAGATAATGAAGCCAACATTTGCAGTGCCAGTTCTCTAGTCATTTGTACTGCTACAACTCCATTGACTGCAGGGAAGTCATTCCTGATTTACAGAAGTGTAAATAACAGAATCACATTACGCACTACAGTGTTACTCTATTGACCAAGCACTAAGGGTTCTTGTGCAATGGGACAACCCAGAGCACAACACTGCAGGACTCAGGAGAAATGTTACATGGATGTAATGCATACTCTGTTTTGAAGCTTACAGCTTTACTTCTCACGGTGAGACTTTTCTATGGCTGCTTTGCCAATCAATCACTGGGCTGGAGCATTATCATACAAATACACATCATAATACTAAGATTGTGCAATAGAACTAGAACACCTCTACAACCCTTTGATTTGTCAGTGTTATAAAGTTAACGATTAATACAGCAGCTTGTCTCACCATTGTTACTGAAGTAAGAACAGTAAAATGTTTTGTCCCTTTTTTATGTGAAAATTGAAGCTGAGCGACTCCTACCCCTTCGTTTGCAAAAGGATATTCTGGCAATGTTCCTTTCAAGGAGGACTCTCTGAGGTTCATGTACATCACTTTAACAAGATCTTCCCTTTGGACAACCATTCTACAAATGTTTTCAAAACCAGACTTCAAAACCATAACCTTCTCTTTACAAGTGTTTTAAAGATATGTTAGAGAAAGATTATCTATATATTCTAACTAAAACAACTGGGATTTTTTTTTTTTTTCTAGTTGTAAGAGAAAAGACAATAACCTCTTCTATACATACACGGTACAGTTTTGTCACTGACAAAACCATGTGGCCTGCCTACCTCTTCCAGATATCCCATCTGAAATCTGATCTGTTATACAAATACAGTTCTAGATTGACTGAAATTTATATAAGGGAGGTTCACTACCTGTATCAAAGGAGCCAGGATTTCCTCATTAGACAATTAGACAATAAGAATAAATTATGAAATTAAGAAGAATTAAAAGAATACAAAAGGCTGAAGAACCTTATGCTACCTAGGGTGCCAGGAGGCTTTATGCCCCCCAGGCTTTCATATACCTGCAGATGCATCAAGCGATGCAAGAGAGCATGCCATGACCTTTAAGTCTGCCACATACCATTTTTTTCTCATCCCTTATCTTGAATACCTCATGGTCAAAACAGTGAAACACACAAAACATCTCAATATGCTGCAAGAAAGCTGATAGCAATTGCAACATGAAAGCAAGCTGCAAGAATGTGTAAAATTGTTTATTGTTCTATTATTATAATATTCAAATGAGAGATTCAGAGTCCTGAATAAACCAGTTTTAGATTGAAAATAATTTCTGGCAAAATATTGTTGGAAAAACATGCTGAAATAACAACAATAATATGATATCAAATTGAGTACAGTTAAACAGGGGACAAGAACTAGAAATTCTTTGCTACAACAACAAAAAAACTTACTTCAGAATAATTGCTTGCAACATATTCTACTATTTATCTAAAGAAGATGGAAGTGTGGATTATAAAACACAATTTGTTCCCTAAAGTCTATAGAAGTAAGAGGAAACAATATTGTCAGCGCTTTGGTTTTAGATAACACCATGTAATACACACATGAGAAGCATTAATAGATTGAGAAAAGGAAAATAATTTTATCTGCTGTCTGTCTTTATGCAAACATAAAGATTCACATATATAGCAGTAACAATAGCTTTAAGAATGGGCTTTTCTGTTACAGATCAACAGAATGAGCAGGGGGGGAAAACCCTTCATTTTATGGAAAGTAGTAGATAAGGTTCATGTATACGTGCTGGTTTGAGATGGAGAATCCGAGCTCTTAATGAAAAAAGTGTCCTGCCTGATACAATTAATTTCTAATAAATGTTGTATATGCTTTGGAATACCCAAATCATTAATATTATCACTTCCAGTTTCTGAAAAACCTTCAACACATCTATCTGACTTCAAATCTACCATGTTTCTTTTCTGCAAACTACACCATGAGATACAACTTCACATGAGAAGAGAAAGTAATATATTAGAAAGGGAATTTATGTTCATAATTATTTGCATTCCTCTAGGCTACTGAAACTGCAGTTTAGGCCAACTGCTGTATATGATTTTTGGAATGAATTAGAACTCAAGAATGTCCTTTCACATAAAAAGTTATAACTGTAAATCATAGATAATCCAGAAGCTCCAGTCAGCACCAGCTGTTTTCTAAAGAGACATCCTTTTTCCTCGGGAGAGCAGCAGTCCCAGATGAAGAAATCCATGCAATACAGATGTAGAGGTAACCATTTCAACAACATATTAGAGTAAGGTATTGGAAAATTACTAGTGAAAGGAGTTCATTTCAAACATATCATTCAGAGGATATGGGAATAAAAATCAAGGCCAGCAATTAATAAGACAGGGCTGGCAGTCTAATGTGCCTCCTGCCAAATACAATGGCTATTTTGATACCTACTTTTCCACTATAACCCAGGAAAGGAGGTGTTTTGAGTTTTAGGTGGTTATTTTCCCCTTTGGAACTGTGGACTAGTTCTAGGGTACCCTTAATTAATTGCCATTTATATACTGGTCATTAGTTTCTTGCCAGTACCCCTAAAATATGTTTGATGAGGGAGCCATGCGTCCCAAAGTTCCCATTGTGTATGTCCTTTGTGTGCAACAACTGCATGCCTTTGTTTCCTCTCTTTCGTTTTCCCTTTCCCACCAACCTTCACCACCTTCCTCTCTCTCAGGAGAAATGACTTTTCCGGTGGGTATGGACAGATCTAAGCCTGTGCATCTATGTTTTCATCAGGCTGGAGCAGAATCAGGTGCAGTTTGGAGGATGTGTGTCCTTGTTAAGTGGAGAACGGTGTTAAAAACTATCTGCCTTCCCTTTCAATAGAGCTTATTCCCTAGGTATAAAGAGAAACCATCATGTCTACACAACTTATGACTTGGGTCTGGCTTCCACGTAGCCTGTTCAGACCATGGACAAAAAAGCTCACCTTTGCACTCACCCCCATAGACCTGCCCTTAGGCTCAGCTATACTCAGTCTCTCCTGTCCTGATCTATTAACGTATTTCACATAACTGCAATGGCTTAGGACATGATACATGTTGGAAAATAATGTAGCTTAAAAGCATGCATGTAGATACAAGAAGCAAGAGGTTCTGGTTTCAAAATCTGACAGTGACTTTTGGTGCAGATCTCTTTAGCATGTCATCCAGTCTCAGTACCAAAGGAAAGCAGACTTTAAAGATGGAGCTGTGTCAAAGGTGTGTTTTGAAAAAACATCTCTGCAGCTGGTAAAAGGCACAGTGCCCAAGCCTAGGCTAATAAAAGCTACAGAGCTTCTCAACAGTTCAAGAATTTACAACAGCCGAGAATTTAGTCGACCTAGAGCTATGTAAATACTAGGAATTGTCAAACTGTTACTCTTAATTTATATTTCTTTGAATGTGGAATGGTTTGTCACCCATTAGTGTGAAAAACCCAGGTACCTCCAACAACAACCATGATTCTGAATATCTCAAAATCTTTATTTAGAGCCACACAGAATAAATTTAAGTACAGTAACTTTTTGTGTATGGCATAATATCCTCTACTACTCTGTTCCATTAAATGGTCATTCCAAGACCATAATATTGTTCCTACCATCTGTAGAGCAATGCCACATAAAAAATACTAGATGGTGTACAGAAATTTCTTATGCAGGTATATGTCATTTCTCAGTAGTGCATACTTGGTGCAGTACATCTCTATTAATATAAGGTCTTAAGCATCACTTATAAGGAAATATTGATTTTGCTTCTTAATCTGATGACCATATGTAAAAGCCAGATCTTCCAAATAGAAATTAGATCACCTGTTTTATCTTTATCCTCTTTCTACAACAGCCTAATGACTTGTTTGCATTGTTCCCTACTGCTGTGCATTGTCTTGATTATCTCAATGACTTTTCCACAGTAATCAACACTTCTTTCCTCATCAGTGTACTGGATGATTGGTTTCTTTTTCCCAGACTAATTATTTTATATATTTCTATACCAAACTGTATTTACCATCTGTTGACCCAATTACCTAAATGATGCAAATCCTCTTCAGTCTGGTTGCAGTTTCCCATTATTTGCTTTAACTTCCATGTCAGTAACATCCATAAGCCATGAGGGCTTATTTTCCATTCTACATCCATGTATCAATAGATCTTAAGACTGCAATCTAGAGGGTTGGATTCCACTGAAGAATATTCTGAAGCTGATGCACTGGACAATTATTTCTTCAAATGGTATAAAAGATACTAGTCAATATGTATGAAACTTCTGGCTTACCTTCAAGTTTAGGTCCAATTGTTCATTCACCTGCTCAGCCTATTCATCGCTTTTAAGGATTTCAGAGACATTTTTGAAGTATGGAGCTATCATTGCAGACATAAATAATTTGCTTCTCAGCTTTGCCAGATTTGTCTAACACTAACTAACTACCAACAAACAGAAAGAAGGCCAACACACAACTGTGCTCAGGTGCTCCTGACAACATGAGTTGCTTTACTGTTATCCTGAAAGAATGAAATACTACATTTTCTATGGATGAAAGCAGGTTTCCTAAGTATATCACACACTTCATATGAGAATGGCTGTGATACCAGCTAAAGATGCTACAGTAACCTTCAGGAAGCAGTACTGGCTTTGAATTTTACAAGAGAAGATACTAATAGTTTCTTTCTGAGAGGAAGCAGGATGGAGGAGAGTTTCTGAGAGATGGTACAAAGCATTTTCTCACTGTGATTTTTAAATAAGTGGGAGAAATCAGAAGGGAATGGTATATGCACAGAGAGAGTTAAAAGGCTGGAGGGTTTTTAGGGCGAGGGATTTGCAGTTTGCTCTAATTGCCTGCTTATTCCTTCATTACGGTTGAAGGGTTCTGGTAATTCACCATTATTAAATATTCAAGGACTGGTCGGGAGTAAGCATTCTTTGGGGATTGCTCTCATCACTCCAGTGCCAGTTGAAAATCCTGCTTTGTGCTTGTTCATGTGTGCAAATAAAGCTTTGCTTTTCCCTTTTTATTGACTTCCTTTACTAAAAAGGCTGTAAGCATTGTGGTAATGTGAGATTATTTAGGAAATTAACACTTGTGCGTCTTTCATGGAACTTTCCTCATATTAGCAAGAACAGTGTATTTATTTTTTGGAAGCAGAGAGTAAAAATGTTCCTCCCCTTGAGTAGAGCCTTTATATGTCCATACTCTACCCATTCCCACCATGCTAATACTCTCCCCTAACTGCATTTTCCTCACCTACAGACCCCATAGCATGAAAGGTCCATTCTCTTACTTCCTTGTCAAGGTGGACCAGTATAAAAGATACAGTCATAAGTTATACAGTAGTTTCAAGTCACTTGAAGAACAAATTGTCAGTTATGCTAGGGAAATATTGCATTACTGGAAAGGCTCTATCAATACCAGGACCCTGTCATAATAGAGAGCATTTACACATATAGCAATGGAGCATCCTTTCTGCAAGTCTTCAAAACAAAGAGGTACAAAATACCTTCTTCTACTGGGTAGGAACAAACAGCACCTACAAAAGCCTGAGAAGAGAGCTTGGCCATTGTGTAGTACACTGGCACAGAGGTTAGTCTCATTTCTAGGTAAGTTTTTCACTGAGGTCTGAGTTCTGTGGTGGGAGTAACAGCAAAGGTCCTTTAAATGGTGCAGAGGGATCACAACTGTTATATTGTAGAAATCAGTTGTCACCAGCAAGCACCTTCTAAGAAGGCTTGAGAGCTGCTCTTGGAATTACCACGATGTGATGGTCTCATGTTTGCATTTCAACATCCAGCTTTGTACATAAATGTTATCAGTTTATAAGGAGCATATAAAATACTTTCAAATTCAAATATGGGTTGCTACACAGAAAATTACAGAGTAATTACAGACCTTGGAGAGTCAAAGCAGCTATGGCTTATGTCCTGGATTTTGTTGAGGTTTGTACATGAAAAATTACATTTATGTTATCTTTCACCTGAAGCCAAATTCTGCTTTCATTTCTATTTTGATAACCTAAGGCACAATCTGAAGAAAATGAAGTTGCAAAACCTTGCATTGATCATACACAAGCAAACAAAAACCCCATAACAACCTGATGACAAAATTAAATCTGTGGAATCAGTATTATAAGGAGTAACATATAATTCTGAGGATTACTCACTGCCTTTGTTTACATCTTTGAAAATTTTAGACGTTAGGGAATTTTTCAGTGTTGTTATTACAACTCTACCAATGTTTGACACAACCCTGTTTCAGAATTCCTGATAGAAATGGGGAAAACTTAGGTTTGATCTCTAATCCTAATAAAATAAACAAGATTCTTTCTTCCTGGAACCATTGAATAAGAAAACTCAAAATAGATCTAGGCAAGGATTTTCACAAAATGGTATATCTACCTCCAAAAAAAGCAATTTAGTCAGACTCAAGCCTGGTGCAAATTTGCCTGAAATTCACCAAAGATTTTCAACTAAGTGAAAAAAGTATCAAAGGCTGATTTTCATAAAACTATGGTTTAATGGTTTGAGCACTTCAATACATAGATTATCAATTTCTTCTCTGACTGAAGAAGCTCAAAACACAAATCTTCCCCTCCTTGGAGAGTATCCTGACTAGCAGCCTGTAAACATATTTGACTTTTTTTCTCTACTTTGCATAACTGATTAAATGAAGGTGGTAATTCTTTCACATCTGCAATAAATATCCTATCCAGTGCTGTTGTTGGGTTGGTTTGTTTCTTTTTTTTTTTTTTTTTTTTATGTGGCCCTTTCTTCACACTGAAGCAAAGAGGGGGAGAGGGAGGGAGTGTTTTTTCCGGTCTGGTAGTTTCAAAAATCATTGAGGGGGATTTCATGGTTCCAGAATATCAGTTACTGAACATTAACTTATTTACATAACATGAAAGTGTCAACAGGAGAGACTGAGAATGCACTTTACCTTCCTCTGAAGCTAAATAACCTATAGCTATGTGACTATGGTGTTCCTCCTGAATAGGTAGACAATATGGGTGTGATTACCTTCTGAAAGGGATGGATCTGGACCTATGTCTCCTATATGTTTTATATCTGATCTACCACATAAAGGGGCACCTTTTTTCAGCAGTTTGGGAAAAAAAAAAAAAAAAAGAAGTCAGACTTTTCATTTACAAAACAAAAAAGTCAGCCAGACTGATCAGACTATCCAATCTCTGATGGCAAATGGTAGTGGACGGTCTAATAAAGACTGTAAGAACAGGGCAAGCATACACTGATATTTCAGCAGAATGCTTTCCCATTTTCTAGCAGTCTGGAACTTAGGGACCTCCTGAGCTTCTGATGGCATCTTTGTATTTAAAAGTCCCCGATGGGATGTTTCCTGCCATGAAGTTGTCCAACCACTTTTCAAAGCCATGTAAATTTGTAGTATCTGTGATATCCTGTGCAATAAGCTTCTCAGCTTAATTATGCAAGGTGTGAGGATGTACATCCTATTGCTCATTCAAATCTATCACCACATAATGCAATCTGATGGCTTGTTCTTATGGGGGGAGAAGGATGGAGGAGACATAAAGAGAATAATCATTCGCTACCACATCTTCCATGGCACCTGGGATTTTTTAGTCTTCTGTCCTGTCACCTTTTTCAGAATCTGTCATGAATCCACTGCCTCTTTCCTGAGGTGGAAGCAAACCAAAATGCACACAGTGTTCAGGTACAGCATGGACTGATATACACATACACTGTGGATTTACAGACCTCCATAGTAATGGTTGCTTTGGTGTCCTGGCTTTGGCTGGGATAGAGTTAATTTTCTTCCTGGTAGCTGGCATAGTGCTGCGTTTTGGATTTAGTAGGAGAATAATGCTGATAACACACTGATGGTTTAGTTGTTGCTAAGTACTGCTTACACCAGTCAAGGACTTTTCAGCTTCCCGTGCTCTGCCAGGTGCACAAGAAACTGGGAGGGGGCACAGCCAAGAGTGTTGATCCAAACTGACCAGAGGGCTATTCCATACCATATGACATCATGCTCAGTATATAAACTGGGGGGAGTTGGCTGGGGGCAGTGATTGCTGCTTGGGGACTGGCTGGGCGTGAGTTGGTGGGTCGTAAGCGGTTGCATCACTTGGGTTTTTTTTCCTGGGTTTTGTTTCTCTCTCTCATTGTTCTCCTTTTCATTACAATTTATTATTATTATTATTATTATTATTATTATTATTATTATTATTATTATTATTATTATATTTCAATTATTAAACTGTTCTTATCTCAACCCACAAGTTTTCTTACTTTTGCCCTTCCGAATCTCTCCCCCATCCCAGCACAGGGGGAGGGTGAGAGAGTGGCTGTGTGGTGCTTGGTTGCCGACAGGGGCTAAACCACGACATTTGGAGTCTAGCCCTTTCTCAGTTCATAAAATTTAGTTCATTTTTGACCTGAAAGAATGCTGAGCTGAGAACTACCATAATCTCAAACCTGACAACTGAATGTCAACAATTAGCTCACGGCCTACTACACTGCACATGCATACACTACTTTGTATTTATATTACTGAGTTTTTCCTGTTGTTTTGTCACACGGTTACTTAACTTCTCAGAGTCAGCCCTCATCTATGTTACTCAGAAAAACTGTATACTGTCAGCAGCCTCTGTCATCTCATTCTTCACACCCTTTCACACTCTTGCTGGTGACTTCCCAAAAGAAGTCTCTTAAAACTGTGACCTACTTTTTAGACAGGTTTTTGTACTGGTGAGGAGCTATCTTCTTCTTCCTCAACAGTTCTGATATTTCCTTGGTGCTTTTTTGGCACTTCTTCCTCGAGAGTTTTACATTTCCATTGGTGCTTTTTTTGGTACTTCTTATGTGACCTTGGGGTTTTGTTTTGATATGTAAGTGCTTGTGAGTGTCTGGTGCTAGCAATTTGCTAACATTCATTTTGTCTATTTGTTCCGTAGACCTCCTCTTTGGCTACTGATCCTTTATGGTTCTTTTACTACAGCCTTATGTTCTCTTAGCAGTCCTTTCACAAGTTCCTAACCTATTTGCCCTCTGCATACTCTTGCAGAATTTCTGTTTCTATTGTGCCTGTAAGTAGATGTATTCTTTTCTCAATATATTTCCAAGTGGCTGCTAAAAATCTTTGTAGCCTGACATGTTATGTTTCTACACAATAAAAACTGCCAGAGGTTAAGTTATTTCCTATTTTCCTCTTTTGGACATAACATTAAATTTCTGAAGGATGCCTTCTTTCTTCTGTTGTCCTCCCTCTCCCTGACACCCTTGTTTGACCACGGCAGCTTTTGATAGTCTTTCCATAGCCTTTTTAATAGATGACATTGTCTCCAATATGTGGTCTTTCAGCAGTTGCCATGCCACCTGCAAAAAATTTGTGCTTTCAGCTGCCCCTTTTAGTTTCCTTTTTTAAGATGCTTCCTTATTTTTTCTTGGAGGTCTCTTTTTGTCATCAAGCATGTGCAAAGTAAACGCTGGCCTCTGTCACTCCTGCAGGAACACTTGGAAGGGCCACATGGTCACTGCTAGGGAGCACCTCCATGTCCACTGCACTTTGGACAGTGCTTGTGCACTCTTCAGGCCCAAGGTAAGGCTGACATTTTCTCTCCTGGGTTTCTCACCACTAATTAGTTGTTTGCGGCAGCGCAGGCAGCAGGGAAGCCTTGCCATTCCCATCCAGGTCTGAGATTTCAATCTGCTTGCCATTCCCATCCAGGTCTGAGATTTCAATCTGTGTTGCCTGTTGTTTCACTTAGCTTTCTCTAACACTCATACCAACATGACCTATTCTGTAACACCATATTTCAAAGGGTTCAGGAAAGGCAGTGTCTCACTTTATTCTGTCTGGTACTCCAGTATATGCAAAAAAGATCATTTTCTGAGTTTCATTTCAATAGGGGATTATGGGAGATGAAAAAAAAAAGAAAAAAAGTAAGTTAAATTAGAGCTAAGCCATTTTCAAATTTGCAGCCAAGCCAAGAGACAACTATTCCCCAGCCCTAATTTCAGCAGCTTTCACAGAAGAAACACTAAAAATTTTCCTTATTTCAGTGTTTTTCCAGTTGACCGTTATTTATCACTGTGAATTAGATTTCAGTATATTTGCATATCTGCATTTAACAGCTTAGAAAATGTAAATTAAAAGTTAATTACACTGAAATATGAGGGGAAATATAATTATTATCTCAACATTAATTGTGTCAAGGAAACATATTTTAATACTTGAGTTAAACTGTGTAGTTATCGAGATCTGCATTAAATTATATGGCTTATGCTATCCATAAGGGGTAACTAGATTATAATTTATTCTTTCAGCCTTTACTATTTGTGAAAATACATAGTCCTCTGGCATATCATAATATCTAATTGCTTTTTCTTCTTTTTTTTACTTTCTCTGTCTTTTTTTGGCCCTGAAGGCTTACATCAGAACATCAATAACTTACTACAGTGAGTTATTTTGACTTGATCTACCTCTGCTTTATGGCAGACACAGCAGCCTTGGTTGGGACTGTAACTTTGACAGGCAAATTCTAGTCACTTTAGTCATCAACCATTCTGAATTACCAAAGGAAAACTATTAACAGATTTCTGTCATGAAAATACCGTCTCTTGTCACTGTCATGCAATAACTAGAATAAGCAAGTAAGCAAGTGCTCATTTTCTCATTGAGCTGACATATGTCTTCAGTCTTACCCACCCGAGCTTTGATATTTAGTGTGTCACATACCTACAAGAACTACAAAATTTAAAATGGAAAACTTTTCCGAAGAAAGTTCCAATTCAGTTTAAAACCGTGATGTTCTATACTTGCAGAAATGGCATTTGGAGGTTGCAGGCACCTAATAGGTGAAAGCTGTAGGACAAGGAACCTTTCTTGGTTGAACCTCCTCTCCTTTACTTACAGCTCTAAAGCCTGAAGCAAATCAAAGCTTAAGACATTGCAAAGCTTGAGACATCACAATTCAAATAAAAATAATGTCATCAGAAGAGCTTCCCCAGTGACTTTTGCCCAGGTATAGTGAAGTACCTCTGTATTTGCCCAAGTTTGCATATGTAGATAGTGTCATGGGTGTCTGCTTTAAAACAATGAACTCTTCTTCAGCCTAATTCAAGGACTTTGTCTCACTTTGCGTGAATACCTAAATTAGTGAAGGGAAAGGAAGACAGATGCTTATTTTTAATAGTATGGGGATAGTCAGTCTGTCTTTCACTGTCTTTTTCAAACCTCCTCCCTGATTTCCAAAAGGTGTCTCATTCATCCAGCTACAAACTAAAAGTATTTTCATATTATAGGAGAACTTTTTTCTGTCATGCTCATAATGAATGTGATAGCAACAAGTTATATCTGTGTACACTGGGGTTCCCCAAATATTGTTACTAGTGATAGAGCTGATATGGTGATAACCATGGCTGGATATTTTTATATTGTATGTCAAGTCTGGGAAGACATCTGGAAAGAGGCCACAGTTTTCCTCTTCTCACTATTCTGAAAAAAACTTTTAAAGTGGTACTTATTTGTGATAAGTGCAGATTTGTGTACAGAACACCAGTGATTGAATCATTCAGCATTCTTTCTGAAATGAGCTTGTTTTCAAAAGGAGAAAAATCGCATCATCTGTGAACAAAAAATTATTGTTTCACTGGCATTAAATTTTTTTAATCTTTAAAACTAAGTAGAGGGTTTGGGGTAGAATCAGCAAGTCAAATCCCTTAGAAATATTTGAAAATGTTGAACTTCAATTAAAGTTCCCATGTTGCATTGTAGAGATTTCACCTCTTTCATCAAGCCATTTGGGAACAAAAGTCAGATTTTTAAAAGTTGCTACTTTGCATAAATCCTTTGGGCTGAGAGAAGTGGTAGCTGTTTCCCAAATTTGTTAATGAATTTCACACTAAATACTTTGCAATCTGTAGAAACAAGGGACTTAACCTAAATTGCTTTTCCATCATTTTGAAAATATGGCAGTCTTCCCAACAGTAACATCTACTTTTTTTACTGGTGCTTTAATTCACAACTGTAAATTCTGACTATAATAGCATTGTCCTGGTTGAGTTTCCTTCATTTCATACCTCCTTATAGTAATCACAGTAGCCTGTGCTGATAAGCAACCAAGCTAAGGCACAGATGGTGGTCAGAGAGTAACTTTCAGTTTTGAGTACTCCAATTATATTATTCCCCTGGGACTTCCACTTGCAAAACAAGGTCACTTGCAGCCTGCCCAGTGACAGTGACAAACTGTGCTTCTAATTAAAGAAACCCAAAACACTGTTAGTACTATTTGCAGTTTCTCAGGGACCAGTAAGAAAAATATTTTAGCCTCACACTTTACTGATTATTATGAAATAAACATATATTTGTAATTAATGAGGACAGGAAATAATAAACATTCGGCCTTAATTTCATTCACATGCATGGTGACATGCGATCGTATAAAATAGGAGTACCAGTGACAGTCTCTCACAGTGAATGGAAACAACCACACTCAGTGGACTTGTGTTGCCACAAAGCACCTTTGCAGGCTGCTGGAGAAACATTCATTACAATGTACCACACTCATGTTTCATTAATACATAACCAATGTATAGAATTGCTCCATTAATCTTCAAGACGAATGACTGCTGTCAGGGCTTTGTTACAGACTTATCTCTGCCACCAACACTTGTGCACTGAGACAGTAATAGCAACATGGCATTTGATCTTGAGTAAGGGCGAAAAGAATGACTATTCCAAGTAATTAAAGATACTCAATTTAGACAGTTGATCTTATTTTCCAGGATCTGGTACTGTATGTTTTACTAATGAATCATCACAAGTACCGAACACCAGTGCTAACCTGAAAATTTTTAACCTGCAGGAAAACCAATTAATGATACTATGTGATTGTGGGCTTTTAACCAGTTTCTTTAGCTTCTCCCTTTCAGCCAGAAACAAATCTACCCAAACTTCAAGACAAAAAAGGCCAAAGGTCAAGAAAGATTCAGCTGTAATTAACTTTTGAATGCATTGCTCTGCAGAGAACTTTGCTTAATGGCCATGTTGATATGCTTGGATTTTTTTTTTTTTCAGTTCGATTCTTGGTCAGATCAGATTAATGTGCACCTAAAATGATGGCTTTGCAAAACAGCAAAATGGAAAAGGAAAGTCTTGCAGACTGCACTTGAATTCTTGTGATTGTCTTATCACTTGCACATGTCTGTTTTAGTTTCTATGAGTGAAGTGACATGTCAAAGTTCCAGATGGGCTGAGCAAACACCAAAATAGGCTACATTCAAGTACATGGAAAGCAAGTTCACTTAGATCCCCAGGCTCTCTCTGCTAACATGCTGGGACTTCAGGGAACTGAAAGCTTCAGGGAACACAACATTTCCCAGTCTGCAAGTCCAGCCTTGCTTTGTAGTGAGCAAAAGTTATCAACCTCTTATAGATTGTTATCTAATAGAACAAATTTTAATGTGGGATGTGTGTCCACATCACACGAATGTAGCGACCATCTTGTTAACTAAACACTTCGGGAATTTGTGGAATTGGCTTCAAGAAAGGCAGACTACATTGTTTTTGTAAGTCATAAATTACCAACATATTTTATAAAAGAAAGTGACCTTTTCACCTTTCCTGCAGTCAAAAAGAGCAGAAAAAATAGATTCCAAAGACATATGATTTCACTCTGTTAAGAAAATGTTGACTATATTGGGAAGTGTATTGAATAGAATCATAAGATTAAATCAGTAACAAAACCAGTTTTATTCCTATAACGCCAAATATGTCTGCTTTCTGGTAACAGTTCAAATCTAGTTCAATATGTTCTACTTCATCTGACCTATGACCAGTCTTTCTATGTTTAAATGAAACTGTGCTCTTAATTGTTTCAGGGAGTGTGTGTCATTGTCATGAGTTTGCTATGATTATTTTATTAGATCCCATGGGAGAAATGTGGCATATAAATTTAGCAACAACTAGTGTATCCCTGGAAAAAAATATTCAACTTTTGAAGAAATAGCAGTCAAAATTAAATATTTTCTGAGGGGAAATGAGAGGGTTGGTGGAGAATAGACCATAGTACACCAGGTATTTGGGGATCCTGAGACCAATGTACTTAAATTTTCTATTAGGATTTATTAAGGCAAACACAATTAAATTTGCTGCTTGGGTTTATTTCCTAAGTTAATGGCACCTTTGCTGGGGCACTTGTTCTTCATGGAACAAGCCCTTATCGCTATATCTGTCCATTCTGTCTATCCGGTGTCTAATTTTGCATTACCTGGCATAAAATTATATTTTCATTTATTGCTAAATGTACCTCATTACCCAGCACTTAAGCCTCATTTCTAATCCATGAATTCCATTAAAACAATTTACATGTTTTAAATTACACTGATTTGGGATATTTGTTTTCTTGTCTGTATTCGGAGGAGACAGAACAGCATAGTGTCAGAGAAACAAGGAGAGAAAAATGGCTTTGAAAAGTTGTGAGTTAAAAATTGGAGAAATTCAGACAGACATTCTGCCTCAAAGAGGATGGGATATGTAGCCTGGGGAGGGAGGATAAGGTTACAGCCTTTAAGCCATGCTATGCAGGAAGATCCACAAGAAAATCTAGGTCGGCCTCTCACTAAAGATTGCAAACCACTCAGTAGTAGTGGCAGTCTATATTTGGTATTTTTGTGAGGGAGAAGCAGGAGAAGATCCTCACTTGACCTCAAGCACAGTACCAGGCAAGAGGTGGTTGTGAGAGAACAGGTGCAGGCATAGTTTTAGGTGCTAAATCTCCATTAGGTGCCCCACTTCCAAGTAATCCAGATGCAAACTCCCAACTGGTTTTCCCCTCCTTTACTTCCTATTACTGGTAACTACAGAGAGCTCTTTTCTTGTCTGCTTTTTTAATATCTGCTGTTGACTACCATTTTTAATTACTTAAACATTTATAAAGATAACTAATTCTTTCTAGCACAGTCCACAGATTTTCCCTGTTTCTTTTTTATGGCAAGGATGTCTGTCTTTTTCCAGAGCATGCAAAATGTGACCTGTAGGTGTATGTTTTCCATTTGCACCCCTTCATGTCTTTGCCTCTTCCACTGCATCGGCAACAAACTTCTGCTCTTTGGTTTTAATACCTTTCCTTTACCATTCAGCTTCATCCAACACTATTAATTTATCAAGCTGTTCACTTCCAATTTCACTGCCAGATAGTCCCAGTTGCACCCATCTTCAAGTTGTCCCCATGTGACCTCTCAAGAATGAGAGGAAATGGGGGAACCATAGACGTTCAGTCCATTAAGAGAAATATGTCCCTCTGCAATATGTCTCTGAGCAACAGGCTCTCTACATGAGTAAAGGAAATCTGGAGACACAGGCCTCCTTAGCACAAAGCCAGCCTTTCTCTGTATCCCACAAAGTCCTGTCAAAGATTTAAGAAGCTGTCATCTTAATCCCTTTTGGTGAGCTGAGATAATAACTTTGTTACATGACTTCTTCCACACTTTCATAGCAGTCACTCCTCATCCCCACAACCCTTTGCTGTCATGGGACTGCTTTGTTCAGTGGTCCAACCTTGCCTGCTGGCAGGGCCCATGCTCTGCAGGACATACTGGCTGTTCAAAATATACTTATCTGTAGAGTGCACAGCATAGCATAAAGATTTACTGACATGCATATGCTGCCAAAATACTATCACAGTGAAGTTGTTGCAGATTAAATTATTTAATAACTCTGCTTAATTAGTTAGACTTCACTATAGGCAGGATGTGCTGATTATTGGCCCATCACTGCAGAAAACAGCTGGAGAGCATATCTGGGGTAGTTTAAAATGAACCAGCATGGAGCATCATGCTGCTAGATTGCTCCCTGCTCTACCAAGTCCTTTGGTCTGCCATCTCAATGAAGGTAGGGGATGGAGATCCATGTGGCAGCAAAGACACAAGGAATATGGATGTGTTGGAAACCACAGAAGTGCCTGAGAGTGGTCACATGGGAATTAGGGCTTCTCCCCCCAAAAAGGTGGCAGGATCAACAGCCCAACTGAAGCGCAACTATACCCATGCACGCAGCATGGGCAACAAACAGGAGGAGCTGGAAGCCATTGTGCAGCTGGAAAACTATGATACAGTTGCCATCACAGAAACAGGGTGGGATGACTTGCACAACTGGAGTGCTGCAATAGATGACTATAAACTCTTCAGAAGGGATAGTCAAAGAAGCAGAGGCGGTGGGGTAGTCCTGTATGTTAGGGAATGCTTAGATTACCTTGAACTTTATGATGGTGACAATAAGGTTGAGTGTTTATGGGTAAGAATCAGGGGAAAGGCAGATATCATGGTAGTAGTCTGTTATAGACCACCCAACCAGGATGAAGAGATGGATGAAATATTCTATACGCAGCTGGGAGAAGTCTCATGATCGCTAGCCCTTGTTCTCGTGGGGGACAATAACTTACCAGATGTCTGCTGGAAATACAATACAGGAGAGAGGAAACAGTCTAGGAGGTTCCTGGGGTGTGTGGAGGATAACTTCCTGACACAGCTGGTGAGTAAGCCAGCTAGGGAAGATGCCCTGCTGGACCTGTTGTTTGTAAACAGAGAAGGACTTGTGGGTGATGGGATGGTTGGAGGCCGTCTTGGGTACAGTGATCATGAAATGATACAGTTTCTCATTCTCAGAGAAGTAAGGAGAGGGGGTCAGCAGAACTGCTACTTTGGACTTCTGGAGGGCAGACTTTGGCCTGTTTAGGGCCTGGCTGACAGATTCCCTTGGGAGGCCTTCCTGAAGGGCAAAGGAGTCCAGGAAGACCAGACATTCTTCAAGAAGAAAAGCTTAAAGGTGCAGGAGCAGGCTTTCCCCGTGTGCTGGCAGGGAAGAAGACCAGCCTGGCTGAACAGAGAGCTTTGGCTGGAACTCAGGAAAAAAAAAAGAGATTTTATGACCTTTGGAAGAAGGGGCAGGCAACTCAGGAGGACAAGGATGTTGTGAAGTTATGCAGGGAGAAAATTAGAAGGGCCAAAGCCCAACTAGAACTTAATCTGGCTAGGGCCATAAAAGACAATAAAAAATGTTTCTGTAAATACATTAGCAATAAAAGAAGGGCTAAGGAGAATCTCCATCCTTTATTGGATGCAGGGGGAAACATAGTGACAAAGGCTGAAGAAAAGGCTGAGGTACTTAATGCCTTCTTTGCCTCAGTCCTTAATAGTAAGACCAGTTGATCTTGGGGTACCCATCTCCCTGAGCTGGAAGACAGGGACGGGGAGCAGAATGAAGACCCCATAATCCAAGGGGAAATGGTTAGCAACATGCTACAGCACTTGGAGACTCACAAGTCTATGGGGCCAGATGGGATCCACCCAAGGGTACTGAAGGAGCTGGTGGAAGTGCTCACCAAGCCACCTTCAATCATTTATCAGGAGTCCTGGCTAACCAGGGAGGTCCCAGTTGACTGGAGGCTTGCCAATGTGATGCCCATCTACAAGAAGGGCCGGAAGGAAGATCCAGTGAACAACAGGCCTGTCAGCCTGACCTTGGTGCCAGGGAAGGTTATGGAGGAGATCATCCTGAGTGCCATCACGTGGCACGTACAGGACAGCTAGGGGATCAGGCCCATTCAGCATGGGTTTATGAAAGGCAGGTCCTGCTTGACTAACCTGATTTCCTTCTTTGACAAGGTGATCCTCTTAGTGGATGAGGGAAAGGCTGTGGATGTCATTTACCTGGACTTTAGTAAAGCCTTTGACACCGTTTCCCACAGCATTCTCCTGGAGAAACTGGCTGCTCATGGCTTGGACAGGTGTACTCTTCACTGGGTAAAAAGCTGGCTGGATGGCCAGTCCCAAAGAGTTGTGGTGAATGGAGTTAAATCCAGTTGGTGGCTGCTCACAAGTGGTGTTCCCCAGGGCTGAGTATTGGGACTAGTTCTGTTTAATATCTTTGTCAATGATCTGGGCAAGGGGATCAAGTCCACCCTCAGTAGGTCTGCAGATGACACCAACTTGGGTGGGAGACTTGATCTGCTTGAGGGTAGGAAGGCTCTACAGAGGGATCTGGACAGGCTGGATCAATGGGCCAAGGCCAATTGTGTGAGATTCAGCAAGGCTAAGTGCCAGGTCCTGCACTTGGGTCCCAACAACCCCATGCAATGCAACAGGTTTGGGGAAGAGTGGCTGGGAAGCTGCCCAGCAGAAAAGGACCTGGGGGTGTTTGTCAACAGCTGGCTGAATATGAGCCGGCAGTGTGCCCAGGTGGCCAAGAAGGCCAATAGCATGGCCTTGTACCAGAAATATCTGGCTTGTATCAGAAATAGTGTGGCCAGCAGGAGCAGGGAGGTGATTGTCCCCCTGTAGTCGGCACTGGTGAGGCTGCACCTGGAATACTGTGTCCAGTTTTGGGCCCCTCAATACAAGAACGACATTGAGGTGCTGGAGCATGTCGAGAGAAGGGCAACAAAGCTGGTGAAGAGTCTTGAGAACAAGTTGCGAGGAGCAGCTGAGCGAACTGGGGTCGCTTAGTGTGGAGAAGAGGAGCGTGAGGGGTGACCTTATAGCTCTCTGCAACTACCTGAAAAGAGGTTGTAGCGAGGTGGGTGTCGGTCTCTTTCCCAAGTAACAAGGCATAGGATGAGAGGAAATGGCCTCAAGTTGCACCAGGGGACGTTTAGATTGGATATTAGGAAAAAATTCTTCACGGAAAGGGTAGTCAAGCATTGGAAGAGGCTGCCCAGGGAAGTGGTTGAGTCACCATCCCTGGAGGTATTTAAGACACGCAGAAGTGGTGCTTAGGTACGTGATTTAGTGGTGAACTTGGCAGTGCTAGGTTAACAATTCAACTTGATTATCTTAAAGGTATTTTCCAACCTAAATGACTCCTATTCTATTCTATTCTATTCTATTCTATTCTATTCTATTCTATTCTATTCTATTCTATTCTATTCTATTCTATTCTATCAAAGATAGCTTAAAAGAAAGCTTCTAAAGGCGGCATCTCCATGCTGAATCAAGGTCTGGAGCACCAGTATGCGACCATGCGTGGTGGAGTATCACCAACACTTCTCATTGAGTAAATGCAATGGGAGAGGTGGAAAAAACATGGGAGTGTGGATTAAGAAGACCTACAGGGGAATATCAAGGCATTAGTATGGCAAAGCGAGAATCAAGAGTTCCATTTCTGACTGTATGTGCTCACTTTTTTACTTCTCTCTATGCTTCAGTTCCACATCTGTTATGAGGGCTCACCTCTACTTTTCAGAGCACTGGAAGACTAAATACCAGTACTGAATACACAAAATACAGTAATGTCCCTGAAATACTATTGGTAAATAGGATATAAGAATTCTTATGGAAAACAGGAAAGTGACAAGTTGGAAAAATGCAAAGCTTCTGTTTTTCCAGAAACCAGAGAGGGAGGCTGTAATCTTTCTGAGCACCCTGTAGAATTCAAGTTACTTTTACTTAATCAGTGAATACCAACACTGTACTCGACGAGGGTGCTTTTTCTCAGAATGACCAGAGATGCAGCACATTGTTTTTCCTAATGAAAATGAGGTTAATGAATGGCCCTACTGTTTTCACTGTTATTCTTTTTTCTGCGTTTTAACGGTGCATTACCAAAATGTGAACTGCCTTGTCCAACTTTCTCCTCTATTTACAGATACCATTAAAAGCAGCCAGGTTGCACTGATGTGTGTTCTAATGGCTGATGGTAGCATCTAATGGTGTGAACAAGATGGGAAATACCTGATGTTCCTTTAAATGGCAGAAGAGTGGTGCATTACAGGTCATGGAAGTAACACAGACTGCCATCAGTAAGGATCCCCTGGAAATGTTTATGCCTTCTTCCTGTATTATTCTCACGTGCCGTGTTTGTGGATTTGATAAAAGCTAATCATCCTTGACTAATGTGAGGAGCATTCCAGGACTATCTGTGTGGATTGTCCACTAGGTGTCATACTAGAAGGCCTGTGTTTAATGCACACTTGTGAGTCGTCTCATGTTCAGATAAGATACATCATACACCCTCTGCAACACAGGCCACAATTTAAAAAAAAAAAAATTAAAAATATGGTCACTCTATATATTAGTTCTTAAAACAGAATAAGCACACTAGTATTCCTGGATGCATTCCCAAGGCATATATGAGAAGAGTTTCAAAGGCAGTATTCCCAAAGAAATATATTACCTGAAAAATATTCCAGTACAGAGGATTCCCCAGAGAATCTGATTATGTTTAGGTGGCAATATTTGCACATTACATCTTCAAAACATCAAAGCAGGGTTCCTACTATTGGCTGTGTTACAGGTGAAAGTTAAAATATAATCAAATTAGCCAAAAGTGAAATAAATTACATTAATCATTATTACATATGAAAAATTACATTATCAAAAGCATCAAACTGCCAAAAATTAGTGAGCATTTCAACAGTTACGGTGAAAAATGCAGAGTGAATACATTATTATACTAAATGTCACTTGTAGTGGTTTAAATACACTGTACAATATTGTAATATCATCCACTAACAATGATGAATACATAAAAAAGAAAAATAACATGGGGCTACCTTTTTTATGCCTGTGTGTAAACAATCTTTTCTTCTGCAGCTGTAGAAAATTTCAGTGTTTGAATGTAGCCTTTTAACTATCTGAACATGCTTGTGGTGGGTATGCTTAGAGTTTACAATTGCAGCTCCGAATGATGTATAAATCTGCTAACGTGGGCAGAAAGATTTTAAAATCTTAATTCCAACATAACTTAAATCAGCCTGCCTAATCTAACTTATACCCAAATCTAACTCATTCGGCAAGCCAGCTACCTCCTGAAACAGTAACCCACCAGTAAACTCAACTGGCTGGCAGGTCTGCAGAGCTTTGGAGATAAATGACAGCAAAATATCTCAAGAAAATACTATTATTAAATTAAATTATTTGCTTTACAAATTTAAATTAGAAAGATTTTAACCACTTTCCTGAAAGAATCATCTTATTGCTCTCTAGGTTTAAATGGTAAAATGCCCAATTTTTCTCCAGCAGGAGCTGATTTTCAGTACACTGCAGTCACTTTGCCAAGACTAGCATTAAAAAACACATCACACCAACTCCTTCTTGATGATGGCCTATTTGCACAGGTTTCTAAAAAATCAGCTCAAGATTGTCTGTCCCAGTTTTAATTAAGTTAATCAGTTTTAATTACAGGTCTAAACACTACCTATGCATTTGCCAAAAAAAGCCTTACATTTTTTTCTTACTGCCTCATATTGAATACTCCTATGAAGCACTCATACAACACCTGCTTCACATTAAGATCTGCTCAAGACAGGTAACAGTGATACCAATTTTAGTATCATGTGGTAATATCTAATTACTGACAGAACTTCATCATAAAATGGTTATGAAAGTAATAATTTTATGTCTTCCTCAGAAAATGTCACTAGAAAGTCCAAGTCTGACTAAGAGAAACTGATTTACTTCCATTAGAATTCATTTCAAGCAACTGCCTAGTTTTGCCACTGTAACTTCAAAAAATGCTAATTAATTCTAAATCAGAATGTATGTAATTACAATAGTTTTCTGCTAGAAAACAAATTACCTGGTGTCCTTGAGGTGAACGATACAGAAGATATTTCATATTCCTTTCAACAGCATAAATATTTTACCTTTTAGGCCATGAAAATGATGTGCCAACCATAAACATTCTTTTTTTCCCTCTCAAATGTTTAGAGGCTGTTTTCTTCCTCTTAGCATGAAGACACTAAACAAGTTGACAGTCTGCTTGCCAGTCAGTTTAATCTCACTCTCTCATGGGTTTGTGGGAAAACTGTGGCATGCCAAGTTATTTTTGGCCAAATGTTACAGTATAAAGAGCCTTCAGGAGCTTTCATTTGGTGAGTGGACTAACTGGCAGCTGTTATACCTGCAGAATGTGAATTGATGTTGCCATGGAAATAGAATAACTTTTTTGTTGTTGTTGTTCTGTTTTGCACATTTGGATTTGCCCTAGTACAGAAGTCAGCTTGGGAAGAATCTTCAAGAACTGAATGAAAGACCAGGCAGCCTCTTGGAGAGAGATCAAAAGTTATTTTCATCTACTTCAGATAATGGCAATTTATGAACAAACCACTTGAGTTGCTCTTCCTAAATGGGAAGTAAGTGAAAAATAAAAATCCTCATTTCTTCTTTGTCTGTTGCTCACTGCCATATATTTTCCATTGCATTTTTCATACTGACCAAACTTCACAAGAACGTCCCTCTTTCAAAAGGTAGTGGGGACAGTTCTGTTACTTTCTTTAACACAAGCTGTATTATTAAATCTGTATTATTAAAAATATGTAATAAATGCACATAAGGCTTACAAATTTGTAATAAAGGAATTTACACTTTTGCATATGATCCGGAGCCACAGAGCTATGCAAAAAACAGATTCTCCAGCTGCATGACAACAGTAGCCCTAGAAATGAAATTTATGTGCCCTGAGATGACGCAGTTCCAACAGAGACCTTCCCACCCCAGCCTGTCTCCATCTTTAAAAAAAGTCAAGGAGACGTTTCCATCCAGTCGTAAAATCATTGTTGTTTTATCAGACAGTATATTAACCTTGGACTCTTCAAATCATCTTAGTATGAGGTCACTTAAATTGTTGCAAATCATGTTTCCACAGAGGGAAGATTTCAGAAAAGGGAAGTATTATTGACATGGTCAGTAATATTTCTTTTCTGTACTATACTAAAGACTTCAGCAAAAAGCAAAGAAGCTTTAAACCTCAGAATTTACCTCAGTTTGACAAAAAGCCAAGGACTGGCCATGTCTGCAGACCACTACCATGGTCAGTGCAGACAGACAGACCATAATAAGAAGTTAAAAATGGGTGGATTAAGTACAAGTGGTTACCATATGATTTCTGCACTAAGAGGAATACAACCCATGCACATTTGTCTGGAGGCAGGGGATGGTGGTGAAAGAGAAATCCACAACAGGTTGAGATTTTCATCTAAATGGATTAGAAGCACAAGTTTTACCAGAAGCTAACAGGGCTTGTGCCCTTCACATAAGAACTTAAAAACTGGCAAGAACTTTGTGGCATAGTGTATAGGATCTTGAGGGGTTTTTTGGTCTGGGGTTTTTTTTTTTTCTTTTTTTAGTGTAGTTGAGATTCCACTGTTTTTCCTGTTGTGGTAATTTTATCTCCCACTCAAATCTCAGAGGGGAGGCAAGACCTTCCAATATACTGGCTGTCAGCAGTTTAACAGCTACAAACTGATCAAGGAAGGAAAATGAGGCTTTTTCTTCTTGCTGAAATATTCTTTAGATTTAGATAAATCTAAACACTGTTGCCCCTCCAGGTCTTCACATTTTCTTCACTTTTCCTCATTTAGTTCTACATCTACTTTAATAAATATTTAACTACATGCACCAGCACTTCCCATTTACTCTCTCCTTAGCTTAAAGATTAATGTAGATATCTGAAGAAACATCTTAGCTTAAAAACATGGAAAAAATCATTTTGTTCATACATGCATTTAGACACAACCATGTTTACCTGATTTGCTTAATGGGACAGAAGATTTCACAACTACGTATTAGCCTAAGAGTCAGAAAATATTGAAAGAAAGATGAGGAAAGGATATGTCTCTGAGAAAACTTCTGATGGACTCATTTATGATTCCGACTGAAATCTTGTCACACTGGAATCAACAGGAAAACTGCCATGGTCTCCAGCAGGACAACAATTTAATTCCTGTTTTGATTATGCTTTTATTTTTCCCCATAAATGAGCATACCTGCTGTGTTCCATAATTTTCTTTTATATTCCCAGTGCAAAGGATGAAACCACAGTCTAATATGCAAATGAGGCCTAAATTTTCTATCAGACACATCAAGATCAAGAAAGCACTGTACATGCATTGACTCTATGCACAAACTAAAGCATGGCTGCAGCATGCCTAAGTGTGGCTGTAACCTGTCTAGCTGGGGCACTGGCATCCATGAAATCCTAGAAGAATGCACAAACCTATCTGTGACCTGCAATACTTAGGAATGAAGCTGTACATTTAGTCCTTGAGTAACTGAAGTCCGCTTAGGTGTACCTCTGATTTAATACAAACTCAGTTTATTTATTGACTGGGAGATGTGTCTGGCAGGAAGTTATACACTGGTACATACAAGCACCATGACTATTCGCAGTTTAGGTTTCAAATCTATGCAAGTTATCTGCATATTGTACTAATTAAAAACTATTTTTGAAGCCACCAGGGATGGTTTTGGGTTTGGTTTTTTTTTTTTTTGGGGGGGGGGAGGTTTGGGTTGGGTTTTGGGTTCTTTTTTGGGGGGGGGGGGTGTTTTGGGGTTTTTTTGTTTGTTTTTGGGTTTGGGTTTTTTGGTTTTTGGTGTTTTTTTTTTTCCTTAATCTAATAATACAAATAAGAGGTTTTGCTTTCTGAAAAGGCTAGGGGGCATATTTGTAACTAAGTGACAGTCAGACCTCCCAGGATCCTGGGCCTTTTCAGCATGCTGCATATAACAAGAAATTGCACTTATCACATGTATGTAATACTCAGATTCTTTCAGGCTTTGACAGGAGCCATACTATCTCAGATTTCTTTGTCAACAAGGTCACTTTTTCCCCAGATCAGCATAAATGTTTTTCCTTTGGTTCTAGAATTGTGACTGTAAACTTGAGCAGACATTTACCTACACCCCGTGTTGCTTTCAACTGATTCAGGGCCAAAGCAATCTTATGGTAAATTCATCAGCTTTAGTGGACTTCCATAGTGATGAACTTGAATCCAACCTCCTGTATTTAATACATTTTTAACATGAAGGACTAGTGAATGGCAAGAAATCTCTAAGAGTAAACTGTATTTCAAATTTCCTACTTGTATTTAATGAATTCTAGCACTGTATTTTAAAATGGCACTATATTTAGGCTGTGGTATTGCATCCATAAATATAATGTAGTACCAATAAATATTTCTCTGTTGACATGCAATGCAGAATTCTCACTGTAACCATGTGTCACACTTTTTGTCAACCTATCAGTCTGTCTGACTACAAGTTAATACATCTGTTTCTGCTTGCATTTTTAACCTTAGAAAAGTCTAACTTGGGCTTTGCTTATTCTGCAGGAAAACTCTGGATCTTTACAAAAATTTTCACAAATAAAATTTCCTCTAGAGTATCTGTTAGCTATTGCTATTTAACATATGCAAATTGAAAATAAACAGTAACTCCAATTATGCCTTTTTTTTCTTCTTTCTTCTCAGTTTAACAACTCCCCGTCTCCTTCTCCCACACCATTTAGTCATTAGCTCTCCTGCAGCCATCAACCATTCTATGTCAAAACCTTCTTGTTATATGGAGCATGCGGAAAAGGCTCAGGATCCTGGAAGGCCTGATTAGCAGTTAGGTACAAATATGCCCCCTAGCCTTTTCAGAAAGCAATACCTCTTATTTGCATTATTTAGATTAGAGGGGGGAAAACCCAACCAACCAAACAAGAACTGTCTGGGATTAGAGCAAACAAGTTTCAGATCTTCCTCATATATTGCAGAGGAAACAGGGGGAAGGGAAGAATAAAGAACATAAACCTCCATTTTTCAGCTCCTTAAGATACATTTAGAAATAACTGTCACATTTTGACCAGTAACAAATGAAGGCAGGTCTACAGAAGCAGGCTGTAACCATAAGGAAGAACAGTCACTCCTACAGCTGTGGGCATGTGCCTGCACCTGCACACTCTGCAAATGCAACTTCACTGTGCACAAGCCTCCCTTGTCAGAAAAGAGCAAAGACACAGCAACACAGCAAATGACCTTGTCATTTCAAAAACCCTCCCCAAATTTCACTGATTTTCATACCCTTCATCTAACAATTAATATCAATTCTTTACCCACCCTCACGAGGATAATTCTCCAATCCCATATTATTGTCTCATTAACAGTAAATGCAGTCCCCTTGAGAAATCTAGCAAAACAAACAATAATTGTGAATCACAGATCCTTGAAAATGAGCCCTTTTTGCTTAAAAAAAAAGTAAAATTCTCCAAAAAAAATTTTTTTAAATTGTAAATGCCAATATTTGGGACCTGTTTCTTGACTGCTGTTCTTTGAAAAGCATCTTTCCCTTTAGGGAGGATATGCCATATAATGCTTAAAGGGTTTTCCTTTTTTAATTTAGAAAAGCTGCTTCCCAAACCTCCTTGAACACGATTTTCCAACTGGCTTTCCCACATAGTAGGGAATATCTAACACCATTCCACAGGCCTGATTCAAGACCAGTGAAGTCAATACACACCCTCTGTTTCTAATGACCAGAGACCCCTCTCTTTTGCAAATCAGAGTACTTTACTGTACAAGAAGGTATCCAGATAGGGAGAATTAAAAAGCAATCATCTCCTGCTGAGATTGGACCAGATTCCAAACTGCAGTCTTTTAAGGTTTTTTTTTTTGTGGCTGTGTACAGGCTTTGTAGATGAAATGCCAAAAGCAGAGAATCTGATTGCAGTGACCTCATTACTGCTATAAAGATCCTTCAGTGGACAGTAAATGTGATGAGCTGCTAAATAATTGATTGTTTCAAGAACTTAATGCTGAGTGCTTTTCACGCATCAGTACAACATACTATTTTATAGGTGTTGGTGTGTCAGCAAAACTGTGAACCACGCACCTACAGTTCTCGCTGAGTAGAAAAAAAAGGAAAGAAGTGGGAGTCAGAGGCAGTTCCCCTGAAAGCTGAAAAGCATGGCTTGTCATCAGCTTCTTCAAAACTGAAGTGCAGTAAAGTTTTGATTCAGCTCTTTGCACTTAAATGCAAACTTCTAGTATCAGTATTACTGAGGAAGAGATGTTATTTGTTTATGGCAATAAAACAGCAAATTCTCAAATGCTTGGAAGCTCTTAATGGAAATTTTCCCTGCAGGTAGAAATCTTTACTCCACCCACACACAGCATATTGCTCTGCAGCAACAGCTATTGGGCTTGGCCATGGGCTGGGATAACGCAACATATCTGAAGTTTCTTCTTCTCAGATGACCTTGTAGCTTGCCAGATAAATAAAGGTCGAGAGGTGCCCAAAGTGTTAGAGAACAGGGCAGAAAGATTCCACAGCAGGAAATTAGAGATGGAAATGTTCCACTTGAGTAAGCACACCTTAGATCTCAGATCCTTAGAGCTGTGCCCAGCTTTGGGCTCCCCAGTACAAGAATGATGTTGATATAGTGGAGGGAACCCAGTGGAGGTCAAGGGACTGGACAACATGGTGCATGAGGAGAGGCTGAAAGAAGTGGGCCCATTCACCTTGGAGAAGAGAAGGCAAAAGGGAGCTCTTACTGGTGTCTGGACCTCTCTGATCAGAGAATACACAGACACTGGAGCTAGATGTTTTTGGAGGTGTGCAATACATGATAGGACTTTTTTTTTTTTTTTTTTTTTTTTCATGTGAATGGTTAAATACTGGAACAGAGGCCTAGAGAGGCTGTGGGACCTCTGTCCTCAGAGATGTTCAAGATTTGACTAGTCATGGCCCTGAAAAACCTGATCTAATTAGACCTTTTCTGAACAGGGTGTTGAATCAGATTAGCTTCTGGAGGATCCCCTTCAACACAATTTATGATTCTGTGAGACATAAGAAGAAGGGAAAGACTTGGCAACTCTAACCTAATTTCCAAACTAATATAAAATACTATCCATTTAAAATATATGCACTGTGTCACTACAAAAAAACCTCTGGTTCAAAGTACAAAGCTGTTATGAACATAAGCTTTCCTAATACGGACTTAAACATAAAACTATCTTGAGGACTTAAAACAAATGATCTGAAATTAAAATAAAATCTGAATAGGAAAATAGGGAATAAATAAGTAATTGACCTACTTGGGTTTTTTCCCCTATCCTTGACCATGTTTACTTGTACCAGATCTAAGGGAAATGTTATCCTCCTCTGAAATAAGCTTCATTTTTCCTAAAATGCCATGATATCTGGAAGGCATTTAGGAACAAGCTTGACATTCTGAAACCATATGCATTCACAAGTGAAAGAGAAATAAATAATAGTGACAACCAAACCGTGAATAGCTATTAACATCTTTGGAGATTGTGATCTGTCTACAGACTAGGCAGAAGGAGAATACATTTTGTGTTTCAGTTATTTAGTTGTTCTCAATTTTCCACAATTATGGCAGTGTTTCACCCAAGTGACATCCCTTGACTCTGAATAGACTGAAGGTTGTAATTTGTACCTATAGCAAAATTCATTGGTTTGGGCTCCCATTAAAACGTAACTTTTAAAATGAAAATCAGAGCTAAACTGGATGCATGAGGACATCCATTTAAAGTCTAATAAAAGCATCTTAGAGATCCAGGCACAAAACTCAACCTTGTTGCAAATTAATTATCAAAGTTTACACGACAGATTTACTGACATGAATCATTTGCCTTTTTAATGCTCCCTCCTGTCTAGTTTTTTGACTCTCCTTCACTTGACAGCCTTATTTATTTAATATGACTGGATGGTCCAAAATGATAGTTACTCTGACAACCAAAGAAAATTAGAACAGCGTGACATCAACAGCAAGAACAGAATGCAGGAACAAAGAGACTAAAAAGGAAGAACATAAGATTTGGCCCAACTCATTGTCTCTTCCTCTCTGACTCTCCTCTCTCTCTCTTATTTCTGCATGACAATACATGCCTCTCTCATGTTCTCTTCGTAAGTTCTGAAGCAGTAGATAACCCCAAGAAGACTGAACATTTGTGTATATGCAAGAAGAAAGCAAGAAAATACTCTGCAGTCTTTTTTTCTTTTTTTAATCTTTCTGTGTGCCGTGTACATGTCCTTACCAATATGCAAACAAGTATGTAGCAGCAGTGTCACAAGGAAACAAAAAGATGGTCTTAGAATGTTGAAACACAACAACAGGTTCTCTACAGATAAGAAAATTCACTGTGAAACGAAAAATATTTTGCAATACAGTTACTTCTGGATTACTATTTACAATTATCCCTTTGTCACTGAAAATAAATATTTGTTATTCTGTACTTCAACCAAAATACAGATATCTATGGTCAATAGAAGTTAGTGGCAAAAGCCACTCAAACTGTACTGAGTGTTCTGTAACCTGGGGACAAACAGAGAAATTCCCGTGACTGCTTCTCCATGGGAGCAATGTGTCAGCAGGTCAGATAGAGACCCCATCGCTTGTGTAACTGATATTCCTCTCTGCTTCCATCCCAGCAATGTGGAAGTAAAGGGAAAAACAGCTGACCTGGATACAGAGGTCTGAAGAGCAGAAGGACTCATAGCAGGTGAATCATGTAAAGGGCACAAACAAAAAGAAAAAGGACAAAATGCGGCAAACCCAGAAAAGAAACAGGGATGGAAAAGGTCTATAACTGGTGCAGAAAAGTCTTTCTCTGAACTTGAATATATCTTGGGATTCCTCTCTGAAATCGTTGGCACACAGAATTTTCTTAATGCCCAGATAGTTGCTGAAGCCCTATAAAGAACAATACCCTTTTGCTTCCACCTTTTACTGTTTAAGTCCTTCAAAGACAGTGTTCTTGTGTAGCTAGATGTCTGAAACCCAACTGAAAACTCATATGGGACCTAAAGTGGTACATATGATAAAGATATTATTTAAGCATTCTTTTCTGTGTAGGAAAATGCACTTAAAAATTATATTAGCATTTTATTTAGGTTACAAAAGCAAGCAGGCAAACAGAAGTTGGACAATGCTAGAGATGAAATAGCTGGCATGAAGGTTCTTTCCTTTTTCCTCATGTCCTCAAGTTCTTCATCACCATTAAATGCTGCTACACTTAGATCCTGTCTTTGCCTTCAACAATCTCCTTTTCGTTGCACAGTAGGAATGGCACCAGCAGCTCTACACAAGATTGCAAGCAGATATGACTGGATCTAGGAAGCATTAACTGAAAAGCAATAGGGCACGTAATATCTCTTGGAAGATTGGTTGCCAAAGTTGTAGGAAGGCCAGACATGACCAAAAAGCAAAAGCCAGGGGCAATCTATAGCAAATTTGGAGCAATGCCTTATTGTGACCATATCAGTGGTTTTCTCTGAGACCTCTAAGTTGCAGGGAAACACCTGAGAGCATTGGTTGTAGGGTGTGTCATTGCAAAGACCTAGTGTGGTTGAGGCATGTTCAGTGCAAACAGATTCTCATTTTCTCTTACAGCAAGGATCTAACAAGCTCTGTGGAGTATAACATCTACTGCAAATGACAAGTTTTACAGATTACAGCTCAGGCAGTTGTGAACAGCCTTTCATTAAGAAATCAGAAGGATCCTCTCTGATTTCAGGATTATCTCCTTGCCCTGCTACAAACATGAAGACATCCCAAATATTCAAAACACAGTTAGATCTTTGTATACATGACAGAAGTTAGGTCACCTTGCAACCCACTGACTTCTTCCCAGAGACTGTATAAGCAGGTAACTGAACTGCACACTTGGTGGGATGTCTAGGAAATCACTGGGCATCACATTTCACAGAGCAAAAAAATCTCTTCAGTACTCAGTAATATTCATGTATTTACCTCCATCACCCCCTATTTTCTGTAGCTGTTAGTGGCATTGTGTTTGGAAGAAGGTGGTCTGTGGGTCCCAAGAATGTATGCCTCATTAAAATGCAAAAAAGGACATGTTTTCTGTTTTCTTTCTTTAATGTTAAGAAACTGATTGATATGACAGTGGTCTTCATGCATTGTACTTTCTTTTATTACCTCCTGTAAGTAGTGGGACTCCATTTTAAAAAGCCCTGACACAAGACCATCATAACATTGTAGAGAACAAAAAATCTGCAAATAATATCCTAGCTCTGGGGAAAAGTTGGTGGCAGTTTTTTGTTTCAGTCATTCCTGATAGTAATGATTATTTTGCTATATTCCATCTCTTGTCAATGTGAAACATAAAACAGGTTGACTCTCATCTTTGTGCAGAAATCCTGGATATTAGATAAAGCAAATAACTTCATTACTATTAAGTATAATATTAAGTATTATCAGTAAGATGAAATAACAAAGTTTGAAGAGTAGGATTTTTTCCTCCAGAAATATATTTTTCCCTCTGATTTTATAGATGAACTTATGTATATGCATACTGCATTCATTTGATGGGTTCACTGAAAACTCAGTGATTTCTGGCAAAGATCCAGAAAATCAGGAATTGATATACATATTTATCTGAGATTAGATACAACATTTTGCTATTGCAAAAGAGTCTTTAATGCCCTTAAAAGACTTTTTGTATTCCTCTCTTTCCATACCCTTTATTATTTAAATTTCTTGCTTAAATGCTCTACATTTTTTAGCATTTCATTCTATCTTGAGATGATTCCAAGAAGATCCTGAAATTCTTATTTCCATCCTTTTAAAGAATCAATATGTACAATTTAGTCAATCTTTTTGAAGACCAAGAGGTATCTGTGTTTTCCAGTTGACTATATAGGCAAATGCTCTGAATGTCCAATACTTTGAATGAGACCTGTTGTGGTTTAGCCCCAGCCAGCAACTAAGCACCACGCAGCCGCTCGCTCATTCCCCCTACCCCAATGGGATGGGGGAGAGAATAGGAAGAGTACGAGTGAGAAACACTCCCGGGTTGAGATAAGAACAGTTTAATAATTGAAATAAAGTAAAATAGTAATGATGATAATAACAATATAATAATAATGATGATGATGATGATGATAATAATAATAATATACAAAGCAAGTGATGCACAATGCAATCGCTCACCACCCGCTGACTGATACCTAGACAGCTCCCGAGCAACAATTGCTGCTCCCTGGCCAACCCCCCCCCCCCCCCCCCCAGTTTATATACTGAGCATGATGTCATATGGTATGGAATAGCCCTTTGGGCAGTTTGGATCAACTATTCTGGCTGTGCCCCCTCCCAGTTTCTTGTGCACCTGGCAGAGCATGGGAAGCTGAAAAGTCCTTGACTAGCATAAGCAGTACTTAGCAACAACTAAAAACATCGGTGTGTTATCAGCATTCTTCTCCTACTAAATCCAAAACACAGCTCTATGCCTGCTACTAGGAAGAAAATGAACTCTATTCCAGCCGAAACCAGGACAAGACTGAACAACACTTTTGAAAAAGAAGCTCTGAAAACCTAACAGGAAAATTCCTTATCCCTCTCAAAAAATAGCTGAAAACTAATCAGATTACTGCCATACTCCAACAACCCTTTGGAACGCTGAAGACATTTTTGCCCATGAATGTCTATTCTACATTACTGCTGCAGGTACTGAAATGCCATTACCATGTAATGTGTAGAAATGCCAGGAATTAAATAGTATCTAAAATTGCAACAATTTAGGGACAAGGTCAAAGGTTCATCTCAAGTTTACATGATCCACTAGGCTACTGTGATTAAGGTATAACAATATTTGGTGTCACTGATACATAAAAAGAAACTTTTTCAAACAGGGCTTAAAATAAGCATGAAATAAAAGTATCTGCCAATGGTAATGACGAATTGGCAGATAAGTAAATGTCAGAGATACAAATAGATAAAATTCCATCAACCCGCAAAGAGAGTTGAAAAAAAAGCATATATAGTCTCATTCCTGCAATATCCTCCTGGGACCAAATGGGTTTATAGATTTAGTATAGCAGGGTTTAAAAAAGACAGGAAGTCAGAAGTGGTGGAAAATATATTTGCTGTATAAAAACACAAACAAACAAACAAAAAACAACCAAGCAGAAACTAAAAGTAAAAATGCTGGTGTCCGATATTTGGAAGTGGAAGAGATCTCTTTACTTGCTAAAGTTTCAAAGTCCTCTTCCTTTACTGCCTTTTCTCCAAGCAGGAACATTTGGCTTTAAAGAGCAGAATTAGGAAGTGAAAAGCATTCAAATACTTCTCCTTTTTGTTTCTTTGACTTTTCCTGACTGGATATCTTAATTCTGATTGCAGAGAATCACCCTAAAAAAGAACTATTTGGTATATAAAAGGTATTACAGATCAAAGATTAATGACTCTTAGAACCAAATTTTCCATTGCAGGCACCTACACTGGGCATACAAAATGTTTCTACACCCTGATTTGATAGGATCACTGTAAACATCTGCTTGAAAATACAATCCTGACTAAAAGCTAGATGAAAAGCTGGCTCTACAACCTGATAGAAGAGAATTTTTTTTAGTTACCACACCCCCAAGAAACCCCAATGCAGGACTGCTGCTCTGAAAGCTAATGGCCCAAAGCCTATTCAACTCAATGGGAGACTTTTCAATGACTCCATTAGATTATTGGATTGGGTTCAAAAAGCTTAATTTAAAGGTCTTTCATGACAGAATTTCACTCTAGTGACAGCATTATCCCAAATTCTGCTGTTCCCAAAAGCAATAACCCAATATTCATTTAAGCATCTGAGTTGATGTTAACTGCTACAGATTTCAACTCCAGAATATAGGGATTGTTCCACCTGGCAAATGCTAATTATTATGTTATTGTCATCCCCAAAGAAAAGCTCTATATATAGAAAGGCAAAACAGTTCTTTTCACACCGATTATTGAGTCACAGTAATTACATTTCATATGGGAAATATTTTATATCTAATTCAGTATGTGAACAATTATGTGCACCACGCCAATTATTAGTTAGCATGTGCACCTGATGTATCACACAGTTAATATAGACATATATAAAATGAAGAACATGAAATTAACAAAAAGTAACCCACTTCTGTCAGTAAGCAAAACACAGAATTTCCAGCTCAGAAGTTATCACATTTCAGCATCTGTTAATGTTGTATAGGGGCTAAAAGCTGACATTTCAATGTTCTTCATTGAACAGGTATTTATGGAAAAAAGGCTCTAGATTTGGAAATATGTCACTTTAAGGTCCCAATGAAAATGAAACATTTCAGCATTGCCAAAACTTTTTTTTCTTTTTTTCTTTTTCTTTCTTTTTTTTTTTTTTTAATGACACTAAACTCTTGTTTTCTGTCCATTCAAAAATAAGAATAGGTATTATGGAAGCTGAAGTTTGGATCATCATTCTCACCTACAGAACAACTCCTTGAAGATTTGCACTTCCCAAGGGTACTGTAGCTATCCTCCTAGCAGGGCCCACATGTTGCCTTGTGGGAACTGAAATTTGAGAGCTGAATTGCATTATTATTTCCTATGCAGAGCTTTCTAATCTAGCTGTATCTGCTGTAATCCAAACAGCTGACCAAAACAAATCTCTTCTGTCTTCTGAGAAATATGTTTCTTAAACAAGCCTGGCCTATGGGGAAGCATCCAAACTATAACTCCAATAAGGCAGTGCCGAGCTAGGGAACTGTGTTTTGCTTAACCACTTTGAAACAAAATATATCTGGGAAAATAATAGAATTTAACTGAAAATTATTTCAGTGGAACCAGCCTCAAAAGTCGAATCTGCACACAGAGAATTGGGGGCGGGGGGGGGGGGGGGGGGGGGAATCCTGAGATTTGCTGACATGCCATATCTGTGATTTAGTCCAACAGTTATGACCATAATCATACCTCTAGGCTGTGGCAGAGCATGCTGTGCAGCTGAGAAATGCAAAAACTGAGAGAAAGCTCATCTTTATATTTCCTTTCCTTGGGCCAATTTGCCAGTGTAAGTTAGATCATTCTCTGATGACAGATGGCTATAACCCTTGGAGGGCAAAGAACCCTAGCCAAAAGTTCACGAAAGTCCACATGAGGGTTTGCACTGACATCGTATGCTTTTGGTAGTATGGGCAGCTAAACCTCAGAGAGAGACAGGGGGTGAAAGAGTTTGAAAGTAGCTTAAAAGTGTTCCATGTTGCAGAACTGCCTTGTCTAGTAGAGATGCAAAGCACTGGCCCTGCCTCCCAAAATCAGGTCTTAACATGAGCTCTAGCAATTTAGGGTAGATGGCAAAAGGAGAATGCATTTATTTCTACAGACTACTGATCTCCACCCTGCAACCAAGTCTAGACCTACACATCAACTGAATCTAAAATATGTCTGTCTGGTATCTTACCAGGAGATGCTCTTTCCACCGCGTGTTCTACATCCTGTTCAGCTTAGTTGTAGAAGTTTACAATATAAATCATTAACAGTAGGAAAAATTAATTGTTTGGGGAAGCAGAAGTAGATTGCATACATTTGGGACACACCTATCATGAAACAGAAACAGAAATAATTCTGCGAGTAGGATTCATGTTAAATACCTAGTCAGTTCATCGTTTCTGAAGGCTGTAGTAATTTTATTGCTACTATTTCTAGAAAATTTTATCCAGCGGTAGTATTTGCAATCTAAAACTGGCACAGTCACATCTGGCAATGCTGCCTAGCCAAAATCAACATCCACACAGAAATACGCCTCTAAAGAAAACAGATACAGCCATGTATGGCAAAAATACCACTGCAGATAGGCAAGTAGAAAATACCTGCAGTAATGATTTGGATCAACTATTTCTCATGAGTCTCTTGCAACTGTGTACCAGCTATACTACACAAGCCAATAACTAGATGGTGCTGTAAGGAATTGTCTTAAAACCTTTAAAAGAAGAAAGTACATCATTTCATGATTTTAAAAGATACGTATATCAAAAGCAGTAGCTCAGCAGAATATGCAGTGTAAACCTGATAAAAGGAAATCTCCTGATGTTGAACACTCAGTGCAACACTGATATAATTCTCACTTGCTTTTTAATATTGTACGCTCACGTAAACACAGCATGTTCTCAGCCAAGTACAGAAGTATGTTGAGAATAAAAGTACATCTGATTCCTTAATAAATTAGAAGAATAAGGAACTCCTTTAGGAGAAAGAATCAACACAAAAAAGACCTTGGAGTCACTCTTAGATGTCAAATACCATTAAATACAACTTCATCTGTTGCTAGAGAAGATAAAAGCTGTATTTAAAAGCCTTGCCAAAAATGTCCTTTTCAGTACTAATTAGCATCAATGGTCAAAGCTGCTAGAGCAAAAGAACAGAGAGAGGGAGGACAAGAGAAATAAGTACCATCACTGGCACTAACAGGATTTTTTAAAGCTTTGTCTCATGATACATTAAAGGATATTTTTCTTTTAATATAATGTCCTAAGCTTACAAGTGCTATGAGCAGATGCCCTTCTCAATCTGCTCTAAAATCAAGCCCAATAGCACACAAAGAAAAGCCACAGCAGAAACTGCCTCTTCCTAGAATTTCCCCAGACAAGAAATTAGCAGTTCTATAGCATAAAATGAAGCAGAAACCTCCTTGTCAGGTTTGAGAGCACTTTTGGTTCCTACTTCAGGACTGTTCAGCCTACACCCCAGATCACAGGGAAAAGATTAAAATACAGTTAAAGAACTTTGCAGAGAGAATGAGTCAACACAACTGTGTGGCTTTTGTCTTCATGCGTTACGTGACTTTTACAGATTCACAAAATGGGGAATCTTACTGTTGCAGCAATCACATTCATTGGAATTGCAATGGACGTATTTTTGTTTGCTTGCTTTTTCCAGCTTTGACTGTGCAAAACAGACCCTTGTTAACAGGTGAAAGTGTAGAGGTCAAGAGATGCAGGTGTTTCTCATGTTTCAGAGTGGAAAGCAGGTTATCTGGTCTGTTCTACCATGTTGTCAAAAGCAAGTTGATCTTATCTTTTGGGAGTGCTGGTGGCCAGCCTGTGCACTTGTCTTCCTTTTCCCTGCTACCTCCAATGCACCTGGCACAGCTTAAAAAAAAAAAAAAAAGAAAAAAACACAAACCAAAAAAAAACCCCAAGAAAAACCAAACCCAAACCCAAAACACCAAGCAAAAAAAACCCCAAACCTTTTCACTTACATCATCACCCACATTTAGTTTCTTCGTCACCCATGGTTTAGTTTCTTCCAAAAACACAGTGCCTGCTAACTTCTCATTCACACAGAGTTAAGTCTGGAGCAATTGTGGAAGCAGTGCAGTTATATGGGTATAATAAGACATGAGAATTCCTATATTTCAAAATTACTGCTAACTCAAAATATGGGTCAGAGCCTAAAAACTGATTAGCCCCTTGAGCTTTTCATGTCTCTTCTTGTCATGAGTGACATGACAGGGGAAGAAGAATAAACAAGCCTTCTCCCTCATGCTCAGCATACAGGCAGCCTGGGGCACTGAAATCCTCTATATGCAAGGCTAGAAACAGCATTGGCATGATAGCTACACCAGCTTTCCAAACCTAACCTGTCATTACGTTTCAGTCCTTTTTATGAGAGGATCCTCTTTCACATTCCTTTCAGACTGACTTCATGGCCTGAATTCTCTGAACTGGTGCTAAATACTTGAACCAAACTTCCCAAAGATGAAAGCCTAGTTTGTTCTCAGCATCCTGCCAGTGTTTGGATTTATTACTGGAACAATCATCAAGAGTACAAGCCATGTAGTGGATTTGAGATATAGGCATCCTGTCATTATGGACAGGATCTCTATGTGATCATTTTAGAGTCCTTACCTAGTACTGAACAGATGTAAATGGTTTTACTCCCTACCAGTCTTGTATGAGAATCAATGAGTTAACGATGAATGTCCAGATGTCAATGTTCAACTACTGAGTCACACTGTGTTTGGTATTTCAACTGCATGGATGTTCACACAAATAAAAAAGTGGGTTTCCTTGTATTCTGAAACACAGTGTTCCAAAGGACCAAGAGACTGTTTTTAGGAAATGACCTTCAGTGTATGCAGTGCAATAAAGCCAGTCTCTTTCCAGGTAACAAAAACTAGAAGTGACCAACTTGAGCATTTCCACAGCGGACAAAGACAGTGAGGCACAGCATATGAACAGGCACAAGTTTGGTAGGATGCATCCATTAGCTTCACAGGTTAATTTCTAGAATAACCATCAGGATATCTTTTGTGAAGAGAAGACTTAAGAGAGCCTTGCATTTTACCACATCTGTACATTCATTCAAAGAAAACCAAAATAACCTGAAAGTGAAAACGCTCCTACATTTTTTTCAGTTCTGAACTACAGGTAGAACACTTATCTAGGATACTGAAATGTTACATTAAAATGTTTCTGAAGAGTTTGATGTATGCTTACATGCACATATTACACGTACTAATTAAATCTTCCACTCAACACCAGATATAAAAATCAAAATGCTAAGAAAGAAAATTAGGGCTGTTTTGTTAAGACAGAAAAAGTTACTTTTGCCTCAAAACAAAAAATAGCCACTTAAACAAAAGTTTATGGTATTCTTTATTTCATTTATTTTAAGTAATTGAGCTCTGCAACTGATATGATAGGAAATTATACTATTGCTTGATGTACATTTTCTCTTAATTATTAATATCATTCCATTGGGCAGCCCATCCTTGCCCCAGGAGGCATAGCTACAAGGAATTCAAACTGCTGTTAAAGTGAATGCCCCATCCAGATCTCCGTGGAAATCAAGCTGGCTCATACTCCTCTATAGGAACTAGAGCCTCAAATTGCTGAAGGTTTGTCTATATAAGCAAGTCCAACCCACATGGGATGAGGAGGAGATGAAGGTCAACAAAGAACATCCAGTTCTTTCTCTGTAAACATGTTTTGCTTCACATCTGAAGTTGTGACTAGGAAGGGCTTGATGCAACACAAGAGGAAGAAATAGGAAGGCAACATGAGATTTTTTCTTTCCAGCATGTTTCATGCAGTCTCAGAAATGCTTTTTGACAGCACCTCATGTGTTGAAGAGGAATTCTTCAATGTGCAATCAGCAAGGGGGTCTCTGTAGATGCAGGTTGGCATATGGTATCTCAAATTTCTCAGTGACAAGTGGCATGTTAGCAGAGCAACAGAGTAGCAGGGAAAAAGACATTTTGCTAATCACTCCCTGTTGCCCACACCCTCAGGCAGAATCATATTGCTTTATGCAGATGAGCTCATAACAGTTCCTTCAATTTAGCTTTTATATAAAAAAGTGCCAGCTCCTAACGCTATGTCAACAGGCACCCGAGGGCCTTCCACTTTACATTGCAAGTGTATTACTATTTAAAGATGAGCTTTTAGCTTAACATCATTGCTTGCCTTCAGAGTTTAATTACCGCCCTCCCCATGAGGCCCAATGAGCCATCCACTCCTCCCACGGGAGTTCTGCCTGGCAATGATCTTTAAATAAATAAGTAAATGCCAAATAAGCGCTTCTTAAAGATGCAGTGTCTTGTTTTCTGCCTGGCTTTGAAGCCTGCAGAAGCCAGGCTCTGATTTGCATCTCACTGGCAGCAAGCCATGTTGAATTTAAAGATCTCAGTTATAAATCTCATCTCTGATGTAAACTAGAAAGGGGATTTAAAAAACAGAAAACTTTTTTTCTTTGCTGTTTCTTGTGCTCAATTATCCTACATCATTACCTGTAGGCAGACGTAAATCACTGAAACAACAGCCTTTTGTACCCAGTTACACCATCTGTAAGTGTCTTACGCAGCTACAGCACTCTAGACAGCCTGCATTTGTTACAATACTCCTCCAAATTATCTTCCCATATTTCTTTCCACCACCTCTGTCTGTAACAGAATAGTAGCATTACAAAACGATTCATTCCCTTGAAATAAATATCCAAGATGTAAAATGGGTCAACATAGATGCACTTAATTCTGTAACAACTCAAGTTAGTGGGCAAGACACAGAGGTTAATAGACTCAACAGTGTCCATAGAAACAGGAATTTAAACAGACTTTTCTTTTAAAGAAGGAAATAACAAGAATTGGCACAACCAGATATTATTTCTGAGAGACGGCAGTATTACAAAGCAGCTACAGACAGAAAAGATGATCCTAGTTCATGGAATCCTATATCCAAATACACAGTGGCACCCAGCATGAAGAAAAAGCCAATGAGAGATGAATAAACAATAATCTAGGACCTAACATATATCCTTGCAACTGCCAGTCACTCAGCAAACCAAGAAACAGGGAGGAAATACAACACTGCAAAACAGCAAAGAGCTGTTGCAAACACTGTGAAGGAGACATAATGTATACCACCCTTGCACCATCTATTCTTCAAAGCAGCATACACGGCTGTGACTGAGCTAGAAAGGAATGGGCCAGGTGATCTGCTTCACCTTACTTCTCTGCTAACAGGAAAATAACCCACTTGTAGCATACCCTATTGGAGTAGTAATCACAACACTTCATTATTTCAAAAGGCCTAGACGCTGGCTGTGGTTTCTACGGTACTGTTCAGCACACGTTGCAAATTATATGTGAATGTCTCTCTGGAATTTGTGCCTGGCTTCAGAAACAAAATTCAGGCTTTACATTCAGAGTGGCTTTAAAGAAGAACAGGTCTGAACTTAAAATGAAACTTTTCAGCACATAATTATATAAACATAGTGAGTTTTTTTGTAACAGTTGCAAGAAAGCGCTTTCTTCCACTCTGTTACAGAATATAAAATCTCTAATCACAATGTTCTGGACTAAACAAAAGTACTTCCATTTAACATAGAGAGGGGAAAATACTGTTTTGTTTGTTCATCAGGTTGGAAAAACATGCATGCTTCCAAGCAAACAGAGTTCACAACAGATTCACTGTCTTCAGAAGAAAGCAGAAAGCTAGTTTCTTGCAGGGTCCCTATGAATTATGGATGTGTGGTTATTATGGTACCAGGCCCCTGGCAACATTTTGCTATAATGTTAATTTTCCTCTTTTTGTTTTTCTATTATTTGTGTTTATAAGGAATGTTATCAAGCATCAAAAACCAGGAATGTCCTTAAAATAGTTACTGGCTCTCTGAAGGTGTGAACTGTATTTGAATGAAACCGGTTCTTCCTAATCTTTAAGCTTTTATTTTTATATTGTGTTCCTCACCAGAGCACCTGAGCATTTTAGAAACAGGACCATTCCTTCCTTTTAAAACACTAACTAAACTGAAAACTAAGCACACATTTCTTCACCTGTCAACACCCTTGCTTGTTGCAGGGTTTGTTTAGTTCCTGTGGCAAACCAAAGCCAGGCAAGTGATTTGTGTTTTTTTCTTTTTCCTTAGACAAAATCATCCATGATAATTTCAGGGGAAGGACATGACTACCTCTTTCTGTATGCAGTTTTAACTCTGAATCACCATTTTGAAACAACATAAATATACAGGAATTATGTCCAAACACAGATTCTGCCCATTCCTTTGAGAAGATTCTTCACTGGCTTGACCAGATTTGGAGAATGGCATTATAATGGGTGATCTGCTGCCAGTACACTTATTTGAACAAGACAGCTAATACTGACAGAGATATCCAGGTGTGCGGATCCTGGACACAGATCAGCCATTGCTTCTGTCCTCCATGGCATGCAGCTTTTGAATACTGAATAAAAATAAAATTTAAAAAAAGTTCCCCCTGAGCTGGGTGTCCTTTTAGGCTTCTATTTGATTGTATTACCAAGGGGACTAATTTGCATGAGCGTGATCTCTGTTGGCCTGCCCCTGGCTAAACAGCGTGGCACCTCCTTTTTAAGCCTGCACTCTTTCACCACTGCAAGGGAGCAGGGTGAGAGTGACAGGCTGGAAAAACACTGGAAGTAAGTAGTAAATAGATGCTCAGGATCTGCTCAGGAACAGAAGTGAGAGAGATCACTGCTGCAATGATTCTGAAAGGAAAGGTGACTTTCCTCGCTTTGCGTGTGTTTGTCCCTGCAGGTAAGGGCAGGAACGCTGCAGCTAGCAGGAATGCCCAAAACAGCGTGGAAGCCAGCAAGAGACCTTGAACCAGCCAACCTAGAAGTAAAGCAGAGAAAGACTGCCACAACGGATGACGGCTGCTGCAGACCAGCAGTGAAGGCTTCCATATTTTCTGGACTTTAAACACCTTCTCCATGTGGACAGTTGCCAGGAGAGGGCAGGGAACAGGGATCCTCCATCACAGCTTGTTCAAAATGGTCTTGGCTGGGTTGCTCTTTATCTGCGGACTATCTTCTGCTGACTCCTCCCCTAAGCAACTTCTTGCTCCTCTCATCCAGAAGCAGTCAAAGGGTTAATTGGGTCTCACACGTTATTAAATGACTGATTTTAAAGAATTTAGAATAGCATCAACAAAATTCCTCATATTTGAATGCTGCAAGATAAAGACCCCAAATAAATTCACATCAAATATTCCCTTAAATTTTGATATCTAAGCATTAAAGAATCAGATCTTCAGTGGATACGAAACAACATTGCTGTCTTTAGCCAAAAAAGCCTCACAAATTTTCTCCATCAGAGCAGACAGCCTTTAACACCTCTACCAAAGGGCAAGCTTATGTTTCACCAGAAGAATGTTTTGAACATGAGAACTAATTCAGCATCAGCTTCCACCATCTTAGGTATTTTATGCCTCCTCATATGGTACCCATCAGGCTCAAGCAAAATACAGTCTCAAGCAAACTGCATTGAATGGGTATGCAATGTATACGTAATGTCTTACTAATACAGCAGCATTGGTGTGGTTCTTGCTGACACAAACATTCTCGTCTTGCCAAAAGCTACAGAGGGCTTAGGGGTCAACACAGATACAGTGACCAACACTGTATGGCTGGCTCTAAAATATAACCCCATCAGCCAGGAATCACGCAGAGGTGATTAGTCACATATCTTTTAAACTGATCTGGCATGATATTCTCCCTGTGTTTATACAGTTATTTCATCAGGAATGGAAGCTACCTATACTAAATATGCAACTCTGGGATCATTTTCTGTTAGGAAAACATTGCCATATTCCACTACTTTAAAGTTTGCTAGATGTTCTTCTAGTAACAGTTCAACTAGCAGCTGAAAATTTAACTATTCACAGAGGATGGTAAGGCCCAACATGGATAAAAATATAGGAAGGTGGTTGCTCGGAGCCTCATTTATTCCATTCCTCCTTTCTGCTAACATTAGACACATAACATTGGGAATCGCTGCCTTCAAGCATCATCAAAAAGCCAAAGGTACATCTAAACTTCAGGACGTGTCTTAAGTGGGGTGATTTCCTTGCTGAAAATGCTCTTTTCCCTCTATCAGCTCAGGTCCCGATAAAGAACAAGGCAAGAGTACTGGTCAAAAGTGGGTGCAGGGGGACAGGACTGTCTACAGTTAGAGGAGCAAATGGTTAGGGAGTGGATTTCTTTTAACAGCTTAAAATGCTTATCTTATAGAGTTACAGCAAAGGTGATATTTGAAACCTATCAGGAGTTCCCATCCTGCTTTGAAACAGTTAAAAGTATTACATAGCCTTAAAACTTACACGATTGCTGATGTCCGTGTTTTAAGAAGAGAAAGACAGAATTTCCTAAAAAAATGTTGGCAAGTCAATCATTCTGTGAGTCTGCAGCTATTTTCTCCATATTAAATAATTATACTGAAGAGTTTCCCACATGTTACCCTATTTCTTGACAGTGGTATTCCAACTGTAAAATCAAACCTCCCCTGTGGCAGAAGACCCTTCTTGCATGGTTAAATGAAAGTGGCAAGTTTTGCCACAAGTAGCACAAACTGAAGAGCTGGATGCTCATATACAGCCTTCTTACAGATTTACTCCTTCTGTAAATATGATAATGGTATTATTTTATATACATACTGTAATCACTGAAATATGTCAACTATCTGTAAATGAGCATTAAAGATCAGATAAAAACAGTTTTCTTACGTTTCAGACATGGATTACTGTTAAAATCCAACCCGGAAATTGAAGCAATCCTAAGCATCTTTTTTTTATCAGCATTACAGCTCCAAACCATCTGTACTTAATTGTAAGACAACAAATTGTCTAAAAACCAGTGAGGATTAAGCAGAGAAAGCTTCTTACGGACAGTTTATATTAGAGAAATTTAAAGACTGCTAAGATCACAGCACTTCTTGTGTACTTGTTTTATTTCAGTCAAGTCCCTATGTTTATCTTCTTCTAAAATGGAAATACATACAGCATATTGATTGTTGCCACAGCATCAGTAAGAGGTTTATAAGGGTCTTAAACTTTGATGAGAAACACACTGCTAGCTTAAGAGCTTGCTGACATTTACTCCTAAAGTTCATGCTAGGCAAGAAGACCGACTGCTGACCTCCAGTGCTCCACTGACTCCCAGAACTGGAGAAATTGGGCCAGTAGAGTAGGGTGGGAGCCATTTGGCATAACATGCTTCACATATAGCAAAGCAAATAATTTCATTTATGCAGAATAAGGAACAGAGATTTGGTTACAGCTGGGTGGAAGGGGAGAAATGGAGACAGCAGTCACCAAACAGGTCACCCAAGCACAGACTGTTTGGAGTGAATGGCCCTATGTCAGTCTCCTCCTGATGAACACCTGCAATATGCTGAGCAGCTCCAAAATTTTTTCAAGTGTCATACTTGCATTCTTTTTAATTTATTCTATTTGCTAGCCATGATTTGTTTCAATCACTGGATAGAAAATAATATTATGCAATTAAATAACAATTCATGAGATGAATAACTAACATCTACCAGTCAAAGTCAGCAGTTTGCCTACATGCTAACCTCAGCACTCTTTATTAAAACAACACTGGGTATATCTTCCAGAGAAATCTATATCTGCAGAAGAGAAAAACATGCACATCTGCCAACAGCAACTTCCTTTGGGGGTCCTTCATGTCTTTAAGCTCATCTTTTAATTCTTTTACTCCCTTAGATCTCTATTCTCTTTACAAGCTATACCCCTTCCTTCTTCAGATCCAGCTACCCCAGCTGACCACAGTGCTTATCACCCTTGCTGCTGCTTACCTTCTCCCCATCCGTTCTTTAATATTCTATGTAATTGTTTTCATAAAAAGGAAATTATGTAAAACTGAGAAAGAGAGTAGGAAATGCACTGCAACAATCAAGACCTTTACAGAATCTTCCAAAGCTGTTTCAAATAGAACATTATATTAGAGAAAGAAAAAAAATCCTTAGAAAAAAGGAAATTTAGCACTTCTATAAAATGCATCAAAAACTCAGAAAAAGCTTTAAGTGGCATACCTCCTGGAATCTCTTATGTAGTAAATGAAAGGAATTTGCTTTAAAAATAACTGGTAAAATATTTAAAGATGAGTAAGATTTTACATCTAAACAATCTACTACTTAGAATAAACATGCACGTTTCTTAATATAGTAGCAAATAAGTGTGTGCCTGGCATACAGACTACTCTAAATGGTTTTCCAATCTTACAAAAGCTGTATACTATTGGCTGAGTCCAGATGAAAAGTTTGTCTTAATACATTTTCTTTTATGTGTTAATTTGTTACTTCTAACACAAAAATGTCAAATACCATCTAGGAGAGACAGTAAGCAACACCATTTCTACATTTTCTCAGTTAGGAGTTATGTTCAAGGTTAATTTGAGATTCATGCAAATGGTAGATAACATCCTTTAAAAAAAAAAAATAAACAAAAGGCTTTTGTCCCCCCTTCTCAAAGACCTTCATTACCAGCTGTTGTTAATATCTGTATTTTCATTTTAGGTACATGCCTTTCAACTAGAAATGGGCTAAAATATAGAGAAGTAAACAAGATCTGGTATTTTTTAAAGCAAAGGTAGCTCTACAAGCTTAAATTTAAATACAATTTTATTTTACTTCTAATTTGAAAAGATGACAAGGAGAGTTACCGTGTTCCAGTTTCAGGTATAGTAGCATAAATTCCTTGGGTACTGAAATGAAAATTACTCCAGAATTAGGGCTGAGATTCAGCACTCTGCTTAAGCACACTGCCTTACTGGCTTTCCCAACTCATAGGTCCAATTAAAGTTTCAGATTGCATTTTAAATGCTAAAGAGTCAATGTGTAAACCTACAAAGCAGCACATCCTCCTGGTCAAATGTCTGTGGCCTCATAGCCCCTTTGTCTCAAAGAAAGCTGTTTAATTTGATTTTTTATGCTCTTTTATATCTATACACAGGCCAAACTGTTCTGAGAAGTAATCTCTTTAAGGCAGATTTGTATAGATACACCAAAAAAGTGCATTATGTCCATACCACCTGGGCAAGACGGAGTTTCCTGAATGGGACAGTTCAATAGAATCATGCTAATTTTTATAATGGCCACAATCCTGAATTTATACTTCCATACTTTTAAACTAGATCCTACTCTACAATTAATATAGAAGATTAAAATTATATACCCGGTAGTATTTTCAAGAAATACATTTTAAAAATTGTGTTTCCTTAGGAAACAAAACCTAAAAAAGAACTTCCAATGCTCTGTAGGACAATTCTTCTAGTAATTAATTTCACTTTTCATGCCTGTAACACGTCATTACAAAATGAAACAGTGAATAATACAAAGTAATTTTTATTCCGGTATTTTTTCAGTGCTAATTTCCACTTCCACTCTATACGTCTAACTGAACTTCACTGACTTATTTTAGTTAGACAAGGAAGATCTTGTCAAAATGATGGACTGCTTTACCTATTTCTTAAAATTTCTTTACATTTGGAATTATGAGAAAGACTGTTTATATGATTTAGTGTAAAAAAAAGTTAGGTGTCTGTTTAATAAAACACAGCTCACAAGTACGTACAGCTGACATAAACCCAAACAACAACTTCACTCTTGTCCATATGCTAAGGCATGTTCTACACAGATCATACCAGCTAATGTTATAGTTCCCATATGTGCACACCACAATTCTGTCAATGAAACTGTTGCAACCCACAGGGCAGAAGAAAAAAAAAAAAAGAGGGAAAAAAAGTGAGAGCCACAACACCAAACTGAGTTTGGTTTCCAAGCCCTAACTGCTGAGATTCCTCTCAGTCCCTGAGGAAAAGCAATTAAAAATACCAGTAAATACCAGGAAATGTATATCCTGCACAATTTCATCTGCCTAGTTTACTCAAAAATCAAGGAACTTCCAAATTTTCTAGATTGCCTAAAGCAGTCAGGAACTCCAGGAATAACTGATAACTTCCAGCTTCTAAAATTTCTCCAGGATTCAATGTAGATGTTAGCCACACATTTTCTTGAAAAAATTCTCATTTATTCTAGAGGAGTGACTCTAGGGCTGCTGGAGATCCTTAAAATTCAGATAAACATTGGCTTATCATCAAAGACTGCAGAATAACACAGACTGTAAAACAGAAGGGGTTTTTTTGGGGGGGACACCACTTAAAAACCCCCAAAACTTCCATTCACTGAAGCTCTTCAAATGAAAGATTTTGACCCTAAGCTCAAATTTTCCATTTGACAAAAAAAGCTTAAGCCAACTGAAATATTTAGGTTTGTCAAAGCAAGGTAGCTTTGTTCAGGGTGTCTTTGAGCTGCACTGAGACAGTTCAGAGTTTTTCATGCCTCTTATTTGCCCCTTCCAAGCCAGGACCTGCAGTCCTGGATACATCTCACAGGATGAGCCATGCTGACTGATGAGCCATCCATATACTGCCTTATAAAAGGTGCCACTCAGAGGTGAAAGCTGGTCCGCAAAGACAGCACTGGGCCACCAACATGACACTTTGAAAGGGTTAACCTATTACAGTTAAGTTTTATAATAACTAAATGTCGTGGTTTAGCCCCAGCCAGCAACTAAGCACCACGCAGCCGCTTGCTCACTCCCCCTACCCCGATGGGATGGGGGAGAGAATCGGAGGAGTAAGAGTGAGAAACACTCCTGGGTTGAGATAAGAACAGTTTAATAATTGAAATAAAGTAAAATAGTAATGCTAATAGTAACAGTATAATAATGATGATAATAATAATAATGATACACGAAGCAAGTGATGCACAATGCAATTGCTCACCACCCGCCGACCGATACCCAGTTCCCGAGCAGTGATTGCTGCTCCCTGGCCACGCCCCCCCCAGTTTATATACTGAGCATGACGTCACATGGTATGGAATAGCCCTTTGGTCAGTTTGGATCAACTATTCTGGCTGTGCCCCCTCCCAGTTTCTTGTGCGCCTGGCAGAGCATGGGAAGCTGAAAAAGTCCTTGACTAGCATAAGCAGTACTCAGCAACAACTAAAAACATCAGCCTGTTATCAACATTCTTCTCCTACTAAATCCAAAACACAGCACTATGCCTGCTGCTAGGAAGAAAATTAACTCTATCCCAGCCGAAACCAGGACACTAAATATTGTTATAATCTTATAATCTTTATAATTACTAAGTAGGCCAGTGGCGTCCTGTTCTGTTTTCTGCTGTACAAAGACACACAGCCATTCAAGGTCATAAAATGACCAATCTTGTGGATCTGAGTAGATTAAAACACTGCTTATGCATGGGAAGCTAACAGAACAGCAGTACTAAAATCTTATAAAACTGTGAAGTGTGATACAAAGAGTGCAGTATTTGTTGTGATGGTTAAAATATTACGTAACAATGAAAGTTTTGCAGATATTGCTTAAGAGCAATATAATAACATGAATATTTACTTAATAATTAACTTGCTTATAATGTATTCTTTCTAACCCTACCCCCTAGGTTCTGGAGATCAATGCAATGGAGCAATTAAGTTGATCTTTATAAAAATTAAAAAATGAGCGGTCTTTTTCCATAGCTAGAAACTATTATGAAATAACACCACCACCCCCAAAAAAAGAAACATGAACTGCACATCAGAAACATAGACGTCACCTTTTTAACAACTGTTTAGAACAGTTCCAATTACCTGGTTATACTACTATTCCAATGTAAACACCACCCCCAGGAGCTGTGATTGACTCTTAATCTGAATTTACAATCCCTAAATACTAGCAGGGTTTTTTTCATGAGTCCTGACTCATTTCCTAATATCACCTCTGCCCTCACAGGAGAAAGAAAGAAAGAGAAAAAAAAAGGTTTCAAATTTATTAAAGTCATCATTATCTCCTGACTGGCTTAAACCAACGCAATCAACCTAGGCATAAAACTATCAGCTTGGAGGAAGCTAGAGCCTGGAAGTAATGCACCTGTCCCCTGCTCTCTAAATTGGCTCCCTACTGGATATCATGTCAAGTATGAGTTCAGTCTGAACTTCAAGCTGCTTAATGATCAACAACTGGGATCCTTAAAAGACTGCCAAAAGCTTGAAGACTGCCTTTGCCTAGCACTATGGAGAATCAGAGACATCCACACTAGTGCTCATGTCTAGGGAAGTTTTAATAGCATTTTGTCAAGACACTAAAATACTGCAGTGCATGCAATGTTAATATAGATTTCAAGTTATTGTAAAATGTTGACATTAACTGCTCTGTCAAATTAGAAAGTCACCTTTTAATTTCATTCATTTTTCCTTCCGTTTAGTATGTGTTTTGGTAAGCCTTCCCTCCTTTTTTAGGAGATACTTTATCCTTAGGTTAGTTTCTCCTTAATTGAGGAACTGATATCCTTATCCATCAACTCTCCTTTCCCCCAAGGTGTTTCTTCTCCTTAAAACTGCCTTTAAACTGCTCCTTTCCTCAGCAGCCCGTTCTGGTCTTACTTACCTCAGACTTTGTTCTCCCACTTTCCTGTTTTTCCCAAATCATCTTTTTCCATTCCTTTTCAACTCATCCACCACCACCCCTTTCTCCCCCATATTCCTGCATTTTATTCCAAGGCACTGAATTCCCACCCCTACAAATACATACTCACAGTTCTGCTCCCAATAACTCTCTCTCCCCCTGACCCTGCCATATCTGTCAAACAAATTATACCATATTCCCTAAATAGGATATAGATCTCTGAGCAGGGGATCAGTGTCCATCCATTCTTCTCAAGAGTTGCTTGTTACTGAGGTAGGGAAACAGAGATAGCTGTTCTTCCCCATTCCTTTCCATCCACCTCCTGGGGAAATCATGCAATCAAAGGGATTATTAATTTTTGGTCCCAAGATGGAAGAAGAGACAGCTACATAACTGGCCTAAGCGATACTGAGGAGTGCTAGGGCACAGACCAAGTGATGGGAAGTTCTGTTTGCTTACTCTGATAGCAGACCAAAGGCAACGAAAAAATGGCTACAGGAGCTGGGGCAGCTGAATATCATAAGGAAGAGACCAGCCCAACTGGCCAAAATTCCTGGGAAATGGCTGCCCCATCAATGCCAGTCTAGGACCACACTACAGACTTGGAAAACACCAGTGGTTCAGAACAAAGTCTTCCAGATGCATTCTTGTATGCAGTTACATAGAAAACCACCTCAAAAACATGCAAATCTAGAATGAGATTCACCCCATCCAACTTTGGCAGTCTCAGGTGATCAGGTGGGCATCCTCTAATCAATGGGAAGAGTAGGATCTTTCCAAAAGTGGATGTATGCTGTTCTAAGGAAGGTGGCTTAGATCAGGGAGGTGAAATTACTCACCTATTTCTGTAGCTCATCAGAGAGAGGAGACCAAGATGCCTAGTTTTTATTAGATCACTGGAGAAGATGGACGCTTTCCATGATAGTGTGCCACTTCCTGCTTTGAAACACTGCCCCAGTATAGCGAGCAATCCTATCTTGCAATGTTTCCAAGTGAAGCAGAAAGTGGTTATCCAGGGTTGAAAAATATACTGCAAAAAGCATTAAAAGAACCTTATATGCTGTTTGAATGCAATAAAACTTTAGGCAATGACAATGACGATTCTCTAAGCTTGATTTAAACTGTGAAGAATCCTATAAGACAATGAACTTCTAGGGACAGTCAGCCCTATCTGGCCACATTTTAACTGAATCCTTAAAAAATGTGTTCTGAGTTGGAGCAATACAGTTTTATGGAATCTGAATTGACACATTACTTCGAAAACTGATTTAGCAGTGGTCATAACTGCTCCAGGAAAGTAGTTTCTCTGCTGCAATAAACCAGGTTCATTGAGTAGTTGTCTAGTAATCAGTCTGCAGTATGATTATTGTTATTTACTATCACCTGACTTTACTCTTCATTTAGTAATGGTTGGCAGATGAACAAAATTGCCAAAAGAACTTCATCTGTCTTTCACAGTGAAAATATTTTCTAAAATATTTTGAGAAGCATTGCATGTTCATGCACACACACATTTATTTATATACATATGCACTCACACACAATTTTATATTTTATTTCAGAACACATCACAGCAGAGTAAAGGCTCAGATGCTAAGTCTGCTTTGGTTTAACTGTTCCAGTCAGCTCGTCTCTGTTAATTCTAATGCCTACAGTTGTTTGTTTCATAATTCAACATGTGAGTGCCTGCTGGAAGTGATTTTAATACCTGATGGCTCTTGGCTTCAAGTAAAGGAACGTCCTTCATCAGGGACAACAAGACGGGGTTGGTGAGAATTTATGAGCCAATGGCTAGATGTGACTACTGGGTAGAAATCACTTTTATTATGTGCATAAAATGGTGTTTGGATTAAAGGACAACTACATTTCTCAAGATGACAACCAATCCAGCACCTTAGACAAGAGAATAATGCCTGTAGTTTGGTGTTTGATTTTAGTGACTTTTATGCAGGTTTTCACTTTGACTTACCCAAAAATGTAAGGGATAACTGATATACAATGGATATTTAGGTTTTATGTTTCATAAAAAGGCAAATTTGACAAAAATATTTTCTGTAAAATAAACACTGAAACCTATTTAGATACTGAAGATAAGACTTTAAAACAACTCTAGAGAGACATGAGTCACAGAGGTTTTGATGACTTTCCTTCAATCACATTTCTGAAAGTAATCAAGGTGGTCTCAAAGGTGTTATTATTACAGGTTTTAATAAAGATAGCTCATCTTTTCTACCAAAATATGTACTTCTTGTAGCAATTAATACACCTTGCTGTTGCCTTAAAGTTATGGTTTGGGACATCAGACCTTGATGGATCTATCCTAAAATAACTCTTTTAACTACTATAATTGTACTTGTTGTTATATGAAAAACCTCAGTCACAAGGGTTTTCCTGTAATTATTTTAAAATAATATTGTGAGGAACAGAGAGAAAAATAACAATGAAGACACCACAAAATAACTTTTGAAAGAGAAGGAATTTGGGGAGATTTTAAGGAAAAAAATAAACTCACCCAGCAACAAGGGAGAAAAAAGAGATGACCTGGAAGCTTGAAATATTGCTACCACCTCCCTCTCACACATATTAAATGCCATCTTTACATTATAGTTCCTCTGTTGGTAGATCCAGTTTAGAAGATCCTCCCTGTCAGATTTTACACTCTCCCTGCCATGTCTGGGATGACAGGCTGACTATGACATGCCAAAGCAAACTAATACCAAACCAAGTCTTTTTTATTATTGCTTAAAATGGAACTTTTCATATTCAGAGTCTCGTCATGCAAAGCTGATCACACAACAGAGCTGGCCATATCCTTCTGCAAAGTGAAAGTAATGATCAGTTGAGAGAAGAATCCTAACCTGGAAGTACAGGTCCAGATATTTTAAGAAGTCATTTTACTATTCAGATCTTAGCAATCACACAAGAGAAACAGTTAAAGTGGTGGGTAATCTCCTGTGGAAGGGCAAGGAACAAGTCACTTGAGGAGAGGGGGAAGAAGGTTGAAAGGGAAACTCCTCTGGCCAGATCTGCTGTCGGAGGATTAGTAACTACATGAAAAAAAGAAAATAAGGGCTGTGATGAGCAGGGATGGCTTACTTTGGAAGGCAGGACCAGTTCCTGTACCAGTGCCCAACTCTTTGACTGTTAATCCCACTGCAGGGTGGGTCCACCATAGCATGCTGCAATGCAGAGCCTCATGCACTGAGCTAAACCAGCTGAGACAACTCTGCAGTGGGAGACCCAAGTAGACGTGTAGAGCTAGAACTCCCTTGCTGGTCAACTAGAGCCCTCAACTGCACTGACCTGAGTGAGGGAGTGCAGCTGCACTGCAAAATGACACTCCAGTAACAAGCAATGATTTGTTTAGTGGGCATGATGGCAGGATTAGCATTTGATGAGCTATGGTCATCTGGAGCATCTCTGTTCTTGCTTTATTATGAGCTTTGGTTGAAGAGCCTTTCACCACATAGCAAATAACCTCCTTTTCCTAAAGTACCCAGCTATTCAAAAGAAATTATTTGTGTCAGGTGGAATATGACTCAGGGCAAATTTGAAGTGTAGCTTGAACCTAAATATTTATTGAGGGCAAGAACAATAAAGTGGAGATGTATTCTGAGAAGATTAGATTGGCTGCAATTGTTTCATAGTCCTACCAGTGAGTGCTTTCCTCTCACATATAGCTCTGTTTTTCACCCTTCTCTGAACAGTTGAAGGACCATACAAAAGGAAATTTTTTTTTTTTCAGAAGAAAAATCACTATTGTCTGCTCAGAGTGTCCACCTGAAAATAAACATTCAGTGCTTAGGACACAACTGGGAACAGAGGGAAGCAGAACAAAGTGTCATATTTCTAGAGGTATTAAGATATCAAAGATACCATTAAGTAAGATAGAGTTAAGTATTTCTGAAAATACCACTATGCTCAAGGCATCTACACACCCACACAAATCTCTCTTACAGTCTCAGCAGTGCTAAGATTTCACTTGAGAACATTGTCTATATCAGAGTTGCACAATCTTCCTGCCGCAAGGGTATTTAATATGTGTTTTAGGACAGGCAGAAAGATTGCGATACGCCTAAGAGGTATCTGATGGGTTTTTTTAAATTTATGCACTTCTTTGTATTCTCATTGTATCTGTTCATGAATAGCTTCAAAGAAAGAAATGAAATGAGTCCAGTATAAAAAGAAATGTGCCAGGGAGAACAAAATTATGCCAGCTGGTCTTTGCCTTGTGTTCTTCTGCTATTAGACCTCAAGTTTTTGAAACAAAAATTCATATCATAATTATTCAGTTGTGGTCCTGGAACAGATTTTGTGCTGATTCTATTTAGACTAGTCAAGAAAACATTTCTTGACTGCTTTTTTTCAGTTCTCATAAAGAAGCCACCTCACAATTTATTTTCCTCAGATTTTTTGCAACATGTAGATTTTAGTATAGTAAAACTCTTCATCGTAGGTAATCATATTCTGCTCCAATAGGAGGTACTATACTTTCTTCCCTTGCTATTGCTGTTTCCTTCCTAGACTTTATTTCCCAGGGATTTAGATATCATTTAACTGCTGGTCCCTTAACTCAGTACTGCTATTTCTGTCTAATTAGATGAGACTGTGCTTGAACATTAATATTATTATACATTTCCCTCCTTCCTCCAGTCAATAATCCCTCACAGGTTAAGTGCTACAGACAGGAAACTTGCTGTAGATTTCAAGGAAAACTTACCTTGAAAGTTCCAAAGACACCATTTGATAGGATTTCTGGTTCTTCTACAAAACTTTATTTTGCTCCCTTCAGCAGATATTTTGCTTTGGATACACAAAGAAGAACATGGAAAGTTGGAATACTGTGAGAACATGTATAACATTGGGTTTACATTCCTTGCTGATTTTTGACAGGCAGCACAAAGAAAACTGATGAAATACGACCAGGAAGCTGGCACTATATGAGAACTCATCAGAGGTGCAAAATTTCAGTTAAACATCTAATGGATTTGCTATTCAAGATGGAAAATAACCCAGTCAGTAACTGTAAGGGTCTACTGATTTAAAGTTAGCATAAACTAGATCGCAGAGGACATTTAAATGCAAGCTTTGTTTTGGCCTCTGCCTACTGGTAAAAGTATAAAACTAAGTCAGTCAGAACAGAACTGTATGTTAGGTGAAAAGGTTAACAACATCACTTGAGTCCATTTATTTGATAGGAAAGGATGGTAAAACTCTCTCTCCAGTTACCTGAAAATTTGTTGTAACATACCTCAGTGTTTAAATTCATGCCATTTCAATGACCTCTCAAAAAAATAATGATTTACTTAATTAAGGTTGCACAATTTCCTAAAAACTGTTCAGTCACTAATTTTATAACTCCTCCCAAATTTTCTTACTTGTATGAAATAGCCTAATATCTCTACATATTTCCTGTTTATTGTTCATGTTACTCATACCTCATGCTAGGGCTCTGACTACCTGGAACTCTTCTTTGAAATTTCGTTAACAAAAATCCAACTTCGGTTTATACAGTATACTTTCCTCTGGCACATACATAGAACCACAAGCCTTAACAAGAATAATATCCCACATTTATTCTTCAAGAATAGTAACCATATGCTGAAGTACCTGCCTGTTCACCAGCGTTCATTTAAATTAAAAAAAATTGCATGAGAGTAACTAAACTAATTTACTCGTTCTTTTACGAACTTCAAGTCATGCCAAACTGTATCTCATCAGCATTTCTGAAAACAAAACATCATAAAAATTCAAAAGAAAACACACCATTAAAACTGAAAGAAGTCTAGGGATGCATATGTACATTGCTCCTGTGAGAATATCAGCTGTTAAATTCTGATTTAAACCCCCTAGGATTAATTTGTTCAATAAGTGTATCAAAGGTATTAATAAAACAGGAGTTCTGTGAAGCAAACATCTTTTAATTCTACTTCTACAGCTCTATTCACTGTTAAACAGCTCTCAGCATTTCTACCATTTTATAAGCTATGTCAAATCTACCTCTCCTCAATTTGAGAAGTCTGCTACAATCCTGTATTTTTTTGTCTAATTTATGATGGTGAAGCTTTATTGAGCATATAACACAAAGAAAAGCTATATGTACCTTGAAGTTACAATGCATCTACTAATAATAATCCAGAAAATGAATCGTCCCCCCTGCTTATTTGACCAGTGTGGCGCAGTTTCAATTCTCTAGTTTTATAGTGTACTAGTAATGCTGTAGATTTTGTCAAAACAGTGAGGAACTTGGGAATGAGTTTCTGCAAAGACATTGGGTTACCTAACCTTATCTAGCAAGTGAAGAAGAGAATTGCAAAGTGTCAATACCATGAAACAGACATTGTCTTTTCCAGTTTTGCATAACCTTAGACCAAAACACTAGATACACTTAATTAATTCGTCTATGTATTCCATATTACTCCACTTGAAGATACTTCTTGAAGTGCTCAATTAGCTTAAACACCTAAAACCATCAGTATTTTACCTCTTTCATTTATTGATGAAACTATTTTCAGTTTAGTCTTTATTTTTCCTCTGGCATGCTTGCACACATGATGTGATTGACTTTTATTCTGTAGGATGTAGCTCTGTATTTATAGGTTTCTAGAATATGGTGATTTTTCTTTGATTGTTTTTTTTCCCTTTTGATCCTTTTTCCCCATCAGTAAAAGCTGCTGTTCTTTACTCCATTTTTCCCACATAAGACTTTAAAACTATCAATTTCTGTTTTGTTTTCACATTTCTTTATTTTTTGCCTGCTTTATCCTTTGATTTCACAACAGCACTTCATAAAGTTACTTTACTACTCACTGTTCTTTGAATTTTTCTTTTGCAGTAACACCAATGACTGAACTGTAGAGTGCTCTAGGTTGCTGTAATGTTTGCTTTCTTTCCACTGCATCACACATGCTCCCTATACTCATTAATTTCTGCCTATTTAAATTCTTGAAAGCTTATACAGTGCTGCTATGATACGATATTCAGTCTTGCTTAGCGCACCACATTTAATAAACTTAGGGCTACTGTCACTGAAATTTTACATTTCTAACCATATCTTCTATTAATAATTTGCAGGTCCAAGATGGTTCCCACCTCTGCTTGAAGCCTCAGTTGTTTGGGTCATGATACAACCCCTCTCTAAGCTTAAAGGAAGGTCTGTTTTCCCACATTTAAGTCATCCAACAAGTGGCCATGCATTGTAAATCCCATTTATAAGGTTCTCTATGGTTCCCACCTAACTGTAGGTAATCTGAGCACTTGAAACTCTATTTTAATTTTAAATCTGTAGAAATAATAAGTCTTTCCCCACATTTTGATTTATACAACTTTCCACATTTTTTTTTTCTTCTATCACTAGTTAAGCTCAAGGTAATTATTTTCAAAAGGTGTTTAAAGGAAGAAGATGATAGGAGCCAGGATATATCAGGTAGGAAGGGACCTCAAGAAGTCTCTAGTCCAACCTCATGCTCAAAGCAAGGTCAGTGCTGAGACTGGTTGCTCCAGTTTGGTCTTGAAAACCTCCAAGGACGGAGACGGCACAACCTCTCTGGGCAACCTGCTTCAGTGCCCAGCTGTTCTCATGGGGAAAAAGTTTTTCCTCACACCTAGGCTGAAGCTCTCATTTCTTGTTGTCACTCATCCTTCTGCCATGCACCTAAGAGTGCTGTGGCCTCCTGTCCAGCTTGCTGCCCCAAATTCCCAGGGCCTTTCCCACAGAACTGCTCCCCAGCCAGGCAGTCCCTAGACTGTGCCCTGCCAGGGGCATGGTCCACCCCAGGCCCAGGGAGGGGAAGGTGGGTTCATGAGGATGGAATTCAGGAAGCACAGCTCCTACTTGTCGGAGATAGCAGAATTGTACAGACACTATGTGTAATGATGAGGCAGCGAATCTGAAGTTTGCCCCCTCCACACACACCCACTCTCTTATTTATTATAGGTTTCAATAAAAAAAAAAATTAAAATATTTTAAAAAAAGCAGCAGGGTTTTGATTTCTGAGTTTGCAGCTTCCATTCTTAAAGGAAAAGACAGGGACAGAAGAGATCCCTGAATGTGGCATCTTTAGGATTTGCCGTTGAGCTCCAGTCCCACGCTGAGGCAGACTGAAGCTCACTAATCATGGTGTTTTCCAGCCAAGAATAGCACTGTTATCAGCCACATGCAGGCTTTGACCCCCAAAGGCTTCCTATTGTGCGGCAGGCCAGCAGCGTCTTGGGCCGCCAGCAAGGACAATAGATTGACCTGCTCAGCCTTTGCAAATTGAAGCTGCCTGAAAAAAAAAAAAAACCAAACAGGTTTAATACCACTAGCTAGCTGAGAAGAAAAAAAAACACAAAACCATCAGGAATCTTCAACTGTCACTGGCAGAAGCAGATACCTGCAATGAATCTGATCTAGAGAGCAAAGAATAGTGTTTCAGGACAGAACAACTGAATGTATTTAGCGAATTAAGAATGCTGCAGGTTAGATCACATATTTTATTTTCAAACAAATAGAAAAATGAGACAATAAATGGCAGAAACATCAGAATGAAACAGAGGTGGTGCAATGAATATGCAGCAAAATGCAAAAAGTAGAGAAAAGATAAATCGCAATAGAAGAAATGGAAAAATAGTTCTATGTTTTTAAGGCTACCAGTAAAAAAATGAAAAAAAAAAGCCAGAAAGCATTAATCACAAGGAGATTCACTTTGCACAAGGGCATTTTCCTCCCAGAAATAGTATGGCTTTCTGGAGTGTTCTAACTGCTAAATAGGTTAAAAGATTAGTGACACTAAGAAAACAAATTTTCAACAACACTGAAGCTAAATGTTCTCCACTGGGCTATGAACTCCATCCATGTTGAGTTTGCAATAAGGGGTTTGTTTATAGTTTTCTAACACAACCCTCCCCCCCCCCCCCCCCCCCCATTAATGGCAATTACACACAGACAGAGAGCAGACTATACAAAAAGCATAAGGTAAGAGCACTAATTTAATTTCTACCCAGCAAGAGTTTCAAAGGCACATATCCCTCCCATTTTTCATATTTAGTGATACATTGCATTATGCTGACAAACTGGTATTTGAGCCTTATAAAATTAATTAGTAAATTTAAAAAAAAACCCACATTCCTGCGTAGAGGTGAATTCATCCCTGCGCAAGGAAAACTACAGTCAACTTCATTGCTCACTTGTCCAGCGCCTCCTGAATGCAAATTTCTGCACTTTCTAGGCCTGGAAGGTTGGAGATCTCAACTGAAAGGTCTTAGCAGAAAAATACGTATTCAGAGGACTAGTCCATAAGATGCAAACATAGGGACATTAATCATTAACAATGATTAGTAAATGATAGCAAATACCATTTGGCTTTAAATTATTCATCTCTATGTATTTAAATGACCTGACACAGAATTGCAGCTGGAGAGAAACCTTTCTGGCCTGCAATATATATATCGTTTTTTTAACCGTCTTTTCTTGCACTAACCACAGGAAAATACCTTGACTAATCAGAGCAAGATTCTCAAAACAATGTAAATATTTCTTTTCTCAAATTAAAACAGCACATCCCACAGACTTCAAGGTAATAGAAATAAATATGCCCAATACCACAGCCCAAAACACTTTTTCAGGTAAAATTAGTGCTGGTCAAAATTCACAACCGTTTTCAGACTCCTTTGTATCACAGAGTTATTGATTTTGGAAAAATGATGAGTCATGTCATGCCTAAAACGCAGCCAGACCTGTGACTTTGCATTCAAATCATCCTTTCTAAACCTCATGTGAAGCGTTTACAGTTAACAGAAAAAAATCTCTATGTAATAACTATATTCCTGATACCGCAAAATCAAGTTTCAAAAGGCCTAATACTTTCATTTAAGCAACACCATACACTGCAGATTTCAAAGTTATACAGCATGTTATTGCTCATTCAAACAGAAAGATCTTTGCTGTAGAACTTAAAATCCAGCTCACTATTCTATCATAAACATATGCAAAAAAAAAAAAAAAAAAGAGCCAAAAAAAAAAGGCACAGTTCAGGTTGTTATTCTTTGTACTGATAATTACCTGATTCTGTATGCTAGAACTTATTATCATGCATTTACCTTCTTTCTAGGACTCACCTGGGTAATTACATTAAAATGTAGTCACTGTAGTTTCAGAATAAGATGAGGATCAATTTTTGACAGGTCACCATTGGCAACAATTAAAAGCAGCTGCTTCTAGCAGCTGGGGTTACGCCGGGATGCTAGTTTAATGCAAACTAGACAATCAATCCATAATGTAAATATCTTTTGAGGAATGAATTAATGTTTGATTGAATGAACTCAGACATTTTACAAGTCAGAGCAAGCAAAGTACTTAGAGTTATCAGACAAATACTAATTTAAATAATGGCAAGGATGTGAGTGCAAAAGCTGAAATAAGGTGGGTAGCTGGAAGCAAAGGGTGGCACGATTATCTTCAGCTCGCACCGAATTTCCCTTTTTAAGCAAAAAGCCACACATGGTAGATGGTAGCAGAGAGAAGACATAGCGGTGCGTCGCTGCTCGGAGCGCGCTCCCCGTCGGCAGCATGGCCCCGGCGCGACGGGGAGACGAAGGCCTGGCAGCCGCCGAGCCGGCGCTGGTGCGGGGCTGCCCGCAGCCCTCTGCTCCGGCCCCCAGGGACCCCGCGCTCCAGCTGCCAGACCTGGTGCTGGCTGAAAGGCTAAAGCAAGGCTGGGTTCACAGATCTACCTGCCAGGCTGTAGGGAAAGGGGTTTCATCCCCATCTCCCGGCACAGCGCCCGGCTCTCCCTGCGCTCCCTTTGACCTGTCCACCAGAAGCGGGGAGCGAGAGGGAAAAGCCAGCACAGGGCACTGGCAGCACCGCCTTGCGTGGGCTGCAGGGATCCGTCCACCGCCCCCATACGCACCTGGGGCGGCCTCCTCCCCTTCCTACATGAAATCCAGTAAAACCACTGCAACGCAATCCGCAAAATGCCACAAAAGGCACAGAATAAACAAAAATCGAGGGGTCGTTTTCTCCAGCTGCTGATCCTGTTTCATGTTTTTGTGTTTACCATGCTACAAGATCCATGGAAGTGAACAGAAAATCACGCTCGTGGTATAGTGAAAAAATGCAAACATGGAAACCGATAACTGAAATGAAAACAATTCATTCTCCTTCACACAACGCAGTCAGAAAAGTAAAATTGCATTCCCCAATCTGATCTGCCACCATACCAAACTCTTGGTATTGCTAATTAGCAAGACGCCTAATTATTACTTGGCCCCAATTCTTAAGTTTAAAGTAGTGTGTGGCACAATCTTGATATTGGTATGTAAGGTTTTGGCTTCTATTTCACAAACATGATGCCTCCAGTGTAAAATCTGACAGGCTGACTACGATTTTGAAAAGGGACCTCAATACCAGGATTTGAATCATGGCACTGATGTGCCACCTTTGAGAACTGAAATCTTTTAATTAAACACATAGAAAAGAAGATGTTAAAAGATGAAACTTAAAAATAAGAGCTGGCAATTTAGTTTCATGACTGAGGCATAACAAACATGTGCTCCCCTAAGACAGGCTTGCAGAAGTAATTTTTCAACGCAGACAGATCTGCAAAAGTTAAACATCACAAACTTGTAGCTGTGATGGAAGAAGCTTACTTTGCATCAATCTATCCCAAGAAGAAAAAAACATTTTCCATAGAGATTTTTTGAGGGGCTAGTTAAAACAGCAAAAGAGCTTTTTTCTGGCTGGACCTGCATCTCTTTGGTAGGAAGAATGTGATAGAGTCACTAGACCCACACAGAGTTTACCTGTTCCCTGAAGGTCTATTGGCTTAAACCACAAATAAAGACAAATATACCATTCTTGGCCGATGTGATCAAGAGGGCCTGTTGGGAAAGCACACGAGCCTAGGATATGCTTCACTGTGGTGAGAGGAAGAAGTTGGACCACGTTCCCTGTGAGCTGAGCTTTCCCCACTGCAGCCACTTCTCTAGGAGACTTGCAGCGAGCATCGCTGGGCACCTGCAGACTTCAGACTTGCTCAGAGCCTGGCTTGCTGGGAAAGACCTCTTCTAGACAGAGAAACCTTCAATCATCCAAGGGCAAAAGTCTGCCGAAACCCACTGTATGTCAGAAAATTCCTTAGATAAAGGCAAGCCCTCAGTCTGCTTCCCCAATCTTGAGCACCTGAGCTGGTAACCCTGACTGATCTTTCAGAGGATAGAAGGAGTAATGGAACAACTGAAAACCAATATACATTCACCTTCACTAATGTCTCACCACTTTCCTAAGATAGCTGAAATTTAGTAAATAATCAGATTTGCTCTAGATCCCTGAAACTTGTAGTGTTGGAATGCATTCAATTTTAATCCAAGCTAAATCACCTAACCTTAATAAAAGATTTATGTTTTGAGGAAGGAGACTGTGCAATAATTTAGGCAGAGCTGGATGTAGACTGACATGTTAATCTGTTGTCTGTATCAAGTACATTTGGATTTACCTGTAATCTGTGCCCTTTCTCCTCTAGTAGGGAAAGATACAAGACAGGAGGCCATTCAGATTCAAACTACCTCGTATAGTTCTCCAAACAAAATTAACTGGCTCCCACATTTTATGCAAGGCCATCCATTCTATTTGCCCAAAATGATGCAGACAAAGTCAAGAATATATTTTCACACTAGTGCTGAGCACCTGATGCCAGAAGTATCCAGCAAGAAGCATAAGAGATCCTGCAAAAAATGCCAGCATCACAAACACCTTTTCTTATAGCTCTTGCTTATCAAAGCCTTAATCCTCATATTCCTGAAGGAAACAAGATGGGGTAAGACAGAAAGGAAAATAGTCTTATTTGGAGAAGAAAACTTCATCTTCATATGCAATATCTAAAACATTGTTTCCACCAGGTACTGCAGCAAATTTGAGATGAACATGGGGTGGAAGTGGCACCTTAGTGGAAATATATTTGTATCACTAAGTGTTATTGCACATGCAGTTTGGATGAAATATAAGTACATTAGAATTATAGCAAGTGCAGTTTAGCCATATGAAACTATCGAATTTCTACATCAGTAATTCACCAATGATCAACTTTACCGACAATCTTTGAACATGGACTTCTCTGAATGTAGACATGGAAGTAGAAAGTCATCTTTCTTTCTTATACCTACAGGTGTTTGCTTAAACTTAGGGTTGATTTCATGAGATGTACAGGGAGATTCAAGTCCACTGATTCATGCATCGTCCTTGGCCCGAGACTAACAGCGAGTGTTTGCAGCCAGTGTTTCAGCAACTCAGGAAGAAGTGAACGTAATAAGAAAATGCAGGGGAGGGAAAAGAGAAATAAAAAATCCAGCCTCAGTAAAATGAAAAGCATGTACAGGTATACAAAATGCATTATTCACTTGTTACCAACTGTTAAACCTTAAGCAAGGTGTTGATGAGCACAATTTGAATGGAAAAATAAAATAAGATTTGTTCCTACCGTGGCTCCAAAGGATTTGTCAACACAATAGGTATTGAATGTTCAGTACCACTAAAATCAAAATTCCTTCAGAATTTCAAGTATTCATGCTTATATATTTATGTTAAAAAGAAAGAAATAACAGGAAAAAAAGGATTATTTAGTGGATTGTATTGCAGAGGGGAACAATTAAAATTATGTGTGTTTTACTATGTTAAAATGCTCCTGCATCATACAGGGTTAATGGCAATAGCCCTCACAGAAAAAAGCAAAACTTGCATCCAGAAAAGCTTTTTTGTGTGATTTTTGTGGAGGTTTCATTGTTTTTTATATGCAGTACATGACCACCTGCTCTGAGCACTAGCAATTTTTCAGAGCCGTATTTATTTTTAGGCTATTTGCAAAATCTGGCTGTCCAACCCCAAAAGAAAAAGCATCACTTTAGACAGATTCCCTTCTATGGATATATTATAGAAGTCTTCAAATCACAGCGTATTTTAAAATCCTCCATTCATCCCCCTGATTCGGTGCTTAAGGGGTCTCTCATACAGAGTCTACTGTATGTTTCGTTTAAATTCTAGTGCCGTCATCTAGGCCAAGAATCTCAGCTTTGGGATTCTTTGCCCGTCACCTTCAATATGTGTTACTATGGGTACTGGAAAGCCTATTACTGTACACAGAGAAGAGCCACAGGAAAGAAAATGCACATAGATTTGTAGCACTAAGGAAAATAAAAGGCAAAGGGGAAGAAAATTCACGGCCACTAGTAGGATGTAATTTTGTACAATATCTTTCCCTTAGAAAAGCTGAAAATCTTAACGTAGTTAGAACCAAAGAAAAATTGAAGGAAAGATCAGCATTTCCTACCCCGTAGTATCACATAGAACATATATTGCACACCATGTCTTTCCTGTACTTCTCACTTCTGTTGGAATACTATGGGAAGTAAATATCATTCACAAAAGAAAAGCACTCTGTCAACAAGTCCTTTTTACCACTGAGATAATCAATGAAGAAACAGCAATCTGCCCTGCAGCCTTCTGCACTCTCTAACGTCTACAATAAGATTTCTACATGTTGGCAGTCAATACAGTTCAATTAATGTTTAATTCATGTTTTCTTCCTGAAGCAAGATGAAAAGACAGAACATTTATCAATAGCAGAGCTACAGCAAAAACAAATGCTTTTTGTTCCAATATTAACATCTTTTTGAGATGCAAGGCACTGTGTCCAAGAAAAGCCAATATGTCACCTGCCATTTATTTTCCAGAGCTGGATTAAGTTCTGCAGATGATTAAATAAAATATTAGTATAAAAATATATGGTAAAGGGAATTCCTCAGTGAATGCAGCAGCCAAACTGAAGAGGAACATAGCCATTTTTGTTATTTTCATGAAGATATTCTGGAAACTATACACAATCCTATCGTATCTAAGTGCATATCAGCTAAAAATACAGTCTCACTAAAAATCTTTTCTGTCCTGCTTATCTCTGGTTATCAGCTAGATTGCTGGTCATCGAAGTGAATGCTGACTGCTCCTAAGAGGCTGGCAAAGAACTCCCTGCTGAACTGCCATGATCCCTCTCTCGACAGCTAGCATCTGTCTTGCTGAAGATAGAGTGTTTATCTCCACGGCAGGCTTGACTCAAACATCCAAGGCTCTAAAAATAAGAGTTTAAAATCTAATTCATGTCTACGGCCCACCTAATCACCCAGCAGGCTTCAGTAAATGTGTTTTCATTGTTTCCTTCTTAGCTTCCTCTGCTTAACGAGCAGATACAGTTATTCACAATGCAGTTACACATTAACCTCTTAGATCCCAACATGAATCCAAGTCATTCACCAGGAAAGATTGGTGAAGAGAGAGCATGAGACAACCAGGGCTATCTTATGAACATTGTCAATATTTTGATCAGCTGTGATAGGTTAATGCAGAAATATGCTCTGCCCATTATCTTGAAACTTCTGATATCAGATGTTGGAGATTTCAAAGAAGCAGAAAGAAAAATGCTTTGCATTAAGTGCTGGACCAGTGGAAATGACAGAAGAAAGGCAGGTGACATATTTATGTACTTCTCAGAGTGCCAAATTATTTTGCACAAAGGCCATAATTCTGTACTAAAGACGTAATCTACAGCGCATGCCAAGAGACCAAAATGCCACTGACCAAAGGTTGATTAAAGCAGGAGGTACCACATGAAGTTTTGCTTGGTTACCACCACCCTGGAAAGAAAATTGTTGTATAGCAGCAGCAGTTCTGTGCTGAGGTACACAACAAGCACAAGCAACAGCATTCAGCAACTTTCGTGACAGGGCTTGGAAACCCCACCAGAGACAACTGCAGACATCAATAAGCACATTGGTCTTTTTCATCACTTCCTGAAGATATATCTAAATTTGGGCATGTATCGTGAAAATTTATTAGCAAAATGCTGAGAGTACTGACCTGGATCAACAAGTAACTAATATATCAAGCAGGATATGATATTCTGGATGAGACTAATGAAAACAGAAGGTCTAGAAGATAGGACACAGGAAAAAGGCTGAAGGGGCGGATGTTGTTTAGTTTAAATAAGAAAATACTTTGAAAGAGTATAGCAGTCTTCAAACACACCAAATGTGTAAAAGGCAGGTAAAGAGTGGAAGAGACAAAAGTTTTGTTTCATCCATGATAGGCTTGACAAAGTGGATTTAGGTTCAGTTCAGCAGGTCTGTTCGATTGGGAGTAAGATGCATGGGGAAGGAACAAGTGACCTGAAGAGCTCTCTTTAACTAGTTGGTCCAGCATCTCTCAGAAATGGCATAGGTGTCAGGTGATCCTACTCTCAGGCAGGGGAATGAGCCAGGTGATCTGTCAAGATCCTTTCCAAATTACTCTGATTGTAGGATTGCGCAGATCATTAACAAGAACAGGTTACATCCAGTGTAGACATCCATCCATAGATGACTTCCATAGTGTACATCCTACCCAGCGGAGGCCCCTGGTTAATGAAGTATTTGGTGTAGGCTGAAGAGCACAGGATTTGGTATGTTGTCAAGATAATTAGAATAAACCTACCAATAGAAGGGAAAAAATTGGGAGAAATAACTGTATGTGTAAAGAGCATGATTGTATATGACTCTTTTACCAGGGGCCAGCCACATGCCTAACAAACCTGTTCCCTATGGAATGGGGTGGGTGAGCATGCGTCAACCTTTCACAAGCAAAAGGATGAACCTGGCATGTCAGGCCACATGTTAAGGGACACAGCCATAATAGTTGCCTGGTCCTCATGGCCTGCCAGATAGTTTGGGAGACAGGATGAATGGGATCACAACCAAATGTGTTTTTAAAAAAAGAATCCCATTCCAAGGAAAATGCTTGAAAGGAATTTTTTGTTTGTTTTTTTAAATAGCCCACATCCATAAAGGTAGCAATACCTAGAAGACCACTATCTCCACACCAAACAGTATAGGACATGTCTTATCTGGAGGAAAAAGACCAGCCAGACTCAAGAAAAAAACTTGTAAGGAAAAGACTGTCTAGACAACTGCAAAACTGGGAGCTCAATAAGGCAGTAAATGATACTTCTCCATATCAGGTGATGGATTTTGATTCTTTCACTTTTATCAGATTATGCTGAGTACATGAGAAAATAAAAGCAGAAAGGATGTTTCTTGTCTCATAAGCACAGTTCAGATAAGGATAAGAAGGAAAGTTGTGCTTCCCTTTCAAAAGGCAATGGACTGAGGAGGTATTGTTATTCAGCTGCCAAGAGCTCTCTCCCTTATGTATAGACATCAGTGTTTTCTCTGAGATATTGTCTGATATCTTAATTGGAGGCTGCCTTTCACATATGCCCATAGAGAAGTGAGGCGCTGATTCACTTTCTTGCAGGGAGAAGGACTGCCATAGGCCCTAGCAGAGCCGATACTGTCTGGAAGGTGGTGCCACAGCATTAATACACACAGCCTCAAATGCTGATGGGCTGTGCTTCAAAGAGTTTCCTTTATACTGTCCTGGATTTTTTTGGCGTGAAAATTAGCCCCTGTTCCAAGGGAAGCCCAGTGCAACTTCCACCTCTTGGGATATCCTAGATCAGAAGGGCTTGCAAAAGCTGGAGGAGTTGAACCTGCCGAAGTGATGAGAATAAAACAAACCAAAAAGAACCCCACTGAACTGTAAGCAGGCAAGTACATCTAGTAACTTCCCAGTAAAGCATCACACATTAAAAAATATGAGTCCTGTACTTGTCTACTGTGATAGTGGTCACTGCAGGCTTTTTGGGGTTTTTTTTTTTCCCCGATATTATGTCTACAATCCTAAAATTAGCCAGCTCTACTTATAGCAAATTTAAAGGATTTTTCATTAACTGTGAACTTGGCATCTTCAATTTACTCTATAACCCCATCATTGCAATTTTGCCTTTCTGCACACTTTTCTGTAAAGATATTAAAAAAAAAATTAATAACAGCATTTTTACAGCACTAACAGCTCATCTGTACAGGAAACTTTCAATGAAAATCAGTTGGGTTTGGGGGGAAAAAAAAGCCACATATGATTTAGAATATTTCATCTACCTCTGTCCATGTCTATGCTTATCTAACTTGTGAAGTGGGCACCTTATAACGTCAGTCAGCTGAAATTACTCAAACATTTGGCTACAGAAGCACCGTGAGATCCTACTCAACACGAAAGCCCCCTGTTTATGTCACTTCCACCCTGGTAGGCAACTATACAAGCAAGTGTGCATTTAAGCCAATAGTGTGAGTATGGGATTCACCTGATAAATTAAAATTCCAATAAATACTCAAGAGTTTTATCAATAGTTCTGTAGTAGTAGTTAGGTAAACCTACCAGTATCCGACATTTTGCCATATCACTTCTCTTTAAATTGATCAATTACTGAGTTTACAGTAGTTATTCTTGTGTCTCTGTCTGTCTGCTTTTTTCCTTGAAGGGTGTAAAATGACATTTGTAATTGCTGCAGATGGAGAATGAGATTTTTATAAGAGAAAAAATTGCTCCAGAAAAGATGATCAAGAAAAAAAATTGCTGGTTTCTTTCATTTTTAATAAAACAAAATAATCCTATTTGTCTTCAATCTTGACCAACCAAATGGCTGTTAAACACATGCTAGGTGAAATGCTTTTTACCTTCATAAGGAAATGATTTCAACATTTAGCTCACCAATTCAGCTAATGTTTAATTCATTTCCTTGTCTGCTAGCTAGATTAAAAGAAAGAATTTATGTCAACAGGAGGGAGGCAGCAAAAATCCAGCTTTGCACTCCAATCCTAATTTACAAAAGTACCAAGTTCCAATTTCTAGATAAAAGATGTCTTAGGAGGGAGGCCGAAGTTCAGATTGCAAACCATAAAGAAACTATGGGGACACAGACAACACTGATGATGAATCCTTTAGGCAAAGTCAAATTTATGATCTAGTTAAAATGGAATATCCTGGCATCTAATGTCATCACAGCACTAACGGGATATATCTGTTGCAACAAATTGCCTTCTCCCATAAAATACATTATTTTCTTTATTTCTTGTTTCTCAGCAGGGAGCACTAACCAAGCATAATGCAGGTGAGGTTTTTTCCCCAGGTGCACTGCAGTGTTTGTGCATTCACTACTACTGTAAAATGGCACCGGCATTAAGTAACAGAAAACACAGTACTGTCAAAAAATGCATGTTCTGCAAAGACCTAAAGAGAAAGGGGAAGTGTAGAGGAAAACACCTTTTATTTTTCAGACATTTGTATTTCTTTTTGAGCCATGAGAAAAGCAGTGATTAATCATAGCCAGGCATCATGGAACAAGACATATAGTGTGATGTGTATGTGAAAGGTAGACATTATCAGTGGAATCACAAATCCCACCTTTCCTAATTGGAGATCTCCTTTGACCAAAATGAATACTGAATACGCTCATTTTAAGACCCATGGCTTCTATCATAATAATTCAGAGCTGACAGCACCTTAAGAAGCTGAGAATCCCCAGATTCTGGTTTATTCCTCGTATGTCTACCCTTTCCAAAAATACATTGATTTTTATAGGTATGACAAGCTGGTTCAATTCATCTCTATGTGAAGCAATCTTTCATATCTGTACATGAATACTGGAAGATATTTTGAGCATACCAGAAAGGGCAACAAATGCAAACTGCTGTAGGCTCACATATCTGGCAGGATGACATCTAGAAAACTGTAGAACTGCTGCAATTTCTACAATATAATGACACTGCATCAGATAATATACTACCTGATGGAAACTGCTAAAAATCATATAAAGGAAGCATAAGGAGAGAGAGAGAGAAAAAAAAAAACAAACAAAAACCAAATGCGTGCAGGAATAAATACAACTACTGACCTTCTGTTTGTTTTCCTCTATTCCTCCCACCCCAGCTGCTTTGATTTTAGTGTAGTGTAGTCTTTGTTGATATTGCAGCATGAAAATGAAAGGGGGGGAGAGAATTGACCCTAAGAGGAGAGAGAAACCTTTGCAGATTTCATTTATTCCTAGTTCTTCAAACTAATCCATTTGCAAGTCAATCTTATCAAAAAGGAGATAGGCTCCTTATTGCAATGTTCCAGGGGAAAGAAAAAAAAACTAAACCAGCTCACATTGAGCAGTCTCTGTAGCCAGAGGAATTCAAATACAGATTTTTTTCTGTCTGCATCCCCCACAGTGCAGTTACTGGTTGCAACCTGCACACCATTCGTTTCCAAAAGAACCTTTTGATTCAACTAAACATTTAAGCATTAAAGAAAGAAGAAGCCTGTGAATCCACCTAGGTTCAACCTCTAACAGAAGTATGGAAGACAAGTAAAGAAGTTCTTTTTAGTTTCTGGACTATGCATCTCTTCCTACAGCTCTATGATTCCCAAAATTTAATCATAAATTTAAAAATTTATGTTCTGACCATACACTTGCAGAATTTGCTGCTGAATCTTTCCCCTACAGCAGTACTGCCTCTAAAGCTAAATTGTCATTATTTAATTATTTTCTAGCCTGAGAACACAGACTTAAAAATGAAACGTGAATATAAACTCAGTGTCATTTCTGAGACTACAGCAGAATTTAGAAACAAGACTGCAATGTTGTAGATAATACAATAAATAATAATGAAATTGTAAAGCTCATATTCTAGCATGAATCTCGGTCCTCTCAGCTTTGTATTACATTAATATGAATAGCCATATGACTATTTATTCACTTCACTGAGGTGCTACATGTAAACAGCAAATATGATAGTGAAATGTGAGCTTTGCTAGAGCATCACTGATAACCCGTTTTCATAAGAGCATGGGTGATGTCCTTATTCAGGTCTTCTCTGTTGTTGAAAGCCCTAACTTCCCTACCCAGATTTCTCTCATGGTTTTATAGGAGCCAGCTATGCATTCTCAACAGACAAAAATCATTAGAGTGTTGAGACTTGAAATTATGAAATCATAATACCAAGACGGGAACTGAACACACAGAGTACCTCAAGGGACTGCGGGCAAGATGTTGCTGCTCACTTTCCTATACAACTCCCCCTCCACCCTCCATTTTATTTAAGGTAAAATAAACTGCTGGCAAAATTCTACAGCTGAAAACCACACAATACAGACATTTTTACGCAGGTCTTAGGTTCACCTCACCATGTGCCAGAGAAACTGCTTTCTCTCCTTTCTTGTCAGGATGCAACAGCATTAAAAACAATGGCTAAAGGGGTTGATATTCCACTGCCATCCAAGCAGGTCTTAATTGCAGCAAGGACAGTTTCTGCCAGCTTTTCAAAACTAGGGCTTCTTCTGCCAACTTCATTAAGCTTATTTTTACAGTGCATCATTCCCCTGTTTACCATCAGCTCCTCCTGTAATGAAATGCCCACCCGAATACTGACTCATCAAAGAACGTAAGGGTACCCATACGCTGCATCTCATGGTATTGCTGATTGTTCTGAAAAGTTATAAATATCAGGAGATGCTCATGATCACCCAAAGAAGCTTTTCTGTTGGATTTAATTTTAGCCCTTTCTTCTTCTCATTCAGGAGGAGGTGATCAAGATTTTTAAGATGTATTAATAAATAAACTTGAGGAGGAAAGGCTGAGCATCCAACTGATTTATTAGTGCCTACCAGTGCTGTGGAATGGTAGCAAACTGTGGGTAACTTTTGCTGTCTAAGCTCAGGTTTTTTCTTGTATTTTGTAAGCACCAACTTCGTGCCATTTTGAATGATAGTTCTTTTTGTCTCTTTTTCCCTCCAGTCTAATACCTGTCACAACCATCACACAACTGAGAGCCTTCTCATAGGCTTTAGTTAACCCACTGCTGATCCATGGAAAAGCAGAATCTGGAGCCTGCAGAAGTGTTTGCTTAGTGAAATGTATATCTGCTTATAGCTTGCCTATAAAAACCTATGTTTGTGTATATTTTGAATCCTTTACTTGCTTTACCTTTTGATGAAGAAAGCAGTGAAGTACAAGCTCAGCTGAGGTAGTGGGTTAACATCATCTAAATTTTAACAGTGTTGAATGATAAAATATCCCTGGAGATTTGAGAGGGTGGGAGGGAGGACTCAAAAGCATATCAAATTAAACATCTTTGAGTCCTCAGGGGTAGAGTCAGAGGGGGAAGGGAAAAGCTGTCTTCTCATTTCTCCAGTCAGTACTGCCTGCAGATGCAGGTTAGGAAGCAGGCCTTCTGAGGAGAACAGGGATCCATCTGTTGAAATGCTCTTCCCCCTATATTTATCTCCCCTCTCTTTCTTAGTGCTTTTCATCAACATTTCTTCCATTTTTATAAGAAGACTAATGTTTTGTGGGGTTTTTTTTCTTTTTTTTTAAATGAAGTCCTCTCAAATATTCATTCAAATGCTTCACAAAAAAACCCCCTCAATAACAGGTTTAATTAAGGAAAGGTCTTTTTATCCCTCTTTTTTTTTTTTTTTTTCAAATAAACCATTGCATTCCACCAATACTTAATTACAATTGAATTTTAAAAATAAAAGCAATGGAGGCATCAGAATCTATCAATAATTAATTAACGAATTAAATTGATGAGCTCGGGGTAGCACACGTGACAGCACAGGTGTCATATGCTGGTGATTTGTCACACCCTCTGATACCTTGCATCATGTTTTGGAAGGTCTGAAGGTTGAAACATATGGGTTCTGCTCCCAATTATGGGTCTGCAGGAAAGCTACAGGCTATAGATTGGCTGGTTGTTAATTAAGTGGCAAAATGCAATTTCTGCCTCTTCCCACCTTTGTACTGGATGACCTTCCTTTTCCCTCCCTCTTTGCAAAATAAAATTAGTTCCCCTGGCAACTGACATTGTTCACCTCCTCTAGGTTCTTCCCATCAACTTGATATAGTGTTTTCTGCTACAGTATGACCACCATCCATAACTTTTGGTAAAGAAATAATGACACAACTTTATTTTTTTTTTAAAGACACAGAATGCAATAAAGTTTTTGGATTTTTTCAGTTGCTATAAACTGCATTACTATCTGTCCTGGTTTTGGCTGGGATAGAGTTCATTTTCTTCCTAGTAGCAGGCATAGTGCTGTGTTTTGGATTTAGTAGGAGAAGAATGCTGATAACACACCGATGTTTTTAGTTGTTGCTAAGTACTGCTTATGCTAGTCAAGGACTTTTCAGCTTCCCATGCTCTGCCAGGTGCACAAGAAGCTGGGAGGAGGCACAGCCAGAATAGCTGATCCAAACTGACCAAAGGGCTTTTCCATACCATATGACGTCATGCTCAGCATATAAACTGGGGGGAGTTGGCCGGGGAGCAGCGATCGCTGCTCGGGAACTGTCTGGGTATCGGTCGGCGGGTGGTGAGCAATTGCATTGTGCATCACTTGCTTTGTATATTAGTATTATTATTATCATTATTATATTGTTATTATCATCATTACTATTTTACTTTATTTCAATTATTAAACTGTTCTTATCTCAACGCAGGAGTGTTTCTCACTCCTACTCCTCCGATTCTCTCCCCCATCCCATCGGGGTAGGAGGAGTGAGCGAGCAGCTGCGTGGTGCTTAGTTGCTGGCTGGGGCTAAACCACGACACTATCTGCATTAACACCATCTGCATAACACACCTTACTAAGCCATGATGTCCCAGTCTGTAACCCTTCCAAGGGGTGTGCAAAATGCACCACTATAGCTCTCTTCTAGTCTTCTCCAAGTACCTGACAGGCTTACAGCTAACACATCAGGAACAATGGTATTCCTAGAGAGGCCAGCTTTGTGGATAGAAGCATTAAGTACAACTGGGAAAAAGAAAAAGGCAGATGAAATTAACATCTGTTAATGGCTGTTCCGTTACACGGTCTCTGACAAGCCCTCGGCAGCTTGCCACATTGCTCTGGTTTAACATGGCACTGGAGCACACACCCACCATGCTCACTGCAGCCAAGGGACTGTGATTCAGTCATGTTGGGAGCAGTGGTTGTGGTAGTGGCGGTGAGTAGAAGAGACAGACGAAGGGGAGGGTGAGAGCTGGAGGAGTTTCGGGAAGTCCTCAGAGGGAAGCTTCAGAGGTTGCATTTCTGATTTTTTCCAGTTGTGATTTTGGACCAGCGCTGGGCAATGAGTCAGTGTTTGTCACTAAAGGGGTTCTGTAATGGGGAAATCTACAGCGGTGTGACAGCCTGTCACCACCAGCAAAGATGGCACTGCGGAGTTAATAAGCCAGGGAGACCGTAAACACAAAGAAACCAGAAATAAAGAGAGTAAGGAGGAACACAAAGCGATAAACAACAAAATATGCAGGACCCCATGCACAAGAATAACATTTCTCCACATGGGACTGGCTTTGTTTTTTTGTTTTCAAACTTTACAACCTTATATTCTAGGAAAGCTTCTTTAAATTGCTCTCAGCCACCCAAAAACCTACATATAACGACACACATAGCTTAATGGCATGATGCGCTCACTCCCATCTATGCCAACACTCAGACCTAAGAAGTGGTTTGTGCAGCCTGCTAACAGTGTGGGACATCCCACATGCTGGCTTTCTCCTGCCCAGGGATGGAACGTCTCCTGCATAGACAGTGGCACCCTTGCAGTGTGCCCGTAGCCCATCCGGAAAGGACACAGATACTGTTTGGCTCACAGCACAGGGGAGAAGGGCACTCTTGGCTGGCTGCTAGGTGAGCTGGCCAAAGTGTGAACAGGTAAACAAAACCAGCTCCAAATTGGAAAGCCCTAGAAGAAAGCTGGCTCTCCCCTTTTCATAAGTAACCTGGTACAGGTATGAGAGACAGATGAAGAGATGAGAGAAGACAGATCACGTGAAGGTCAGTGGGGCAGGACCTTGCCGTAAGGGCATTATTGCAGGAGGGAAATGAGGAAGCAGACTTTGGTAAGAGGCGGAAACTGGGACCTGTCCTGAAAACCCAGAATTTCTTTGGCCACCAGCTCTGTTGACCTAGGCATCCCTGATGTACATCACAGACAGAAAATGACATTAACCACATCATGCACTGCCAATACTCAGTACTGATGCCAGCTCAGAGGCCAGGCTGCATACATGGTCAGGTCCCTTAGGCAGTGTGGGCCTTCAGAGCCTTCCTCAGGTCTCCCAGAAGCAGAGTCAATATCACATGCTATCTTCCTGTCATTTGTAATAGCAGAGTGCGTCATGTTCTTGGCGGACATCACCATTCTATTATTGGTTTGCTTATTGCACAGAACTAGAAAAATGTAAAAAATGGCAGAACATGGCAAATACTGAAAAGAGAATTGTCTGAAATTTTGAACATTTTTTTCCAGCTCTGTGTGTCTATTTAAGGGTTCAAAGATGAGTAAAAAGCCTCTATTTAATGAGTAAATCAGAATGCATCATTTAGCCCTTAGCAAAAAGAAACAGTTCAAATGCTTAGTCTCTGTGGTCTCAGTTTCCTACCAGTTCCTTCCTCTGCAACTAAATGCACACAGATGCAGCATCTCTTCCCTCCCTTCTTTGCCCAAACTCAGCTTTTAACCCAGTAACCTCTTTTCTTCTTGCCTCCACAGCTGGACCCTTTTTAATTTTGGACACACCCAAAGTTCTAGGGATGTCCAGAAAAAAATAGCCAATTAAGTCATCCAAAGCCCTGAGCATAGTTAACGTTGATTTACAGCATGAAAAGAGCAAAACACCTTCCTGGTTCTTGCCAATTATACGATATTTCAGCCAAATGTATTCAATCATGCTAGAATGAAAATTCCAAAGTGTGCATTATGTTCATTTCTAAACCCTGTTAACTTAATTAACTCTCAGTTAAATGTGCACTGATCTTAGACCTGAAGCATGTTTGATGAGGTATTTTTCATTAGGCAAAAGAAAGAATTTGAAATGTGAAAACCATTTGTAACAACAGAGAAGACTCCCTTCCTAAAATTGTATACAATGCACACCCAATTCATGGTCAGTGAAGCTATATATTTTCTTTGTACTTTGTTATGCTCTTGTCAGTTTTACTTGGATCATGAAACATAATTCGAGCAATACTATCTACCAAACATGGAAAATAATATTCTGCATTGTCAGTACCATTTAAAATGCAAGACCAAGTAATATGAAAAATGATTAAACCATCCAATAACAGTTGTATTTAACCTGTGTTACCACTGCTAAATTCACACACCGAGTGGCTGGTTGGTAAAATTATTAGAGGCACAAGTCCAGATACTCAGATCCTGTAACCAGCAGGCACACAGCCATTCCTAAAAGTAAATAAAGAAAAGCAGGGAAGGGGCTTATCATTCTTAGCAGAGCTGTAGCTTTTTTTAATGAACTCAGATCCACAACAGAAATAACTAGAAGATGGTGCACTTCACTAGCTGCTAATAACTTTGCTGCTTGCAAATCATTATCTCAGAATGCTTTGCTGTTTTTTTGTTTTTTTTTTTTTTTAAAAAATTCTCATACCTGGATGTGACACACACTAAGGCAGAGGTTACATCTGACAATAGGAAAGTAATCTGGCTACCTCCCAAAGCAGATGCCATAAAAACAAATTGTTATAACCAGAAGAGAAAGGCATGCCTGGCTGTCAGAACAGGTAGTTAAAAGGGATAATGACTCTCTGCTCTGACCTAGAACTGAGGCTGCAGAAAGTTCATTCTCTGCAGCATCCTGTGCATTGTAAGAGGCAGCTTCTAAAAATCACAGCTGGATGAGTCTGTCCTCCTTCCTCTACACAAAGTTAATTCTGAAGTGTATTCTAGGCCAGCTGAAGCAGCAAAACACTGTATTAAACTGATGTCATCCACACTGTGCACCCCTCACCTATCGCTTCAAAATAAAACACAAGTGAATAGCACTCTCGTGTAGGCACAGAGAGGCGTACGTGGCACAGATAACATTATACTGACATATTGAAACATATGCGTACAGGGCACTGTAGCCATTCTTCTGTCATTAGGTACATTAAAGCACAAGAAGAGACAGATACCATGACAGGTCCAAAAATAACTTCACTGAGTTAAGCAGTTATGGTCTGTGACTGTGGGCTATATTTCATGTGGCCAGTCACTTGCCAGCACAGTAAGATTTCCCGGCTTTCCTGAATGTTAAACTGAAAAACTTCCCTGCCACTCTCAGAATAGAAACATTCAGACTCCAGAAGGCTATACCATCTCTGTCGTTTAGCATCAGCAAGTCCAGAAAAGCTCCAAAGAGCATTTTGATTTCTGTTTCTTCTTTGTGATTTAAGAGGTGGGCAGAGTGGTGCATAAGCTCCTGTGCTTATTTCTGCTGCAGTTTCCTTTGATGTACAATTTGCTCCATCCCATCACTGACTTCATCTCCACATTCCCCACTCATGAAGCACCTGTACACTTAGGATTTCCCATGTGCCTGAATGACCACAGCAGGTTTATGTAGCACTTTCTGAATACAGAGCTACTTTCACCACACAAGCTAAAGTGTTAGCTCTGCTGCTCATCCCAATTCTGCTCCCATTGCAATTTCCATTCATAAAATACACAGTATTTCAGAGTAACCCTTTGAGCCTGAACAGGAGTACAACCTTCATACATACAACTTAATTTGGCCCGCTAGAAGATGCTTGGTTTAGCATGAAGTCAATTTGCATACTGACAGATCTCTTCCCCTTCCAGTCACAATATAAAAAGTTAACGCCTTGCTATAATAATTCAGCATACATCAAATCTCATTTCTTTTGATGCATTCAGCCACCTACTGTCACTTTAATGCATTTTCCTGGCACATATGTGCACACCGTTTCATGTGAAAACGTTTATGTTGACGTTCAATTCAATTAATTTTTTCCTCAAAGTTGAAAAATTCAGGGATGTATTCACCTTTTCAAAAGAATCAACATTTGCAAGTTCAGGAAAGGGAGCAGGAAAGAGGAACTATTTCATTTCTCCAACATTTGAGTCAGCAATAGTTTTACACTGAAGCTGCAAAGTTAATCAGTCATTCCTTTATTTATCTTGTGTTACCATCTACTCAACACAGGGAAAAGCACACAGCTCCTCAACATTTACCATAGAAAGAATAAGACCAAGAGAAAGAAATGAAAAGGTGTGGGAAGTACATAGGCCATTTACCAGAGCAAGGGAACCCTGCTCATTCTCTCTTAATAGGAAACAATGAGACTACAGAGCCAGAAAGAAAAGAAAGTAGCACTGGGGGAAAAAATTCATACACAAGTGCATGATGTTTATATGCTATATTTGCCAGTCTCATAGCCAACAAGCCACTGCCATTATTTTCTTTAGGAAGTCAGAGAGGAAATTTATATGCATAAAAACACTTATTTGACTTTTTACAAAGGTATTTTTTCATCTTTCTGTCATTTAACAAGTTAAGATGCCAAGACCATTTTCTTTGTTCTCACACAAGGTACTTTCTGTGTTTGCTGGCTATTATTTAAGTGCTGTGTTTACAGTACTGTCATACAGACTGTGTTTACAGTCTGCCTTTTAACTACTTGCAGTTCTTTAATATCCCCACTACTGTCTGACAACTTCTTGGCACTAGTCATGTTTTGCTATACAGGTGCATGAAATTGCATTACTGCTCACATAAAGGCTATTTGCACAGGTACCTTTTCAATAAGATGCCCGTGTATATGATGTAGCAGTCTTCCCACTTTGCAACTCTCTGAATACACATATGTGATATATACATGCAGGTATAATATGCTCTTCCGAATCACCTTGCATGGCAAAAAAAAAAAAAAAAACACCAATAAAAACAAAACCAAAAAAGCTGCCATAAAATTCAGAAAAAGAGGAAAGGAATAAAATGTTGAGGATGCTACCATTTAATTTCACTGATCCTTTGAGGTATAAAGCACAGAGGCTGTTGTCCTCCTTTTACAAAGCTTCTGAGACTGTACTGCCAGATCAACTAGCGCTGAGAATTCTGTTTACCCAGATCTGTTTCCAGTGATTGCAGAACATGGGAGAAGAGCTGGCAACGATACAATGCACTCTTTCCAATTTCATTTCCCTACTGGTGTTACCATTAAGGCTGAATCTGCAAGTAGAGAACATCATCTATGCTAGCAGTGCTCAGAGGCCCATCAGATTCGCTGTCACTGACTCACTGATTGATTTTGTTTCTCACATTTCTGGGTCAGTGAATTCTTACATGTGGCTATTTTCCAGGCAAGTATTAACTGCAGCAGAACCCTGACTATTAATCCAGTGTACTTCAGCCTGAAAAATGAAAAAGAAAAAAAAAAAAAAAAAAAGAACAGAATTTGGTACAGAGTCTTTGTCATTAGCATATATGTGTGTGCATGCACATGTACTCAACTTCCAAAATTTCACCTTGGATGAGAAAACATTCCCTTGGAGACAGAATGGATTAGGAAGTACAAAACATCTCCTCATTATAATACTGACAGGTTTCTGGCCTTGAGCTCTATTCTTTATTCCCAGTAAATGTTTCCTATGAGTTTGAAAGGCAGAGGTAAACTAAGTGTACAATATATTTGTGTGTGAAGAAAATGTGTGAAAATTGAGTTAAAAACCAGGATTGTCCCAAGATTTAACATATTCATTAATAAAATATCTTCCCCAACAACAAAAGTCTATGAGCTAGTGAAATTGTATCAGATTCCCTGAGTCACTGTTTTAGTTTATTTCTTCTGGGATTTCTTTGGGGGAATTTTTAACATTTTAAATCAGGTATTTTGGCTTCACCTCTTGTCAAAAACCATGAATTTAGACAACACCTCATATGCCTTAAAAGAATGATCAGAGATAGAATTGCAGTCTTTTGTTAAGTTACTTTTGTGACTGAAAGAGGGGCAGCAACTCCACTGCTCAGTGCTCCATTGGTTGCTCAGTGCTGCTATTTACAGAGGTGGTATATTTTGCCTTTTTGCTTTAATGTTGATTTCTGTAAGACTGCCTTCAGATGAAAAAAGGCCCAAACAGAGGGAAAAATATTCAAGTTACTGTAAGGCAGATATTAACGGCACTTTGCAACCAAAGAACATGCTAAACTGACCGTAGGGCACTCCTTTGAGTCATCAGGCTCTTCTCCCCGAAAACATATTTCTTTAGACTGCCATCCTTTCTCTAGTTCTTATCTGGCAAGGAATGACTCCATGAGGAAATAAGGTGAGAACAATGCTGAACAAACACAAATAAGCTATTTGCCTGTCTGCCTCCGTGAACTGGTAGAGGCATCTCTATCAAAATGCCAACAGGCAAACAGAGTCTGTAAATTTTACAGTGCCGGACTGATACACTTATAGAGCTGCATCACTGCAGTACTTCAGGCAAGTGGAATAAACAGCCCTTTTTTCAGGTAGTGTGAGCAGCTGAGCACACTATGCTCCTGCAGGAATGAAATGCTAGCCTTGTACCACGTTACATACTAGGTAGAGGTAGGGTCCGGTTGCATGAGGGAAAGGTGTCTTCAAGAAAGCAAACTACACATTCCCTGCAACAGCGTAATCTTGCCCCTTCACTAGGAGCATCAGCTGCCAGTGCACAACCCACCCCATAACAGTCAAAGGGATATTTCAAGAATCACTCTATGAAGGGCCAAACTGAGCCAAGGATTATGGAATAAGCCAGAACGTACAAGCCTAACTCTGCCACAGCCCCAGCTATTGGCAAGAGGCTTAGAAAACAAGCCATTTTGATCATGGAATCACACACAAATGACAGACTATGAAAACCAGCATTGAACTACAAATAGAGAAAAAGCCCGCCTCCCTTCAAGCCTCTGGACAGCTCCAGCATTAGAAACTCAGCACTGCTGGTATATTTATATTCAGTCAGCAGGACATGGGCTGGTAAGTCTCATGAAGAAAACTGCTGCTATGGTGCCCACCAGCAGTGTTCCAACTGCCCTGGTGACCATATCTAAACATGATTCCTATGCAAATAACACAGGAATTATATTTTTTAGTAACCTTTTTCCATAATCCATTTTACTATTTAGGTAACAAATGACAAATGGGATTCAGTGAAACAAATGTAAAGTGGGATTTCTCATGTACTTTCTGAGTAGTAACAGAGGTCCACCAGTCCCAGTGACATCCACACACAGGTGATAACAGGGTAAGATGGCAGGAGCCATCCCTGGTGCAGTCTTGTCCATATGACTTGCTTGGGAAGTACATGGTCTCCTCTGAGCACTGCAGGCCATGGTACCTGGCTGGCACTGGCCAAAATCATGCCCAAGAGCCTGCTAACAACTAGGCACTGTTTGCACAAAAAGCACTGGACAGTCTGGCACTCCAGCTCACTCCCTACTCCAGTTTTAATTATCTGTAAAGATGTAGCCACGGAGCCCTATCAAACAACCGTTTAAGTTGGCCGCGTTCATTCTGTTTACTCTAATGCAGCTTTGGTTACTTTAAGCAAACTGGGAAAAGGCCAGGTCGAGTAAGAAACATTCCCACCCTTGTTTTAAGAAAGAGATTAATCAACTTAACATTTCTTAGGAACATTATCAACATCTAACCTTATCCTTCCTCTCACAGGGCACAGAAATTTTGCCTTGGTGATTTCGGCATTCTCTTCACTGCCTCTTAGCTGTCCCAAACTTACCTTTTAGAAGGCTACCCAAGAAGTGGACTGAAAGACAACAGAGTAGGGAAATGACCACAACACTTCACAATATGTTCCAATGGTTATATCACCCAAGGCTACCTTTGAGCTAGGAGATACTCTACAAATTAACAAATGTAAACACTCTAATGTTAAAGTCTGCAGTTTCCAGATTTTATTGCACTTTCATGAAAATAGCAGAGTTTCTCCCTGAGTGTATACTTATATCATGGTAAAATCATTCTTGAAAGCAAAACATTGTCTTTGATAAGCTAAATAGATACTGCACTTTAACTTATTCACAGTAAGGTGCATTTTCAGGATGTCAGATTACTTGGGAGGTTTTTTTAGAGCTTTTATCTGAGCTGTAATTTGCAACATCCTTTTTAGCATAGAGAGGGAGTGAGACACAATTTCAGCCATGATTTCTCCAGTGCTGTTTGATATACCTAGGAACAATTCAAGAACAGGAGCAGTTCCTTCCGATGCAGGTTTGCAATAGAAATGCACACCTAATACAGATCAAGAAAACTTTTTTCTTGCAGAAGAAATCAGTAGAGAGACTTACAGAGTCTCCTGAGGGAGGTGACTCTGCCCCTCTATTCTGCGCTGGTGAGACCCCACCTGGAGTACTGGATCCAGCTCTGGAGTCCTCAGTACAGGAAAGACATGGACCTGTAGGAGCAGGTCCAGAGGAGGGCCACAAAAATGATCAGAGGGATGGAACATCTGTGCTATGACGACAGGCTGAGACAGTTGGGGTTGTTCAGCCTGGAGAAGAGAAGGCTCCCAGGAGACCTTATTGCGGCCTTTCAGTATATAAAAGGGGGGCTTGTAAGAAAGACAGACTTTTTAATAGGACCTGTAGCGCTAGGAAAAGGGGTAATGGTTTTAAACTAAAAGAGCGTAGATTCAGACTAGGCATAAGGAAGAATTTTTTTTATCATGAGGGTGGTGAAACACTGGAACAGGTTTGCCCAGAGAGGTTATAGATGTCCCATCCCTGGCAACATTCAAGGTCAGGTTGGACAGGGCTCTGAGCAACCTGATCTAGTTGAAGATGTCCCTGTTCATTGCACGGGCATTGGACTAGATGACCTTTAAAGGTTCCTTCTAAGTCAAACCATTCTATGATTCTGTGATTCAGAGTCTGAGAATGATAGCAAAGCCCCCAATTAAACCACCACCATGCACTCAGTGTAATTTGATTCCTCATCTCCTCCTGAGCACTCAGAGCTTTGCAACCTTTGAGATCCAGGCCCCCTTGGGGCTGCATGTGCATTGCTGATCATGCCACCTTCCAGCTTCTTAGCAGTCATCACGCATCAGTCAGAGCATCTAACTTGTTCTTGCAGTCTTCCTCCCTCCCTCCCTCTCTCTGTCAGTTAACATACATACTTGAAATGCTACTTAGCAATCCCATTGTATTTCTAAGACACAGCACACATTCATAAACGTTCCTTAGTGTTTGTAACCTGATCAGGCAAATGTAATTTTCAGTTGTCAGAACAAAAACAACAGTAGTTTTAACAAAAACAAGACAATATGGCCTTACCCCATCTCTAATTCCAGTGGGAAATGCACAGCATTTCCCATGTAGTTCAAACAGTGAAGAGAATAAACAAGATGATGAAGTAGCAGTAGTACAAAATCTAAAAAGAAATAATAATAAAGAACTAGATCATGAGCACTGTTTGGCCTCAGAGTGCAGTGGTCCATTCATTATATATTGAACAAGTCGATGTCCAAAGCTAATGAACCCCTCTGCTTTGACGTACTGGTTCAAAACTTCCCAGTGTGGGTATTACCCAGTGCATGTAAGAGAGAGAGACTGTCTCTTGGGTCATTAAACCCACCTCAGGATCAATTACTTCCCCTTACACTCATGAGACACCTGTTGCAAGAAAAGCAGCTGTTTATATGGAAAAGTAACACTAAGAACATCATATATATTTAAAAAATATTAATATATTTTTGTAAGCTTAATGAAGCACAGCAACAGAGAGCAAAGCTTGCAACATGGGGCTGAAGCTCTATGCAGACAACTAAGCATTCAAAGGACTCAATGGTCTGAAAAGAAATGCAGGAAAATGAGACTGACAGCTAATCAAAGAGTAAAAATATTAATTATAAAAGTGATGCTTCAGTGTCTGAGAGGTGAAAGAGTACAAACAGATCTACTGCACAAAACATGATAGGTAAACCATGCATTTTTAAAAAGTACACCCATCAGATGAATAGCTTTCTCATAAACTATCCTTGTTTAATATAAATGTTCAGGAAAGCAGTTATTAAAACTGAACATTAGTTTTGAGGGGGTTTGTTTGCTTTTTTTGTTTGTTTTGGTTTTGTATGAGAGTTAATCTAGAAACTACCCTGATTATAAGATGATGAGTAACGCATTGGACTAGGTTAGATGCATATCCACAGTGTAAAAGAATAGGCAGTATTTTCAGCATAAGCATTTGAGAGACTTTGAGACATTTCAGTGACTGCCAAGGGTTAAACAGAATCTAAAAAACATAATCACTGTCTGAAAATATTAAGGAATAAACAATTATTAAATAATTATCTCAAGATCAATACCAATTCGGTAGAACTAAGTTAACTAGTATGCATATGTAGGGTTAGTTTGAATTATTTATATCTTGTATTTGATGCCTCCACATTTCCTTCTCACCTGCTGACAAATATGGCAGCTGTCTAAAGCACTTACCACTGTTTGCACACAAAATTCATATCCACTTTGTCTCCTTTACATATCTCTTATCAAGCTAATCACAGGAATAGGTGTCCTCAATGAAAAGAGGACAAACAGGTGCCATCTTTCTGTAGGTGTGGGTTATACGATGAAGAGACTCAAATTTGCATTGCATCCAAGAAGGGAATATAGTCATCAGCAGAGATCTGGAATCAGACAACAAGATGCCATTCTCTGCTATCTTCACATCATCAAGAGAATAAACTTTAAAAACTGACTGGCAAAAAGCCATTCACTAGCCCAAAAGATTCATCTTACATTTTTGTAAATGCTTTAAAATACAGCTCCTGAGATCAGGAAGTTATATGCTGTAAAATAAAGAAAAACTCTACTACTTAAAAAGCTGCCACAGGTCCAGAAATAAAAACCCTCCCTCAGAAATAACAGTGGTTTTCTTCATTCTGTCTATACATATAAATCTAGTTGATTAAAAGAGCACCCTAGAAGAAAACAGATCTTAATTATTTTTAGAAGAAAAAGAATAAACAATAGGACAGAAATGGGTAATATTTTTCTGTGAAATATATTTATTTTTCAGTGACAAATACTGATTTGTTGACATCAAAATGCTCTGGGATTGCATTCATCAGGCTGGATTTTCCTCAAAATAAAGAATAAATAAACAACCATTTTTAACATTGTAAAAATTTTAATAAGTCATTATTAATCTAAAAACTTTAATGTTTAAGATTTTATAAATTAAAGAAATAAAGCATCAAACTGAGTCCTGTGTTGCTCACTATACCTTTTCAATAATTGAAAACAATGATTTATTTTCTAAACGGCTTTGTTTTAATTTTTTCCAACAAAATAAAATAAAAAAGCACTTGTTTAATGAGATTTAAGAGTGACCCTCCATCTTTTCCAAGGTCAGATACCTACTATTCATAGAATTAGATTGAGAAAGGGAAGATTTACAGGCCCTGCTTTGAGTGGGAGTTGGACCAGAAGAACTCTAAAGATCCCTTGCACCCTTAATGATTCTGGGAATCTATGAATAAAACTCCTGCCTCTTCAGAAATTGTTCCCAGCTATCTTAGTTGGGCATATGGTATCAATTACCATAATACTCCAGTTCTTTGCAATCTTTAATATATTTATTTTCACAATCCTTTTGAGAGGCAAGAAAGTCTATTATCCCTACTTTGTAGATAGAGGACTCAGGTACTGAAATTTAAATGGTTTCTGTTAAATATTTCTATTCTATTCCTCATGCTCAAGATTCCTTGGACACTGCATATATGTGCACATTTATGCACAAAATACTGAAAATATCCTTAAGTCCTTCTGGGTAATTTCATTTTCATAATTTCATACCTGATAACTTCAGTAACTTCACAACACTAGAAAGCTTCAGTTTGGGCATTTTAATTTAACCACCTGAAAAAAACATCAGTGTGTTATCACATTATTCTCATGCTAAACCCAAAACACAGCACTATATCAGCTACTAGGAAGAAAATGAACTCTACCCCATCCGAAACCAGGACAAAAACTCATGTCAAGACAGCATCTGCTGACTTGATAGCCTACCCTGGACACAACCAAAGCAAAGTAGCATGATCATTTCATTGGCCGGGTAAATATATAGTCAAGCTGTAGATTATATTTCATAGACATCACAGGGGTGTAAAGGCTTGCTGCTAACACTGTCTTATTGATATGAAATACAGGTTAGCAACTCTACTCAGAATGAGGAAAGGAAGTATCAGTGTCCTTAGCCAAGAAATCAAAAATGAATTACAACACACCAGTTAAAACCATTCCTTAAGATTTCCATTCACAAGGCTCATCTAAATAATTCAAGGATGGCTCCTCAGGTTTGTGATCACAAAAGGATATTAACAGGTTAGTAAACCAAACCAAACCAATAAAAAAGAAAGAAAGAAAAAAGATAAAATATCATAAAACTTTATCAAACAGAAATTTTGATCCACACTTCAATGCAATAACCTACTTCTAAAGCTGTGATCCAGGAGAGATCCAAGGCGAACAAAGCCCATGACATTTACATTTAACTACAGATATTTCGCATAGTTCTAGCAATTTACATGTAGAAGCATATGTTTCACTTTAACACTTACAATGTCTCAAACTTTTACTGCTAATACATTACAAAAACAACAAAGTGGAAATAGTAAATATAGATAGGTTAGTAGGAAAGAATATCTGCATTGAGCCTGTACAAGGTCAGTACTATTTTCTCATCTGGACTTACTGAAGTCTTAATCACAACCCCTCGCTATGTTTATATCCCCGGGAGCCATATTTTTTTGCTTTAGTGTATGCTGTTCTCTTTGTGGCAGATTGTTTTAAAAATATTTTAAAGGAGACAGCGTGCAGCTAAGACTCTTTCTATCAAAGGTTGAACAACAGAGTTCTCAATAGAAAGGGTTCACTCCATTTCGTGTTCAATCTCCTGAGTAGTGTGAATTTATTAACCACTTTGAAGTGGTAAAAATGTGATGTGTGTGTGTGTACAGATGATCCAAACAGTATAAAAACCAGCCAGGAAATCAATAAAGCAGCTTTTTAACAAATGCATTTCCGACCGATCAAAAGAATAGCCTAACGGCTACATACGGCTGATCTAACACTCATTATATTATCATTTCAAGGAAACATCTTTTGCAACTGAAAGGTGAAGTCTTTCTGTAATGAGCTCCTTCTGAGTCAGCAACAAGACCCTTTTTTATAGTGCTGAGACAAAATAAATATGTGGCAAACACCAGGGAGGAATTATTCTCTGCAAACAAATGCTTTTCTGCATGCGAGGGCTCTTGCTTTGAATTGGTTGGCTGCTTAAAAGCAAGGAAATGTAGAGAGAAGGGGTTTTTTAATGTAGGACCTTTTCATTAAAAGAGGAAAAATGTAACTCATCGGTGGTTGCCTCTGAGGGACAGGTAAGAGGGGGAAAATGTATTCTGTCTGTCATTAGCAGATTCAAATACATGCTGAATGCAGAATGGGATTTCAGCTGGCCCCGGAGAAGTTCTCTGATGTTTTCCACAGGTCTCACACTTGGAAGAATGTTTTCCTCACTAGCAGTATCAAAGCTGAATACATTTTGCAAATTAAGGAGCTGTTAAATCTGAAATAAGAGACTTTGTTTAGATTTTAAGATACTATAAAAGGTGCAGGTCACATCCTCAGATAGCATAAATTACCAAAGGTCTGCTGAGCCACAGATTACACAATTGATGGGTTGGCTCTAACTATACCAGTGTATCTTCTTGTTTGTTTGTGTGCCGTTTTGTTTAGAATAACTGGTAGGAAAGTAGGAAGCAAACGTGGTTCATTTCTGTAGTAGGTGTTTAGTTGGTTGACCCAGACATAACTGACAGCAATGATAGATTAGGACACAGGACATCCATTTTCTCCCCTCCTTTATTCAAAAGATTCTCTTACAAATAAAACCATGCCCTAAAAATTACTGCTAAGGAAACAAGCAGCTGCTATGAGTAACCACAATGCATTACAAATTTCTGATTTTTTTTTTTTTTTTTTAAAATAATGATAATAGCTTGGGGCCACCACATTGCCCCATAGTTCATTCTAAAGTAACAAGGAAATTCAATATCTTCAAAATGTCTTTGGATTACAGAATCAAATTACACTTCCAAAGGAAAGTGCTGGTTTAGAAAGTGTCACTGTCTGCACCCTCATCAGTTAAAATCACCCGTAGCCATTACCTAAATCTGTACAATCAGGGTAGCCTTGTGCATCTCCAAGCAAGAGTGTGGTATGGGAGATAAAATATTTTTCCATGGCATTCATTAGGGGACTACTGATAAAGCAAGTTATTGATGTAAGACCAGGCAGGCTGAGGCTGACTCCTCTGTCTTCCACAGTGCCTTGTTTGTCTGGAGTAATGTAGCTTGCCATATAAATCTTCTTGGCACAAGTGCACAGGAGGGTTCCCACAGGGACCAGAAAGAGAAACAGAAATTCTTGTCCCTTTGTCTGCCCTCACAACACTTCAAGAAGAGTCAGGAGATCCCTTCTTCATGTGGTAATTGTGATCCCCCAGAACTAAAAGCAAAAATAGGATTCATCTCCTGTAATGTTACATGTCTTCACTGTTAATGTCTATGTCTGAAGCTCTTCAGTCCATTTGCTTAAAACCAAATGGATAAAAACAGATGCTTTTTAGGGCATGATTTCTGCAACCAAACAGAAATGTCTTACTCTTGAAAAGATAAATCACACCCTAGAAATGTCTGTTTCTCTTGTCTTTTAATGAGAAGATGACTAGCTCAGAGTCAGACATTTACACTGTAGATGTTTATATGTGATGAGCTAAATCCCATGCTGACTGTCCAGAGAGGTATCCTGCTTTGCAGATTGCTGCATTTTGGTGACATGACATCTGTGCACCAGCTCCTGCAATTCTCTGTAGAATCTAACAGCTTCAAAAGGAAAAGAAAATAGCACCCTTCTCATGGAATTCATAAATCAGGATGGAAAAAGAAATCTCTTTAAGTCTGTTCTTTTATTTCCTCCCTTGTGTCTCTTAAAACTGGCTTTTTGCTTCATGTGGTACATATCTGTGTTTGCGTACATGCACATTTCTCTGTACCATACTTCCCATCAGCTTCCAGTAGAAATTGGATACCATTTTCTGCTGTAGTAGTATCAACCTTCATGCTTTTATTGACATCTTGACATAGCAGGCCAGCTTATGGGTTTCTTTCTTTTTCTCATTGTCCTTTTTAAACCTTTCTTACACACTCCTTTTTCTTTTTTCTATTGTTTCCTTTTTACCATCAGCATTCAGTTGCCTTAAAGGATTTCAGAGAATGCTGGAGGAAGAAAGCAGTAGAAAAAAATGTGGAGAGAGGTAGAGGGAGGAGAAAAAAAGTGACAGTTTTATATTGTTGCTGTCCCTAAGGCACAAGGCTGTCCTTTTACCTTTCCCTAAAGGTCTGGAGTATTTAACCACCTGTATACTGAAAAAATAAAGCAAACAAACCAAGTGAGTAGTTGGAAATTTCCTCACATTCATGACAGAAACATAATGTTGGAGGCACAAATTGTGCATGAAGTTTGCTGTGGATCACAGGGAACAGAGGAATATTCTCTGGCCACCAGATGTTTTGTTGCAAAATAGAAGCATTCCTTCAGTGGTCACAAGGCAGAAAGCTTTCACTTCCAGTAGTCACAAGCAGAGGAACAATCACTAAGGTGAAGCAGACCCTGTGCTTTCCTTCCACAATTTATTTCTTTGTTGAATTTTTTGATAGAAGACTACACCCCCCTCCCAAAACCCCAGTTCAGATTATTCTAAATGAGGTCACACATCAGCACTGAAAATTGCAATTTAAGTGCTACAACCTGTGTAGCTGGTAACTTTTCCATAAAGTGGGTGACATTTCTACCATTCTCCTTGCTTGTAACACAAGCTGCTGAAGTAGACATTTTTTTCATTTCCACATTTCGTACTCTTAATTGTTGCATTCATGTTATTCTTGCCTTGCTACAAAGAAGATTGTACCTTTTGATATTTTGTAATTTATAGCATGGTTCTTGACCTGTCACTGAGGCATTTGAATATGCCTCAACAGGAATATTTACACTCTCATTTTCTGTTACGGTAACTAATGTTAAAATGTTAACAACTGAGTGAAACAAGCAAAACCTTTACAATTTGACCATCCATCTCCACCCTTCCAAAAACCATAGCTAATTTATATGAAAATTAAGAGGAAATTGTAAAATTTTTAGTTTCCCTGAAAGAATCTCTGTGGTGAAAATATCAGCTAATACAATTTTTGCGAGTATTGGAACCATAATAAGTCTATTTTAATATACTTTGTTTAGGTTGCGATAGTGCTTTCTGTGGTTTTAGTAACCTAAAATATATTAATGTGTTAAAATATTCAATGTACAGCAATAACTCTTAGGCTGGTAAAGAAAGTCTTAATATACAGATTAAGCTGCATGTTTTGAAGGGTAAGACAAGCCGGTGATAAACATTGACTTGCTGCTAAATAAAAATGTAAGAGCACTATGAAAGAAATAGATCATTAATAAAGAACACTGTGTTCTCAGCCTGGCTTTTCCCCTATTATGCTGGTTTTTGCAAGGTGGACATTTTTTTTATGCGATGCTATAAATCAATAATCACACAATGAGTCTCATGTCTTCCCTTCCAGTCAGTTTCCAAAACTAAAACTTCCTGAGCACATCTGCTGTTGACAAACACTGGGGAAAGTAAAGCAAACACAACTGAAAGGTCCTAGCTGCTGCTCCTGCTGCTGCTGCTGCTAAGAGTATTTGCTCTTCCCTCGCTGATCACCTGCCATCTTACTTTATGCAGATGGCACCCCAGCTGTTATGTGACCAGCCAAAAAAGGTCAGTTTACACACAGCTCAACAGGTAAGATATTATCATCACAGTAGAAAATACACCTTCCCATCCAGCTCTAAAATAAGGGTCCTTGAACTGGCTCAATACAAACAGCACACTGAACTCTTTCTGTAAGACCCCTTGTGTCAAGTCAATATAAATTTTCCAGGCCACCAAGTTTTCTGTGTTATTCTGCATTTTCATCCTATACTAATTCTCCACTTATTACCTTAAAGAAGAATTTAAACTGCACTTTAAAATATCTATTCACACGTGGCTTGCATGCATCCTTCATGTGATTTGTACGTTATTATCCCACTTGCAGTTGGCACTGGCAGCCGGGGGGCAAAGCTGTTACATCTGGTGCTTAATGGTGCAATATAGTGATCAATGTATGATCAAAATCAGTCAGTGGGAACAGAGAAGATCAGAGAAGGGGCAGAATGCTGCCAAATTTTCCTTCTGCATTTGCAGGGTGCACTCCCAAGCACATTTCAGTCTTTCTGATGCATGGAATAGTCCAGGACAACAGAGGCAGCACTGATATGTGCCCTCCTCAAAGTGGAGTACCAGATGCATGCAAATATAGCCTGGTTGTGGGGATTTTCTTGACTTTGACTCCTTGACATTGAAATTCAGGAATGACCCTGGACCCTGGGGAGCTCAGGGAGTGTTGGTCAGCAGTTCCTCTGAGGGTGCTGAGCTCCCAAGATGGCTCTCAGGTCTGAAAGGTGACCCATCCTCTCCAGCAATGCTCACCTGGCAATACTAAACTATCAGTGAACTCCTGGCAATCCAGGTAGATCAGCCCTCCTGGCCTAGCATGATTTATTTAATAATAGTGCAGTGCATATTTATTATTTTCTTTCTTTTTTGAGGGGTATAAGCACTGGCACCAGATGGAACTACCTCGGGGAGATCGCACCATACTACCTGTGTTTCTCAGGTATCACAAATTGAAGAAAACCTTGCTTCACTGCTAGCTGTACTTGGGAAAACTAAACTAAACCCACAGATATGAGGAAATATACCCTGAGATCACTTCTTTATTTTGCAGTGTTGGCAGAATCTCAGACCAAAGGAGGATGAATACAGACTTTGAATGTTAAGAGAAAGACCATCTCTTGTATTCTGTTACAAGACTGCAATTTAGAAAGACAAAGGCACTTCTGTCTTCATAAAATCCCTTCCTAATTTTAGGTTTTTTCCATTTGAATAAGCAAAAAAATGGGGGTGATGTTGAGAACTGGTACTTCAAAATACCATTTGGTCTTAACACATGAAATTTGCTCTTTACTGTAATAGTTTTCTATTTTACCTAGCAACAATGAGAAAATAGGCCCTGAAGGTGTTTCTAGATAGAACTCACAGTTAATCAGAATAAATAATTAATATAAGAATTAATTTTTCAACAATAAGAGATGCCTAGAGATTTCGAGAAACACAAACGAGAAGTTGCAAGGTACAGATATTATAAAGAGTTTCCTAGAAGATAACATATTCTTCTCCATTTATTTACTAGTTAAAGCAGTTAATAAAGGTTAAAGTTTATGTACCATATATATTTCATAATTCTTTGCATTACTTTGATATAAAATGAATGCTCCAAGTTTCTGGAAATCTGATTTGAACAAATCAAAAATTAATAGAGGCTTCATCTACAACAAATGAATCGTCTCTTCCAAGGAAACTTTAGAGTTTAGAAGGGTGATAGATAGAAACCAAATGATAAAAATAACATTCTCAGAATCAAAGCTATTTTATCTTGTTTTCATATAGGACCATAAAAAGTAAATACCACCAAAACATGGACCTCAAAATGCTTCCAGGTTGTTCCAAGCCAATGTCTCATTTGTGCATGAGTGGTGTTGCTCCTACCAATACCTGCTCATCCCCTTTTCCAATATTACCTCTAAGCATATGAATTACTGAAGGTAAATATGCAGTCCACACTACTTTTAAATGAGTTTTGTACAAGTAAACTCTATCTCCAGTGCACATAGGTATAAGTGCTTGATAAATAGACATGCAGGTGTCAGCAAGTGCTAACTTTGGGTGTACAAACAGGCCATTTTTTGAATATTCAGCATTCACTTAAGCAAGCAATGTAACACACCTCTGAAGCTGACAAAGCCTAAAGCAGCAGTCCTCATTGCAACTTTGAATTATATACGATGTGAGGCTCATTTAACAGTACACTTGCCCTTCAAACTTGCAGCTGCCAAAGCAAGACACCTATAATGGGGTAAGTCATCTGAAGTGTTGGCTGTATCTCCACTGGCTTCTGCCATCAGTTGAGGCCCTTAGGTATTGCCTTAGGTATTGCAGATTTATGGCACTGAACTCGGGGGAATTCGGACACTGAGAATTATGTTCTATAATTTCATAGTAACCATGCCACTATTGGCCAGTATTTCCACTGTATCCACATAACTCAGGTTTTTTAGGTGAGAGTATCAGACATGTTTTGAACAGTGGTTCCATCATTCAGGAGAGATTTTGGGCAAGTGATTTATTGGCCCATTATATGTAGCAAGAGGAGGAATATTTATCAGTACTCTTCCAGTGGGGATGACAATGGGGAGGAGGAAGATGGCAACATCCTCTGCCTGTGACAGAATAACAACTGCACAAGGTGCACAAATCAGGCAAGGTTAAATTTTGAGGTGATTCTCACCACCAGTTGGGCTGGAACGACAGCCACCAAGAGTATCTTATTGCCAACAGAATGGTTCACCTCTGGCATACAGAGATATCTGTTGTTTTCTCAACTATGTTCCAATGACCTATGTATGGCCATTTAATTCAAAAACAAGCAATGACACTCAATGGTGGAAGAAAGAGTAAAAAATCTACTTCATGTTCAAAACATTTACTTAACACAAAGTAAATTATTTCCTTAAACTAAAAGAAAGCAAAAATAAACCTAAGTACTCATCTTCTCTTTCCTCTCTCCAACTTGCTTATCAAGCCATGGTAAGGTGGGAATTACTGATTTTGTCATGCTGCTTCTGATCAGTATGCAAAAAAGCCCAACAGGCAGACTTGCAAAAGGATTAGCTCTGCATATACAATCCGTTCTGTTCTGCAATAAAAGATTGATTAAAACAGTAGGCACAGAAGACTGTACAAAGATGCTTATTGCACAACTGTTTTAAAACCTCTGACACAACGGTACACCATAATGGCCTGGCACTATTTGTTTAATTCTTTTGCTCTGGGTCCCTGCTGGGCCTACATTAATTTTGCTGGAAGCTACTTCTTACTTCATATGCCCTACATAGCATGTGCAGCAGCTACTTATCTGCAGCAATCCAGCTCAGAGTTTTTCTGGATTTTATGACAGCGCTGCTTCAGATTAACTGCTCCCTATTTTTCTATGAGCTAGTTAATCACTGTACTGCTTGTTCTATTACTGGGTAATCAAAAAATTAACAGCAATCATTCTATAATGGCAATTCTGTGGCATTACATTAGTCAACTTCCTCTGTCCCAAGCTGCTCTTACACAAATGACTCCTTTTTTAATAATTTAATCTATTTTTTATGCTCTGAAGTATCTCTCACATTTTGATCCTGACCTATAATGATTAGTTCAGGTAAATTATTTTCATAGCTATTCACATAAAAAAAGAAATCTCATATCTGAAGTGGTTTCTTCTACCTAGACAATTTGATTGTCAATAAAACTTTGTTTTGGGCACCCAGGTGCTTTTTTTAGTAATTGATTTTTGGTAGTTAAGCATATTTGCTTCACCCAAAATAGTCTCAAGCACTCTTAAACCGGTGGTATGGGGGTTACCATTGTAAAGCTTCTGCACACAGTTAACTCAGCAATGAGAAACTTCCTGTAACAGACAAGAGTATTTCTAAAAAGTTGCAGCAAATTATATGGCAGGGCCCAATTAGAACGATACAGTGACCTTCTGTATATAGTAAGTAGATGCTCACAAACCTACAACTTAATTCAAACAAAAGTTAAAGAAGCCTGCTGACACAAGTTTCTCCCCATATGATGCATGCACACTCCACCTCCCTTGGGAAGTCTCAAACAAATTTTTTGTGTGACATACTGCTGATATCCGTCCTTATATCTTTGTCCAAGTCACCAACTAAAGTCTTATGTTATGCTAATAAGACGGTCACAGAAATTTTTTGTAAACACCACCAAACAGAGCAGATAGTTCATTGGTGGCTTCTGACTGTTCCACAGCACACATGAACGAAAAAGTCATGGTTGGTTTTCCCACCATCAGGCAAACAACCAAAATCCAGTAGTCCAATAGCTGATTTGGTGATGCTGAAGCACTATAAAAGTCCCCTGTATCAGATTAGTATGAGTACTTATGGGTCTCTTTCCACTGATATAAATAAATGATGAAAGGGAACAGGGCAACTTCTGAATGCTGTGCATAGGGAGTTTCAGACCATAATAGAAACAGAGGCGGAAAAACTCTGCCTACAGCAGCACCAGAAAGCCAGAAGCTTTGGACACCAGAAAGGATGGACCCAAAGACATATCCTCTTATACCAAAACCTCTTTAGTTTCCAAGTGGTACTGAAGCTCAAAGGTACAGACTTATTCTGGTTTTGAAACTCCACACTATGGAAGTGATCAGCTCAGCACCAAGCCAGGGGAACCTGGGACTACCGGGTTGCCAGTGGGCACAATAACAGCATCATGCATGGGAGAGGTTTCAGCTCCTCACAGCAGTCGAAGGTTATCCCACTGCCAGGGCTCAGCTTGTGCAAGCAATGGCCTCCATGCACCAAGAGCAGCACTTGGCGCCACACTGGGGGTAGGAGGCTTTGCAGTGCAGCACCCCTCAGAAACCAGTGATGAAAAAACAAAGCAGGTGGCTTTGCCCCACAGGCAGTGCTGAATCTCTCTGTACTGCCAGCAGTCATCATAAGCCTGGTTCAAAATATGTCTGCTCTCTTAAAGCTTTTTTCTGTGAGGTAAGCCAGTAACAATCAGTACTTACCAAATACTCAGAATAAGCACTCATCAGACCACCTGGATATGGTCAGCAAGCATCCACAGGGTACAGGAAATAGGGAATTTCATATCCTCCACTAGACACCAGTAAAAAACCTAATATCTTAAAGTAAACATACATGTCTGGCCACCCTGTTCTTGGTGCTCTTTCCATTGTAAAATGAAGGAATGAGGCTGTCACACATGAGCAGGCAACTCAAATTTATCTATGACATTAAGATGTGCCTTAAATGAAGGGAAGAGTTTCAATTAAATGTAGCATACACTAAAATCACATATCAAGGGTACATCTAAACAGTCATAATCTCTGCTAATCAGCCCTCTAAAAATGTGAGTCAATATTACCACTACAGAAGTTATTGAAGGTAGCAATGGTTATTCCCATCTACTGTTTCGTCTTGTTTAGAAAGGTGTATGGTGTGTTTGTTGTTCAAAAAATTCTTTGCATTGTGGTATGTATTATAGCTTTCCCACTACTTTGTGAATTAAGTAATTGGAGTATCCAGTCAACATGAAGTTGATTTGCTTCTAAGTCTCACTCAAGATATGTTCATGACTCTATTAGCAGAAACAGAGAAAAATTGTTTAGCATGATATCATTATGTGACTGAGTATTTTAAGACAGACGTGGCTTGGAAACTTGGAGAAAAGAAGGGAATTCAAGAAAAACATTTCTATGCCATTCATTTTCATCACAAGTAACATTAAACCACCATAAACTGAAGAAAATATCCTTTAACTCTTGACAAAAGTGCTTGCTTTACTACTCAGGATTTCTTATTAAAGATGCAGAGTAGATGGAAGTATTTACAAAAATACTTTTAATCATAAAAGTGAAGCTGAATTAAAGAATGAAGGCTCCAGTGCAGAAAGGCATTTAAGCATGTACTTAGTGGTCTGCAGTGGCTAGGGCTGCTTCCCTTAATCAGATTCTATGTCTTGAATAGCAGCGCTTTTTTTTTTCACCTCTACTTAAAGCCTATGAGTGTTCTGTGTAGACAGAGAGAACACAGATCCTGCTGTATACCTGACAACCATTTCCAAAATGCATTTAATGATGCGACAAGTGGCATGTAGTGTCTGTGAGAATGATTTTAAGGGCTTGCCTAGTACTTCCATTATCTTGATTAGGGTTCTGTTATAAGAATCTTTTAAAAATCTTATTTGCTTCTGTTTTTTCCTTTGTAGTTTCATTGCTCTTGCTTAATCTGAACTGAATTGCATGCATCATCTTTCTGCCACAGCCTCCTACTTTATTCTAGTAATTTTGAACATTATTGTCCCCTTGCCATCCCCAGATGTGTACTTGCAGATTCCACTGCCTTGTTGGATATGCTTTCCTCTAGGTCATTTTTGCATAAGGACAGATTCACTGCAGGAATAAAATGGACATATTCTAGCTCTTCCAGTCTTTAAAAAAAAAAAAAAAAAGTGGTCTGTCTAAGGTTGAATGCAAAAATAAAATTATAGTGAGAGGTATATTTCTAGTAATAGTCTCTAAGGATAGGTTTGATCCTTCCTTCTTAAACTGCCTTGGTAGGGATTAGTCTCTACTTCTGTTGCAGCCAGGTAATGCATAGACACATATTGTGTACCACACTTCTGAGAAATCGTGAAATCACACAGGACCTTGAGAGCTTATAAGCCTGCCTCTGAAGGATCCTGACAGGAGCAGGTACATGCAGATTGCAATACACACAGTGACAGAAAAAAACAGTTTTGGCACAGAAGTTATTTTGGCAAGATGGTCAGCTGAGCCTCTGTAAGAGCGCTGTGACCTGGAAAGAGACATGATAACCTTCCTGCTGAGTGCACCAGAGATGGGATAACAGTTTTACAAATGGACAGGTACACATCTGTGAGCACAACTATACCTTATTCATGGCACTTTTCTCATTTTAAGGAAAGGGGAGAAAACAGACACGCTGTTTTCAATGTATTGGCAAAATATCCCCATTCCTGAATATTTCACAATTACAAAGGGGATCCATATTCCTATCCTCGAATTTAGTCTGCATCTTGGGTATCAGCATTTGCTCCAGAAGGCAAGACCCATACCAATGACTTGCACTAGTGAATTGTTATAGTGACCAGGGTGGGGAGCGGGGGGAGAACAAAAATACCAACTTACCTCAACTGGTGGAAGTGTACCACGGGACTTTTGAAAGACAGCAAATAATTCCTCCAACAAAGCATCATGCATGAGGACCCTGAGCAAGCATTCAGGGTTATTCTGAGGACACTTGCTGGTGACCATGCCCAGGACTACAAGGTATGAATGGTAGTCTTTAGCAGAAGAAACAAGAAAAAGCAGGGGAGGTGGATGAGGGGGAGGAGACAAATCATGACAGGGAACAGTCCCAGAAATTCTCAGGCTGCCATACATGTCTGTGGTTATTTAAGATGCCACAGATGAACAGAGAGGTAAATCTGCAACACATACAGAAACCAAACACTTGCCATCTTCTGAACTACATAAATGGTTATTTGTGTGATTTTAACTTCATTACGGAGACATTAAAATGTGGAGAAGATACATGGAAATGCCAACATAACTCTCTGGGAATAATCCATCGCAACAGAGATTCAGCCACTGTATAACACGGACAAGGCTTTCAGCTGTTCTTCTGCTGAGAGCAATGGACGCCGACCCTTTGGAAAAAACGTGATCTGTGACTTGAGTTCTCTTCAGTGCTAAGCTTGTCTGAGAAATCTAGTCCATAGGGTTTAGTTTTCAGGGGAGGACCTCTACATACTTTGCAATATTAGTTTTTGAAATTGAGTTTACTGAAAGTGGAAACATTGAGAAAAAAAGCAAAATTAAAAATTACCTACAGGTCTACTGATGCCAAAGTAATATGCCCTGAAAAACCCACTCTTTCCGATGTGTAACTATCACCACACAGCCTGAGAGAGCTTAGAAAGATGATGTTTCTAAGTTACGCACAACTTCCCAAGAGTGGTTTACATTACAACCAAGTCAGCAGCTGAGATGAGGATGACCTTTCGACTATAACCACTGCTCCCCTCACAAGTAATTTCTCCAGAGCTATATTTCTCTGCTTTATCTTAGCAGATGATACTATTGCTGCTGCCAATGCTACTCTAAAATTCCTTTTATCTATTTTCAAGCTGTTATGTGCCTAATAATTATAATGTAAATGTGCTTTCACAGCTACTGGGCAATTCTTGTTTTTTCACTCTTCATAATAAATTACTCATATTAAATTACAAACAGCAGCCTGAGGCTATAGATTTGATACCCAGAAGCTATTAAAAACTTTCAACCTCATGTCTGACAACTGGGGAATTAAACAAATATCCTTACATATGTTACAGTTACAATAAAAGTGATATGTTACAGTTACAATAAAAATGATAGTTATCTTTGTATTATAAAGGATGTTAACTATCCCGCAAATTTATTTTTCTTAAAATTTTATGAGGACACAAACCTACATTTTATAGCTTTTATTACTGTTTTCGATGCTGTATGGTTGTAACACTATCTCAGAAGCCTGAAATTAACAATTTTTTTTTTTTAACATTGGCAAAGAAATATTTGTTACCACTAAATTCCTCACTCTTCCTCAGTCTCTAACAGTGCTGAAAGCACTGCTATAGTTGTTTTCCAGGTTTGCTTCTTAGCAGATGATATCAACACAGAATTCTGATATCATTTTTATTTTTATTATTTCATACTGATTTATTTAAACCAATGCAAGGATTGTGAGGTTGCATACTCATCTTTTTTTCATTCAAGAATTGCTTCAAATTAGAACAAAAATAAATACATTTCAAATGGTCTTAAATACCAGACAAGCCAATTGGCATAAAAATGTTTGATCTTAAGATAAATGCAACTTTCTTGGGCAAAGAAAACTGTAGCATATGAACAGATTAACCCTGGCAAATCAAGCAAGCACAAGAAAGCTGCAGAGGCTAAGCTGTAGCTCCTGAGAGCAAGAAAGGCCTACTCCAATGATGACGAATAAGACAATTGTTTCATGATTCCAAGTACTTTCTTTGCAATGCGTGACCCGCTCCTTTGTGCACAAACGTTGCAGTGCCACTTAGGCCAGATCTGTACATTCAGCTCCAGCTTTCCATTTAGATGTCCATGGCTGCAAAGCCATGAGCTATGAAATGCATTTAATTTGTGAAAGTAGGATGGTTTGAAAGTAGATCTATTCTGATGGCAAATCATACTCTATGAATGGCCGAATCAGCTTTAGCCACTTGTAGCAATCTTTTTAAAGGAATGAATTTAACAGCTATTAAAGAGCTGTTTGAATTGGAACATGCACAGATGATGAAAAAGTACCTGCCAGTCCATTTTATTCTTATTTTCAAGGGAATATACAAATATAATGCTATGAAATAATATTCAAGTGCACCACAGTTTAAAGTGGAGGTGTTATGTGGAAAGCTGTGCAAAATATTGTATCCTTATTTATCAATGATGCAGTCTTATCAGTGCACCAGAAAAGTGTTTGAATTCCTGTGAGCTACATATGTTTTGATTTTGTATTGGATATTTTCACTGCTCTACAGGGCATTTACACTGTAAATATTAGATATTTACATTGCAAGCACAAAAAATAGACCCTAAACATTGGAAAATGTGTTGTGGTCTGTTTTGGGGGTTTGGGGGCTTTGGTTTGGTTTGGGGGTTTGGGGGGGGGGGGGGGGTGTCTTTTCTTTTCTGGAAGAACAGCTGTTCTCTGTAGCTCTAACCCAAAACTACACATGCATCTGAATATCTTGGAGAAAAATATCTACCTCTCCTCTGTGACTTAATTTTTATCTCAATTACTGGGTGGAAGGAGGAGGGGGGGCGGGGAAGACAAAACAACATGGAACAGAATGATGTTTGAGATAGACAACAAAAATAAAAAGACCTTTACACAAACAGTCCTTATGGTATGGAAGTAGACTAGTTGCATATACTGACTGGAAAAGAAACAATATTTGGAAGCACAATACCTATGGTAAAATGAGTTGCTGTGAGCTCACTTTGCAGAAAAACTTTAATCTTTCCCTGTTGTTCTGCAGGAGGAGAATGAACCTACAGTATTTAAAATAGGAGCTATTCTTCTGAAATAAAATGTTCTTAAAATGAGTATAAAGCAGTTTAAATCTGTTAGACCGAGAGAGAAAAATCAAAACGCATATGGTCAGAAGGAAACGGGGGTATTTTTTCCTTAATATTTCCCTAATAGATTATTCCAAACATGTTAAGCTGCTTTCAAGAAATCTAGGTGACTCTAGAAAGATTATGCAAATAATTATTTCTTTTCTGCTCTTTTTTGGTGAAGTATCTCCACCATTTTTAATGTAGCAAAGTCCCAGCAGCCCCTATCTCTACCACACAGCTGGGAAGCATATCTAAAGGATTATGCATAATATGCATGTGAGCACATGAAGCAAATACATTTATTCAGAACTGAAAAGAAGTAGGAAAGCTTCAGTTCTCTAGCCACAGAGCAAAAATGCTTAAATAAATTTTTATTTTTCTTCCACCTTTTTCTTCAAATCCCAACATCTTGCTACCTGCACCTCCATTCTCACGGCAACATTAAAGCATCACCAAAAACACCCTGCTCACTGCCAAAACAGAGCATGCTTGAAAAGGCTTGGGGGGTGGGGGTGGGGGGAGGGTGGTTCTGGATGCTTTTTTTTCTTAAAACTATATGGATGTACAGAATCTTTTCTTTCCTCCTTCTTAGGTAAGCATTTGTCACTGACATTTGTGAGAGTTACAGATGCCCATCAAGACAAGGCTGCCATGCATCCACATCTGCCAGTATCCAAGAGAACAATTCATTCTCCTCAAACTTATTCCTGGACAAGAAAATGTGCAAATGTTATTCTAAACCCAGAAGCTACAGCTAAAACAAAAAAAGCTGCTGGCTGTTCATTGACTGCTTATCCCAAGCAATTAATACTTTGCATCATTGATAGAATCATAGAATCATTTAGGTTGGAAAAGACCTTTAAGGTCCTCCAGTCCAACCATTAACCTAACATTACCAAGTCCACCACTAAACCAATTAAGGGTAGAGTAGCAATTTCGTGTTTCCTGGCTTGGTGGCTAGAATATTTTTAATGAAAGTAAAAACTAGGAATCATTAAGGTTGGAAAGGATCTCCAAGATCATCAGTCCAACCATCAACCCAACACCACCATGCCTACTAAACCATGTCCCCAAGTGCCACATCTACCCATTTTTTGAACACTTCCAGGGATGGTGACTCCATCACCACTTATTTGGAAATCATCACTGTTTTAAAAATACTATTGCCACAGCTAGGACTATCCCTTAAATATAGTGCCCAAACTCCAACTTTTATGATGTGTAGTTTCACCTAAGTATTTCACTTCATTGTCAAAAGCCCTCAATGAATGTGAATGTGGGTGGGTACATTCCCCCTTTACTCCCTCTTTGGAGACGGATGGCTTGTTTTGAAAGATCAGAAGTAAAAACTCTGCAAGGAATCCTGTACTGAGGCATGGCAGCTGATTGGATTTTTGTCATATTTTATACCACTTGGATTCCCCACAGAGTTTAGCTCACACCTTGTGCACCAGCAATAACACTTAGAGAAAGACGAGTTTTTATTTTATGGGCAAATTCAAACAGAAGGCTTTAAACTGAATGGCTCATGTACTGATAGCAATCAGGTCAAGAGAACGTGAAGTCTGCACACCTACTCAGCTTCCAGAAGCTGTTTTGCCATCTGCGTTGAAGTTCCTGCTGCTGCAACTAGGATATCACTGGTGTCCAAGAGGGCTACAGACATCCTAACTAATCTGAAGTTACAGGCAATCCACTCAGAGGAACTGCTGGTAAGACTATGTTCTGAGCTTCTGCAGTGGGATATTTCCCCACCTAAACTGTATCAGTGCAGAGCTCACACAAATAAATGAATGTTACCGTTACACTTCTGCGTCAGATTTTTTTTCTAGTGTCTTATTTCATAATTTGCACCTGTGGCCTCACCCTGCTTCCCGAAAAAGACAACAAGTGGCTAAAGGTTTGCTACAAGATCCTATCACACCAGTTTTTAATCTTTGTCCTTTTGTGAACCCCTAAATATCCCCCAGTAAAAATGTGGATCCCACACTGTGAGTTTCAGTCTACTGGCTAGGAAGTCTGCCTTGCTTTGCTGTCCTGCTCAGATCCCTCCGAGGTGTGATCCCAGAAACTGCTAGGTTGACAGCTCTGTCATTCAGCTTTCTGAATCTTCCTCAGTCCTCCTGTTATTCTCATTCTGTAATTTCTACCATTATTTTTAAGAATCAGAATCACATGCAGTAACAGTATCTCCAGGGTTTTGAAAATAAACAAACTAGGTCTGTTCTCTGTCCTTCACCTCTCACATTGAACTGTCCACAAATAAGGTAAGTCAGCCCTCATGGATTTCAAAGCCTCTGTGGCAGGATGAATTCTGACACCTGACAGAGGCAAAGGTGGCACAGAATTTTGTGGCCACGTCTCTGTCACCGCAGGCCCAGCCTGGCTCTAACAGAGTTAGCCTAGGAAGAGCAGATAAAGGTGGCCTAGCTATCTTGGTGCTAAAAAGCGGGCTGAAGCATAGACATACATACCGTCACTGACCCACTTCAAGATAATCAGATAAAGAAAAAGAAGCACAAAGGGAAGCAAGTATTACTAACTCATGGCTATCATAACCTTATCCATAACCATATCCTCATTGGGATTACTTTCCTTGACCTACCATCCATTTCAGAGCATTCTTTACTCTTCTTTAAATTAGAAATTAAAAGGTAGACTTGAAAAAAGAAAAAAAAAAAAAGAAAAAAGAAAGGTGAGAATTCCACTGGCAGACAAATCTTCAGCTGATATAACTAGGCGTTATTTTCTTTCAGCCAATGATCTGACCTGTGAGGCCAAAACTGAAAAGATGCTCTTACCAGAGGGGTTAATTCAGACAACTCTTTTAAAATGCAAATTTTCTGCTTTTTGCTTTTCTTGATTTCAAGCACAGTAAAGCAAGGGCTGTAATTAGAGAATGGGTAGTCGGCACTGTTCACCAGTTGTGCGTAAGCTTTAAACTAATAACTCAGCAATTAGAAGAAAAATGAGCAGTAATTACACACATTTTACTCACTGCTAGACAGATGGAACATCTTCTGCTCGTTATTGGCAAACTGTCACTGCATTTATTTCATTTTTAGTGTTTACTGTTTGTTGTAGTTTGATTAGGAATAATTACAGGCTAGGAAAAATATGAAAGAAATGAACAGCCTTTTCATTTTTACATCTTTAAAGCAATACAACCATTTCTTCCCCCAGTTTCTCCAAGATGAACATGCTCTCTTTCTAAACCTTTTTGAAATCAGGCTGCACCTTATGGAGCTTGGTGAGAAAGTGGAGTAGGACAGTGCAGGAAAGGCCACCTTCTCCAGAACGGCTGGCTCAAACATTGATCGGCTCACAGTCAGCTTCCCTAGTGGGCACTGCTCCATATTGCTAAGCTATTGCACAAATTGGTTTATATTTATTGCAGCTACTAGGCTTAAGTCAAAAGCGACCTCTGAGCAGGATCACAGCGTGCAGGGTGGGAGCTGCGGAGAGCCATCAGTGTTACCCCAGGTAAATAGGTATGGAAAACACAAGAGGCTGGAGGCAAGACCTTCTTTATGCCAAGTTGCTGGAATTTGCTTCCCTGTCCCCTCCCATCTAATTCTGGATTTCTGAGCCTTTGTTACAAAAATTGTGCCTTACTCCCAACCTTTGGGAGTAGCTTGGGGAAAGGGAGCGGGGTGGGTGTCATCTGTGGATGGACTGAGCTGCAGAGCAAAGTATCCAGAGTGGAAACCAGGCATTTGGAGAGATTTCTAAGTATTGTTATCTCCGGTGCAGAGCATCAACTTCCTTTTTTATTCTGTCCACAAGAAGATTTTCTGAGACCTTAACTGAAACACATACAGAAAAACACACTGAAGTGTCCAGGTTGCAGCTCTCTTGCTTTCTCACGCAGTCCCAGCATCACTGAGATGCTTACACAGTCCTTGCCTGCCCTGCACCAGTCTCCTGGATATTGCTAATAATGATGGGTTTTTTATAGAGTAGTGGATTGGGAAAAAACCAATACAAATGTTCGTATAAATGTATCTTTCTGACATTATATACTTAACACATCTTGTAACAAGGTGCTAGGGAGTATGAGGTAGATCAAGCCTGCTTTGCCTCAGGAATGTATTCAGTGATTTAATAGGTCTAAAGGCCAAGGTCCAAACAACCACTTACGTGAAGACATCCTCTGTTTCCCTTCAACTATTTCCAGCACAATTTTCTTCATCAACCCTCTAAACACCCCTTCCTTCTTTATTTTTTACTTTTTTTTCAATTAAAGGGTCGAAGCACCAAACCTGAAAAACAGGCTTATGAATTTCCCAGCAATTAGCATGGGATTTGAATGTTGGGGGTGAGGTGCATCACTGATTTAAATTCAGTGGTAATGACACATACAACTGGACACAGTTGAAAGAATTACAATGCTGATGAAGTCCTAAGAAAATCTGAACTAGTCCCATTACGAAATGAGGCTGCTAACTTTACGTGAAGCAGCAGTGGGTAATCTTCCATTTACTTTAGACATGTAATGTCTCAGAAAAGTTTCCTCTCTTTATGGTAGCATCTTTAAAGGAACAAAATTTCAGTATGACTGGTAAATCCAGTACTAGCCAGGTGGCATGAACAACCTTGTAGTTGGGAAGGTTTTCCTGCTGCCAGCCCTTTTGTCTAGTACAAAGCTGCTAGGAACTGTATCTACCTCTCCCTCTTACAATTCATAGTCAGTAGTTTTCTTAGCAACTGAGAAAGCAAGTGGGTTCTCTACCATGCTACAGGAGTAAACTGAGCATGAATAAACTCTACAGCATGTGGCATTACATGAAGCAGCATATGCAAGGCCTGAAATATGAGGTCACCAAAAGACAGGTTTCCCCCCCAAAAAGTAAGATCAGCTTTGAATGTATATGATCTTTAAGTCTTTTCTCTTCTGAGTACCCATTAGTTATATCTTCAAGTCTTTCTCCAGAGTAATGAGCACTGGATACATACCTTCTTCTGTACTGACATCTGAAAGACCAGAGAGTCTAAAAACCCTAGAGGCAGAGATGGTAAGGAAAAAAAAGCCAACACTGCATGATTTGTAATGTCACTACAGCAACAAGGCAGAGTCATAGCTTGCTGAGGCAGGAGAAAGCAACAAAATAGTAATGACGAAGAAATGGAAAGCATGAAAAACGGCTGAAAGAGCAAAGCCTGTGCAATAATAGAGGACTTCAAATGATATAGCAAGACCATAACCACAAGGCTCTGGCACCTTCATGTATTTAGGCAAGTGCTACATAACCAGCTATTATGGAAATCTCTAAAAAAAGAGGAGCATAGCATCAAGGTTGTATTTATTCAGTCTTATGATGCAAAGCTATTTTAACCAGGTGGGGAACTGGAAGCTAACTGTCCCTTATTTCTGCAGTTGGAACCAATGTGATCCAACAGAGCTGAGATACTACATCAAGTCAAGCTTCTACCCAGCAAACAGCAACTGGAAATTGTCCTTGCAGTATTATTTGCTGGTTGAACACTTGGGAGCACACTTTTGCCAACCACAAGGTATAACATCAAGGTCAGGGCGCCGTGTTTTTTTTATACTAAATTCATAATAACTGCAGTTGATATTTCACTGAGCTGTGCTCTAAAAGGAGTAAAATAAAAACCACTAGCAGTTTCACTTTTCTCATTTTCAATAAAATTTGAAAAAAAAAGCATTTCCCTCATAGCAACAGAAGAAAAAGAATTTCTGTCTAGTTGTAAAGCTGTGTTCTTAATGATATTTAATTACACATGCTTAATTACACCTGGCACTCTCCATCTTTGGCTCCTAAGGATTTTCCTAGTCAGATGATTAATGTGAATGTAAGTGTGGAAAATTTCAAATCTAAGGCTCTGAGAGTTGTTTAACCTTGGTACTAATGTATGGCAAACTCAAGCATCTGTATGCACATCTATACCTGGAGTTCATTTCCTTATCGTACTCTATCAGTACAATGGTATGCTGATAACACATATACATTACACAGACTGATAAAAAGAGCTCTAATTACTTTTGTGTCCTGTGACATTTGCTTCAAGATTTGGGGTTTCTTTGCCTAATTAAGGTTTTGCACCAGGACTCCAAGCTGAAGCACAGATTTCAGATGCTGTTCATTGGATCTACAGAGGGATAGTTTAATAAAAATAGCATTTTTTTATAAAAGTGCTATAATAATTGAGTACTATAAATAGCATTCAATAAACCTCAATAAACCTCAAGTAAGTATGACAGACTTCTTGTTAGCTGACAGACCCCAAAGACACCTCTCTTACCTATGTTTTCAGATTATGACCCTGTAATTTCTATTCTGCTCCAGTATGTAATAGTTTTGCAAAGGGAGATGCTCAGAGCATCAGAATTGTGTTTCATCAGGACCATCACAGGAGTCTACATTATTAATTACATGCTATATAATATTCAAATAGTATTCCTGGATGGTTTTCAGAGCAATTTTTAGAATATCCCACTTACGTCCTGGAGGATAAACTTGAATTTTAGAAGCCCATAAGGAGTGACCTGTTTTGAACAGAGGTTTTTTGTTTTAAAGATAGTACTAGCAGGATGGAAAAGTTGTTATATATAAGGCAAAGACACAAAGACAGCCTTAGTAAATGATTTTTCAGCAATAGCACTGGGCCATGCAACAGAAAGTTGAAATTTAATTCTAGAGTGAGGATTTTGTTTGAGTTGCATGAGATTTGTGATGCTCAATTTTTGCA